>NC_137586.1:71773860-72421360 GCF_963210335.1 Falco punctatus
CAGCAGTATTGTTATGATGTAATGCATATTATATTAACCTGACCATATTTCTACTCTTTCTACAAAAATTATTTAATGGGATATATTTTGGCCAATTACTTTAAATAAAAACACATGCTTTATATCTGTAAAAGCAGATAAACCAAGCGCAATACTGCTTTGTAAAGTTCCAAGATTATAAATCTTTGGAAAAAAGTCAATGAATGCCTAAGCATACATTAAATAGCAAAAATTACAATGGTATAGTGCATGTAGATGCAAAATATTTTTTAAAAAAGTCCTTATTGCTTCCTCAGAATCTAGGGGAGCAATTCATATATACACATGTATATACACTTTCTACTGTTGTAGTGGTTTAACTCTGGCCAGCAACTAAGCATCACATAGCCGCTCACTCATGGTCCCCCCAACACCCAGCAGGATAGGGGGAAGAGAATTGGAAGGGTAAAAGTGAGAAAACTTGTGGGCTAAGGTAAGAACAGTTTAATAAAAAAATAATAATATTAATACAACAATGATAAAAACAATATTAATATTGATATTTTATTTTCATTACTATTATTATTGATAATGAAGATAGAGAAATAAACTCCAAGAAAGACAATTGATGCAAATGAAAACAATTGCTCACCACCACCTGACCAGTGCCCAGCAAGTCCCCAAGCAGCTGCCTGCTGGCCAAGCTTCCCTCTAGTTTTATTGCTGAGGATGAGATCTATGGTCTGGAATATCCCTTTGGTCAGCTGTGGTCAGTTGTCCTGGCTGTGTCCCCTCCCAACTTCTTGTGCATTCCCAGCTTCCTTGCTGATGGAGCAGTGTGATGAGCAGTCAAAGCCCTTGGCTCTGTGTAAGTGCTGCTCAGCAATAATGAAACCATCCCTGTGTTATCAACACTTTCCAGCCCAAATCCAAATCATAGCTCCATATCAGCTACTATGAAGAAAATTAACTCTACCCCAGCCAAAACCAGCACAACTGTTGATCAACTGTTGATACATCTGTTTTTCCATCAGCATGTGTTGGATCTGTTATATTAGCCAGAACGAATATTCTGCCAAATATTTTCCTAATCAGAGCCACTGAGTTTGTCAAACTCCTGATTCAGACCTATAAAAAATCTATTAGTGCAGAAAAACAAGTATCAGTTAGAACAGGTATGACAAATTAATACTTTTTTTTTTCCTCCTTAAAAAAAATATTTCTTTAGCATCAAATACCAAAAGATCTGTTTGTAAGTGCCACCTGGAATCATGGCTTAAAGGAGCGCCGCTGAAGTCAGCTCATGGCACATCTTTTCCTACAATTTTTTGTAGAACTGCCAAGGGAAAAAGCACAGCTCTGGTTTTATGTATGTTGTAAATTTAGGTATTTTTGCAGATAAGAATGAGTCTGGGAATGGTGCTTTGTTGTGCACTGAGTAATTTGTACCACTGTTCTATCAAGACACATGCAACACAGACCCTGCTTTACCAGCTCAGCATTGCTCAGGTGTTCTGTGAAAGCCAGGACAAATCGTGCCTACAAAGAGCCACTGGGACCTGAATTCTGTTGATCCAGATACCTCAGAATAGACATACTGATAGAGTAAGATCAAAACCTCATGTTTTAATAAACTTAATATTCCATTTCTAGTCTCTGAGAAACTTCAGCAAACAGAGAAATATCAATATTTCTAGGGGAACTCAGCACACTGGATTCCTATTTGAATTAAATGGCATTTAGAATTCTAATTTATATTAAGTGTAATGTGAATTAGTAATCTGAATACCTTTAAAATTCAGGCCTGTGTGTTTTGACTCTTTTTTTAGTGTTCTGGGCAAACTGCCATGGTTCAATTTTTTTTTTTTTTTTTTTTTTTTTTTGGTGTTAGAATAATCAGTATATAACCATACCTTTGTTCTTCTAAAATAATTGTAAAGCCTTTTTGGTTTTTTTATTAATATAAAAATCCTTCAAAACTCCTACTGTCCAGGTTTTAATTTTTGCTTAAATAGTGGAAACTGGAAATTTCAGAGGCAGCTGAAAGAGATCTCCAGAGTGCTTCCTGTACCCAACCTCGCTGCCCAAGTGACTCTATGGCAATTCTCCTGAAAATGGGATTAATATAAAAAAACACTATAAAATCTGTTTTTATGGTCCAACTTGCTTTATAGAAAATATGAATCTGTTGAAATCATTAAACTGAACTGGCACCAGAAGTGGGCCTAAAGAAGTAAATATAAAATTTGAGATGAAAGTTTATTTGAACTTTTAGATGTCTTTGCTATGATCACATCTACTTCTTGCATAGTAATTTAGGAATAGCTCATCCTTGTATAGATTGATGATCAGCACAGATGTCTGTCCCTCCTACTCAAGCTGCAAAGGGAAATGCACTAATTATGTGAGACTAGACTGCCCACAGGACTGAGTAGCTTTTAGTCCCTGAGCCATATGAAACAGTTCTTAAAGGCTGCAAGCCCTTCCCAGCCTTCCTTAGAGGGGTATGATACTGGGATGGGTTATCTTTTATGTTGCCTGCATGTTTGATCTGTTGACTGAACCTGCACACACATATGGACCTGATGTAACCAGGGAGACGTAGGATATATTTGTGATGACACTTGCATGATGGTGACACAATGGGTTCAGGTCCATTATGTGATTGTCAGAATGACCTGTTTTTGAGAGCCTGGGAGTGTCTCCACAACAATTATTTTACCTAGGTTATCAGAAGGTTGGCTGCCATTTTTCTCCCATATGAGTTTTTCTACATGTGAACTGCTGAATTTTCAGAGAAATTGACTCCTGTCATTCCCAGGGACTTCAGCTCGACCTTGAATGCCCCACAGCTCTGCAAGGAATACCTTAAAGATCTATGGATAGTATCAAAATTCCCATTCCGTCAATAAGACCTGAGAGGGAGCTGCAGTCAGCCTTTGATTAGCTTGCCTTTCCATAGCAAAGGTTTTGCTGCTGTGCTGTTTTGCACCTGCACAGAGATTCATGAAAACAATTTGTGATTTCAGCAGGGCTGCTGTTTGAGGTGAGGACTGCTTCTCAGGAACAAATCCTTGGTTATCATTAAATAACCAGCTCTGTATTCTGTTCTAAGGACCAAAGGAGCTCAGCATCAGCAAAGAAATCTCCCACGAGTGTACATTCCCCTCATTCCTTCAAACAATTTAGGTTGAATTGTGCTCCTTATCTCAAATAACAGTGACTTTTTACAGTTCAAGTGTGGTTTCTGGCGGTATGGCTGCCCAGCAGTTCAAGAAGAAAACACACTGAAAAGCATGTCAAGAAGGGTTTAAAAACTGTATTTTGTAAAAGTTACAGAAAAAGCAGGTGAGCAGGATATTTTACACCTCTCAAATTTCTCTTGTTCCTGCTGACAGCAGTTTGTAACTTAGGCAGCTGTGTAGAGCTTTGCACACTGGTTATGGAAGAATTAAGGGTTTTGAAGAAGCTTGGAAGGTTTCTAAGCTAGGAATTCTTAGCTTCTAGTCTGTTGAGAAGCATGAGGCTTGCTTCACTGCTCTGTTGAAAAAGTTGAGATCAATAATTTGGATTTCTTACTTAACTAACTACACGTCTTCACTCTCTTTAAAATTAATATACAGACACTTGCAGAAAGTGATTCATGTATCTCCAGCACCTGCAGAAGGAGTTCTAAGGAAAATTAGGAAAATTAGGATCCTATTGGAAAGTTTGGTTGGTTTTTTTTTGTGGGTTTCTGTTGTTGTTGTTGGTTTTGGTTTGGTTTTTTTTTTTTTAATTTTTATTTATTTTTTTTTTTTAAGTTGAGGTGATTGCACTTCTGTGGGCAGAATCTGTTTAGATCCATAGATGAACAGAGGCCTGGCTTCGAGGTACCCAGTTCCCAGAGCAGAAATCACAGCCCTGAAAATATTAGTAACTGTATTTCCCTGTTCAGGAAATACACAGTTACTAAAGTTAAAGGAAAGTTATGGGCCTTAAAGTGTCCTTTGTGAATACAAAACCAGTTTTGTGCTGGGCTTCATACTTCAGGAAAGGAATAACGAAGCCACCAAATAGGAAATGTCAGAGAGAGAGAGAGCTAGATGTGAAAATCCACCCCTTTTTAATTCTTCAGATTCACCAACAGCTTTGAATTAAGTATCTGTGTGACATGAGGATTTGCAGTTTAGCGCTCTCATCTACAATTCTCTGCCTTTTTCTCAGTGACAAACAACTTGTTGAAAGGACTTAATCTTCAACATTCAAGCGGCTTAAATTGGTCACTGACTGAGCATATTACCTACAACAAGGGCCTTAGAAAAAGGTTTTCCACTGCAAAGAGGTTAGGCTGTTCAGTCTAGTAGGCAACCTATGACAGATGAGGAAAAAACCTAGGTGACTGGCTTAGCTGGCAATGGACTTAACTCATAATTCACCCGAAGAGGAGGAAAACAAATCAGGGATGGCTTCTGAGTGCTGTTAGCGTCTTTGGAGAAATATATTGCCAGTTGAAATAGGCATTTTTGTTTTAGCATTCTGAAAAGAGAGTTTCTCCTTTTGTCTTCCCCAAAAGAAATGGTCAGAAAGGACATTTCCTGCCCTCTTAGATAATTTTGAATATTTTTTCTTTTTATTTAAACTATTGATTTACTGTGAAATTTGGGGGTTGGACTAGATGACCTTTAAATGTCCCTTCCAACCCAAACCATTCTATGATTTTATAATCTGGGAAGTTGATTTATTTTAAGCCGTGTAGAACTAAGTCTAAGTCATGCTAGTGTTCTGCAATAGGTTTAATTTTATATTTGTCAGTCTAGATTTTGCTTCTTTTAAGGAATCTTTCCTTATAAGCTTGATTCATGTTTCCCAGGCTTTAGGAGGGAGGGAAAAATGCTTGGGTTCTCCATAGCTTATTGGTTTTTACATTTTAGCCTTATTTTCATGACTTGTGACCCAAGGCAAGTTTTATACCTGTTCTGTGCATAGATGAGTACTTGTCTACTTATTCTCAAATTCTTATCATGGAGCTTATGGTTGATAAGACAGGGAAGACTGAAAGAACTTGTGTGGGTTTTAAATAAGCTAAGTCACTGACTGAAAAAAAATATGGGACACTAATTTAATGGGGGGAAATAGAAAACTAAGGGCATAATTCATTAGATCAGAGGGATTCTCTGCCTCTCTGGATAGCCTCATTTTCTCTTTTTAAAGCTACTCATTATAGTCAGTAACTGCAGGTACTGGGGAGCGGGGATGTGTGGGGGTGGAAGTCCGGACCATCATCTTTGCCCCCCAGACTGTGACTTCTAACAGGCTTTGTTCCAACTGGATTGTAGAAACTCTTGATGATGAAGCCTCCATGACATTCCTGGGGAAATTAAGTATTCTACCTGTGAAGAATATATGCCTCAAAGCCAAGAAGTTGAAGATGGAATTTTTCCAGATACTAGCATTGATCTATCTTGTCTTCTGAGAAATCATATTGGTGAAATAACCAATCACTAAGGGCAATACTTTTACAGAAGGGTGACATTGAAGAAGACTTCTATTTAAACTACTGCCTTTCTGGGAGTAGAGGTATCATCCTTCACACAGAACACAGAACAGAAAGAGCTTTCTTTAAGGTCTGTGCTGAAAAGATCCTTTCTGAATGTTAAATTGCATGGAAGTCACCCTAGTGCAGAAGGCTGAAAGGCCAAGCTCACCAAGCCAGGAGTTTAATTTATATTGTATTGTCCTGCCTTCCTCCACTGCAATTGAATTTATGGAAATCTGATGCCCTCAGAGGTGGAAGAATAACACCTTCCTTGCTTCATCTTTAACTTAGAAATATCTTGCTCTGGCTTTTACAATTTTAATGAACATTTTTATTAATATCTTTGGCAAAATAAAAATCTTTGTCCTATAAAATTGTCTGTATCCTAAACCTGTACTCAGAAGGCTTTATACTGACTGCCAAATTGGCCTGATGAGAGAAATCAGATTGATCTATGCCAAAGTTTCCATTTTAACCCTCACAAATCTTCAGGCTGCGTTGTTATAGCCAAGGTAACTACCCATATATTTAGCTCATAATTGGCATGAAAAAGAGAAGTGTAAATCAGTACAGGAAAAATTTTCATCTTGTTTTGTTTGTGAGTTTGTTTTTCCCAAACAACCTTAGCAGTCCTTTCTTGACTAACATGATATCTTTGTGAGTTTGTTTTTCCCAAACAACCTTAGCAGTCCTTTCTTGACTAACATGATATCTTTGTTTTCATGTGCATCTTAACTGTTGACCACTTGTATGGAGCATTCCATCTCTGCAATCACAAGGCCACACAGAAAAATGGAGATTCTAACAGTCACATTTTCTATTTAATTCTTCCTGGAATATCTCTCATCTCCCAAGGTGGGCATTCTAACATTTCCTTTGATTCTGGTCCTGGTATTGCAGTGGCATCAAAGAGATTGTATTCTTTCCCGTGGCCACCATTGATGAAATTAGGATGAAATCTGATGTGAGTCCATACTATCCAGTTCCTAAAACTTCTAAGACCAGAGATTTTTAACTGAATTAAAATTCTCCATCCTTCCTTCTATTGGGTGAAACATGACACTATAAGTAGCTTTACTGAATTCAAACAACCAAGTTAGATAATGAAATTCAGAATTTGAGTGTTTAACTGGAAGATACTTTGTCAAAATACATTCAAACAAATTTAAGGGTAAAAGAGATAAATGTTCATTTAATACATCCAGATGTGTAAATTAAGGTGTTGAGAAATTAAGATCAGCTTTGACTGTAACAGCCAGTGCCTTGTCATATTTTCCTTTCAGGATGTTTTCATATCTTCATGGTGAATACTTTAGGATTGCCACTTTGTGAGTGTGAACAACTGCAATTGAGTTTGTGTGCCTAATTTCCAAAATGTATTCTAAAATAAGCCAGACATAAGGAACTTCATCAGAAGTGGTGTAGCAAGGTTGGAAGACCATTTTCTATGTAAGCTGGCATGGGCTGCCCAGAGAACTGTTGCCTGACTGGAAAACAAAACTCATTCACAAGAGTTATTGGAAAGTAGGAAAACATGTATGTATGTTTCTTAATGAAATCTGAAATTCATGTCAAGTTTTACACTGTCACTTGTTTGGTTTTTTTTTTTTTTTTTTAATGTTCCATGAACAAATAAGCAATCATACTTCTATTAAATCAGAGATTTGAGCATCAGCTGTTAGTCATATTTTGCCTACCAAATAGCTCACCTTTTCCCTTTATTTCTGTAACATTATCTTTCTAGTCAAAGCAACAAGAACAAGGTTTAGTTTTTTGAAAGCATGTTTTTGTAAGTCATCACACAGATGACAAACTTTGATCCGCAGAACTCATTTAAGGCAAGACTGAGGTTAAACCTTTCATTTTTTGGTCTAATGGTTATTCCTACTTGCAATTAGGTTGGATGTCAGAAATGAAACATTACTTTGAAGATGAGGAGATGAATTACTGATAGTTGTCTTGCTGTGCTTATACTGTTCCTAAGTACTGACATTTAAGTTGTTTTCATTTCTTTACTCGCGCTAGCATTTCTCAAAATCAGAAAAACAATGTAATAGATTGTCCTTCTGCCTGGCTGTTCAGCTATGGCTGCTTTGCTGGCTGCTTTGAAGAGTCAACAGGGTTTAAATCCATGAATGATTCAGGGAAATGTTCTTAACTTTTAGTAGCTTTCTTGGCCACTCTTTACCAAAGGAATGTATCTTTAAAGAAAACATACAATTTTGTGTTGTTTTTTTTTTTTTTCTTTTCTTTTTTCTCTGTATCTGATGGATGCTGTTGTATTTCCACTAAAGTAAAAGGAACTCAGCTCATCTAAACCATTGCAGGAGTTGATCTGAACACTAGTAATTGGTTATTTTTAGCATACCTCTTAAATACAAAATTGTGTGAGGTGAATGAGGGGGAATGAATGCCTTTTTATTTCTTATATGCTGGATTAGTGCAGCAAGGCAAAAAGCGGTAGCTACCCTTCTGTGAGAGATCAGAGAAGTATTATATATCCTATGCAGAATAGTTGTAAAAACATTAAAATTATTTGGATATCTTGTAAAAAATTAGAACATTGCCTGTCCTACGTTTACTAAGTGGTGTGCATTTGCAGTATGTGAGCATAAAGTTCTGTAAGCCAAGAGGCTGGGTTACAGCTATTTCTATGCTCTGTTCCTGAAATCTGTGGACTTTCCCTCTTCTCAGGCTCTTGCTCTGCTGTATAATTTGAGCCTTTCCTATTTGTGTGCTTCTTCATGTGTAAATTACCACATATGATCAGAATTCCTTTCTGTCATGGTCACTAGTGACCATGTTTACTTGCTGAAGATCACATGAGTTTTAAATGGGCCATACTATGTGCTATGAGTGTCTGGCTTTTGCGTAAGAGCAGGAATTTTTCATAAAAATGAAGTGCTAAGAAAAACAATGAAGAAGCTTGATGGTTAACATTGATACATCCTTTCTCCATCTGATGACACAGGCTGTAATTTTGTATGTATACTTGCATAAATGGAATAAAGTATCTACCAAACTGGTGAAGCTATCTTAGCTTACCTGACAATAACTTTATACTATCTTTCTCAGGAAATAAAAGTTTGACACTGATACTAGATAGGTGTTCATCAGCAGGGTGGGTTGGAGGTCTGCCTTTCATCATTATATAGTGGCTAATGGAGCGTAAGTATTACTCTTCTGCTTAGGAGTGTTTGACATCTATTTATCCTGAGTGATGTATTACTTGGACGTGGCAGCACAGATATTTCTCCTCAGAAGAGGCAAAAAGATTCTCATAAAACTCATGTTAGGTAACAGAGTGTCTGGGTTTCAGCTGGGATGAACTTTCTCCTTAGTAGCTGGTGCAGTGCTGTGTTTTGGCTGATGTGAGAACAATGCTGACAGCACACTGATGGTTTTAGCTGTTGCTGGGTGGTGTTTATACTAAATCAAGGACTTTTCAGTTCCTTGGGCCCTGCCAGCGAGAGGGCTGGGGGGGCACGGGAAATGTGGAGGGGACACAGCCAGGGCAGGTGACCCAAACTAGCCAAAGGGATACTCCATACCATATGACGCCATGCTGAGTATATAAACTGGGGGAAGAAGAAGGAAGGGAGGGACATTTGACATTATGGCGTTTGTCTTCCCAAGTACCCGTTACACGTGCTGCAGCCCGGCTTCCCTGGGGATGGCCGAACACCTGCCTGCCCGTGGGGAGTGGTGAATGGATTCCTTGCTCTGCTTTGCTTGTGTGTGGGGGCTTTTGCTTTATGTATGAAATTGGTTTTACCTCAACCCTTGAGTTTTACATTCCTGTTCTGATTCTTCTCCCCATCCCTCTGGGTGAGGGGGAGTCAACAAGTGACTGCATGGTGCTGGGTTGCTGACCAGGGTTTAACCACGACACAGAGGCACTGATGTATTTACCTGGTACGTCAGCCACCTTTTCCAGTAACATGACTATACTGCAAACCTGAAATTTTCTTCAGGAGACTTTTTCTTGTCTTCATCCCACACTTTGTTATCATAGGATCCTAGGACAATTCAGGCTGCAGGGACCTCAGGATGACTGCAATCCAACTCCCTGCAACAGCAGGTTCAGCTGAGAGGTCAGACCAGGTTATCTGGGGCTTTATCCCATAGAGGCTTGAAACTGTCCAAGGACGGAGATGGTGGTTTCCTGGTTGTTTGCCTGAATATAGGGATAGCTTACTTCTGCCCTTGGAGAACGCTGATTTTAAAGCCCTGCCAGCTCCCTGAGTTCCATGACCCTTCAAATCTGCCTCGCCTGGGAACCCCCCTAGTTGCTCCCTAAGTAAGACAAAACCATTCCTGAAAACCTCGGGTTTTACTCTGTTACTTGCTTTTCTTTAGTCTTCTTCACATTAAAAGTTCAGCTTTGCTTCAGTGACTCCAGGACTTCGCTAACATCCTTCTGCTCCTGGTCAATATTCACTGCAAGTTTGTTTTAAGCAAACACATGAATGCATATGCAAAGTCCTGTTTTCCCTTCCACTGTCAAGCTCTCAGCCTCCCCAGCTGACTGCCAAGATCAGCCAGGTGGACCAGAGCTCCACATGGTGGGGTGGTTACTTGACATGTTCCTTGTGGATAGCAGGACCTATGAGCCAAGCAAATCCCTCTGAAATGTTGGGGTTTTTTTGCTCATTTTAATTTTCATTAATGAGACCTTCAGTTGTAATCTTGAGCAATCTCTTTCTCAGGGTTAGTGAGAGATGTGGAGCTTGCTTTCATGAGCAGAGTCCTCTTCCCTGTGTTTGAGAGCGGTTTACCTTGTTGCTGGCGCTACTGTCCTCCATTTCTCAGGCAGAAGCTCACTGTAATAAGAGGATAGTGCACAGTTCATATATTCTACTAGTGGGGAAAAAATTGCATAACAACTTGCATAAATATATTATAAATAAAACAAACTTCTTAAATAATATATAGAGGGACCAAAACCCCTGCTTATTGGGAATTTGTCATTTAGGTAAATAATGCATATTTCATAACTTTCAATGAATGTTGTGTTTTTTTCCCAAGAAAATGATAGAGACTAAATATAAAACACTACCTTTGAATGATATTCAGGAAATGGCACATACTGAAAATGCCAAAACCAGGACTTTTGCATAGAAACTGAGATTGTCTCTGACTTGCTTCACTGAAAACGTAAATTATTTTGAAACGTTACATCAAATATAGCATTACAAACAATGGTTTCTCCATTTTGCTAACCTTAATGAAAGGTTAGCAAAGATTTTTGTACTTGTGCAGATTAATAAAGAAACACAGCCTGTTTAATAGTGTAGAAACCGTCAGTGCTACTTAATAGAATAGCCAGTAAAACTCCTCCTTAAGTGAAAACTGATCCAGCTGGTTAATTTGATGTGATGGTTTGACCTTGGCTGGATGCCAGGTGCCCACCAAGCCACTCTGTCACAACCCTCCTCAGCAGGACAGGCGGCAAGAAAATAAGATGGAAAAAAATATCATGGGTCAAGATAAAGGCAGTTTAATAAAGCAGTAGCAAAGGTCTTGCACAGCAGCAAAGGAAAACAAAAGACGTTATTCTCTACCTCCCTTCAGCAGGCAAAGTTCAGCCACTTCCCAGGAAGCAGGGCTTCCAGGCGCATAGTAGTTGCTCTTGAACACAAATGTAAATAGCAAATGCCCCCCTTCCTCCTCCTTCCTCTTAGCTTTTATACCTGAGCAGATGTCATATGGTGTGGAATATCCCTTTGGTCAGTTTGGGTCAGCTGTCCTGGCTGTGTCCCCTCCAAGATCTCACCCTAATGGGGGCGGGGGGAAGGCTGAAGGGGCAGCCTTGGTGCTGTGTGAGCGCTGCTCAGCAGCAGCCAAAACACCGGTGTGTTACCACCGCCTTTCCAGCTGCCAGTGCAGGCACAGCACCGTGAGGGATGCTGTGGAGAATATTAATTAATCCATTCCAGCCAGACTCAATAAAGACACTCAGTTATTCTGGTATTTAAGACTAGTGTTAAGGACAGTGAGCTAAGTGCTAGTTTTTTGTAGAAACTTGGTTGAGCCTCATGTTTTCTTTGCGTGGGCTTCCAATTGTAAAGCTGGAATGACTGGAACTATATGGGCAGAGCTGAACCTTAGTAGGGAAAAGGGAAGATGTGCTCACAGTCTGACCCACTCTCTGGAATGGCTTGGTCCCAAAGCTGTTGGTGGTGATGCTGAATTAGCTAGAGCAATTCATGACCAGCTGTGGTAGGTGAAAAATTCTCTTCATTTTCTGCCTGCCTGTTTAAGGGAATCTATAAGCAGGTGACTGATGTAATTCTGGAGTAATTTGAGGGCTGTATCTAACACGATGTTGATATAAAGGGCTATAACTGAATCTATGTACAGCTCTACTGATAAAGTTTGTATAAAAATGCCTGCGAGATTAATGGCTACAGTCAGCCGTACAGTCATAGTGGTTGTTAACTGAGGTAAATCAGCATTGCCCAAATTATCAGTTGAAGTGAAAGAAAATCTGTTTGTTCTGAGTGTCTCAGCAGCATGCTGCAATGTTTGACAACTTGGTAATGCTGGTCCACTAACTTTAGAGGAAACTACATGGCTACATGGGCAGCTACAAGGTGTGGGACACAAATGGGTATACCCTTACAAAAATAGCACCTGTTAAACCACAAAATCAGGTTAGAAGTAGTCATCATGGTTAAAAAAGGTAAGTAATCAGGTAGATATGCAAGATAGCAGGCAATTCCATTCTAGAGAATATCCTAGAGTAACGTGGAAACTGAGACAGAAGACTGAGTAGGATTTTGCCTTCTGTTTTCCTCCCATGAAGTCTTAAGACTCAAGTCCAAATTTTGATTTATGCTACTTCTGTCATGAAGAAACACAACAGTGAACTATAAAGCTCTACTGAAAGATGTGGATTAAGTTTGAAGGAAATAGGCTTGTTAGAACAAGGAAGAACAGTGATGCAGCTTAGTGAGACAAAAAAGACTCAGATAACGTGGTCTGAGGAGCGTGGAGTTGCCTTGCAGTGGAAAACTGCTGGAAAAAAATTTTCCCCCTGCTCCTAACCTAAGAGCTACCATCCCTGTGAAAAAGAGTGCTACAGACAAAGCAACTGAGAAATGCCATCAAAGTAAGAGATGATCTGTTCTACTGGTTTCTGTTCCAAGTACAGATAACTACTTCGGATCTCCTAGACCAGACAGCACCTGTCTGTTTCTAATGTCTCATCTCATAATAGAAAGCACTGTTTTAAAATGTATCCTTTCCAGTTAAAATTTAATACTTCATAAATTTTATGCCTTATTTTTTCTAAAGTTCCTAGAAAACTACTATAGATTGTGTTCTTAGCTGTGGCTTAAATGCTGTTCCATATCAAACCTCCTCACTGGTGATTCTTCCTATTCTTCTCAAAACATATTGCATTTGAAATTGTGTAACATTTCAACTCAGGATGCCAAGGTTTTCCAGCCAACTGGGAAAGACATTTGTTTCAAGGGTAAAGATTTTTGTTGCCCAACTAGAATTGTCAAGTTGGACCATTACAGAATGTAAGTTTCAGCAGCATTCTTCCAGCATGCACTAATGTGGCACCTGGAATACACCTCTGAGGACTGTTAACCACGACAATGAGGCCAGCTGAGTTCAACTGCACACAAAATACAGTAATGATTATGATAACAAGATAACAGCCTTGGAAGCCTCCCAAATAAATAATAGTTCCTACCTTTTGTTAAGATCATGCTGCATGCATTTTTTAAAAGATATTTACAGTCATGCAATCAGCTTAGCCACCTGATGAATCCCATGTCACAGCTCCTTCAGGTTGGTGATTTTCTTTTACTCACTCTCCTTTTTTTTCTTTTTCCTAAATTTTTTTTGTGAATTTTGTGACAGGTAGAGGAGATTGTGAGCTATTCCTCTTTAGTACATATATTGTTACTTATTTATTATTCTTTAATTCTTCTTTGTTTGCTTTTTGTGACATACAGTCATGATTGTAAATAAACTCTTATTTTGTAATGGTAACTGAGCATTTTATGGCTGTTGCAGACCAGTCACAGCAACCTCAAAAGTGATTAAAGGGTTGAGTTTCTATATCCCTATTTTCATCTCAGATTACAGATAGCAGTGACATAGTGCAATTGTGTGTAGAAGAAAACTTTCAAATTTCCTTGCAACTGCAACAATATTTGTTGAATACTTCTGGACTGCTGTTCAGGCAAAGCCTTTGGGGGGGGGGGGGATTTTAGCTTTATAAACTGGCAGACCTACCAAGCACATTATTTATCAGGAAGATATTGTAAAGATTCTCAGAAAGAAATCGATTTGCAGCACCTGAACCAAATTAGATTGGTCCCGTAAATGCGAGGGATTGTTCTTCATCATTCTGTACTGGCAGGAGGATCTGGTAGCATCTTCAGACAGAGCTATATGGGCAATTCTTGTCTGTGTATAAACACTCTTGATTCTGCTGAGATATATGTTCAATCATTCTTGAAGGCTGAGTTTTTTTCTTGTTCTTGGACATAGATATTTGTTGACGTGAGACATATCGTGTGCTGAAATTCAGGAAAATTTAAAATGGTTCCTAAAAAGACAATTCTGTTTCTAACTTAATTCCAGCAGCTTCACCGATTTCCTTCTTTGTATCTCCTGCAGGATCTACTTCCACCACCTTTACTCTTCAGGACTCTAAACATTATAAGGACACTTGCTGCAAAAAGTTCATTAGTAATTAACTACTAGCTCTCCTGGTTGCCCCATCTCTGCCTTAGCAGTGTGAAAAAGAGTCGTTGTTACTAATAATGACACCATATGTGATACCCTTCATTAATTGCCTGCCCTTTGGTAAGCCTGTAATGGCCATCCCCTGCTTCTTTGGAGACAATGGCACTGGCAGAAGAGTGAAGAATGTGTTGAGGTTTCTGCTCATGTTCATCCCAGCTTGGTATGTGCTAAGCCAAGTGCAGCCTGTGAGTGACTAGCATTTGAAGGAAGGCAGTGGGCTGTAGGAAGTCCAGGACCATTGACTTTCCATCTAAGAGAAGACTGATTTAGTGTGGCTGCCTTGGCTGTTTATGCCAGAAGAAAATGATCAAGAAAAACAACAACAACAACAACAAATCAGTAACTTCTGATGCTGCAGTGTTCTAGTGGAAAATCACAACGTAAATGCAAGGATTTATTTTCTCAGGAAGGATAAGATTTAACTTTGTGCTGTCACTTACTACCTTGTGCAAATAAAAGTAATGGATAAAATCTCTGGATTACCAGAGATGTGAACTGTCAAGTGTTTGTGGGAAAGGGGTTTATAGCGCCTCATCTTCCAGCAGGCAGATGTTAAAGCTGGCCACGACTATACACATAACAGCATTAAGAGTTCCCTATTTCTCAGCCCAGTTTCCAAAGTTCTCATTCCCACTTTTGGTCTCTGGAAATAAAGTATAAAATGCCCTTTCTCCCCTTTTCAGTATTTTTTTTTTTTTTCTGAAGAAACATGACATTGATTACTCTTTGGTCTACAACACCATTTCTTTCCCCTGTTGTCTGGCAATGCTTGTTTGATATTTTAGTTTGTTTGGTGTTAACTTTTGTCAGGATGAGAATCTCACTCTATAGCCCCTCAAATTGGCAGCATCCAGGAGTAGCTATGATCATGCATTTCTTCAGCTGTATTAGAGTGATATGAGATGTTTGTTATCTTTTTCCTGTTCATTTTATGTTCCTCTGAGATTTATTTGCTGGCGTAGCTCAAAAATGCTATTTTACAAAACAAAACCTCACCAAACCTACTCAAAACCAAAATAAACAATTTTTCTGCTTGGGCAGTGCATGTAAGCCCCCTTTCTTCCTAAAATATTTATTTTCACCATCTTGCCTCTAGCAGTGTTTATGTCAGGTAACACCATAGCTGTGTAAGGGCAAGAGGACCCCATTAGTTTTGTGTACTGACTGTGACGTGTTTCTGAACAGAGCAAGGAGAAGATCACCCTGTACATCCTTTCTGGAGCTGGAACAAGTTGCTTTTGGGGTTTTGGGGTGCCCAGGAGAGGCCAGGGAAGTGCTAGAAGCAGCATTTCAGGGGACTTTGGGTCAGGAAAAAATCTTACTGTAACTTGTGATGGAGTGCTCCCCCCCTTAACCCTCTTTTTCCCTGTGCTCCTCCCCCCCTCCTGACCTTTGTTCCCATGGCAATGGACAAATGATAACCACCAGGGGCTGTCATAATGTCATAATGAATGAATCTGGGGTTGTGATGGCTGTATCCCACTGTGCCCACCTCACAGAGCTGGTCCAAGTCCAACTCAAGCCAAGCGTGAAGGAAACTAACTCCTGCAGTCGGTGTGCAAACACCACTATGGGTCCGTTCTGTGACTCCATGCCCAGCGGGCAGCCCCGAGCCCCTGGGCTCTCCTGCCCGCTGGGCTGCATGCAGGATCTCCACTCGAGCAGGGACACCCCCAGGGTTACACCTCCAGGCTGAGAGATTCCTTGGCACAACAGAGTCTCGCTAAGTGATTAACAGCATGCCAGACTTTGAAGTCTTAGCCAGGTGGTGTAAGGGATTGATTGTGCCCACATTTATATCCTTTAGACAGAAACCATTGACCAAGCCTGAGACTAGGTCTAGATCTAGCTGTGCCTGAAGTCCCCTCTGAGAAGGAGTTTAGAACGCAAGGAGGTCCTTTTTGAATCTCTTGACTTAACAGGAGGGTCTCCCCGACAGTTTTGTCTGACCCTGTCCTCTGAGCAGTAAATGCTTGAGTGTACCTTGTCATCGAAACTTATTAAGCCACTGTCACGTTTACTATCAAACTCCGTTAAATCACTGCTTTATACCAATAAACATATTACTGCTTCTTCCTTATGAGTGAAGTGCATCACCCCATCCATAATGTAACTTTTTGCAACTCTCTTTTGTAGCTGCTGAAACTCTTTAGGCACATTACAAAATAAGTAGGAATTGTTGGCAGCTCTAAAATAATATGTTTTCAGAGTTCAAGTTTTAAAGCTGTTTATCCTAGTGCACTTCAGATCCAGGCCATGGAGACTGTTCCTGGGGTTTCATACCCAACAGCAGGCACTTGTGGCCTGCAGGTAAGAAATATACACATCTCCTTCCAAGATGTGCATGGCTTCTTCAGGAACATGCAAGAAAATCACTTCTTGGTGATGGCTGGAGGAGCTACCCAGTTCTGCAGCTCCCAGGTGAGTTCAGCTGCAGTGCCTGGAGACGTGCATTATTTCTTTCCATGGTTCAGCAGTGAATTTGCAGGTTGTTTCCTGTTGGAAGGCAAAATACTTCTCCCTCCCACAGGTGGGAACACATTCAGCAGGAAGACAGGGAGCCAGACCCCAATGGCACAGCCACTTCTGCAATCTAAAAGCACCTTCAGATGTATCCATGTGCTCTTAGGGCCCAAAGGTTTAGTGACAGAAACCGTAAAGTTGCCTAGAAAAGAAGGAAACCAAATTTATTTGAGAGAACTGTTTCTCAGCTCAGCTATGTTGAGCTGCACAGAATAATTGAGGACTATGAGACTGAGAAATGTAAATGAAATCCTTTACTGTGGCATCTGAACAGGTATAAATCAGTATCTTGGATGTTTTAATGTTATCTCAAGTGGCATGTCACTATTCCAGCAAGGAGTTAAACTGTCCTCCAATTGGCAAAGCATACTCACAGAAATACTGGTATTTTGCACAAAAGTGAAAAACTTTAGAAATATCAGGACCGTTCTCTCCAGTTTGTTTGTTTGGTTTTTTTCCTTATTTTTTTCTCCTCAGATGGTACCCATCCACAAAAGTGGTATACTTTTCCTTTGAGGAAAAATGAAGTTGCTAATGGATCCACAAAACCCACTTTGACCTTTAAGGAGGAGAAAGAGAAATATGATTTTATCAAATGCTTCTCAAAACATCTGTCAAAAAAATTACATTAAAAAAAAAAAAAAGAAGGAAAAATTACTACATTCTGTGGAATTCTGAAAATGTAATAATGAGGAATGATAAAACAGTAAATTTTAGTGGCTTTGAAAGACAGAAATTGTTTCATCAAAATCTGTTCTAACTTTACTATTCCCATATCCTGGAGCAGTGACTTAGGGCAGAGATGTGAAAGAGGACATTAGCAGAAAAGACAAGGACAGTTGGGAGGTTAGATCCTCTTTTCAAAAGTGTTCTTATGGTTGGAAGAGTGACTCTCTACAAATGACATGGGGAGCTCCACATTTATTATCTCTCACTGGCTGTCATGAAAGAGTTGCTTCTGTTTTACAGGTCAAAGGTTGTCTTGCCAGATGTTCTCTCTGCTGCCTATTGCTAGAGTTCTTAATGCACACCAGGCAATTATGTTAATGATGTGTCAAAACTGAATCTGTCTTCCTGATCCCTATCCATTGAATAGTTTCAGTAGTTGTAACATGAAGAGTTTTTTTAGAAATGTTACTATGACGGATATATACCACTTGTACTCTGGATTTCCCAGTGAAATGTTTATGTCTTTGTATCTTTACCAAAAAGACTTAACTTTGTGCACCATAGACTATTCCTGTGTGGAAAAACAGTCCTGGAAGACAGGAGGCAGATGGAGGGAATACATGATTTTCTAAGTTACTGCAAGTATAAATCTGACTGCAGAATCTAGAGGGTTGGAAGGCATCCTCAAAGACTTAAATATTGTGCATTATGAGGACACAGTCAGAAAATAAAAATAAAAATGAATTGTGCCAGATGTACATTTATGAGTACTTGCATTTACTAAGTGACTTCTGCTCTTTCGTTCTTTTGTCCAACATTTCTTTGTGAGCCTGGCACCCCAGCTGAACTGTTTCATGAATATCCAGCTGGCCTCATCTTCATATGCCTTCAATTACAAGGTAGCTAAATTATGAAGTAAAAGTATTCTGAAGTATTCCTTGGTAGATATTGTAAAGGTCTGTGTATGTTTTTGAGTAGAAAAACAAATTATTTACTCCTCTATGCAAGTTGCTAATAACAAAGGAAACAATACAAGCATAAAAGAATTTAGTCAATGAAACAATAAATTCCTATGAGTAAAACAAAACTTGGTGCTAGATTTATAAATACTGTTGACTGCTGCAGAAGCAATTGGTGATCATATTGAAGTCCTTAGTATAAGGTCAGTGCTATGCACTTGTCTTTGAAGAGTCTGTATGGTACGTATTCTATTTCAAGAGTCTGCAGTGCCAAGGAAGTTCAGGTAATTCATATTTCCTATCCTAGCACATTCTTTGCCAGGTCTCAAATCACAATAGGTTTTGATGCAAAGAACTTTGCTGAACTCTGGATAACCGACTTTTTGTTTTACACAATTTAGATGTGACTAACTAAAGCAGATGTGAAACAGTGAAGGCTTTTACAAAATGTTTTTGCCAGCTGTCTTTCTGCAAAGAAAATTCATCAAGGATTTCTGTGTGGATTTTGTTTTGTGGGGTTTCATTTGGCTGGGGGAGGGCAGGTAATGTTTATTTCATTGTAAGAGAGAGATGGGGGGGAGAGAGGAGGCTGTTCCTTTACACATCCATGCCCAGTGGGAAAGCATTCAGCACCTATCAACTCACTTCAGCATTGAATACTGTCAAAATGACTTCTTCAGGAACTAATAGGTGCTGAACTCTCCTGAACATCTCGTCTTAGAGAGCACTTTACTTGTCGGTGCTTGAATGGAACTTGTTGTTAAGATGCATACTTAAAGGCTCCAGCTCCAAATACTGTATCTTGTCAGAAGCATCACTTTGCGTGTGACTTTCCTGTAACCTCATTCACCATTCTTCAGTGCATATTTCACATCATTCATATTTCATTGCGACAAGCTCTCTAAATTCTAATACAGAATACTTTAAAAAAATGTCCTTTTGTGTGATGGTTATTGAGTTTGTGAATCATCATTAACTTACTCTAACTTAATTCATTAAAATGAATAATAATACTTTTTTTTTTTTTTTTTTTTTTTTTTTTTTGTAAATGACAGTGAAATATGTAGTCTTTTTCTAGGCATTAGTATTTATCTGGTGGCAATATATCTTTTGATACATATCACCTTTATATTCATACTTATTTTCCTTGGAAATCAATCCTACTGGACAAGCTTACTTTACACTGCATAGTGCTCATTTGGCTGGGTTGCACTGGAATCTCTTCCCTCAGATTTTTCATTTTAAGTTCTTTCAGAACCAAACTGTGATTGGAAAGAATAGTTTTAAAGGCACAAATAAGTTTCTGGATGCTGCCAGACAGAGCCAAATGTAAACACAGAACAAACAGAGGCAGTGCTCATAGTACAAAATATTTCCAAAATTACAGTGTGCCTTATGTTCTCTTTCTTTCCTATATGAAAGGTTTCAGATATTTCCCTGGTCCTGTCTGAAACCAAGGTGTGCTGACTGTAGCTCTCTCCTTGGTTTAACACTACCATGTTTTGTGCAGTGGGCTGGAGACTAAATGTTTTTTTTCAGTCCAATTACTTGTGCAGCAGCAGTACAGTGAGATACTCAAGTGCTCAGCATCAAGTACATGAGCAATTTCATTTTCTGCCTGTATTTTACCCTGGCTTCTCTTGTGTCTTGCTAACATTTTGACACATCCTGTTGTTTGTATTGTGCTAACTAGCCACAGTAGCTAATTTTCATTAATAGCAACACTGATTTGAGATCAGTATGTCAGTAAGGCTGACATCCCACTGCCAATCAACACCTGAGATATTAAAAATGTTGGCAAGGGAAATACAAGCAGAAGACATTCCAAGACAGGAAACTTTATATCATGCTTAATTAGAAAGAAATTCAGCCAACATTAGAAATAAAAGAAGTGTGGTACTGACTGTGGACTTCATGCACTACAAGCAAAATTAAATGCAGGCACTACCTGTTTAAAGCTTGTATCTACCCCAGGAAGGGAAAGGGAACCAGAAGGCTGAAGCATTGAGCTGAGGTGGTGAGAAGAGCAGGAAGGCAAGCTAGCAGCTCCTATAGTAGAGGCAAGAAGGTTGGACAGTCACTGCACCTTCCTGCATGAAAGGGGTTGAAGACTTTCCCTCTTCCTTACCCTTAGCTGGCACCAGCCATGATTTGGACCCCGCTCTTGGCAGCTCCAAGCCTGCCCTTTGACATGGAGGGCAAAGTAGGAGATATGTCCCTGAGTATGCTACTGCCAGTATGCTGCCCTGTGCCAGTTCCCTGCATCCGTCCAAACGTATCTTGATGTGCATCACAGGAGCGATTGGTACACAGATACTTGCACACTGTCATATGCCTGCTGCTGGAACGAGGGCTTGTGTACCAAGCCGGACATGCCCAGTGGTAAGAAATACATCTTTTCCAGCTATTGAAACCATTTTTTTTTGCCCCTAATTCAGCTACACTGAAATGATGCACTTCATTTTTTAAATGCAGTAGCTCAAGCATGCCTGTGTAACTACATGGACTTGTATCAGCCCTGAGCCTGCTTCTGGGTCTCCAGAGCTGCTGTTAGAACTGCAGCTAAATCTAACAGAAACAAATCTTTGAAGTACATTATGTTTGTGGTTACTATATATATTTTTTATTCTAGGTCATGAACAATATCTTATGTTAGAAAAAATGCAATTTTTACTTAAATATCTTGTTCCTCCTTATGTGCCTTTAACAATGTGTGTTTTAAATGAGTTCTTCCCTTCTGTAGAAGGATTTCTTCTACAGAATAAGCCTTGGCCAATCTGTGGCTGACCTTGTGGTGTGTTAGTTGTGAAAGGTAACACAGAAAAACCTACAACCGATTCCTCTGGATCCATTCCTATATCAGGATAAAAGCAAAGCCGTACAACCTGTGGCATTGTTGTGGGAGGAAGTGAAGGGCAATGGGACCTGAAGTCCTGCACAACTTCTATATATCATAACATCAATCCATAGTATAAAAGAGCAGAACAGAAAAAGTGTTGCTGTGTTCACTTTCTTCAGTCATAATGTAGGCAAACTGCTATAAAGGATGCCACTACTTTTCTGTTTCCTCTTGGCCTTGTTTCCTCACTGTCCACTAGGTCATATTTAGGGATCTGAGCTGTCAACTTTTGGCAGCAGCTCATGATGGCATAGAATTAAGTGTAACTGAGAGATGTATTTTCAGAATATGGACTGGCAGATGACCTGAATAGAGTAGGTTCAGATGTAATTTTCTACTACCTTCAAGGCCATCTAAGTCTGTCTACTGCAAGACTGTCACACTATTCTTTCCACCTCCACTTTTGTTCTGCTGCTTTCCCGTGTTTAAGGTGGGAAGGCACTAGGCAGCATGAAATTAGAACATTAATGCAGTATAACATCTTGGACCAGGTTACTTCTTTAATACTGGTGCAATGGGCAGGGAAAGATGAGAGAGCAGTGGAACTGTACTTTTCAGATGCCCTGTAGAGACTGTCTAATGCAATTGCAAAACTGCATCATCTGTGACTCATAGTGACTTTATTCAATGTCCCTGCTGCTGAGAAACTGCAAGGTTTGCAAACTGATCATGAGATTATTCTGTAATGGCAAGCACTAGTGAAATGATTGTGCGAAGTAGAAAGCAGAGGAATATTTGTCTTCTTGCTTCCAGATTCACTTTCAAGTTGGACAACATGACTACGCACACACACACACACACACACACCCCTGCCCCCCGTCATAGGTGCATGCCCTGGCAACTGCCAAAATGAATTAAAAGATTTAAAAATCCAAACTGAATAACCTTTGTTAGGGGTCAAGATGGAAAAAGGTCTTGTCCTGCAGACAGCCTTTCATAATGAGATTCAGTTAAACGCTATGATACTACCACTGACACAGTGGAAGTACAAGGAAACTGTCCTTGAAAATACATTTCAGGGTGAGGGGTGTAAGTGCAGCAGTATTTTGAACTTAATGATAGGAAGAAATCTAAGAAGAAATTGATTAACCAGAAAATAATTTGGTGTCTGGGCTGGTACTTAGAGCAAACTGAAGGACCATGAAGGGCCACTGCTTACATGGTAAGGAACTGGCTTGATTATTGCAGGAAAGATAGAATGCGATTGTACCTGGTATACCATACCATACCATTAATGTGTTTGAACAGACATTATACAGACAGCTTTAGTTCTTGTATTTGAAGAATAACCAGCATTATTAGCATGAAACTTTAATAATCTTTTCCTAACAAATATGGGTTATGTTTGTGAGCTACAATGCTGCAGTACTCAGAGCAGCTGCTTTTCCATTTCCCTGGAAAGGCTGCTTGCAGCAGTGCTCTGGAGGGTCCCAAATCCAGCAATATTACAAAACTCCTCTCCTGATGAGCTGTGCCTCAGCCAGCAAACTGAACAGTGTGAGGGCTCATCCTTGGGGCCACACATCTGCTGTTCAGGCAGCTTTCTCTCTAGGCTGGTGTAGTTTCATGCAAAGTGGTTATTGAGACTGCTCTCTGGCCTGTGCTAAAGTAGAAACTGTGCTTGGGAGTTGCTTCATCCACAGCTGAAACATCTTTAGGACCATATAATTCTTCCCACTACACTATAGAACTATCCACTGACTGAAACGGGGTATTACCCAGATAGCACAACATGAAAGCCCAGCTGATACATAATTTTCCCCAGCACAAGTTCCTTCAAATTGCCATGAGAGCTATAAAAGCCAAGAGTCATTGGGAACCCTTGGTTTACACCTCAGTTGAAAAATGAGCCCTTCAATACTTTGCACTAGGCTGAATCACTTAGTCAATAATGAAGAATGCCACCTATTGAATCACTAATGCTATTCCTACAAGTTCTCTTTCCCTTATGCACTGACTGGGATCTCTCTCAGCTTTGGAAGTTACCTAAACATGTGCTTAAGAATCCTTTCATGTGTAGAGATATCTTACAGAATGAAAACCAAGATTCAAAAAGACAAGTTCATATCCCTAAATTGCATTGCTCCTAGCTATAATTTCATGTAGTCATGTAGAAGTGGCTTATCAATAATTCAATTATTCCATCAGTTTTTTGTTAAGGTGTTAATAGAGTTAACTGCATTAATGGATGCATAATTTATCAGAATATAATTTAAATAGTTTTAAATGCAATATTCAGACTTACCATGATAATAGATTATAAAATATGCTGTCTATAATGGCTTTAAAATATGCTGTCTTCATTGGCTCTACAGTAGCTGCAACACTGAGCTGCTATAGAGTAACCCAGAGAGCAAACTACTACCCCAGGGTCCATACACAAACAAGATGGGGAGGACTGCTGAGATTTGGCTGAAAGATGCCAGTGGAAGGGTGTGTGTTTGGAAAATGCGGGTAGTGTTAAAACCCATCCTTATCATTGTGCTACATAGTCTTCAGTTCAATCTGAATCTCGTAGCTGTACTGAAGTTGCATCTCTGAAGGCTTACTCTTTTCCTCCACTTTCTTTTTCAGAAAGGAATCACAATTAAACAGTTGAGCAATGAATCTCCCTTAATCCTGGGGAAATGTTTGCCAGCAATATCCAAAACAACCCCAGGTTCTGCCTGCAGTGTATACCGCCTATGCAGTGCTTTTGTACCTCATAGGACCATATCTACGGAGGAAATGATTGAGACATATGAATCACACATCTTACACTAAACTAATTAAAGTTAGTAGGAGCTGCTGGAGGTCATTAATTCCAAAATCTGAGGTATGAGTTTAAGCATATGTTTTCTCTTAAAAAAGCATGGTCCTGAAGTTTAAACGTAACTCTGAATTCACTGGATTTATACTTGTTCAGTCAAATACTCTGCAACATATTTGTTTATTTTATTTTAACAATTTTATTTCAGCTTGTGATCCTAGTTACCAAAACCAAAAGGTGGGATGACAAAGCATTTCAGAATCTTAAGGAGTTAAATTTAAATTTAGCTTAAAAATGCAAGTTGACATTTTACAGGTAAAGGTATGAATGACATCTTTCTGTGGTGGTAGGAACAAACATTTTATCTGTCTTCTTTTTGTGGTTTAGTTCTAATGAAATCTCCTGCAGTCGCTGCCTTTATTTTTCTTCTTATTCTTTTTATTTATTTTTTATCTATTTATTTATCTATTTATTTATTTATTTCCAAATTAAACTTGTATCTAGCTTGCACGTCAACAAGCCAGGTGCATTTTTTTTGGTCTGACAATTCTAAATAGAAGCCACTGTCTAACACAGACAAAATAAACCTGCTTTTTACTGCATTCTGACCATTTAAATACTTGCTTTTAGTTCAACTGGGGAAGCAGTTTATGAGGCAAGTACCATAGTATAAACACATAATTACTTACTGGGACTCACAATGGTGTCTTCTGTTAATGTGCTTTGCAGTCAGAAAGAAGCATTACTGGGGAAGTTTACAATCAAGCTCTCTGCGTACTTCTTTTGGTTAAAAATACACATTTAATGAGCAAGTACTAAAATGCTTTACCTAGTTAGTTTTGTCTTTTCTTGATTTTTCCAAATAGGATGGCAAGGAAGACTAGAACCAGCCACAGGGAAACTAGGGAGACTAGACTATAGCCACAGCTGTACCACTGCTGACCATGAGAAACCACCTGGAAATTGCAGCAGCACTGGCCAGTGTTGCTCATCACTAAGAGTGTTGGCTCCTCAATATCCTAATTTAAAACCACATTTTAAGTGGTATATCTATTAATTCTATACCAAAGCAATTCTATAGAGTTACCTTAAAAATAATGAGATTAACTACAAGTGCCTAGTCCACCAGATCTCTTACTTCCCTGCTAGGCAGCTGTTTTCACTCCTGCTACTACTCAGGGCCAGCAGTGGCAGAACACAAAGGAGCTGGAGCTCTGAAATAGGCCAGATGTTGATTAAAGAGCTCCTGCTGCCTCATTTCTGCAGAATGAAAGGGAACACGGATTATTTATTTGTAGTGAAAGAAGACTGGTTCAAAAAGAAACCTATCAAAAAAACTCTTAGCATTACCTACACACAGTATATTTTCTTCTGTGGGGTCTGATACCTAAAAATACACTCAATTTTTCAGTTATTTCTGAGAATACAGTCTGAAAACGATTAATTGAACAAATGTGAAGCCTCTGAGAGACAGGCCATACTTACAAGTACCTATAACATACCAGATACATGTTGATTTTTTGCTTTTCTGTCCTAGTCTGTGCTAAGTCACTGTAGATTGTTCTGTTTGCTTTGTTTGGTGCTGCTACCACAACGAAATATTTCTAGGTAAGGTAATGTTTCAGGCAGGAGAAGCTATCTGGAAGCCATACAAAGCCAGGTTTCCTCAGGCAGGTGATTCCCTTATATAAGTAAAGGAATACATGGCCACAGCAGGTTGCAGATTCCATCATGCTGTTTCTTCAATAAAAGGAAGGATTTTGATGCACTTTGAAAAGCTGAAGACCTAATACTGTGGATTTATACTAACTGATGCATCTCTCCAAAGCTACAGCTTGTACTGTCGACACCATGATCTGAGGGAAAAATACTTGTCTCCCAAGAACAACTCATGTAACTGGCCAGTGAAGTGATTCCTGCTTAACTATGGCATACAGCTGTTTTGGGAGACTTTTCTGAGGGGTGTTTGGGAGCTGCAGGTTCATTCAGTACTCCTAGAAAGAGCTGCAGCAGTTTCAGAGTTTTACCTCAGAACCTGGGTGTAGTGCTGGCTTCTCACCAGGAAAGTCTGGAAGAAAAGATCTTCAGGACTTGCAGATCTTTGTCTTCTATCCAGCCATAATTTTAATAATGTGAGCTCATGTTGTTTCAAACCACAAAAACTGGGTATTTATTCTTATGGTATTTAGTCAAACTATAGAGTAATGGAGCCAGATATATTGGTCTTACGGATTCAAAAATCCTTCTGCCCTTCTATCAGCTCCACACCACCCAGAGTGGAATTCAGGCTTTGCACTGGCACCTTTGGATGCATCCCACAGGTAACTAAATTAGCTAGTAAAACAATTGCTTTTAATTTAGCAAGAAAAATAACAAAAGACTGCATAATAACAGCACCTTCATGGTAGTGGCATCACCATGTCTTCCTTGAGGACAAAGTGTGCTCTTGGTCTCTGATTTTCTTCTTGTTCTGTGAAGGGAGGTTCCTAGGAAAAAAGGATGTACTATGTACTGAGTATGAACATGTGATGAACGTTTAATGCAATAGACATTATCGCCAATAGAATGTCTACACTTGTGGGTAGAATCCAGAAAGCTGTACCACAAGTTCATTTGTAATAGAAAATCAGCAGGTTACACAGTATACCTGTACTATTGATACATCCGCTGCTTAATATGTATACTAAATACTCTTATATTGAATTGCCAGTGAATCTAGAGTCTGAATGCTGCTACTGTCACCCTCTGATTTTTGGCAAGTTAGGCAATATTTTTGAAATTTCAGCTTGTTTGCAATAATTCTGCTAGTCTGTGATGTCTGAGTGAAGAATGTGTTTAAATGCTCCAGATACACAAACTGCAGGTTGAGCTTTCCTTCAGTTTGTCTGGGTTAGAATGGGCAACACTTCATGATATTTCCAGATAAGAAAAATTAGTACTACTGCTTTTTAGGGAAAATTAATCTTAAATTGATAGCAGTTTAATTAAAATACCATTACATTGATCAATGGACTTTAAAAAGGCAGTGAATTTTGATGTGCCCACTTTCCTGCAGTCTCATACATTTTCTGAAGTAATCTATTGATAATTTACATTATGGATAAGTTTCCAAAAACATTCCAAATACGTCTAAAGCCTCATAAAATGTACTAAAGAGGAAGAAGGTCACATATTTTTGCTTAGCAGTTCAAATAAAATTTAAATTTTTAGGCTGGATGGATGATTTGTCCTTGTGACTGTTATTTGTTTATTAAACAGATAAACTGAACAGAAGTTACAGAAGGTAACCACAAATCACACAGTGTCAGCATCGAGGACATTGTAAAAAAGTAATGATATATAACCAGAATCAAATGGAATGGTTCCTAAACCAGAGAAAATGATTGTAACCTGCGTAACAGATGATTTGACCAAAATTTGATCACTTCTTTCAAAAATGTCTGTGGAGGGAAATCTATGGGTGGAGCTAGACATGACAACATAAACATTATCTGTTAAATCTACTGATTTCTTTAATGGCTTTAGAACTCACTGAAATGGAGCTGTGAAAAAGTAGCCAGGGATCAGCAGAGTCTGATCAAGAAAGAACACTGGAGTCTCTACAGATCTTAGAGTTATTGAATATTTGCAGTTACTGTTACAAAGTTGTTGTCTAGAGCTGTAGAGAATCCATTTTTCTGACCATATGAATTTGGAAGTGTGTGTTTTTTTCTATTCCAGGTATATTTTGACCTCCAGTTACTATAAATAACAGTTTTTATAGTTGAAAAGAGATATATATTTTTTGGAGTGTTAAACACAGTATATTTATTACTGATAAAATTAGAGTTGGTCACATATTTACAGAATTCATTGTGTAGGTAATACAGCCATTGAACAAATAACTTTGGATGGTTTTAAACAACTTTTACTAGCCTGTAATTGATACAACTGACAGAAGAGTTCACAGAAATGTAGTGTAGAAACTCAGTTGTTGCTTATCATAAATTTAGTTTTAATAGAAACTGGGAATTACAGAAAACCCTATAACGTGTGTGCATGCAGGTAGGGTACCATTGAGCTATGCCTGCTTATGCAAGGGTAAGTTGTGAACAGAACTATCAGTGTTTCTCATACTTCTTCAATTCTTCCTGCTGTTGTTACAGATGTTATGCCTGTATCTAATTAAAGAGAAACACAAGTGGCTTAGATTTCAGATACTGATCAGTGGGAACAGTAGTCATGCTGGGACTGCACACAAAGAGATACTTTTCACTAAGCAATCTCTCTTCCTGCCAGTGCAATTGTTGCAAATTTTCTCCTTAAGTTGTGTATATCTATATCTATATCTATATCTATATATCTATCTGTCTATCTATCGACCTATCTATCCATGTTTGACATGGCTAACATTTTCTGTTAGGTAAAATTTCATGGTATATTTTTACTATGTATATTATTCCCACTCCTTTACAATATATGACCCTGTTACACTCAGTGCATGTCTCTTAAACCTTACAAACATTGGAATAGGCATTTACTTTTGCCTCATTTATCTTTGCCATCAACCATCACAGTTGGCTCCAGTGATTTATTAGGTGTACTGATGATGATGCTTTTGCACAGGAACCCCTTAATTATGGGTTAGAAAGCACCTCATGTAGATAAAGTATCAAATCTTTCCTTTTTCCAATGAAACCCACTTTTGCCAGTTTGGGAAAATGATCACTTTTGTATTTGAGTATTTTTTTTTCTAGTTTGTAATATTTGTGCCATGGGCACCCTCATAAGAGTAGCCTGTTTGAACATGGGTAAATTCTAACCCAAAGAACTTGTGCTCTGCTTCCTATGAAATTGACATGTTTTTGGTTTTGGCTCACTGTAAATTTTCATTGTCTTACTACTGCTACTATTACTATTATAAGTTCACCTGAAATTTTGATAGTGGGATTGACAAGCAATTCCAGAAGTGAGTGAGGGAAGTATGGTTATCATGTGCTGACTGTCTTCAAATTGGTCTGCATGTTCCCTCCTAAAAAAACCCAAAACATCTTATGCAGGTACTGGAATGAAATAGTGTATTACCTTTGTTTTGTTATACTGCTGAGAATACTAAGGGTTTATTTGCTGTCACTAGTAATAACTTCATTCTGTGCCCAAGAAAGAATGTAAGTCTACAAGTGAGTACTTGTTATGGTGGGGGGGCGGGGGAAGTGATGCTCAGTGTAAACTAACATTACAACAAGCATCTCACATAATAAATTATACACAATGCACACTTTATCCATGCTTTTTAGACCTTATTTTCCCACCTATATTATTTATTTTAAACACCATCAACAGCAACAAAAAAAAAAATCAACCAACCAATCCATCCCACCCCCCAAAAAACCAAATCCCAAAACAAGCAAAAAAGAAGAAAAAAAGCACTGGAATGAAATGATAAGGTCTGAAGTAAACTTCATTCTGATTTCCTCTGTGTGTGTATGTTTGCATTTCATCCCTTGGATAGACAAATGCTCCACTCTTTTACTGTCCCTAATGCAATATATTTTCTAGGCAGTTATTATTGATAGTGATTGTCAATCAGGGTTAATAACAACCAACATGTGTGTTTTGTAGTGACCGTACTGGAGTGCGTTTTCTACGGCTGAAAAGTTCAGTTTCTGCAAAAGAAACTTATTATCTTAATTTGGAGAGCAACATGTCAAGCTGACCCTTAAGACTATAGTTTCCTAAGTTTCTCTTGGATTCTTTTTTCCTTCTTTGGTTTCTTTAATATGAATTATTTCAAATGCAATTAGATCACCATCATAAATCACTGCAGCTTTTCCTG
The DNA here is from genome assembly GCF_963210335.1 of Falco punctatus. Lineage (NCBI taxonomy): Eukaryota > Metazoa > Chordata > Aves > Falconiformes > Falconidae > Falco > Falco punctatus. The sequence goes on from NC_137586.1 coordinate 71,803,744, forward strand.
TCACAAGCACCATGCTCCCATGGGGCAATGAAAATTCAGATTTTTGGGGCTGTACTTCAGGTAATATTTGTACCTTTCAAGCTGTCCACATGAGATAATTTACTAAGTTTCATTTCACCTCAAAATGTTTTTTCAGTAATCTGACATTTGGCGTTTGGATAAAGTGCTCCGCTCACCTTACTGACACCTTGCTTTTATACTTGGAACACTGTTGATATGTGTCCTATTCAGACTCTGCTCCTAGTGTGGTATACCACCAGCAAATTTTTCTTTCTGAAAAAAACTTTTATTAAAGTAACTTTATCTGATCTATTTATCACATGTAAAATACATATGTGTATAAACATTTTCTATTACATATTTAATGTTATTATCTACTTAAAATCTCTCTTGCCCTACAGATCCAGCCAGAGATTTCAAAAAGTACTGCTGGCTTTGGACAGTCAGTTTCCTTTTTTGTGTCAGTCATGTTATTAGTGTTAGTATAAAACACGAAATTTAGCAGCCCACTAGGCAGGGTCTTTAATAAAACCAAAAATTGCTAAAAAATATCATAATGGCCAGCAGGCATGAAGGCTTGGATATTAGATATCTTTTATCTGTGCCAGGTAGAACTGATGAATTAGAGTCATAGAATTAGAAAGGCATTCATTCCAGACTTACAGAATGGGCAGTGAGAAACGTATGGGCCCTGAGCATGGTGCAGAGGAGAAAGGAGTCCTGGTTCAACTACTGAAAAATGCATAATCCACAGAAGACACAGAATTTCCCAGACACATGAAAAAAATTTTTCCTTCAGTAGGTCTCTCTGAATATATCTAGGCTGTGATATACCTCGCATCTCTGGTTCCTGTGCTACACCCCATATTCCTTGTGACTTTGTGGTGCTTTTGGAGCCTGTATTAGCACAATATTTCATTAAGAACTGCAGTTTATGACAAATGCTAAATTCTTGGACTTTCATCTATCATCTTCTTCAGAAAAGCATTTGAAGGAGCACCTATAGCTGAACTTTTGGAGAATGGAATCATTAAAGATTCATATATCCCCAAGTTTTAATCTAGTTTGGATTGTTGACCTTTATTTATTCAATTACTAGGATTTCTCATCTTAGAGCATGCTGAGTTACATAAACAGCTCTTGACACTACCTTGGAAAAACGTCATACAAACCTCTTTTACTGCAAACCACTTTCCGAAGAAGCTAGAAAGTCTAAGCAAATTATTCCACCAGGGAACCCTGCTGGAGCTATGTGTGTCATGGACAACTTTTTCTATTAATTCTAGTTTAAGTGAAACTCAGGGGCGGCTCCTATGTGGGGGATGGTACAGTCCATCCCCACCTGAACTTCATAATACTCCATAAAGTATTCCTAAGTTTTAGTTCCAGCTGACTTTGGGCTTTTGAGCTAAAGCATGGGCAGCACACATGCCAGCACTGAGCCTGGCACCACCATGCATCAGAACAGGAAACAGTCTCCACCTGCACTTCAAGCCTCCAGGATTACCCCAAAAGCAAAGATTGCTAGAGCTAGAGCTGCTTCTGAGGCTGGATATTGCTCAAGGCATTCCTAAACATCATGCAGAAATCTTGATAGGGTGACTGCATCATTTAAATTCAGAGGACTCTGTTTAGACAAGTCTAGCAAACCCTGTGATTTACAAATGCTCTTATTAAGAAAGAATTAGAATTGGAATGTTGACTTGATGACCATATTAATTATAGTGCAAAGTGCTGTCTATAGTCTTGTTAAATGATGATGTGTACTGTTCATGCAATATAATTGAGCTAGTTCAGTGAACTTCACAGATGCTAGTTAAGAAGTTTTGTAGTATCAGTGATATTGTCAATAACCTCATTTGTTTCATCAATACATGCAGAGGTAAAGCTCCCCAGAGTAAAGCTGTTCAAACACAAATCATATGACATCTTCTACAACTAAATCAGTAGATTTAGCGCTATAAAAGGTAGCAGGTAGACCAGTAAAACCAGAGCTAAGAATATAACATTCAGGTAATTCTTATATCTTTTATTCTCATCAAAAGATATTGTAACTAGATATTCTAATTTATTGAAGCAGGTTTTGGAAAGAACTAATGACACCAAGTTAGTACACTTTTAACAGGTAGAAACTGATATGGCAAAAAATCAAACCCCTTAATCCACAGCATTTTAGCAGGGAAAGCTTATTTTAGTGCCACACTACTCTCTGATCAGAAACTTTGTCATTATTTCTCACCTAAGGCTCTCTTCTCTCTACCACGGCTCTACACATCTGATTCTGTCAATGCTTGAGTGGACGTAAACCAAAAATAGTTTCACTGAAGCTTATGAAGGTCATAAGTGAGAGATTCACATGGGGAATCAGGTCCTTCATCTAGCAGTCTGTCTATTGCTGTCTCATTGCCAAGTTCCTTTTTACTTTCACTGTGAATCCTAAGAAATGCCTTAGTCTTTTCCTCCTTGACTATTACAGTTCCTTCTTGTAAAACCTCCTAAAATCCTGCTTTCTAACTGTCAAAAGGTCCCAGTTGATCTTTCCTTCCAGGAAACAAGACCATCCACTGTCACCTTGACTTCCTATTTATCCTTAAGGCCAGATTAAAAATGTCTTTCTGTTTTTTAAATTATTACCCTATGGTCCTGTGCCTATATATACAATCACAATAATCATGTGGTTCACTCCTTTCATTTTGAGAGTAGGCTCTGAGTCTGTATCCTTTGTCTTCACCTCATCAGAAAGTCATCAGTGCTACTTTGCATCAAATGTCTAAAAGACAAAGGTCATGCTCACCATGCTTTAGCCAAGATGTGGGATTGTACAGCAGGACCAAAATAAAAATGTCAGTATCAAACAAGCAATATCAAAATCATACCTTTTGGGGGCTGGTGTACCTGATGTACCCGCTAAGAACACTACTTCTTTGATCAACAGATCTATCTTTGTAAACTCCTGGCATATCATTTTAACTGTCTGTAGGCTAAACAAAGAATCTGAATGAGAAAAACCAGCATGCATAAAGCTTGTTACCTTGTGCTAAGTCAAGAAAGCCAAAGCATTTCTAACTTCTTGCAGCAATTCCTCTATAATCACTTTTCTTAATAACCTTGCCTGATTTGCAACCTCCTTGAGCTCACACTAAGGCCACCTGTCCTAATAGTCTAATCTACCCTCCTTAACAAGTCAGCTGATTTGTTCAAGGCTTGCAAACTCTTTGCAGCAAAAAAAGTGTTTTTTTGAATTCTGTGAATTTTTTGTTATTCAGCTGCCACTGCTTCTTTGCTAGGAAACAGACTGTAATAGCCATGACATGACTTTCCTGCAGATGAGACAGCCACTCACAGATCCTGGCTTGACAGCTGTGAACTTTTTGTGTCATAGCCTCTGTCTGCTTGTTACAGTGGTCACATCATTAAAAGACAGACCAAAAGCATGCATCCACGTAAAGACTAAGCTGTAGTCATGGGAACCTAATCAAATAACATTTCCTGTTGCTAACCGTCGATGCCATACAAATAAGTGTTCCAATTCTGAAACACATCAGCCTGCACTGTCTACGTCACCACATTAAACATTTCATATCAGATATTTGCATTCTTCACAAACATGCTAATGACAGTAAATTGAGGCAGACAGTGAATTTTAGCAGGACCATAGACCCATGCTAGCAAACTGCACATTTCCTTGTATCAATCTTTATTCCTACCGTTAACCTCTATTGATTTTCCACTGTGTTTGATCTACTTTTTTAAAAATTTATTTATTTTGAATAACAGGAATGACTCGCGAGAAATTTTCTTGAATTTTTAACATATTTTTCACAATGTAAGAATATACAGATTTTGCAAATCAGCTTTACTAGTCCATTATTCCATATGCGAATGCTTCCAAAGTAAACTTTTATCTTAAAACCCAAGGGGAAGTATTTACCTGTTCATGCTAGTGTAAATAGAATCATGTTACTGTATATTTTTGGTATGTCCAACATGGTTAGGCATATCTGATTTGATGTTTTTCATAGTCAGTGTTGGTAAATATTTGAAGAGATAAAACTTTATAAATGAACTTAATCACACAAAAAACACTTGTTCTTGGTGAACACCTTCTTTTTCTAAAAACATTATGTATGGCTTTAAATTGAACCATGTCATTCGATCTTTCACACCCATGAAGTTCTGTAAAAACATAGTTACAAAAGAACACCAGTGATCTTTCGGTAGTGTAAGGGATCCATATATCATGGAAACTGCACACTGGTTTGGAACTGATGGAGTTGTGTGGCTGTAGCTATCACAGACACACCTATATTTTGTGCCATTAAAGACCCTTCTGCCAATTAAAGGCAAAGACTAGACACCTATTGTAAGAAATGGTCTAGAGAACAACTGAGAAAGGCTGTTCTGCAAGTTTGGAAGCTGCTGGCCTCCCCTGCTTAGACACATCAACAGAGCTGTCTATACTTTTAAAAACAGGCCAGAATTGCCAGGATTATTTGAGCACAAAATATGATGAAGCATGTTACTTGGGAGGAGACCATGGATACATGTGATGCAGAATAAATAGCTTTTTGGAATCAGCTAAGCACTGGTAAGTGACATAAGAGAAAATATTACTCAACTAGACTTAGAATTTACTTTTATGTATTGGTAGTATTAATGTAGAGGCAGCAGGTAAGATTTTCCTGTAGAGGTCAGGCTGGGTTGCAAAACACTTTGTGTCTTCAAGAACATAGGTGAAGGATCTGATCCAACTTGTGGTTATATGGGCTTATCTTCCAGCTCCTCAGATTCCCAGTCTTGAAACACTATCTAGGTCATGGTGACTTTTTGAAAAAACAGTGTTTAAAAAGTTATTCAGAGTAAAAGTTAAATGTGCTGTCTGGCTGATGTACCAGTCTTGTCAGTCCAGAGAGGGTCACTGTGACCAACAGGCTGGCACTCCATGCAAACTACAATGTCCAGAAACTTCAGAGAAAGCCTTCAAAGGGACCACAACAGTATATTTCTGCCATTACAAGAAACTCACCCACAGTGCTTGCTTAGGGGCTGAGCAAAGATAATGTTCCAGGTGGAACATCTTCATACAAAAGGAAACTGGTAACAAGCTGGTTAAAAATATCTGGAGTAGCTAGTCTAGCTAGGTAAAGGGTTTGCAGTTGGGCTGGTCTCTCCTATGACAATTCACTGGCACCACCTTCTTCAATTTTTTGCCTAATAGAAGACAAGGCTTTGCAGTCTTTGCAGACCAAGCTCCTGTGTTGGAGGAGGGAGGATCTGGGACACCACTAAGAGAGACAGGGACTGTTTTGACTGTAAGCCTTCTTTAGAAAATATTTGAATTTGGACTTGACCCTAATTTCCTACTTTTCAGAGATTTTGATACTAATGTAGTCACTATTTAGGACAGGTATATAATACTGTTTACCCCAAACCCACAACACTCTGGGGACAGGAAATATACAAAAAATCTGTACTTGTAATACCACAGAGAAAATACGTATGCCGCAACAACAATCCATTTAGAAATTGCAGGGCAAGCACAAATAAACCATACAATTTCTTAATTTAAATTTTTTCTCATTAAGTAATTAATAATTATTCTGACTGACTTTCAGAATGGCAATAAAACTAACACCTAAGATCAAAGATAATTTTTTTAACTTTGCTGTATTCTGTACCAACTCCTCAAGGTACTTCCCAGTTTTACTGGTACATCATGTTCCCAAATTTAGCTCCTGAGTGTAAAATTTGAGAAGATGTGTTCTGCTGAAGAAACTAGGGAAGGGAGGAACATCCTTCCTTCAAGCACAAAACGAGAATAATTCTTCTTTCTTGGAAAAAAAAAGAATCGATATTTCCAAGGAGGAGCATCACCTCCACCACTCCTTAGCCTGAAAAGCCCTGATAGGCAGCAGGAACAAAACGTGTGGGCATTTTGTAGCATTTTCCATGGGCATGGGTAGATGAATGACATGTGCACAATGGTACTCCTCTTTGTCGTGCCCAGGAGGTCAGCTCCTTGCAGGAACAGGATCACAGAATATGGAGTTCGGTTTTTTTCCTGCTTAAGGGGATGTAGACTACCTGCCAGAGATCAGGCAAATTTCACTGGTCTAATAAAATTTGTCATTCACACACAGGAAGCTATTAAGAACAGGGCTGTCTTCCTAAATTTCTGGTTACTCTTTAGTACATACACCATCCATCTTCCATTTTACATCAGGCTGCAGTAAAAATTTAAAGGAATGCATTGATCTATTTAATGAAAGAGGGTTTGTAAAATTATACAGTAAACGTCTAACCATTTAAAAATCTGACTGTGTCTCTTAAAGGATCAAAGCATGGTTGCTTTCCCTTGTTTTTCAGAGGTTGTTCGTACCAGTGTGGTTTCTAATACATCAGAAAGTGCTGCTGTTCCCAGTAGTTGCAAAGCAAACTCACTTTCCACCCTAACATCAACCAGTCAATTTGCCTCATAAAGCATAGTGAGGTGGATCATGCTCATCCTGCTGCTCCTCCACAGGTTGCCCTTCCTGCCTGTTGCCATCTCTCTGCTTGCCTTTTAACACCCCAGTGGACAAAGCTTGATGCTCTTACTCTTTCCAATATGGTCTGAAAACAAAAACATGCTCCCAGGTCATGTATCAACATAGTAAATCAACAATAAGGAGCACAGAGCTCTGCAGGGAACCTTGTTTAGATAACACCAGGTATCTGTTAGTTCCTTTGCTTTGCATAAAATTTAATACCTCGCTGCTTGGGACCTGGATTTAGTCTCATTTTAAAAAGAAGGAAATGAAAACATAAAACTGAAAGTAATGAAGCAAAAATATGGATTACTGCCTACGGTTTATTTGTCTCTGTCAGCTGACTGAAGCACCTATCATTTCCTGCAGAAGAGCAAACTTTCCTTCAGATAATTGAATGCTGGTGCAATGGATTGATGCAGAAGGAATCATTGTATATGGCAGAAAGAAACAGGAAGAAATGGGGAATATTTAACATTAAAAAGCCTTTTGTTTATGTAATTTCAAGAAAAGCATGCTTTCCCAGTCATCTTCAAAACATTTCCTTTAGGATTCATTTCTTCCTTCAGTCCTTAAAAACTTAATTTCTTTGTAAAGAAATTAATTTGCACTGTTAGATTATATAAATTAATTCTTGAAGTAAACATTCCTCTTCCTTTATGCTTTCCTTCTTCCTTTTCACTTTGAATCTAACTTTTTCCTTGTCTTTTATTTTAATCTCATGAAAATGGGTAGTACATATTTAATGAAAGTACCATAAGCCTTTTTTAGTTAGCCTGAATGGTTTTCTTCCCAAGTGTAAATTTGTATTCTCTGTGATTCTTTGTATTTGATTCTCTGCATACCTGCAGGCTACACTTTTAAAGGCCAGTTTAAGATTTTCTGTCTTTTCTGCTCAATTTAAAGTAGCCACTTTTGGGGAAGACTGAAAACTGTGTAACGGTTGTGGTCACACAATTGATCAGAAAAAAATGCTACAGAATATCTTTGGAGGCAATACCACTTCAGCCATCCCTGTGCTGTGTGTGTACCTCTGTGTCTGTTTGTGTGGGTTTGCATGTGTCCTGTTCCCATGAGAGCCACACAAACATGCCTGAGGCATAATCTTCTGCTGAGTTACTACTGTATCTCAGGTAACTGAAAACTTCTACTTAAAGGTTTTGCACTGTGACCACAAAATGTGTTGGGACATCATGAAAGAAACATTTGCATTTATATATGCTCCTATTTACAAAAGTTCAAACCTCTCACCATACACTTCATGTTCTCTGTCACCCTCTCACTGAAAGCAGTACTTACTCCTTGGATACTTCTTGATATAATGCTGGTCCTGAAAAGAACATATGTTTTCAAAAACATAAATTTTGATATTATTTCATTTGAACGAGCTAATCAGGCAAAATTACTAACTGAAAAGTGAGATGGTACCTGACATGTAGATGCCAGGAATCCTTTCCAGGTCCAAGTTCTGGGTGCGTGCCTTGACTGATTTCAGCTCCAAGGCAAGGCAATGTTTGGGCATGAGCCAACCACTTCAGTGTGGTTTCCAAGACCAGAAGAAAACTTCAGGGATTCTCACTTGGCAGTGTTCTTAGGAATATGACTGTCTACAGCCCTACAACACAAGGAGGAAGGCAACTCTTGGCTGCTCCAAGCTTATTTTGTAAGTCCAGATTTGCCCTATTATTATGACTGGGCCATTCTAGCTCATGTGACTGAAGTAACTGAATTCCAGCTTTTGATTGATACAGTTCTATACATGGAGCATACATGGAACATTTTCTTTATCTCTTTTCTTCCCTTATGGGATTTCTTCAGTGATGGCCAGATGCAGAATTAGAGATGGTTCTGAACATGTTTTTTGCCAGCTCTATTCATGGTGTACTTGGCCTTCCAAAATGAAAGGCCAGAAGAAGTTCAGCAGCTTAAAGATCAGATTTAACAGAGATTAACAAATTGAAATAACAGGCAGTGCAAAAAACAATGTTATCAAACTCCTGATAAAGGCTATGGTTTTTTGTGGTTTTTTTTGGGGGGGTGTGGGTTTTTGGGTTTTCTTGTTTGTTCTCTTTTAAAAAACAGGATTACATTGGAAACAGAAATAGGAAATTTCCATTTTCTAAATGCAGACACAGGTGATGCATGGAAGTAATTATGAGGTGGTGTTTGGCCAGAGCTCTGCCCTCAGACATCTGCATTTATTGCATTCTATCCAATCACCCTGTCTTCTGCACCTCTTGTGCAAGTGGAGGGCAGGATGGAGAAGGCAGCATTATTGCCTTCTGAATTATTCTGAATTCAGGCTTAGTTCTTAAAGCTTTCAGAAAAGTGTTAAAAGAACAACACCACCCCCGCCACCCCCCTGAGTTCTCACAAAACTCTTTAAAACCATATCTGTGGTTATGTAGGAATGATACACTACAAAAGAGACACTGTACTCCTGCACAAATGCTGCAGTGTCAAAGGGTGGCATTCTTTGAGACTTCTGCGTGATTTGTTAGCCCAAATTGCAAATATAGAAGTGATTTAGGAGTTTAAAACCCACTGACTTTCAAAGAGATTAAGGCTTTTAAGTGCCTAAGTCACCTAAAAATGTTGAGCTCTTAGGCATTTTACAGGTCCTCTTTCATTGCACTGATTTCTGTATTTGGAAGCAGTCTTCAAAATGGTGCTTTTGAAAGTGACTTTTCATCTTCAGGAATTCATGCCAGTATCTATGGGCTATTTAGACAGATATTTAGTTTTCCACTGAAATACATTGGACTATTGATTTCTTCTCTTTCATTTTCTTCCTCACTCGTCTTCTCTAGAGAAATAAATAAAAATACAGGAAAAAAATATGCAAAGAGGACATACTCCTCATATATGGGGACAATCATATCTGAAGAATTTACTGACTGCTGAAATTGAAATTTCAATTAATGTTAAAAGCAGCCTTTCATTACCTAGGAAGCATCAATACAGGCAAATGGAGGTTAGACATAACCTATAATTGACATATCAGAAAAGAAAACAATTTTGCTCCTCTATTAAGAGAGTCATTCTGGGGCAAAACAATTTTTCTGTTCACTTTTTGCAGAATTCTTTGGCAGTAACTCTGTGATGGGTGATCTTAAACAGAAAATTTAGCAAAATACTGGAATAGAAAAGAAATGGCAAAAATATTACCACTCATTTGTCACAGAAGGCTGGAGTTCAATAGAATTTTCCTTGTTAAACTACAGTCAGTCAACAAATAAATAAATATTGTTAGACTACCTCAGCTGTATTAAGAATATGACACCTGCAAGATGGTTGCTACCTGCTATTAACTTTGGTAAGGAGAAAAAGTCCATGTTAATGAATAACTACCTGAGTGAGAAGATGGCAGTACTATTTCAGTTGTCTAGCTGGCTTGCTGTTCTTGGGAGCCAGAGATTGTAGTTATTATAAAAATTTCCATCCTGTAAATATTCATGAACAGTAATAGATTTATCTCAGTTGCCCAACACTTGATTTGCCTACTGAAAAATCCAATCCTTGTGACAGATTTCCATGGCAGTGGCCTTGCATTAAGCTAGACTTGTGACGCAGTCTTATAGCAGAGTCTGCTTCAGCCGACACCTGCCATTTTCACCTTGCTCAGATTGCTGTTTCAACAAAGCTGGCTGTTGCTATGCCTGGAGCCAGTAACTCCCAGGCAAAACATATCCAGGCCTTATGTACTTGCCTGAGATGGAAGAAGGGAAGCACATGCCAGTTTTTCCTGCTTGTATGCCAGGTCACCTTTATTCTATCATTATCCTGCAGAAGTCATGCAAAATGCCACAAGGACAAGCGCTACGCGTATAGCCAAATGTAACCTTCTCAGATGCACACAAGATGCATCCTGCAATCCAAACACTGGCCCTTGTTCTTACCTCATTGAACATATTTGAACTTAGTTTAATTATCTACAAACTGCTCTGTAGTGAGCAGGCAGGTATGTGCAGCAGATCTGCTAGATAAGATTAAAATTGCCATCTGTGGCTCAGTTCTGCTAGCTTCATCTTTTACTTCATACACAAGGGCAGGCCTCCAGTTTTGGAATGGTAGGAAGTGAGAGACAGCTGTTGTGTATTTACATATTGATATAAAGTTTTATGTGCAGACAGAAAAACTGTTTGGCACGTTTCTGGCAATCATGCCCAAAAGCTGCTCCTTAAACCTTCCCAAAATTCACAGGACTGAAGAGAAACCCTCTACTAATCAGCAAAGCAGCTGCAATGCAACCTTCCTCATTTAGATTTTAAATTACAATTACAACAATCAGACAACAATACTAAAAAACCCTTAAGCATCATGTCATAGTGAGTCATCAACACCTTACACTTGTGAGCAATGACCAGTCAGCAAACTAACCATTCCTGTCCAAAAAAAATGAACCAAGAATAAATCAGATTTTAAAACCAGTGCCTGTATACACTTGTCAGGTACAGAATTTCAACTGCCTTTCATAATCTTATCATAGAAATGGCTGTTCAGCATGTCCAGAAGAACAAAATGAGGTTACGTCACTGGCTGGTTATAGAACATAGTAGATAGCAGCCATATCACAGAATCACAGAATGGTCAGGGCTGAAAGGGACTCTGGAGATCATCCAGTCCAACCCCCTGCTAAAGCAGGTTCACCTGGAGCAGGTTGCACAGAATTGAATCCAGGTGGGTTTTGAATGTCTCCAGAGAAGGAGACTCCACAGCCTGTCTGGGCAGCCTGTCCCAGCTCTCTCTCACCCTCAAGGTAAAGAAGTTCTTCCTCATACTCAGATGGAACTCCCTGCGCTGCAGTTTCTGCCTGTTACCCCTTGTCCTGTCACTGGGCACCACTGAAAGGAGCCTGGCCCCATCCTCTTGACACTCGCCCTTGAGATATTTGTATGGATGGATAAGATCCCCTCTCAGCCTTCCCTTCTCCTGGGGAAACAGGCCCAGCTCTCTCAGCCTGTCCTCACAAGGGAGATGCTCCAGTCACCTCATCATCTTTGTAGCTCTCTGCTGAACCCTCTCCAGCAGTTCCCTGTCTCTCTCGAACTGGGTAGCCCAGCACTGGGCACAGCACTCCAGATGGGGCCTCACCAGGACAGGGCAGAGGGGAGGATCACCTCCCTCCACCTGCTGGCCATGGTCCTCCCAATGCCCCCCAGGATCCCACTGGCTCTATTGGCCACCAGGGCACACTGCTGGCCCATGGGCACCTCGCTGTTGACCAGGACTCCCAGGTCCTGCTCTGCTGAGCTGCCTTCCAGCAGGTCAACCCCTAGCCTATACTGTTGCCCTGGACTAGAGCATGGGGTTGTTCCTCCCGAGGTGCAGGACCCTCCACTTACCTTTGTTGAACTTGATTATGTTCCTCTCTGCCCAATTCTCCAGCCTGTCCAGGTCTTGCTGGATGGCAGCGCAGCCTTCTGGTCTGTCAGCCACTCCCCCTGGCTTTGCATCATCAATAAACTTTCTGAGGGTGTGGTTTTCCCCTTCATCCAGGTCATGGATGAGTAAATTGAACAAGACTGGACCCAGCACCGACCCCTGGGAACACAGTGAGCTACAGGCCTCCAGCCAGACTCTGCGCTGCTGGTCACAACCCTGTGAGCTCTGCCATTCAGCCAGTTCTCAATGTACCTCACTGCCTACTCATATAACCCACACTGCCTGGTCTTGCCTATGAGGATGTTACAGGAGATGGTGTCAACAGGCTTGCTGAGGTCAAGGTAGACAACATCTACCACTGTCCCCTTGTCTATTCAGCCAGTCATTCCATCACAGAAGACTGTCAGGTTGGCCAAGCATGACTTCCGCTTGCTGAATCCATGATGACTGTTCCTGATAACCCTTTCTTCCCCACGCTTGGAGATGACCTCCAGGATGAGCTGTTGCATCACATTTCCAGGGATGGAGGTGAGGCTAACGGACCTGTTTCCTAGGCCCTTCTTCTTGCCGTTTTTGAGGACTGGAATGACATTGCCTTTCTTCCAGTCCTTGGAGGAAAGTTCTCCAGTCTCCTGTTCCCTGTGACCATTCAAAGGTGATGGACAGTGGCTTGGCCATAGCACCTTCCAGCTCCCTCAGCACTATGAGGTGCATCCCATCAGAGCCCATGGATCTGTGTGTGTCAAATTTGTCTAAATGATCTCTAACTCAATCTTCCTCAATCAAGGGAAAGTCTTCCTTTCTCCAGATTTCCTCTCTTGCCTCCAGGGTCTAGGATTCCTGAGGGCTGGCCTTATCAGTAAAGGCTGATGCAAAGGCAGCATTCAGCATTCAGTAACTCCATGTTCTCTGTATCATTCATCACCAGGGAACCTGTCTCATTTAGCAGTGGGCCACACTTCCCTTAGTCATCCCTTTGTTACTGAAGCACTTACAGAAGCCCTGGACATCCTGCCCTAGACTGAATTCCAAATGGACCTTAGCTTTCCTTGTTGCATCCCTGCATGCTCTGACAATGTTCCTATATTCCTCTGGAGTGGCCTGTTTGAGTTTTTTCTGTTTGGCTTTTGCCAGAAGCTCTTTGCTAATGCATTGTCCTGGTTTTAGCTGGGATAGAGTTAATTTCCTTCCTGGTAGCTGGTATAATTTTGTTTTGGATTTAGGATGACAATAATGTTGGTAACACAATGATGTTTTTACATGTTGCTGAGTATTTCAGTTAAGGGGGTTTCAGTTTCACATGCTACCATGCCAGCAAGAAGGCTGGAGGGCCACAAGAAGTTGGGAGGGGACACAGCCAGGACAGCTATCCCAAACCGGCCAACGGGATATTCCATACCATATGATGTCCTGCTCATTATATAAACCAGGGGGACTTGGGTAGGGGAGGAGGCAGATCTCTGCTCAGGGACTGGCTGGGCATCAGTCAGCAGATGGTGAGCAACTGTATTGCACATCACGTGGTTTTTGGTTTTGTTTGTTTGGGTTTTTTTTTCCTAGAGTTTTATTTCTCTTTCTATTTTTGTTATCTTCCTTTTAATTAGTATTAGCATTAGAATTAGTATTAGTATTATATTTTACATTATTTCAATTATTAAGCTGTTCTTATCTCAACCCATGGGTTTTTCCTTTTTCCAGATCTCCTCCCCATCCCAGCAGGGAGGTGGGGAGGAAGCGAGCAAGTGACTGTGTGGTAGTTAGTTGCCAGCTGGGTTTAAACCATGACATCCATGCAGGTCTCCTGACCCCTTTGCTTGATTTCTTACTCAAATGGATGCACTGGTCCTGAGCTTGAAAGAAATTACACTTAAATATTAACTAAAATTGGAGGCCCCTACCTTCTAGAGCCCTAACCCATGGGATTCCTCCAAGGAGGTCCTTGAAGAGACCAAAGTTAGCTCTCCTGAAGCCCAGGGTTGCAATCTTACTTATTGCTCTGTTTTCTCTGCACAGGATCCTGAACTCTACCACCTCATGATCACTGCAGCCAAGGCTACCCTGAACCTTCACATCCCTGGCCAGTTCTTTGTGAGCACAAGGTCTATGAGCATACCTCGCCTCGTTGGCTCCTCCACCACCTGCAGCAAAATGTTATGGCTGATACTCTGTGGGAACCTTCTGGACTGTGTGAGCCCAGCTGTGCTGTCTTTCCAGCAGGTATTGGTGTGGCTGAAGGCCCCCATGAGAGCCAGGGCCTGTGATGGTGAGGGTACCTCCAGCTGTCTGTAGGAGGCCTCATCAATTCCCTCTTCTGATCAGGTGGCCTGTAGTGAGGACCCCCAACAGTGTCACCCATGTTGGCTTGTCCCTGAATCCCTACCCGTAAGCTCTCAGCGGGCTCTGCACCCACCCCTAGGCAGAGCTCCATACATTCCTCCTACACACAGAGCTACTCCGCCACCTCGCCTTGCTGGCCTGGCTTTGCTGGAAAGCACACAGCCATCCATGCCAGCATTCCAGCCACACGAGCTACCCCACCGTGTCTCTGTAACTGCAGTGAGATCGTGGCCCTGCGACCGCACACAGATCTCTGATCCTTCCTGTTTATCCCCACGCTGCCGGCCTTGGGGTACCGGCATTTCAGAGAGCTGGTGGAGCCCATGGATTTCCCAGGAGGGGTGCAAGAGGGTCCACCACGGCCATGCACACAAACCCACACCCGTCCCAAGGTGGCTGGCCTTCTGGTTCTCATTTTTGGAGGCAGCTAAGGGACATGTATCACTGCTGTAGTTGGCCTGGATTATCCCCCTGTCGGATGCAATGACATGAGCATGACCACTTTGGACCCCTCCTCCCAAGTCCTTCAGTTACAAGCCCACCCCACCAAGCTGGCCAGCCATCTACCAGAGGTTCCCTTGCCTCTTCTAGGCAGGTGAATCCCACCCCTTACTAACAGGCTATAGTCATCAAAGAATGTCCCATTGCCACAGAAGCCAAAACCCTCATGACGACACCAGCCACAGAGCCAGAAGCTGATGTGCATGGTACACCTACTTCTGGCTGCACCCTTTCCTCTCACTGGTAAAATGGAAGAAAAGAGAACTTGGGCACCAGTACCTTTCACTTGCACCCCCAGGGGTTTGTAGTCTTCCTGGATCCTGCCCAGGTTCTGGCTTGCAGTGTCGTTTGTGCCCACGTGAAAGATAGCAATGGGTGGTAGTCTGTGCTCTTGACAAGTTGTGGCGGCCTCTTGGCACCACCTCGGACCCTGGCCCCCCGAAGGCAGCACACCTCTCGTGCCTCTGTCGGGCTGGCCGACCTGCGCCTCAGTGCCCCGTGACAGAGTCACCCTCTACAAACCCTCCGCGTTTCTTTTTGCGGTACCCACTGTGTGCTGCTGGTGCAGTTTCTCCTTGCAGACCTTTCTCTTGGGTGTCTGTAGCTGTATCACCCTATGAAATACATGTAACAAAAATCCATTTAAAATCCATTTAGAATATTTTTTTTGGTTGTCATATTATTATTTTTTCTTAGTTTTTCAGTTTCAGCATCTTGTGTTTGTTGCTTTGTTCACATGAGTCTTTCTCAGTGAGTTTCTCATTACTGAAAGACTGTGGCAGCTACAGGAGGCGAGATCATCTTGCTCATTTGTACAGAAAGTCTGAAATGAAAGTGGTCATGGTGCCCCAGCACAGCGCTCCCTCTGAATCATGGGAAATACTCCTTGGAGTTTAAGGACTAATTTATTTTCTGTCAGTGAATAAGGGGTCTTAATGGTATCAAGTACCTATTTCAACCATAGAAAGTATACTGCCAGTTGATTAAAAACTGATTTAAAGTGGTTTACATTCCTGCTGGCCTTTCATTAGGGTAGAAAAATAAAGAATGCTTGATAGGCCAATTTTTACGCAGAAAGAGGTTGCTACTCACAGCCTGAGAAACTGGGAAACATTGGACAGCTCTGTCCTCAGGTCAGAAACAGGGATTATACATAGGCTGCAGCTGGGCAGGATGGCTGACAAAAGCCAGAGAAATACCAGCAATGAGCATTGCAGAAATACTTCACATAGACCTGACTAAAAATAAGAAGATCAAGGTTGTCCTCTGCAGATACTGGAAGAGCCACAAGTCCCTTCCTTCTTGTGTAACTGCTGTCCTGGCGTGGCTTGCAGACCACAAATGAAGCCTCATCTCTGTCAAGTGTGTAAGCAAAAGGGCAAGTACAGTAACTAAGGGTTATTCAGCTGAAGAGAAGATGTTTCAGTAGTTTTGAAATAAATTTGTTCTAGGAAATAAGCAAGAGGAAGACAGTAAACACAATGGCAAGCAGAACAGCGGAAGCTCAAAACTCCATCTCTGCTGCATTTCACGTCAGTTGTTGGATGGGACAAGTAGAAGCCAATCAAGGTAAAATGGTACTGGGGAAATTTTTTAAGGTTTTCAATGTAAAGGAAGAAAAACATTAAGGTATCAGCTGAAGTCAAACCAAAAAACATTTTGTTCAAGTTTTGAACTAATTAATCTCCCTCTGACCTTATTTTTCTAATGAAGACAGTTATTAAGTGGAGAGGAGGGTTTTAAATACTTATTTGGAAGGGTTTGTTTCTCAAAATTAAATGCTTCACCATTTCTTTAATGAAGCATTTAATTTTGAAAACGTCAAAATATTTTACTTGCACGTTTTCAGAATAAAATGTTTTGATATTTTGAAATCTCCTCCTTGCTGACAAAAGTATTTGCAAAGTCCAATGCTAACTGAGATTTTTAACATCTGACGCCCTGCTCACCCTCCCAGCCCTGAACCTATGTGCTGTGGTGATTTTAGTACTTGCAAAAAAAGAAAAAAAGTCCCAGTTTTTCCTAAGCAACAAATAAATTACTCATTAACCATACAGCAGTGATGAAATAGCAGCATTTGTCAAACAGGAGCAGGGACTCTAGGTCTCTCCTGTAGCACAACTGGATTCGTGGTGGTTCAGCGGGGCTGCAGGAAAGCCTGCTGGGGCTGCCAAAGGATGAGACACCTGGCAGCTCTGTGCTAAGCATAAAGAACCACTCACCCCATAACAATGCACAGCTCTGGGTGCTCCCCCACAAGCATCAAACCTGTGGGAAAAGGAAAAAAAAGAAAATAAAAGTACAAAAATCTAACTGGTATTCAAAACAATCTCCTCCTGAGTATCTCATTTGTACAATGGAAGGACCTTACCTGAAACTTAATGCCTAAAATATTTGTGCTGTTTTCCCTTGCTATTCTTTTTGCTTTTATATTTTTATAACTATGTTGTTCTGAGCTTTGGGCACTTTGAAATTTCCACTGTGGTTAACCTACCTTCATTGTCTGTGTCCTTCTGACGCTGCGATGGTTTCATTGTGCCCTGCACCTTCTTGTCTCTCCAGACAAGAGTCTTATATTTGCCTTTTGACTTTCTTTATTCATCTACAGAAGTGGAAGGGTGAGGATTTAAAACTTCGGTTTTTAAAGGACTAATCGTGTGGTCTATCCAATGGGAAATCTAGGCTGTCCCTCCACTTGCTCACTCCACAGAAAACCTCTCTACAGCTCACATAGTGTTGACTTCATATTTCTTCCTTCCGATGTATTTGAATTACTGTCATATAATAATGTTTATTATCACTATTCTTAATAATGATTAGAAACCAATTAGAAAAATAAGAACCAAAACCTGTAAAAGTTTGCTATGTGAATAATTTTATTTTTATAATGAACTATCAACTGGCACTGGAATTGCTATGTAAGGCCCTCATTACCACCTTTCACTTATGTGAATAAAAGTAACATTATGATCAACAGACACTAAGAAACAGGCAGTCTCAGCTCATAACTCCAGAAGAGTCAGGAAACAAACCTCTACCCTTACAGAAAAGACCAAGGTGCAGAAACTGGGAAGGACACAGTTATCTTCCTGCTGGTCACCAGTGTTCCACATGTTGTGCCTGTTACACACCACTCCAAAGCATTGCATATATTGCATAGGGAGATAAACTGATGACAGCTGGATGTGGCAATGCTGAGCTTGATTCTATGAATCTAGGCCTTCGTTCCCTGTTTCTTTGCTGAAGCATTGTGCACAGCAGTCTACTCCATTAACACATAATTAATTTGTAATAATTACTTCAAAAAATTATAAATTATATTGTGTCATGTAATATATAGTAACAGCACAGACTACAGAATAAGCTGATGTCTTAACATAAAATGCCCTAATGTGGCTATTATAGTACAGCAAAAAAAATTGTTGCAAAGTGAATCAACTTGTATTTCTCCCTGGTAAATGAACCATAATGCTTTAGTACCCTCAGACAATCTGCAATTAAGTGAACAACAAATAAAACCCAAATGACCACACAGAGATGTTAGAGCACTCAGGGCAAAAAGATGTGAAAAGAAGACAGGGGAGAGAGAAAAATTATATACTGAGAGATAAAACATGGCACAATGTTTAAGCACAACAGGACTGAAATTGCTTTGCACCTTTATTTTTACTACCTTTTTGATTTATTTCCTAATAATATTTTATTATGAATTCTAGTGAATTAGTATTTACTAAAATGTGAAACTATCAGTTTTCTTATATTAAACATAACTGTATATTTAAAAGTGTAGTACAATGTCTCTAAATGAAGCTGCAGTTCTCATCACATTCTATTTTCCCCAGTCTGAGCCTTCTGTGATCTGTGAATTGACTTTAAATGGTTTAGGATTTCATAATAATTTTACCCTTTATAACTCATTAATTACTTAGCATACTCATAGTAGTCTATTCTGTAAACAGGAGAAAGAAAATAGGCTACAAGGGTGAAATATAAACAGAATTAAATACACTGGAAGCTATTTAGAATATGGAGATATTATAGTGCTTTGATGTGACCCTGATTAGTGATTAGTGTGCTTAATGCTGATATTTGCTCAGCATGAAAAGAGCAGAGAAGGTGGCAGTGCATTTGCCTCCGTTGTCTTGTTCAGTCCTTGGTGTTTAGAAAGAATATAAATAATATTTTGCATGTTGTGTAACACAAAGACATTGGGCATCATATTGCTTTGCAAATGTCAAGTACTTTGTGAGATTTTCTGAATATGTTTTTCACTCATTTTACAGATGGTTCTGGTTCAAGTGAGAAAATTTCTGTGAGACTTGCATATTCACTGTGATAGACCATTTCTAGCTCCATCAGAAAAACAGTCTAAGCTTTAACAATTTTCTACTGTCTTGAATGGCAAATTATTCCCACTATAGGACCTTTGTTATACTGGTTGTGTATAGCAGTAGAATAACAATGGCATTTTCCATCTCTTTGTGCTGTTACAGACCAGAAGGAAAAGTAAACTTACCGAATACTGCAAAAATGATGCTGTCAAATGATCCTTACATAACGCACAGCCGTGTATACAGATGCACAGCAACCAAGTGGTGAAAACAAGAGCTGATGTACAAGTCTGAGTTCCTGCTTGCTTGCACAGAGCACTGCCACCACAAGGAAGAGAAAAAAGCAGAATGACCACGAGAAAGTATTTTTTATTTGATGTTTAAGTCACTTCTGAAGGTGCTGGTTTTAAAAAGCACAAGGTATGATGAAAAGAAAGAAAATTTAATACACAAAATAGTTTCTCTCCCAATTTAAGTATAAATTGTCTTTTTGGCCTTTTGTAAAGTAACCTCTATAATTTTATTTTGTCACCATCTTCAAGAGAGTAACATGTCCTACAGTTCTACTCTGTATTTATTTTTCAGAGTTCTCTGCAGATTTTTCGGCCACCTTGTGACAAAATTAATTCTAAAAAAAGAAATGTTCTTAATGTAAGTATGTGTTGCATGTTACAAATGAGATTCATTGGTTTTATTGTTACAACATGGCACATAACTTTGTATAGAAAGAGACATTTGTCTTACCTTTTCCAAGTCACTTGCATCTTATATTAAATTCCTAACTTAACTAGTGAATGAGAGCTTTCTTTGCAAGATAGTTTCATTCTTTTGAAAATTATTCCAAATGGATAGTTATAACGTGTATTTTCTTAAAGATTTCTTAGTGTACATCAGAACTGTTGTGTATGATGCCACGCACAGTGATCTTTCCCAAGTGCTAGTCTTGTGAAGCTGCCACTTCAAGGTGATACATGAATACTATTCCTTTATTTGCAGCCTACGTCTTCAGAGGAAGGGAAGACCTGCTTACCATGTCAAAGACATAAAGAAACTTTTTGCACTATAAATTATTGTTTGCTATCTGGCATAAGCACTCTCCTAAAGAAAGTTCATACTGTACCCTTATCTGCATGAGAAGGAGAAAAAGCACAGTCAGAGAGAGAGAGAAGATAAGGTTGCTTGAATCGCTTTTTGTAGAATACAGTTCCTAAGAGAGAAATCAGTTGTTCTCATTTAAAATGCAGAATTCTGCCCCCTCCACTCCCCCCACCTCTCATATTGAACCCCATATAATTACTACTTATATTTCACTAATTGAACTCTCATATAAGCATCTTCAGAGTGTAAGACAGTCTTTAGATGAAGGAATAAACAGAGTTAAAAACGAATTACAATAATAACTTCTTCCCTCTTTTCATTTTGTTGTTATGGTAACAAGAGATCCAAAATGTTATATACAAGACATGGTACCAGAATAGTACAGTATTTGCATCTAATGTTGTGAAAAATGTTTTACAAGTACCATACAGATCATAAGATATTTGTTCCATGTGTCTGTTCCTTAATCACAGAGTAACGAAAGAGCCTATAACACCATGTGCATATATTTTTAAGATGGTAACAATTATTTAAAATAGAAATAACAAAACCCAAGAAAAAAAACCCATTCCACAGGATTATGAATAAAGGCCATATCCTGTCAGAATCACAAAAAACTGGACACCATTAATTTTAACATATGAATGCAGACTTTTGATATAAGCCCAGAAATCTTACCTACTAATGACCTACAATTTTATCGCATATCAAGGATATTAGTCAAGAAAAGTTAGTCAAGTCACGAAAACACACAAACTCCTTATACCATTCTAAACCTGAACAGGATGAATTTTTTTTTATTTCTTGAAGTAGAAAATTTGATTTCTTTCACCACAGAAACCTTCTGAAGCAATTAAACAAAATAAATTACATACCTCAAAACTTGTGACAGTCATGATACTCTCCTGAAAAACAGATGAAAATGATGGAAACATGTTTCCCAGCTGGGAATTATAAGGCTGGAACAGTTAGCTTCTTAAAAAGACAGACAGTTTCATTTCTGTCCCCAAATTCAGTCAAAACGCCAGATGACCACAGCAGTATGAATCATTCCTGAGTCCTTTATCATTCATAAATAGTAATATGGTCAAATCTGTTTGGAAGGCAGATTTATGGTAAAACAAAATGATAGTTTTAGGGAGAGAGAAACAAGCATGAATGTTATTGTTCTTGAGGTATCAGCATAAAATCATCCAATTAACAGAGTGATCTGAGTTATAAATAAAATGAAATAAATTACCCCAATGGCAGAAAGCACACACTAAAAGCTCCAACTAAAAACTGCAACTTTGTGATAACATGGAGGACAGTTGAAGAGAAGATCAAGGAATATTATGCTTAATGTAATCAAAAAGTGCTAGAAAACAGGAATATATTTGGAAAGTAATTCTATTTCTTTATACTAGCCAGTGATGAAGCAATTAGTGCTTTTAATACTTTTCATTTAACTCCTGCAGAGGAGAGAAGCTTCAAAAGCTCGCTACAAAGTCATGGTGAGCAACACACTCCACTTTGAAGTGAAACACAGAAAAGCTGTCTTTTTAAAGAAAGTGTAAAAAAGAAATCTGATGGAGACTGAAGGTCAGTTTAAAATTTTGGGTGCCTTAATGGGCTGCTAAGAGCCCAAGTTCTGGCTGGGATTTGGAATGAAATATTACAAATTCCTGCTGAGCAATTCCCTTGACTAGGATGAGGCTTGTAACAAAACCAAAAAATAAAAACCAAGCCATAATTCGCCCTCATAGGTGAAACCTGCATTTACATGCACTGCAGCTTCCCTCAACCGTAGACCAGAGAAGCCAGCCTGCATTCTTAAAAGCTTATACCAAGTGTTCATGGGGCCTTATGAATGTTAAAATGAAAATGAAAACAAAGAAAGAATTAAAAAGTAAGGTTTGCATGCTGACCATACCTATTATTATTCTAAAAAAGACACTAGGCTTATCTGCAATGGGAAAGGTCACAGAATGGCAAGGGTGGCAAACGAGCTATTTCTGTAGAAACACCTGTATCATCAGAGTTAATCACTGGTGTTGTCAGAGCTAATTGGCATTCTGCTGCCCAACTGCAGCAAGGCTGTCTGGGCTCCACTACAGTGCAGGGTGCCATCAGGACAACGAGAATAGGCAGTTAGTCAGTGGATTGACCATAAGGGTTGTCCTTCTCTTAGTGCTGATTGTTGTTAGTCTTTGATTGTGAAAGAAGATGTGGGGAGCTGTTCCTGTGGATGCTCTGGTGGGCACTGCAACTCATTTGTGAAATGGTGGAGACCCTCTTATATTCATGGTGTCTGATGCAGAGCTCAGACAGTGAAGGAAACAGACATCTGCAAGTTTGTTTAACCCTGAGTAATTGTGTCACGTCACACTGGAACCTGCCTGGTTTGAATTGGTTGGAAAGGCTGGAGTTAAGCAATAAAGTCAATGAAACTGATGGCCATATTTAGGATCCAGAATGATTTCTTGAACACAGCTGCTTCCTGAACTGGGGCTAATGGGATATATTTTTAGAGGTCTGAAAGGTAATTAAGTGCCCAATTTCCTCTAATTTGCTTAATCGTGTTACAAACTAGTAATACAAGTGAACCAGTCCTAATTTCTTATGCTTAATAAAGCACATTTCCTAAGTCACCTCTTATTTTTTTTCTTTTTTTTTTCATTTTTCCTATAATCAAAAGGTGTATTTGCCTTTGCACCATCTGTTAACTACAACAGTTGCCAGAATGAGCAGGGAATGTAAATTAGGTCATGAATACAGAAGTTCACTTTCCTTTTCTATGCTTATGTTATTTTAAAGAGTCAATTCATTTTCTATTTATTTTTGATGAAAGACTGAGCTAGAAGACCTTTGCAAATGTCTATGACTCACTGAAGGTTTCTTAATTCCTGTGATCTTTAAAAGCAGCTTTGAAAAATTTGAGAATTTTTTTGTCCATTATATAAAATGAGAAGGAAGACAGGTCCCAGAACAGACAAAACAGAGCTCTCTCCCTCTTCCCGGCACTGAGGTTTTTCCTCAGGAATTCTATGATATTATGCAGAAGAATGAATCTATTGTACAAACACCATATTTTAGAAGCTAAATTAAGTAGATGAGGATTATGATAGAATTTGGCTTTGTGTTACCACTGTAAATGATAACTTGTTCATAATGGATTTTGATGAGGACATTATAGAATCAGATCATCATAGAATAGTTTGGGCTGGAAGGGATATTTAAATGTCATCTAGTCCAACCCCCTCTCCACAATGACTAGGGACATCTTCAGCTAGATCATGTTGCTCAGAGCCCCATTCAACATGACCTTAAATGTTTTCGGGGATGGGGCATCTGCCACCTCTCTGGGCAACCGGTTCTAATGTCTCACCACCTTCATTGTAAGACATTTCTTCCTTATATCTAGTTTGAATCTAGCTTTTTAGTTTAAAACCATTACCTCTTGTCCTATTGGAACAGGTCCTACTAAAAAGTTTGTCCCCATCTTTCCTAAAAGCCTTCTTTAGGTATTGAAAGTTCACAATAAGATCTTCCTGGAGCCTTCTCCAGGCTGAACAACCACAACTCTCTCAGCCTTTCCACATAGGAGAGGTGTACCATGCTCTGATAACTTTCATGGCCCTCCTCTGGACTTGCTCCAACAGGTCCATGTCTTTCCAGTGCTGAGGACTCCAGAGCTGGATGCAGTACTCCATGTAGGGTCTCACGAGAGTGGAGTAGAGGGGCAGGATCAACTCTCTTGACCTGCTGGCTATGCTTCTTTTGATGCAACCCCATGTATGATCAGCTTTCTGGACTGCAAGTGCACATTGCCAGCTCATGTCCAGCTTTTTAGCCACCAGTATGCCCAAGTCCTTCTCTGCAGGGCTGGTCTCAATCCCCTTATCTCCCAGCCTGTACTGATACTCCGGGTTGCCCCAACCCAGGTGCAGAACCTTGTACCGGCCTTGTTGAACTTCACGAGGTTTACATGGGCCCACTTCTCAAGCCTGTCCAGGTCCATGTGGATGGCATCCTGTTGTACCTCAGATGTGTCAACCACACCACTCAGCTTGGTGTCATCTGCAAACTTATTGCTGTTGTACTGAATCCCACTGTCTAAGTCATTGATGAAATTAAGTGTTGTATATTAAATGTATCAAATTGCTTATCATATTTGGTGTCCAACAAAGTGAACACACAAACAAATGAAGAAACAGGAATGGTCTTAATGACTGTAGTAATCTAACCAGTTGATATGGTCTAAAAAATTTCTTGCTGTCTCCAAGTGAAACTGAGACACCTGATCCTTCAGGGTGATCATCTGGTTTTGAAGAGTAGATAACTGAACTTGAAAATGGTGCTTTCTGAAAGATAGAACAAATCGGGGTTTGATGGTTGCTGGGTGCTGCTTCTCCAGCCCATCCTTCCAAACGGACAGTTCATATACCTTCCACGACCTCAGGGTCTAGAGAAGAAGTCCTGTGATGAGTGGCTGAGGGAACTGAGGTCATTTAGCCTGGAGAAAAGGAGGCTGATGGGAGACCTTATTGCTTTTTACAGCTACCTGAAAGGAGGTTATAGCAGCATAAGTGTTGGTCTCTTCTCCCAAACAACAAGTGATAGGAAAAGAGGAAATGGTCTCAAGTTGCAGCAGGGGAGATTTAGATTGGATGTTATGAAAAACTTCTTCACCAAAAGGGTGGTCAAGTGTTGGAACAGGCTGCCCAGGGAGGTGGTTGAGTCACCACCCCTGGAGGTATTTAAAAGACATGTAGATGTGGCATTTAGGAACATGGTTTGGTGGTGGACTTGGTAGTGTTAGGTTTATGGTGTGGCTTGATGATCTTAAGGGCCTTTTCCAATCGAAATTGTTCTGTTCTATGATTCTATGATTTTTTGCCTCACTACTCAGATCTACACAGTGTTTGGTAAAAGCAGGTGACTCATCAATGTGATTTGGTTTCCTACATGTCCACTACTAAATGCATCCTCTGGGGAAACCCACAGATTCAACTTCTGAGGTGATCTTACTTTTGTCTGAGCTTCTTTTCCAGACTTGTAGGTATTCTGGGAGATAGCTACTTAAAAGACCTAATCAAGCTCAAATAATAAAGGAATGGGGATTTGAGACTTGGTTCTTGTTCCAACTGTTCATGCATTGTTCAGTTATTTAGAAAATACTTGGTTTTCCATTTGGTAGCCTGTTGATTAATAACAAAACAATGTTTATTTTGGAAGTTTTTGCTTCTCTTTTTTTCAGTTTGGGAACAGTAGCAACATCCAGATGACATTTTAATGTCATGACCCAGAAATCCATCTGCAAAAGACCTAAGGTTTAAGAACAAGGCACAGTTTTATTTTTGTTTTCTCTTTTATTCTCATTGCAGCTACTTCACAGAGGTACAATATAGCACTGTCAATCCACCTATAAATTCAGACTCTCATAATGTTGCATGTAAGCAAATAATTGGAATAAAGTTTTTCATTAATTTTGTAATTGATTCTGCTCAATTGCCCTTGCATAAACAATAAATTCTTTAGTACATTCACCGTTCTAAAGTGTACATAAACTTCAAGTTAATAGTTCTCTGCCAGCAAAGTCATTGTGAATACCTGCATGCAGCAATACCAAATACATATACCTGTATATTAATTTTAGTTATCTATTTGCTAAAACAGAAATTAACTTTTAGTTATCTATTTGCTAAAATTATTTGCGATGTGGAGTTTGCAGTTCTGTGTTGGCTATTTACATAAATCATCCAATCTGGAGATATCATATATATCAAGAAAAATATCATATTTTAACCAACTCATTAATCTTGTTGATTTATAAATCAGTTATAATCAGGTGCAACTGATTGTGCAATGCAAAATTCAGTAGAAAGTGTTGCACATAACATCAAACTGCATTTTA
Organism: Falco punctatus; assembly: GCF_963210335.1. Classification (NCBI taxonomy): domain Eukaryota; kingdom Metazoa; phylum Chordata; class Aves; order Falconiformes; family Falconidae; genus Falco; species Falco punctatus. The sequence goes on from NC_137586.1 coordinate 71,829,819, forward strand.
TTTTTGAATATGAACAATTATGAGGAGCTCGTGTCTTTCTACCACTGACTTTGCTCTAATCACAGTTCTTTGTTGCGTGCCTCTCTTCTATTGCTCACCACAGTACTTGAAATAGCTGAATATCCACCTCTGCTTTGCTTTTTTATAAGCAACAGATACTGGCTGTGCTGATGCTCCTCTCCACTTTTCTTCTATGATGTGACAGAATTAATGTTTTCTCCATTTAAAATCACCCAGTGAAAGCCTCTCATTTTTATGACAATAAGCATTGATGGCATTGATGAAAAATGACAGAACATGTTTACATTAAATATTAACCAGGCTGCATGTGTGAAAAAGCTGTAGCAGATGATACCCGACCAGGGAGCCCAGCCAAGCCTAACAACCATACTGGCCTCTGGGGTGCAAAGGAGAGCATAATAAACTCTAATTTCAGGAATCCTTTAATGAAACATAACACAGAACATGGATGCAGGCTGATCCAGACAGGCTCACACACTTAGCCTGACTGCTGTAGGCTGTCGAGGACACAATCTGTGTCCTAGGAATTGCCAGTTTTAAAGGCAGAATAATTAAAGAAAGGTGACAAACAAAACAACAACAAAAAAAAAAAAACAAAAAAAAAGGCCTTGGATCCAGGGCAACACGATCTTACCACAAATCATATCAAACTGTTCTGGTATCTTTCTTTAGTAAAATAACTGATCCTTTGGGATGTCTTCAGTCAAGACATCTGTCACATGCTGTGTAGGAAATCATCAAATAAACCAGAAAATATTTAGATCATACCTAACTGATAAAGAGCTGGTGGAAGGGGAAAAGGAAACAGTGGCTTTGGTCAGAGATCACCTTCCTTGGGAGAGGAAAATGACAAACATTACTCAAGATTCAGTCTTCGAACAGGTCTTATCCAACATTTTTGCCAGCAACCTTCTCACAAAAGGTAAAAGTGCATTATTGAAATTTGGTGATGATGTAAAACTTGGAGTGCTATTGACACAGGAAAAATGCAGAACAAACTGGATCATTTTTCAAACCAGAGTACTAAGAGAAAATCAGGAATTGTCATGAGATATAAGAGCACAAAGATGAAGAGCTAGGATTTCTGTTATGAAGTGGAGGACTGCCACTGGAATGCTTAGCAAAATGTTGTTTATAGGTGCAATGTAGCCCATGGATGCCCATTTGTTAAGTTGCTCAGACCCATATACTTCTGACAGCAGTATTCTTAATTGACCCTTTTTTCGTATGTTGCATGTGGACTTTACAAACAGCCCCAAAGGTCTGCTTTTTTGAAAGGATTATTTGGTGCCTGGCCAGAGCTTACATGACAAATCCACTAAAGGTGCAATAATAGATCACAGAAACAGAAGTTTAAATGAGCCACCCTATCACCATCTCTGACATCTACCCATGAATTAGTTTACAAATAAGAAATAAACAGAAACAAATAAGGTGAAGGGTAAAAAGCACTTTCAATTAAGAAGTCACATCTACCGCCTTCCTTTTAATTTTTTATACCCAGACAAATGTCATCTATTTACAAAGTTTAAAATTCTTTCTTTTTTCCTCCTGCTTTGTAAGTCTTTACCAGCCCTGTAGCATTTTAACTCAGTCTCTCCTCCCTCTGTCCTTGTGCCAAGGGACCTTCTCTCTGCAGTATTAATCCTATCTAAATAAGATGTTTCCTCAGGTGCTCCCTGTGCCCCCTGTTTTTTTTGTGCCTTCTGTTGTTTTAGTTTAGGGGTCAAATGTCAGCAAAGATTTGGATAATCATGCTTTCCTCTAAATTAAAATCGTAAGTGCAGACTCAAAATTCAAGATCTTTGGGTCAAGATTTTTGAGCCTGTGAGGTCAAGATATAATTTTTTTAAAAAAAAATTAAAATAAAATCCCACTTGTTGTATTCCACATAATGTTCATTCCCAGGCACACAGCACTAGCAAGCATGCTGGAGATTTGTTTACCACTTTCAGCTTCGCAAAAAGTGAAGTTTAACAATTTTTTTTTTTTTTTTTTAGTATCTGTGAAAGGTCCAGTGAAATGATCAGATATGTTGCTTACGGCGCCTCTGCCATGAAGTTAGTCAAACATGTTTTGTATACATACAAGGTAGTAGGTTTGACAGAGCTTGAAGAAAGCCCACAGGGTCTTCATGAATGATAGATGTCAGCTGAGGGCTAAAACCTTCAACTGAACTCTGCTTGCAGGCTTTGTAGTGTGAGCTTTTACAGAGTTGTTTTGTTTCTGTTACAGAACGCATTCAGTGTTTTATCAGTTGGCAAGAACAAAATTATAAATGTTCGTGCACATTGCTGCAAGGTACTGATTGCACAAATTATTCTTCTTCTCATGAGGTTTTGTAACTATATCTTGGGCCAATCTCTCTCCTTTGAGACTACAGAGTACAAAATCCTGGAGGAACAAGGTCATCAGTGTGGAAAACTTTCTTTCAACATAATGCTTTATACATAATCCCATGTAGATAGAACCTTTCATTTTAGGATCCCAGAGCATTTTACTAGCAATAGATGTCTCATTACACCTGTTAGGAATATTACATCTATTTTGCAAATTTGACAAAGGACAACAGGACAGGATCAGTGACTTACCTCAAGTGGCTATTGAACAAATGGGAAAATGCACAAATAGGCACTAGAAATAACGATTCCTACACCCTTATGTCAGGCTCAGGTAACAGCAGAGGCTGCATTCCTAGTTTTACAACGACAACTTTTCAAAAGAATTCTGTGTTTTTAACCAGGTGTATTTTTTTCTTGGAGAATGTTCAATTTCTTAGGAAAATGGGATTTTCCATTGAAAAAGCCCAGCCCCTCTGCAATGAAAAAGTTTCAGTTGAATGGCTTTTCATTTTGACCAGAACATTTTTAAGAGAGTCAGTTTGGCTACTGCATGTCTTCATTTTCCTGTAAGGCCTGCATTTCATGGTCTAATTCACCTGGCAACATATGGAGTAACCACAAACTACAGGGATGCTCTGCTGCTAACTTCTTTTGGAAAGGGACACAGTTGTGTATCGTAAGTGAAGGCATCTAATCTCTGAGAAAAGGTATTAGAACAACCCCTTAAGTCATTGTTACACATTTATGGACTGAAACCCTGTTCTGGTGTTGATGTTTTGCAGAAAAACTTTAAAATCAAGACAGAACATTTTATTTGAATCAACATTTCAGGGGAAAAAAAAAAAACTCCTACAATTGCCATAAAGCAGCTATTTTTCTTTCCTGCTCCCAACCGATAAATACCTGCATGTGTTTTTCTCAAATGATCACTTTACAGATTCCCTCATTTTATGTAAAGCATTTTTATATGAATTGTACATTTAAAAAACCCTATATATTAAAACTTTTGCTAGCATGGACTTACTCCCTTTTAAAAAGATATTACTACCTATAGCATTAGTGCACAATGCTTATCTACGGGGACACTATTGTAAACAGCCTTGGACAAACCAGGTCTCTCACTCAAGAATGTCTCACGTATATGACACATGCATATCAGTTGCCATATTAAATGTTCTCAGTTGACATACCAAACATTTTCCAATTCTCTAACCTGGCAAATATGCACTCTGAATTATATAGATTACCTTGACTAGCACTCAGATTCAGAGCTAAGATACAGCCAGTCCCTCCAATCTGATGACTCCACATGGCTGCATCTATCCTACAGCATGTATCTACACTATAGTGTGTATTGTCCCCTTCTCTAACCATAAGAAAATATCACAGCTTCCTCCATGCTAGGAGATTTTTTTCAAAATTTCTTCTAAAAAACCCAGGGCAAATCATAAGTGTGCTGACAAGCACCTGTTTTTACAAGTCTCTCCCGCACATACTTCATCTCACTTTAACAGCTGTATTGTGATCATCATCACCAACAGTCAAAGGACAACATTATGTAGATGTCCTCCTGCCTTCCTTAAAGGCTATCTATTGAGGAAAGACATGTGAATAAAGGCATCCCTTCCACTTTCAAGGGCAAAAGTCAGCTGACAGCTGGTCACAGAATATTTCACAGCATTTCTTTAAAGCCAGCCTTATGAGGAACATATACAAATATCACCAGTTACAGAAAACTATGTCAACATTGCCCTAAGCTGAAAGAAACATTTGATAGTAAAAACACACTAAAAAAGTAGAACACAATCAGGAAAACCTAGGCAAAGACAAAATGAGTCAAACACATATTGGTACGTCCTAAGCAGAAGTCTCAAAAGGATGGGTGAAAAAATCTACCACACTTTAATCATAGCCTATGAAAAAAAAGCTGTATGCCCTAATGTCCTAAAGAATTAATACTTTTCCCAGTAATTTCTCCATTCCCACTTTTGCTTTGGAAAGTTTGTACCAGTAAGAAGAAATAGCATATTCACATCTTGTTCGAGTGGGTGTGCAACCAGGGTTCCTGCTCTGCAGCACAGCCACAGCCTGGACCATCTTCCCAAAATCTGGGAAACAGAAAGGATTGCCCTGGTCCTTCAGAGAAATTCTGTCAGAACAGTCAGGCTTGCTGTCACTTGACTTTCCACCATATCTCACTAAGCAAAAAGGAACCTAAGACAAAAACGACTTTTGTGGGCCTGCCAGTGTATTTATTTTACGTTTAAAATCTGAGCACTGACTGCTCAGAGATGATTAAAGAATCATTCATTAAAATAAAACATAAAACAGTCTCCAGAGCAGTCCAGTCCCCACAGCCCTCTTGCTACAACTGTTTTCCTGCCAGTGGAGCATTTTGTGCAGCACAGCACTCATGGATAAGAGTAGGGATTCACTTGCAGCACGCCTCCATGATTCTTCTTTCAAGTTCAGGTTCTTACTAACAGCCTCTCTCTTCTCAGCCCACCTTTCAGCTATCCTGAGTCGATGGCACTCATTTTAACAGTTATGTTTCTTGTGCTTGAAGTGCTCCAAGGCGCTCTGTTTGAAAGGCACAATACCAGTGCTTTTGCACTTTATTGTATTATTCAAGAAATGAACAACAGAGGTACTAGTGGGTCGAACTGCCAATGTTAAATGATTGCTGTGAGGAAGCTTTGGGGCCTTTTAAATAAACCATGTAAGATTTCCATAGAGGTATTGCTATTTAAATAGTGCTTATGACAGACAAGCACATTTGGAAAAAAAAAAAAAAAAAAGGATGAAGGCTGTTTGAGCAGTTTCCACAGCCAACATGTCAACAGAGGAGTAGCCTGGAGGGAATGAAATGAAACTTGTCCATGAAGAAACAATAAATGAGCAATGCACATAAACACATGCACGCACGTCTAATGATGCAGAGACACAGTGAAGTGTGCTGGAAAAAGAGAAAGGTGTGGTGTGGTATATGAAAGAAAAATTGGATTGGATACTACACATAAAGTAAGATTACAGGACCATCCCAGAATTCATACTTGCTCTCTAAATATTGGTGGTAGCAACAGCTTGTCACTACCTATATAGGTGCAGCATGCCTTGTGTCATCCAGTAGGACGAGTGGGGAAACAGGATGAAACTGAGCAAATGAAAATGAATGAAATGTCAGGAGAAAAAGTAAATGTTAACAGTCAGATCTGTTAAATTGTGGAAGTCTTTCCTCAGGGAAGCAGTAAAAGCATCATCACTTCAGTCATTTAAAACTGGATCAGACAAATATACAGGGCTACATTCTGCTCCTATTATAGAAATATTACTCTGGCTTTGAAACTCTGCATTTTAATTTGCAATGACACGACTTAAAGCAGAATCTGCTTCCTTGGGAAGGATTTGTTTTAGCAGGGATTAATAGGAAGAGACAATATGAAGTCCACCAGGTCTTTCCTTATTCTTAATGTCTATGGGAAAATCTTAAGATGGGATTGAGTCTCTGAAAATAAATATTGTAACATATTTGACCATTTATTTGTACGATTTATGTTCATATCCTAGAAATGTTTGGGGGGATAGTTGGTATAGTCTATTACAATAACAGAAATATGGCATTTTCAAATAGCATTCAAATTTTCAGTTGAAATGGATACAATTTTGAGTCTTTTTGCACCAGCCTCAATTTTTATATGATTTTGATGTGTGTATTGTCCTATTGCTATGTCTGTGGTAAACATTGTCCTGAGACCATGAAATAAATTAATTTACTTGCCTTCTTTGGTTTTGTTTATTTTTGTCAATAATTAGATTCAATATCATTCAAAATTTGTTTGTACAGCTATTTGAAGTTAGGATCTTGCAGACCTTTTCAAAAGTACAGTAATGATTTTTGATTTTTTTTTTTAAATATATATTGGCTTGCTGTCTTTTATAGATGGGAGCCCTTATTTATGTAAAACAAATTCACACAGTTTAAGCGAAAAACTTGCCTTGAGACTGAATCCAAATAGAATGACATCAGCAGAAAATCTGGCCCATTATGTTTTAGGTAACCAGCTGGCTAATGACTTTGATGGTCTCTCTGGTAAAGGCTGCTGATATTCAGAATGAAGCTCTCTAGTTAGAACACTGACTCTTACTTATTGCAGTTTAAATGTAGCAGAACATGTTGCTGCATAATAGATCTATTGCTGAAAAAATTATCAAGATGATTTCTTAGAAGATCCATTCACAGAGTATAAATAATTCTCATGTTTTATTTTCTGGACCCATGTTGATATTTCAGTGGGAATCCAGTAGTTCAGCATTTAAATATATTTGAAAACCAGACTGAAATTGTACATTACAGCTTTATTTATTTATTTATTTATTTATTTTTATTTTTCCTTATGATATGGACAGATTTGTGTCAGCCTGACAATGGAGAGGACACCAGATAACTGTAACCATTTGTGCTTTGCTTTGTTAAACTCTAGTTACTGAATAATTGATTCTTCTCTTTGGGGCCCTATGATATATGTTTCTGTCCATGTTCCTGGGTGAACCTCTCTGTGGATCTTTAGGTTCTTCATGTCTTTGTAGCAACCTATCTCCAGCTTGTTTTCATTCTGTACTCACTTGCACTAGGAAAGTTCCTCATCTGCCTGGAAACAAAACTTTGTACACTGGGAATGCAAATATGTAAAGGGAATGGTTCTATTTACTACATTTAACAGTCTCCTTTTAAACATTAAAATAATTTATTAATATATATTTAAAAAAGACTGTATACATTTTACTAACTGAGAACATGTTTAAATCCCAGTTATACAGTATAACTTATTTCCAAAACCCAAAGTATTAACTGTAAATATTCGTTACTAATAAAGTGTGCAGTGCTTTGCTTTTCGGTGTCTCTTGAAACAGTCTGCCAGTTGATGAACACAAGCACCTCTGACTACGATGAGATAGCTGACTAACATTGCACAGGGAGATCTGGCTCGTCAGGTGCAAACCTGGTTGGGATCAGCAGGTGTTACTCAGCATCTCCTGGAAGTGGGTGCACTGAGTGGGGACACCACTGGGGCTGGTCAAGGTCAGAAAGGTTTATTTGCGCCCTGAAATTCAGAAAGTTCAATGTCCCAGTTAACTCAGTCATTCACGAGCTGCTTAAAAATTAAATCAGATGATTGAACTTTGGTTCCTGGGTTTGAAAGTACTACTTTAACAAATTTTGACAAGTATGATCACCATATATAAGCTTGACATGTTGTTTAACGTAATACTACCTTTGCATTAAAATATTCCTAAGAACACCTAATATTTTCTGTATCTATTTTTTCTATCTAGATACTGCCTGTTCTCCCTTCCTTCTGAAATAATTATTTCTTTTCTTCTTTCATTAAAACCCTCTCTGTTACTTTTTGTCTCCAAAGTGGGTGACGGACTGTTCACTGGCTGTTGGACGTGTGCGTGTGTAACCTGGAGTGGTAAAGCCTGGTTCAGAGCAGTTGTGTGGTAAAGATCAGCACAGTCTCATGTTACTGTGTGTGCCAGGGTTTTCAACAGTGCTTGATGATCTAATAGGACAAATCAGGAATGCATGCAGCTTTTTTCTTCTTCCAAGTATGTGCGATCTCTTGGCACTCTTTTCTTTTGGGGATAATTTGCAGTATTTAACTTTGCTTCCCAATCTTCTTCCTGACACTGCTCCTTTAAGAAATCTTTTCTTTATGCAGCAATTCAAGGAGTCAGAGCTGTTCTATCTGAGAGGCAGTTACAATACATTCTAGGGTCCTGCAAACAGCAAATATGGCTCCTGCTCAGTCTCACCTTTCCCCGTGAGAAAAGGGATGAAGAGAAGGTGCTTTGAGATCACCACCCATTCTTAGAGAGGCAACTGCTTTGTGGAGCCTTTTTAAGATAGCAGGCCCTTTGAAAATCAAAAAGTGAATAAATACATTGTCAGTTCCTCCAAAGCATTTATTTTTAAATTTTTTCAACAAAGGAAAAAAGTAAGTTTCACTTGAACAATTTTTAAGCAAGCGACAATATTTTTGATTGTCTTTCAACCTTCTAAATGTTTTGAATTATAAATGTACTATAAAATATTGTACAAACCCAAGGTTTAATCTACAAAATCACAATATTTAAGTTCAAACTGCCTAAACAATTATTTTGAAGGCTATTGATTTGCTTGTGAGATCTCCTTAGTGCAGGTGGTGTATTGAATTCCCAGTGATTTCTAACTGATCACTCAGAAGCAAAGAACACAAAGCAAAGCTGCTTTTAGAGGGACAGAGATCAGTTAGACAAGAACCTTCACTCCCTTCCGTGTTTTTACTGAGAAAAGAAGGATGCAGCATCTTGCAAGGCAGAAGTCATGTCATTGCTGAGGACAGTACAATCTTTTGCTGCCACAATGGCTTTAGACTCCACTTTGAAAGAGAAAAAAAGGTTTAGAGTTTAGGAATTCTGAAAGGTCATTTAGTTCTTTCCCTTTTGCCAAAAGGACACACAAGCACAAATACATCAGGTATCACCTGCTGTGATAGATTTCTGATTTGTGGAAAAATTACAATCTTTGCAGTGGTTATTTAGGATTTTAAGCGGTCAGTGTGTGTCAAAAAGCTGTCTTCTGTGGAATGATGTTAAGGGAAGGATGCAAAATGTATTGCTTTGAAATGTGACTGTGGGAGTAACACTCCTTGACTTGCTTACTGTATTTCTGTCATAGTTAAAAACTGTTGAGTGTAACTGCTGCACATGTCTGAACAGGGCTCTTTTCCCTCCTATCACTAAGTCCATATTTTTCATTCATTTAGGAATTACATAAATACTTTATCATGAAAATATTATTTTGCCATTGGACATAACTTCAGTGTAGTTCAGCTGGCATTATATGAATTAAGAAATAGAACATAGACCGTTCGGAATCATCAAATGCACCATAATTGGATCTGCAAGGCTGGTACGCAGTGGCTGCACTGGTAAGTCAATGCAGCCCTCATAACCCAGGGCTTTTGGATGCTTCCAGCACCTTGTGAAGGCATAGTGCAGTGGTTGTAGTCCTCTGTTAACATTATTCTTTTCCTGACACTTGTAGGACACATAGCTGTGCCCTTTGTTCTTAGAACTAAACAAGAAGGAGATGTATTCTTCTCAAACACTGTAATTACCCAGCTGATAGGTCCTCAGAGATCACTCTACATCCTATTTCTGGAGAATGTAGTATAAATTATAACTATATTGCAGCTGTGAGCTAAGTGAGTTCACAAAGCAGCGAGCTAAGCACAGAAAGGAATGCAAAAAGCCATTCCTGGCCAAAAAGCCATGATTTTATTGGAGGATGGTGGGAAACAGGGCACAGAACAGACACACTGACTTTCATAAATGACAAAGTTACTGTGACCACTGTCATTCTGCAGAATCCATACCAATTTGTACAGGACTAAACAACTGTATGAGTTTCAGAACAATGAAGACTTAAACACTGCACCTTCTCAGTGCTCCTTTTTGTTCTTTTGTAGGAATCTGCCCCTTACTCCCAAATACCTTTTCCCATATTTCATGTGCACTTCTTAATTACATAAAGATCTCTGCTAGGAGGCAAAATATTATGATTATAGAGTGGAGAAATATGAATAGTCTGGATCAGTATACAGGCACAATCCAAACAATATCTCCTTAGGTTTGCCTGTCTCGTTTCTCAGGGAACCTCCCAACTCCCAGGTAGCCTGGGTTTATTCATTTGCATTAATTTATTTTCCCCCATGGCATAGCTTCTGAGCAGTGTTGAAGGTGTCTGGCAGTTACTCTTCCACATGTTTTCAGCTAGATGAAATTTGCAGCACATCACAGTGCTTGACAGGAATAGAGAATTAGCCCCAAGGATTTGCTGACAAGAAAAACCCAGATGCAGTGTGTGTAAGTTTCAATCTTTTTTCCCCTTTTAGCTGTGAAGGAATTTTCTCAACTATACTAATTACATTATCATCCTGATATAATCTTCATTAAAGCACTTTTAGCCCTATTGCCTGGAGCACAGAGAATTCACTGTCTTTAAATAATCCAAAAGCAAAAAAGAAAATCAGATGAGAGATTGTACATGATTCCATCTACTGTGTTGCACAGATAAACAGAAATTTCCAACCTACCAAGAAAAGAATGTAATGTTTCTGGCAGGAATTCATGCAATACTGGAACTTTTCTCCCTTGCACCTCCACACAGCTTAGATTAAGCCCTTGCTGTTTGGGAAGTGCCGTTTTGATGGTGACTAGCACCACTATCCACTCCCAAAAGACCCTGCTAGGTTTGTGAGAGTGTGGTGTGAACCAGAGTACAAAACAGGAGCCTGGACAGTGGGAGACATGATGGGGGCCCACAGCTGCCTGCCTCCGCCTCCCTGGGCAGTAAGTAACTAAGAAGGCATCAGAGAAAGTTTACTCAAATCTTATGCTGATTTCTTGAAATGTGAGTATGTGCATATACTTGGAATATCAAACTTTTGCTTGGGTGCTGCCTTTTAATTTTCTAGGTGAAACAATCTATTATGCTGGCAAGCTATCCCAATGCAGTTTTTCTAGATAAGAGCAGCAGGTTTATTTGTAATTCTGTGCACAGATTTTTGGTTTGAAGTTGGCTTAGACTTTTCTAAACTGTGAGAATATGTCTTTGAAACTCTGGGGAAGGAAGAGTTTCAATATTTATTATCCAGATTGAATGCTTGCCACAGCTTCCCCACTTTGTTTTTGCTAGACCTGACTATGCACTTGCCATGCCCACAGCCATCTAAAGCCATTTCAATGACCTGAACTATGCACAAACCTCTCCACATTGCACTGTCTCTGCTCTCCTCAGTCTGCTTTGTTTTGGCATAGAGAGTGTAAAAGTCTTTTTGCCTATCTGCACCCGAGAATACAAATAAATCCTTTGCCCTGCATGAACAGTACTGTCAAAATGATCCAACTATCAGATGTGCTATACTTAGACAACTCTGAAGGGTGGGACTCAGTCCTGGTGTTCCTGGCACCGCTTACTCACTGCAGTGCCTTTTCTAAATAGTGTCTATGTTGAGAACAAGAGTACTGCTTTCAGACCTGAACCGGCTTCCAGTAACCTCCCAGATAAAATATTTTAACCTGTCAAGCTGTGAACACTTCGATAAGCAGCTACTTGAAGGTGAAATTTCCTCACACTGCCACAGGTAAAAATAACTTGAATGGTGTGGCTGGTACATGCCCAGGACAAACACGAGGAAGGCACCAAACAGACAGTTTCTGTAAAATGTCTTCTATGCTGCAGGTTAGTCACCCCAGCTGTCTGCTAAGGCTTGTGCTCATTCACTTTCCAGACAGACTGCAAGCCATTCCACTCACTTAAAAGCTATTAGGTCCGTACATTTACTAATGCTACGTTAGCTTGGGTTATTTTATAATGTTTATGTATGAAGATGGCAACAAAGCATCCTATCCAGCCTATTAAAAATGCAATTAAAAAAAACCCAAAAACCAAAAACATAAAACCAGCAGAGTTTCACCCTAACTTTGCCCCTGCTGAATTCAGTGGTAAAGCTCTCACTAATAACAAGAGTAAATTTGAACATATTCTGGGACCTTTTAAAGTATTGCACAGAAATAATAATAGATTTTAGTTTAGTTTAGTGTAGCTTGCTCTACTTTCAAACTACATTAAGGGAAATCACTGTTTTATTTAGGAAAAAAAGAAAAAGAAATCTCTTTTTCTGTGTTTTAGCTCTACTCTCTCTTGCTTTATTGTAGTTCTATTAAGTGTTACTTTGGCATTTGACACACACAGGTCTTTATCACAACCTGGACACTTCTGTCATTGGAAGCTTCTATGATCCCAAGTGTTTATGGAAAACAATTTGGTGATAAAAGCTTTTAATGAAACATAAGAAAGCAGACAGGAACAAAAGGTCAGCCAGAGAGGACTGCATTACACCACCACAACTGTTTTTCAATAAATATTAAAAACAACATCTGCTTCCTCTTTAACATTGTGAAAATTTCATTTTATTAAGATATGAATAACAAATTACCTTTAGATGACTTTAACAGCAATTTGCAGCTTAAATGTGTCTGTGTTTTGGGGGGTAATTTATGACTATGTTTTCAGATTTTATGGTGCTTTTTATTAAGATAATTTTTCAATTTCCTTCCTTTTATAAGAAAAGGAAAGGTACACAGATTTATTTCTCCTTACATCTCCCTCTTAACACAAACACTTACTCTATAAAGTGAACAGCTCCATGCTGTGTGATACTTCTTTAAAGCTCATATGGTTTGGGCTTTACAGAATCAAAGTGTTTAATAACTTAAGATTCACTGCAAATCAAGCCTTAGTACAGCCTACTGCGTGTTGATACGTGATACTAAAGGACTTCATCTGTTTGTTTTCCTCCTACCTGATTTCAAATCAAAAAGCTGAAGGTGAAGAAAACTTAAAGAGCTGATGAAAAAGACCTCCTCTTAGAGCTTTGAAAAGCACTGTAATAGGAGATTCATGCCACAGACAGAAATCCCCTGGTTGCAGCCAAATGCAGCAGAAAAAAGGGCACACACAATTTAGTATGACGGCAGGAAGGTACCATAAAATGCACTAAATCTTTTGCCTGTAGTTTTAGCAGGAATCTAGCTTCACTGGCAAGTTTGCCAATGCCATTTTTGTCCTGCATTTATTGGAAGCATCTCATGGACAGAAGAGATCCTTTACCCTTCCTGGGCATGTACAAAAGCCCATAAAGTCTACATACGTGTGTGTGTGTGTGTGTGTGTGCGTGTATGTGTGTGTGTGTATGCATATAAATTATCCGCAGCAGCTATCACAAGGTTCTCTTGAGATCATGGTGTGGTGAGGAATGAATACTTCATTCTTTTGCAGCTGGATTGCATCATGAGAACTAGAGTGGCTCCACTTTGCATTTGCAAACTGTTTGACCATGTGCTTTCTCTGATCCTGCGCCAATAAAAGTCTGTGATGATTAGTACCTGATTCCTTCACTCTTCAATCGGACCTGACTTTACTTTCATTCCCCTAATATTAGGATACCTATGAGAATTCCAAGTATCCAAATCATCATAGCAAAGTTACTTGGTACTAGACTAGTGGTAAGTAACCATACGCATCTTTTCAAGTCTTTCTCAAAGTGTCTCAGGTTAAATCACCATGAAGATAAAAACTGATAACAACATGGAATCCCCAAAGGGAGTAGCTGGTAGGTTTTCCCTATTGTTTTTCAAACATGTATTGCTTAGGTGTCTCTGTATGGCCTTCATGCTTCCTTTTCCTAAAGCTCCTCACACTCACCAGCCACGCCATTACAACTGTAAGAAACAACCATTAACCAACATACCTTAACATTTTCTGACACAGTTCACATAAGCCACTGATAAAAATTACTGAATAGCAGCTCTGGAGGTTTTTGTTCCTCTAAGTCCAGCATCAACCACATAGAGAAAATTTAGAGATGTATCTCTCTAAACATTATCTTCACCAGATCAGTTGACTCACAGCTTCTCTTTTGATGCATGCAAGACTCTACATTGGTTCTCAAAGATAGTGTAAGATGTATGCTACTATCTGAAAGTAAGATGTGTGTGAAAATACATTAAGCAATAAAAGCTAATTAATTGTTAGTGTCCGTGCAGTTTTCTCTTCAGTATGTTAAAAAAAGGCTGTGAAGGTAGAAATACTTCACTAGTGTAGATCATGTTTTCACTACAGCATGTGGGTTTCATCCTCTGTGACCATATGATTTGTTACAGCATGGTTAAATGTAGGACCTGTCAAAGCAATTATTCTTGCAAATTGCTATTATGTTTGTTTATTGAGTAGTGAGTCTCTTATTTGCCTTCTACTAAATGTAAGGTTGTACAGAGTTTGGAGACCCCAGACTGCATTACAAAATGTAAGGAAACCCAGTTACATGTATGCCATTAGAAGACATTACTAGAAACTTGCACAGGCTTCGTGTTCATTTACTCTAAAAGAAAGAAAATTCAAAATCTCTCCCTTTATTACAGCTTCGACTCACCAAACACCTTCTTATGTATGCAGCTGCTCGAGTTCAATAGTCAGAATTACAGATGCTCTTCCATTGTTCTTTTGCATAACAGTTCTGCTTTAGATATCTCAGATAACTTTTCCTATTGGTCTTAAATTTGGAAATATGTTCTGCAATTGAGTCATTACATCTTGACAAAAGTACATGGATTGAAGGTACTGTAGTTAACACTTCTGCAAAGTAAACCAGCAATGCTCAAAAAGTAATTTACATTTGAACCTATAGATTTCTTCCAATTTTTCAGTAGATTCCAGGGAGATGAGCATGGACAGATAGTTCAAGGCAGGCAAGGTCACTACTTTCTGACAGCTGAACAAAAAATGTGGTTGGATGTGTTGGACACCTTTTCTGAACTATTTTTATCATTACACTGAAATTTGCAGTGTAATGTGCAGAGGAGAAAGAAATACTTTACAGTTATACAACTGACATGTTTTTGCACACAGGAAGCTCTGAAAACAAAACTATTTGATGGTTGCTTTTTCTATATTTAAATATTCTACCCTGAACATTAAGGTCCCTGTACTGACAGTCATAGTAATAAATATCTTTTTCTGTCTTTGCAAATGTATATGAATGTAGTGCTTTTTTTCTGTATCTGAGTTGCAGCAGCCCTTGGCTTTCAATCCAATTAACTGAGTCATACTGTTAGAAAACTACAAGGAGAGAAAAATGTCAGCCCCATAAACTTAGAAATAACAGGACTGCACTTTTTTTTTTTTCTTTGAAGGACACACTTCTCTTTCAACTGTATGACTTCCTTAATATTTTATAGGTTCAAAATGAAAGAAAAAAAATATCCTATTTTGAATTCCACTGGTTGGTGTATTTACAAAGAGATACATACATAGAGTTTACAGTGGTTTTCCAGAAATATGTACCTTGTGTGTAAAGATTGAACAGATGAATAGTCTTCATATTAGTTACCTTAACCATATGGTCTCTTATATGGAATAAGATCCTAAAACTCTTGCTTTTTTGTCTCATTTATGTGAAACGGGGAAGAATTATTGAGTACCAGCTGGTATGCAGACAAATCTAATCAGAGTTCCCAAGGATTACATGAAAATCGTGTTCCTGGAAGTAAAGATGGTGGCCAGGGAAACTTAACTTTTTTTCAAGACCTTTAATCACATTGTGTTCAAAATCAGAACCATTAAGATCTGCTTATTCCTCAGGGGAGCAGCACTGACTATCACCAAAGGGTATACAAGCCTCAGGCATAGCCAAGCACTGACTGTATGGGCAGGTAAGGATGTTTGGAAGATTTGTAGTTTCATGTTGTGTAAAGTTCTGCCTAATCATGCAGAGCAGTTTCAGTTTGGGCAGACCCTGCAACCTGCAAGAGATGTGCCTCAAAATAGGGATGGCCCATACAAATTCGTAACTAAATGCCTGTAGGTGAAGCAGACCAGGAAGAGCAGACTTTAGGAAGAGGAGAACAGGAAAAAAACAGGGGGATTAATGGATTTGGAGCAGAAGTTGATAAAAAGCAAAGAGTAGAAACAAGTTACCAGGAGTGTGCAGAGCAGCAGAAATCCAGGGTGTACAGTGTCATCCAGTCAGTTGCAGATACTTATTTCTATAATCACAAAAGGATGTTTTGGAAAATTCAAGATTCAGAAGCAGGCCTCACTGACCAAATGAATCCCTTCATGTGAAGGGAAATAACCAGAATAACCAGTTGATTGTTAGTCTGATTTTGCTAAAACCCAAGTCATGCTTTAGTCATCTTTGTAGTTCTCTTGACAATAACTTTCCTTTTCTTTGATTCCCTTTGGTGTTAAATGTGTTCCATAACTGAAAGGATAATTTATCATTTAAAAATTGTGGGTTTGTATAGAATCAACAGCAGCCTGTAGTTTTGGAAGCAAGCACTGCAATGATTTCCTGAAAGCTCTCACATCTTTTCTATTCCTTTATGGTATATGGAAGCAGCTTCAACTTTTTTTTTTTCTTACCATTTTATAAATATTTCCAGCACACATGCAGGAAGGTGGATTTGTGGTTGGTTTGCTTCTCCTAATGACAGGTTTTGAGGGATCTTTCCTGATCTGAAGCCACAAAGTAAAACTTGCAACAAAATGAGCACTAAACAGACAAGAATACTATGGCATATAGATGAGGTATGTGGAAGAGAGAAATAACAGCTGAGAAGAGCGAGGGACTCAAAGAAAAGTCTCTCAGTGCCACTTGAGCTGGCTCGACGTGTGCCATGAGCTTTCTAAGCAGAAGCCTCATGTATTCAAATATAAGAAGCATGAGGACATGTCTCATTCTGTGGACTCAGCTTCATTCAGAGTTGAAATGTGCTTTCACAACCAGCATGGTAATGTTTAAAAATAAAATGATACTGGAGAACAAATAAGTTTCTTCAGCCACTTACATAATGAATTCTCCAGGGGCATATCTTATGCTTGTCCCATAGTTCTTGACAAAGACTAAACCCCAGCATCTTGCTTCACAGGCCTTTCTGGAAATAAGGGATTATTAAAAAGTTAAAATAATAATAATGTAATAAAAGCAATCTGGAAGAACACAATCTTTTTGATGCTTTCTTCACGTAGATTAACTAAAGACTTTCCTAGTTAACCTTTCTCCTCTTCTCTTAGGTCTGTGGTAAGTTTTAGTGCACCCAACAATGGAGAAGAAGAGTCTTAACACAGCTCTTTGGGATTTTTCACGATCTGTTACCATGTACGAAGGACTGCATTAATCATTTCTGTAGCACTTGGCTTGCCTTCGCTGCTGTTCCCTGCAACGGTTCCCAAAGCTCTGTGTCACAGTTTTGCAGTTGCTCTTTAAAGAAGAATGATAGCTTTGGGGTTTATTTACCGGATCTAGACTATATCACTGTTTTCCCTGCTTTTTCAGTAATTGGCCTCTGCTCTCACTGCTCAGAATAGGTACCTAAAATTGCAAGCTATTATAAACAAAGACTTAATTCCTACGGTAAGGGGCTCTGAAGTCCCTTATGATAACAATGTGACCATAAATATGCTAAATTTGATTATGGATTTCTGCATGTATTCCTGTCCTTAGAGCCTCACGTAGTCACTAAACAACAGTGGATGCTCCTCATTAGGCAAGATCTGAATGACTGACCCTGTAGTCTACATGTGGAATGCTCTGTAGCCCATTACTTCACACAATAAGGTAAGTTTATGGTAAGTATATGGAAAGTTGTGTTCACCTAGGAATTAATAATAGGAATAAAATATTAATTTGGTATTCCCAGGTACTTTCTGCACTAAAAGTTACTGCTGAATCATTATTTTGCATGGTCTGTGAGCATACAGCTAGAAGGCACTTATAATTGAAAACTGGAGGTAACTATCATGCTTCTGTGAGTAAAATGCAGTATGTAAATCTCTCTCACATCCCTCAACAATCTCTTGGTTTACAGCCAGATCTTCAATACACAAAACAGTGGCACAGAGTACAGCACATTCATTTCTGTAATAAAAAACATCACGAAATTTTATTGATGTTGATGCACAGCTGCTGAAAAAAAGAGAAGGACATTTTTGGAAATAAAGTGGTTGGATTTTCTTCAATGAAATGTAGTGATTTTCCAGACTTTAGTGTCCTGGAGAAAAACAACATCACACTGAGTATTCAGCCAAACACAGGTGTAGCAGATATCTGAGCTGGGCCATGATGGGTAGTTCTTCATTATGGTATCAGCAGACAGATCAGTAGCCCTACTCCAGAAAAAAAGCCATGCCAAAACGTGTGAATATGGAGTAAAAGTTAACCTATAGAAAACAAATGAGAATATTAATCTTATAACTAGTCTTTATTATAATCTGACTTCACCCTAACTGTAGGTAAACAGAGAAAGCCTGTCCTGAGAGGAAACAATGGAAATTAAGGGGGATGTGCCAAGAAATGTGTGTCAGGGGGTGCCAGAGGAGGTATGGTAGCAAGAGTTCATACTCCTCCCAACAAAGCTGTTAAACTTCTCAAGCCAGTATTTCTATGCCTGCATCTTCTTGCAGATTCTTTTTTCTGCACAACTTGATACAAATGCAGTTCTCATTTACATATTGTAGTAAATAAAAAACTTACTAAAATTAGAGACAAAAGCATGTAAAACACACCAAATGAGTATAAATACCGCGAGCCTGCAAGTGTATGTGTAAGCATAAGTAACTCCACTTGGAGACTGAATAGTCATCCAACCAGAGGCACAGTTACTGAAACAAATCAGAAGCTTTTGAAGCATAAATGGCATGTTTAATTTGTCTTCAGAGCACATTTCCTTCATTAATTTTGACCATCCTTTTCCCTAATTTTTTGCTGTTAAAAAGCTTCAGAAAAATCGAGGAAAGCAATTCTTTTTGATGATAATCCAGCATCAATGCACTTTGGTCAGCTCTGGAAGGTAAATTTGGCAACAATAGTTCAGTCATACACAACAGTACACAGCTCTAAACAGTACACAGCTCTATTTTCTCATCCTAATTTAAATGTAGCTGTTGTCTTACCACAGTTTATTATTCATACATATTCATAAAATATGCAAAATGTAATGCGGCATAAGCTAGTTAACTTCATCAGAGCTAACTTCATATATGCATTTTTCTCATTTTTAACCTCAAACCCTTAAATTACAGTAGCAGTTCTTGTATTCATTTAAAATGTAAGATAAATTAAGGCACCAGTCTGTTTAAATAATAGAAGAAAACATAAAATATAGAATCTTGTTGGTTGAATGTAAAAGCTACATAGAATGTTCTTAAAATGAATGAGGTAATGTTCCTTTCAGAGATAAAACTACTGCTGAACAAAAAGAAAAGATTCAGTAATCCCATGAAACTACAAAACCCCCTTTACTTCAGACAATATTTAGCCTTTTTAAAACGGGTTCAGAAGCCATGGAAACCACTGACATCAGTAAGCTCTGACTTTTTGTTGTTTTGTTTTCTAGTCTCAGCTCTGCAACTTTTGCCACATGGATAACTGAGGCTATCTGCCTGTGTGAAGCGTCAGTGAACAGTGGGCCACAGCAATGCATCAGCTGCTACAAAACTTGCCTTTTCATACAGTATTTTCAAAGGATGACTCAAGTACTAGGAGTATCATCCTGCTTGCTCACTAAGTAAAATCATAGACAACACGAATTTACTGTTCATTCTGGAGGGAAACAAGCCACTGGGCTTTATTGTTACTGTAGTAGTATTTTTAAACATGAGGGAACCAGCACTTAGAATTTGGGCAAAGATTTGATTTGTAGGCAGCTGAGAATTAACAATACACTGGCAACACTTTCAAACAGCTAGCACATCATGAGGCTGGTGTGATTAATGTCCACAACACATTATGTCCCAGGGTATGCATTGTAACAACAGTAATTATCACAACTTTTTATAAAGGAAATACGCTATTCTGTAGGAATTTTCCTGTATATTTAGAGTGGTCATTCATTAAGAAAACTTTATAAATGGCCTAAAGGCCAAATGTGATTTGAAATTGGAGATCAGATAATTACTCTGCATTTATGTTCAGGTGTCTGTGTTTAATTTAAAAGGAAAAAAAAAAAAAAGACAAAAAAAGGAAAAATGAGGATTCATATAGCAATTAGTGTAAAACCTTTATGAATTAGATGTGACTACCTAGTGTGCTCAGGAAGACCCTTCAAAAATCTAATCAGTGTTAATAGAAACTTTCTTTAATTTCTTTAGACTACGGGAATTATTCTTACCAAGAAAACAGTCAGTCGTTTAATATTTCATTTAAGCATATCATTTAAGATAATAGTGCTTGTCAAAGGCAAAGACACAGACACATCCAATTATTAGTTCATTATGTACTCCAAACACCATCTGCTCTGGGTTTTGTAGTCCAAATTTCTTTTTTTCTGGTTGTATGTTCTTTTCAGTTTTGTTTTCTCTGTCTTTTTGTCTGAGAACTGGACGTAATTCCCACTGATGTCAATGGAAGAACCCTTATTGACTTCAGAGGCTGTTGACTAGGATCCCATGTTGTTTTCTCTGTCAGCTTACTCTTTTGACCTCCTAAGCCACAGGTCAATTTACATCCCCCATTTTCTTCCTTTAATAACGTGCTCTTTATCCCTAAATCCTGCTCTCTGTCTCACTATCCCATTTTCATATTTTTAACTTTGTGCCAATCCAAAATAAGTAGTTTGGCTGCCTCTAACTTTTTATCCTCTTCTATTTATGCCTCACACCCAATTAATTGTGTTTCAAAATAAATCACCTCAAGATTTCAAGTATTTTATATGAACAATTTTTCCTTGACCACATAAGCATAAGAAATCTCTTCTGTGAATGCATTTTGTTTTTCTTTGAGATATTACGATTTTTCTTAGGTTTTACTGTATTTTTCCTCTCTTCATTTTACTTTCTTATGCTGTACTTTTCCTCCCTTTTGAAGTAATTAGATTTTGTATTATGTTGAGTAAGGCAGGTGTGGATATTGGGTCTTCCCTCCTGTGTCTCTAGGGCTACCAACACCACAAAAGCTGATGAGTAATGACAATAATGAACGATGTTGTCAACACTAGGATTTCAAAAGCTGCAGTGTCCAGGAATCTCTTCACTTTTCCACATTAGTCAAAGCAATTGACAAGATCGTTTCTGAACATAGCATACCGTCAGCATATTAATGATAATGCAACCCTACCCTCCTCACTGGGCCATGTCAGATAAGTCTGGATTACAGAGGAATGCTTCAGCAATTGTACCAGCTTTGTGTACCCTCTGTGCATGGTAGACCATCATTGCTTGTGGTGGGCCTGCCTCACTGGAGGGTGTTCCCTTCCTCTTGCTCTCTGGTTTGTTACAGCCAGACAACAGCAGAAAAATAAGGTGTTCCTAGACCCAAAGCAGCCTCTTTGCGTGCTATCCCATGACAGAAGTGGATCTACAGAGGATCCTGAACTTGCTTCTCCTTTGAAAATGGAGAGCACTGCTGCATGCTGCAGCAAGTTATCCAACAGGCCATTTCTGTTTCTTTAGAAATGCCCAAGCCCCAGCTATTGCACTGCATAGGCTCAAAGCCCTGTGCTTTTCAGTGACAATTGCTGGGGGAAGAAAAGTTGATACCTACTGAGCGGAAGAAAAGTGGGGCTTGAGGTTTCATCGGTCATCAGAATAGTGAACTTCTATGGCATCTTAAGCGAGAAGAGCAGCTGCTCCCCTTACCAAATTAACTTTAGATCTTCTGCGCTCTTTTTTAGGGTGAGTCAATTCAGATTCCCTCAGCCTTAGATGTAAAACGTCTGGTGCTGAATTTATGCAGGTTGGAAATATGTTCTTCATGACTTTTAGCTAGTTCCTGCTGATTGAGAAGCCTGGAGCATGCAAACACATGAGAATGTACTTCTGCCGTGCTATGGTGCTCTACAGAAAAGACTCACTTGGTGCCCCTCATCACAGCTCCCAGCAGGTCACTGGAGACTGTGCCCACCTGTGTCATGACCTGATCTGTGGCCTGTCACACCCTCTTGCATTTTGGTGATGAACAACAACATTTGGCACCGACAAATGCCAGTGCTGCAGCAGAGTTGGTTACCTCTCTGCAGCACAGATACCCTGAGCTCTGCCAGTGTGTTGGATGCTACAAGCTGCCACAGGGAAGACTGTGCAGCACAGGCGATGGGTGAAGGAAGATGTGTTTAGCCTTATTATTGCAGCATTGCATAGAGGACTGGGAACAGCAGCTCTGTGTACCAGAGGTACCTGCATCAGCCCTGGTCCCTGACAGTTCAGGTTTATCTCCCTAAACTACATCTTAGAGTTCATGGATTCCCTTCTAAAAGCCTGTAACAATCTCGTAAAAAAATAAAATATTTTAAAAACAAAATTTACATTTTTTTAATGTTTATAACAATATAAATAAATAAAGTTTATTTATTTGTCTTTCTTTCTTTCCAAAAGTCCAAGTCTGTTCTGTTTTAACAAGCATGGGCATTTTATAATTGCTTCAGCATACATTCTTTAAATATTTTTTTTTAAATATGAAACATTAATAAAATTGATCACAACAATAAGAATCCTTCTAATCTCACTGTTATCAACACATTATACATTGATTCTTACAGAAGGAAAGTACAAAGTCTCCACAATTTTACTATTGAGCAGCCAATGCACACAAGAGAGATTTCAAAGTATTGTTATTGTAATTAACTTCCCCTCCCTCAGACAAAAACCTTGAAAATAGATCTTATGAGATTGTCATGTCAAGAAAATTAACTCTATCCCAGCCAAAGCCAGCACATGAGAATTATACTAGGGCCTTATCTAACATATATTTTAATTGGTGGGAGTCTTCTATGAACTCCAAACTGTCAGACTGTTAGTGTGCAGTTCTGCATTATGGCCTTGAATTGCAAATAACAAAAATGAATGACTTAAAACTCTTCAGCAGAAATTTACCTTTATTACACTAAATTTGTTGTGTAAATTGCCCCATGCATTGTAGTTTTGGAGAATCCTGTTGCACAAACCACTCATACCCACAAGACATGTTGTGGGGTGTTACTGTTTATCCAACACTCGGTTCTTCAGTGAGTTTTGATTCAGACAAACGCTAGTATCTCCTCTCACCTGGTGGTGGTCTGGAAGGGTGGGCAGGTATCAGTCTGTTTTTAAAATGATGGGTTTATATGTTTCCTATGCACAGACTCTCTCTCGGAGAAATAGTTGAAAGAACCCATTCCATTTATGCTAATAGAAGGCTGGATTACATTATACATTTAGCATATGTATGTGGCAAGTATTTGGTCAGTTTTGATAGCTCTGGTCTAGCTCCCCAGAACAGGAGAATATAGAGACAGAAAGCCTCACTTGAAGTGTCAGTAGTCAATTTAGCTACTGAGGTACAGGATAGTTTGGTGAAAATAGAATATGATGTATCTTTATGAAACAATGGCAGGGAGCTGAGAGGTATGGAAAAGATATTTTTTAATTTATTAATATTGTATGTAATATATAATATAACATAATATAATGTAATATAACACAATATAATTAAGATAAGATAAGGTAAGATAAGGTAAGGTAAGATAAGATAAGGTAAGGTAAGATAAATATTACTAAATTTTGATGTGTATTTTGAAAATTTCTTGCACTCTGCAGATGTTCATCACAAAAGCCAGTTCCAAGTGGACCTGCACCTCACAAATTTTATTCTCACCATCTTCTTACATATATGTTCTCATAGGTACAATGCAGACTTCACCAACAGTTTTTTTCAGATGAAATCATACTAATGGTCTAGTCAAGTATTTAATCTTAAAAGACCATCTTCATGCTGCCTGTGTATGTACAGATTTATGTGTTGAAGAAAGGTACGTGCTTCTGATGGATTTCTTTCCTGGTTTGTGGTGCACTGCGCCAGCACTCAGGTATCTGAAACAACCACAAATCCTTTCTGTAGGTAATTTCCTGACAATGGGAAGATTTGTGTGGTGGCACATGTGAAAATGAGCTGGTAGCAGAAACAGGCCCTGGGGAAAAAAACATGACTGTAGTCTTCCTGGCTTAAAGAAAGTTTTTCATTTGGCAACATCGGCTGAAGTAAATTATGTTCAGAAAGAACATGTGGACTAAGCTAAGAAAGAACCTTGGGCAAGGTTGTATGAGGAAGGTAAAGGAATTGTGTCAGATAAAAGTAAAATAATAAACAACCCAAAAAATGTTTTTGCATTAACAGGGAGAAAACTACCAGGAAGTATGT
Source organism: Falco punctatus (assembly GCF_963210335.1). Classification (NCBI taxonomy): domain Eukaryota; kingdom Metazoa; phylum Chordata; class Aves; order Falconiformes; family Falconidae; genus Falco; species Falco punctatus. The sequence continues at coordinate 71,853,961 of NC_137586.1, forward strand.
GTGCCTGTGCACATATGTATGTGCTTGGAATGGAAGAATCCGCTAATTAGCCTTACTCAAAGTACTTTGATTGTCAGTATTGGGGTGATTTTTTAAAAAGATTAAAATACCCTCATTTTTTTTCTTCTCTACTTGTCATTTTTTCTTCACTTTCACTGCTGAAACAACCAAGAGATCCTCTGTGTTTGTGTGGACAGGGGAGTTAAACAAAAGACCCAATAGCTCTGAGAAAAAGAGGGAGAAAAAATATACACTACAAATTGAAATAAAATAAAACTTGTTTTTTTAATGCTTGCACCCCTTTTTGACCCTATCAGATGAGAAATACTTCTAAATCACTATTACCTGCCATATTATCACAGAGAGATCAGCCTAAGTAGATATCAGCAGCAATAGCAAACTTTCCCTAAGCCAGGAAATTTTTGGTAGACCAAAAAATGTACAGCTATGTGGAAAAAAAAAAAGTAGTTTCTTAAGGAGAAAATGCAGAGCCTGGAGATCTCCAGCCATATTAGCAGGGTTAAAAAAAACCCAAACAAACAACGTGCAAAGAATTTGGGTTGCTAATATGACTGTAATTTTTTTTTTCTGCTCTAATATAAGTAGATGTATACCTCTGTGTGTAGAGAAAGGAAAGTTTCTGGGGAAAGGGTAGAGAGTTGAAGAGGGGAAATGAAATTCTGTTGCTGCGTAAGTTTAAATCTCCAAAATCTGTATGCTTGAAGAAATATCTTTATGAAATGCCTTCCAGCTAGGTCTTTTAAGCTCATTCTTTTCAAAGGTCATTCTTCATTAAAATGTTAGATTCAATTTTAATCATAAAGTAAAACTGTATGCATTTGGAATATGTGAATAATAACTATTTTATTAAGATTACTTATTGTAGCAGAAGCCATATCAATCATTTAGATAGGGAACTGTCACAGCAGATACTTTTTTTTTTTTTTCTTTGCTGGTGATATATGTCCTGACATCCTAACTAAGATGGTTTCCTCTTTCTTAAGGAGGACAGCAAAGTCAGGGTAGAGCCACCTGAGATCATCTGATCTACTGCCTTGTTCAAAGGCAAGACTAATTTGTTCCCTGTCATCCTTGTGCAATGAGTGCTTGCTAAGCTCACCCAATGCAGACCCCATTATGTCCCCATGCTTCATTGTTCCTTCTGTTAGAAAATATTTCCTAATATCTAATTTGAGGGGTTTTGTTGTTTTTTTGTTGTTGGTTTGTTTTTTTTTTTTTTCCCTCTGCATTTTAAGCCCACTTTGGTAATCTTTTGACTGTTGTCATGTTACTCCTCAGGTTTCTCCTAAGGTTAAAAATTCCTAATTTGTTCACTGTCTTCCTGTCAGTCATGTTTTCTAGAACTCCAGTTATTAGTTAGACTTCTCGACTGTTTGCCAGTCCACATCTTCCTTGACATGCAGTGGCTCTGATGAGTCTTCCCTAATAATGCACTTATTGCAGCCTCCATTTTTTTTTAATGTCTTCCAGTAGGAAGAGATCTGCAAAATATTAACTCCAGTACAGTGTGTCATTTACTGTAAATCTTCAGAACTCTTCCTACAAAGCCGCTTCTCCACAAGTTTTCCTCCATCCAAAATCTGATGTACTTGTTTTAGATTGTAAGTGATGCTAATTTCACCAGGCCATTTCTCCAGTGCTCAAATACTGTTGAGATTCAGTTCCTGTCCTACAGCACACATATAACTTCTCCCAGCTTCATGCTGCTTGTAAATGTAACATGCATGTCCCAGGTTGTTAACAAAACCAATACTAAATAAATAAATATCCATCTCTTCTCTCTAAGTGGTCCAACAGCCTGGTGAACCTTCCTGAACCTTCCTCTTTAATACAGCCACCTCTTCTCAAAGTCAGTAACTGTCAATTACTATCTGATACAGGCATCTAACCTAACCATCTAGATCCTAGAACCATGGAATCATTTAGGTTGGAAAAGACCTTTGAGATCATCAAGTCCAAACACTAACCCAGTACTGCCAAGTCCAACAGTAAACCATGTCCCTAAGCACTGCGTAATGCTTCCCAGCACGCTTACATAGATGCAGTACACAATCTGCCTGGAGCTGAATGAAATCTCTATTTTGTGATATACAGAGGTTGTGCTTTACTCTCATGTTGAAATTTTTTGGTTTCTTTTCTTCTATTTCTCATGCAGCTCCCCTCACATAGTTCAGTTTTCCAGCTTTGCTTTCTCTTTCTGCAGTTATGTATGGCTTGAAAATTTGTATTACTGGCAGAGCTCTGAATGAAACATCAAGAAATCCTTCTCACAGCAAGAAACCTGTAATTTATCACATCTTAAAAAGTAGAAAGAAAAAATACACTCCCCCTGAAATTACACAAACTGTCTTACCCAGGCACTTATTGTATGACGATTTTTCCTTCTCACTAAAGAAGTACTATTATCCATCAAATCTGTTTTAGACTTTGGTTAAGACATTTTGTATCTAGGCTAAAAGACAGTATCTCACATTTAAGTTCCATAGGTGTGATATTTTGATCTGGCTCTTTCTGTAATATAGTCCGTAGATGGAACTAATTCAGATTCTTGACAAAATAATGACTGTTCTTGGGAATGCTTAAGAAATGTATTCTATACTATGAATTTCTGTAGCCTAAGAAAGTCCTTTTCATAGGAAAAGAACAGACATCTATTGTTTTTCAGGTCATATCACAACAAATAATCTCATGTATAACAAAACCTCACACACCTCTCCCTTGCAGAAGTTACAGGTTATGCAGACCTGAACTTTTTTCCAGTCCTTTTTAGGACACCCCAGCTGCTGTACTAGAAATATCCCAAATCCTGCTACATTGCCATCAGTGTCATAATCCTATACAGTCACAACTATAGCCATGGAAGACTTGGTTACTAATAGTGAAATACCATTTGTGGAAGGACCTGACACATTTCAGTGCACTACAGTTTTGTTTGTTACTTGTTTTTCCAAAGTTTGAAAAAAAATGCTTTTCTTTTACCTCCTTTACCTGACTTAGTTCTCTTTAACCTCCATAAAACAGGCTGCCTGTAGCTAGTAAGGAAACTTCTCTGTAGAAGTAAAGCATAGGAGCTAAGCACAGATGATGACAGGTTGTCCTGGTCCCACAGCCACTGTCACAGCTTTTCAAGGGAATAAAAAAAAAATGCATGCAAACATTTTTCCAATTTGTGATTCGCAGCTGATAAAGAGAAAATGCCAATCATACCAATTTCCTACTGCTGGAGAAGTGATGCATAAACAATCTATTAATATGCAAGGAGCCAATAGGGTTAAGCTGTTCAAACAGTCATTGATTTCTTCCCTTTTCCCATATGCTTACTTCTTCTCACTCAACTGGTACCAAGTAGTACTTCTTTGCAGTTAGACTGTAAAAGTTTGTTCCCCTGAGAATTTGTTGGAGCCTCTGCTGTTGAAATAATAATTAGAAGGAGATGAAGTATTTGACTAAGCAGCAGCAGGACTCTGTAGGGGTCCGAAGCTGAATGACAAATGCCAATATCCACTTTAGGTTTGTTGGATCAACAAGCCAATATGGTGAAACTGATCCATCATCTTGTCACCAATTTTCCTTGCAGTCTCAGAAGCCTGCCAATTAAAAAAAAAATAAATAAATATCCCATCACTATACATCACTCAGCAGTGATTGCAGGCACACGATAAATAGGATCTTTTGCTTTCCCTCTCTTCAGCACCTGATGTATTTTGGTTTAATTTGCACATTAACTGAGGCTGCTGTGGATTCCAATCTAAACTTAGAAAGAAAAAGGTTCCATTAAACATGCATAGTTTGGATTTAATTACTATTCATTAAAAACAGTTAAATTCCATGGCCAATTTAGAGAAGCAGCAGGCAAAATTTGGAAGTGATGTAATTCTAAGTACCAAACACTGCGTTATTCCACTACCTATCCCTTTTCACTGGAAATGTTTCTGCCCAGTTCTGTGAATGTTGGCTCAGAACAGAACACAACTCATAGCAAAACTGGACTTTTGGGAGCTCTCACACTGCACCAGGGATGTTCTAGCTCCAAACCCAGGAACGCAACACTGGCACCTGTGTGCTTGGAGTATAAATATTATTACAATATTAAAATCTGCTAGACTTAGTGCTTGTACTTGCTGAAATCCTTCCTAAAGTTTAACTGAGCCAAGCTTATCAGCCTGATACACTCTGTCTTTTTTCTTTCTTTTCCTTACAGCACCACTGCCACCCCCCCCCAAAAAAAACCAAAAAACCACCAACAACCAAAAAAACAAAAAGAAAAAAAGAAGAAAGCATTTCTTTGAATACTTGCTCATACTTTATACTTCAAACTCCTTCCACTGGATTTGTACCTCAGGTCTGAAAGGCTAGATGTTAGTAATATGAATGTCTGCAGAAAGATTTTTCTATTCAGTAGCACTAGCCTCTTTTTCAGAGGCTATCAGATAGCATTAGCACAAAGCAGGAAGCGAAATAACAGCATGTGGCACATGTGATTGCTTTCAACAAAAGAGCACCTGCTCTGTAATACTGAGCCTTAGAAGGAGAAGCATTTACAACAAAACAAGAAGTCAAATATTTGCAAAGAGAATATGAGAAGGTGTCAATCTGCTCAGCAGTACTTTGTACCCAGAAAGAGGTGAAATACAGGCAAAACCCACTGTTGTGAACTACTTGTTCTATAACATCTGCAGATGAGTTCTGCTATTCTGCAGCTTAATTTATCAACAGGGAAGTTTCATCCTGCTTTATTGAAGGAAAGTGTTGACTCTCTATAACACTTTAATCACTGTAAAATGTACTCCAAATGGGGAAAAGTTAGAGTAAAACTTGAAGGCTGAATTTTCCACAAACAGAAATATTATTGTAAAACTGAATTTTCAAATAGTTTCTTCCATTAATGTGTGCAATGACAGGTGGTGTATGCTTGTAAAGCATTCTTGGAGGACCAGAGTCCCTAATGTAATCATGTCTAATACTAATGATGTTTTGGCTTTAAAATAATGCATCCCTCATGATCTGTTGAGCTGAAATAGCTAAGCACATGGAAATTATAATTTATTTATATCTTTCCATTCTGGCTGAATGGGAGGTTTTAATGTAAGAATTAAAATACAGCCAGCAGGAATCCAAAACTGGTATCTCCATTCTAGGTACTGGGGTTTTGTTTTTTATCTGATTAACAGGAAATGATCAAGACGGCATAAGAGCTTCCCTAGTCCCTTTCAAACATCTGACCACTACAACAACAAGCAGGATTTACTTTTAAAGTGAGCACACATTCAAATATCCACAGACCAAGTAAAATATAATGAGAAAACAGCAGCCTTAGAAATTAAGAAATCTCCCATTCCAAACTCCTGACAGCAGTGTCCATACTGCAAAGATGTTCACAGGAAATGTTCCACTGTTCCCTGAACCTCTGCTTAAAAACTTAAAAAAACCGGAACAAATAAACATTAAAAAAAAAAAAAAAAAAGGTAAAATTCCACCTGCTGAGGTATATGCTTATGGATTTTTATTTGCTACTTAGAAACATAATTTTGAAACAGCAACTTAAAAGAAAGCCAGTAAAGTTACTGCTATATTGTTTGGCTTGTTTCATAAGGAACTTTAAAATTGGATCACAGTGAATGAACACATGGAATAAATGAAAACATTTTAAATTATTCTACATTAACATTTTGTCCCCACTACAGTTACATAGCTTTATGAATTTCAAATCAAAGGTTAGATAAAAGATTCCAAATATTGTAGGAAAACTTATCTCTTACTGGATTTAACCCTGCAATCAAATTTTATAACACCTTCCCCTCAATAATCTTCTTAATTAATAATAAATAGGTACTTTAAAAATGTATGCTTTCTGTATACTTGAAGACTTTGCATCATGAATAAAAGCTACGGAATCGAATCTTCATTTTTAGTGCATAGTGAAGCCAACTTGTGAGCCTTCTGTCTGTCAGTGTGCTTCCAAACAACACTTGCAGATTTAACACTATGGCCAGACCTATATCCATGACCACAGGTGTCACAAAGCACAAGAAGCTAGAGAATGGCTGAGAAACAGTTATTAGTATGGTTACCCAAGTAATTAAGCACAGAAGACCACAACATTTCGTCATGGTAGTACTGGCAGCAGTCTTCTTTGCCAGTGCATACCTGCCTGTTTGCTCCTTTCAGCCCTAATACACCAGCCTGTACTAAACCATAATGCATCACAGTTGCATCTGAAATGCGTGCTACCCTACTTTGCTTCATTTTCATATCCCACTTCTATGTTCCAATCCCCTTCCTTCCTCCAATTTTTCCTACCTTGAAGAAGTACAGTCACTACCATGTTGCTTTTGGTTGCTTTCTGGCTTCTCTATGTAGGTAGCTGTGATGTGATTTTACATGCAGCCTGTTCCCAGGACCATGGAGTAACTGGCATGGCCAGCAAAGGGCAGACCAATCTCAGTAGGCTCAAATGCCAACCCCTGTGTCTTCCTTGCTGATTTATTAAATGAATGCAGTACACTCCAGCTGCATTTTGGGTAGGTAATTGCATTGTACTTCTAATGCAATGAAACAAAGAAAGAGGCAAATTTAGCAATTAGCAGTGAAATGAATGGTGACTCATCCTCATCAAGTGACAGCCAGTAACCTTTTACTAACCTTGTGAGACAGGACTGGGAAATAATGTACCTCTCCTGCTGGTGTTCCCAGGTGTCATATCTTTATTATAGAGACTAGCAGAAAGGTTTAAAAGAAGATGCATTTTGGTTTTTGGGGTCTTTTTTAAACCTAACTTTCAAGAATGTTATGGGGACCATTAAACAGTTAAACTCATCATGCACTAACGTGTATTTAGTTTTTGTCCTGTTGTGGCAGTGAGTAATGAATGTTCCTCATACTTGTACATTGGATGTGACCTAGCAAGTTGCATGTCAGACTTCAAAACTGGTGATAACTTAAAACAACCCATGCCTGTATCACAAACAATGAACGTTGTGGTGGAATTGGCAGCTCTGCCAAAAATTGTGTAACTCTGCAAATGGCCCACTTCATCACTGCTTGAATTGTACCTGAAATTTACTGCTTGCTACTCTACTATTTGGAAACAAAGCAGCTCCGCTGATTAATAAAAAAGCTGCCCTGTCTCTCTCTTCTCATGATCAAACCTGGTATATGTCAGTGTGTTGCACCATGATCATTTTTTCTGTTTTGTTTTTTTTTTTTTTCCTTTTTTTTTACTGTTTTTTACAGTGCAAAGTTACACCACTAAACAGCCTTTAGAATAAATATGTGCCATATAATTTAAGTAATCAACTTTGTAAACTATTTGAAAATCTGACACTTGGTTTAGCATGGTAAACTGATACATGGTTTAGCAACTGCATCAATAGTGTTTGCACCTAACTTTGATGGCCACAGAAGACAAAGCCAAGTGCCACAGGTTTGCTACCATTTTTCTGTCCATTGCATAATGTCCACATGTGCAATAAAGTTTTCACAGTAAGGATGACTGTGCCATTACAGCTAATAAGACTGTTAAATGTATTTTTGAACCTACTTTTTAGGACTTTACCCCATCCAACAGTAATAAATGCTAATAGTGCTTGTAATATGGGTGGCTTTTTTCGTTACTGTTAATTTTAAAGGATTATGTGTTTATACTTGGTATGAGTTTTCTGACCTGACTTTCAGATGTAGGTTTTAAAATTATTTTCTGATTGTTTAGCTTTAAAGCTGAAAAAGCTAGTAACAATGAATAATTTATTGAATGAAGTTAACATGTTTTTCAGCTCACTGAATATTCATACAAAAATCCTGATTCCTTTGAATGTGTTCAGTATTTGAATTTACCCATGGATTGAGTGTGGGCTCCCAGTGGTGTTTTTTTTAAATACTCAAATGCAAGTTGTATTACTGATGACTGATCAGATAGCATAATTTCACTTTGGGTTCTTTAAGCATGAATCCAAATGATTTTCATCTGTACTGTTTTGTACACAAAATGTAAAATTAGTCCTTTGAGGCTTCAGCACCACATTTTGCTAATGATTCCCCTGTTCACATGGATTAAGACCTTCCTTTATGACAAATGGAGCTTTTTAGAAAGTAAGATACTGCTCATTAGAAACCACAACTCAGGGTGAGAATACCCTAGCTTGACGTAGCTTTGGCACCTGAAGGTAGTTACCCCTCCAGCCTGACAGGGGCTGTGCATCAAGGTCCCCAGATGCAACAGTTCTCAGCAAAAAGTAAACCACTGTCATTTCCAGCCTATTCTACTGGAAGGATATGGAAGGCAGCAGCTGAAGGTGAACATATGCTAGTCCACCTACTCTCTTTACCCTGGGGACAAATAGGTATGGGAAAGGTTCAGGATGTTCCACACAACTTTCCAGGACTTGATCCCTTGTACTGCCTGCTCAGTAGTAAGTAGTGATCCTCAGTCCCATCCTTGAAGCAGCTTCTTCCCTTTCGCAGTCATATTAGGAATGGTGTAATGGTAATATTGTAAATAACTGTGTGGCATCCCATTCATCTTTCAGATGAAGATCAATCATTGAGTGATTTCCATAACAATAGGGGTCTCACCAAAGTAAAGCAAAAATTCTTTACATTTTCAGTTGCATTGGAGTATTGCATGACCAATAAATTTATGTAGAGTAGTCAGACTTTGAAACAATACAAAAATTCGTTGTGGGAATTGTACTTCTAAAGACTCAATAGATATTTGAAAAGACTAAATCACAAATTGGGCCTTTCTTTCAAATCCTGCACTCTTTAAATGCCTCACCTACTCACATCCTCATCTTTGTGAGAGCTACAGGTTGACCATCTCCCAGAAACGTGATTTAAGTAGGAGGGTTCATCCTTCTCTGCAAAAGAAAAACTGGAACTATGACAAATGTCTGATTTATTAGAAGCACCATAAATAATCTTGTTACCATAGTTTTCGTGCTAAAAAATGTACAACAGGATTTTCTTCTGAACAGACTCTTTTAAATCAAGCCTGACTCTTCATAGAATGAATGCAGGAACTCCTACACTGTGGATATGCACAATATCCCATACATTCAGATATGTTCAAAGACACAGGTAAAGATCCCTGTGTTGAGATTTTTCTAACCATTTTTTTTAACTACCAGTGTCTGCTTGTGTAGCAAATACAAATAAAGTATTCACCAGATATTTTAGAGCATAAGCCCTCAACAGTAATCACAGAAGAAGTCAAACATGGGTTTCCAGAGAAAACATTATGAAGCACTACAAAATTACTTCCAAGCCTGAAAAAAATATTTTAAAAATCATTTCCATATGTAACAAGGGAGAAAGAAGATAAGAAATAGAGAATGGCAGGGGAGGAGCATGGACTCAAAAGTACCAAGGGCGTACATGTTTGGAGAAACAGAAGCCCTCTGGAGAAGAAAGAGGAAAGGCTATTGGCCATGCAGTATTTATAATAATAAAGACTATAAGGCCATGCAAGGACAGAAGAAAAGATCATCTGATAACCAAGTAAACAAAACATCTTCAAACCAACATAGAGTCACTAGAAAGTTACAGTAGATTGAAGAAGTTGATCTTCTTTACTGACTTTGTAAACCTAATAGCAACTTAAAAGGCCTCTGACCTACAGCCAACAGAAAAAGTTGTGTTTGCCTTGTATGGTTTTGGCTGGGATAGAGCTAATATTCTTCACGGTAGCTTGTATGGGACAGTGTTGTGGATTTGTGCTGAAAACAGTGCTAATAATGCAGAGATGTTTTCATTATTGCCGAGCAGTGCTTTTAGAGAGTCAATGCCTTTTGCTTTACTATTAAAGTGTCTTTGTCTCAACTCACAAGTTTTCTCACTGTTATTCTTCTGATCCTCTCCTGCATCGCACTGGGGAGGGGTGTAAGTGAGCGCCTGTGTGGGGCTTGGTTGCCATCTGGGGTCAAGTCTTCACTTGGTTTTATTCTTCCTTTCCCCCAGTAATTCAAACTGATAGAACAGAACTGGGCAAAAGAGTTTGAGATAGAAGCTGCTCATGTTCTTGGGATACTCAGCACACGGCCTTAACAAAGCCTGAATGCACCCCTTCCAGAGATGCAGGAGGAAAAATATTGCTTTTTTTTCCGCAGTCTGGTTAATTTACTGGCATCTGCAGCCAGAAACGGGAAAAAAAAGGTAGTGTGGTATTTCTGATCTCATCAAAACAAAACAAATCAAGAAAAAAGAAACACAAAGCTTACATGAGAGTCTGTTCTTGTGACTTTTAGTACATGTTTATAGATTCAAGGTATTCAACACACTGTTGGATAAAATAAGTAACACTTCAGTGTTTATCCAAGCTCTTTAGAGAATCTTCAATTCTAGCAAAACACAAGTCTAAGACATTTGGTGCAGTGTTTTAAAAGCACCATTTTGTCTTGGCAAAACTGGTAGCAAATGTTCTGATTTCAGCCTATTTCATGGTTCTTCTGGGGCATTTTACTTTTCCATTTTAAGATATATATTTAGGAGTTACCGAAATAGATCCCAAGGCCCTAGTTTTAATGTAGCTTGACAAATGTATTATCATGTGGAGTAATTGCACAGTTTAAGGGTATTAACTTTTTGGATGGAAAACATGAACTCTGCCAGATAATTTGGTCAGATGCAAAAAGAGCTAACTGATTTGGATCATGGAGTTATTATAAAACAAATTGCATGTGATAGTGGTGATATTATTAGTAACCCCTATGGGACTCCCAATTAATCATAACAGGAGTTAGCTGAAACCAGAACACTCTTCATGTGAACTGTAGACAATGCTGACAATATAATCTGAACAGAAGCAGAGAAGTTCATTTTTATATTTTACCTTCTTGTATAGCAATAAGTTTTTGAGGTGGAACATTGTGTTGAGGTTCATCTTAATAAATGGGGAATTTATTCAAGCATGCTCCCAAGCCAGTAAGAAGAGATTTTGCTGTTGCCTCAAGAACTGGGTGTAAACAGGACTTCTCCTGTCTTTCCAGTTAGAGCAGACTGGGTCTCATCATTGGAAGTTGTATGACTAAGGAGACAGTGCCTGTGATGAAACAATCATGAAGGTCATTGCAGAGTAAATTAATCTCAAGATTTAAATAAATGAGAAAATAAAATTATTCACTTATAGTTTTTGTTTTGGACAATGCTTCTTTGCCAAACTAGTATTGCTTCAATTCTTAGTAGTTAAACACTTTTACTAAAAAAATAACTTGATAAAACCACAGGCAGGTTGGTGACATTCAGTATAACATGTGCACTGCCAGATTTTGTTACATTCAGTCGCACTAATGTAAATTGAGAGTAATTTTCATTGGTGACAACGCTTCATCAAGTTTACTGTGAAGCCTATTTTTATTGTAATTAGCTAAGGAAGAATGGAAAGAGAAATGTGAAAGAACTGGTGAGGTGTGTGAATAGTTTCTTCCAGGTAAGGTACCACACTGCCCCAGAAGGAGCAGTCTCTCCTTGCCTCCATCACAGGCCAGCAGAAACTGCTACAGAGACGCAGTTTAGCATCTCTAAATAAACTGCTCCTAGAGAACATGTCCGTAAGTCTCATTAAATACAGACCGAAGTCTGAGTTTCAATCCTAGTAAATGCTGATTTGTTTTCCCCGTTTGTTATTGTGCTGTTTTGGTGGGGTATTTTCAGTGTATGTGTGGTGCTGGTGGTGACACTTTTGCATTTCCCCTTCCCTTTTTGATCCTGCTTAGTAGAATTCTTGTTCCTTAGACCAAGGAGTGTCACTAGTAAATGACATCTGCCCATCACTCCACAGAAAGTATCCCACGAGTCTTCGTATGTTAGATTGATTTCAGTTATTTGTGCTACGCATATATGTGTATGTGTAACTAATTAAGAGAGTTTTGGATGGAAACAATCTTGAGAAGCTGCAACTGAGGTAAAAAAAAAAAAAAAAAAAGTGCCATTGCTCTTTCAAATTCAGTCTTTCTTCACTTCTTTAGCTTTGATATTTCACTATGGAGAAGACTGAGAGAATTTTTTATGTATTTACAGATGTAAAAAGGTATGAGGAATTTCAGCTCTTTGGGGAACAAAGTAAAAGTTATGGCACTGTGCAGACTATATGGTACTGAAAATATTGATATTGTCATCTCTTTGGGTCTGATTTCCACCACCATTTTAATGTGCAATGATTTGCATGTTCCCAAAATAAATGTACCTTGGGATAAATAATACTCTTCACTGACTTTTCTTCTGTGATGGTTTTTATATTCTCCAGTCTTACCTCTGAAAAGATAGTCAGAATTTGTGCGTCTGAGTGAATCACCTGGAAATAAAGATGCATATCCACTGCAAATGAAACTGTCTTCCCTGTGACATAAACATATACAATGTAGATTTACAGCAGGTTTGTTGGATTATGAACTACAACTGCAATATCCTGATTTTGAAGCTGCCTCCTACATCTTCAACTTTCTGTCAAACCACTTTTACACATAGTGACTTAAGGCTTTCATCCAACTACTTCTCCTATGGCAACTTCTCTGCTATTACAATTGCATTTTGCCCAATGTGTGTAATAGAACGTAGGGGATTGATGGGGAGTCTGTTTTTATGACAGTATTCTCTGTGTGGGATGGGGGAATGTACGGATTTCTGCCTATCTAACTAGCTCAGCTAGAAGGAACTCCCAAATAAATTTATTTTTTAAAATAGAAAAAATTTCTCCAGCTTCACCAGAGTAACCTAAAATTGTTTAGTAAATACTGAGTTCCAAAGGACGTATGCTAAGTAATTTTCAAGTAAGAATTTTACAGGAAGCACATTTATGGTACTAGTGCGAGGGATCACTGCTAGTGCAGAACTCCAACACATCAAAGTGAGTATCAATTTCTACAGCTGCAGAAATTGGATAAAAGCTCTATCAGCCTATGTAGTCTTCATGTTATCACCTTCAAAACACTAACTGTATGTAGAAAAGATGTCAGAGTAAAGGGCATTTATCAAGTTATTCCAAGTACGGTTTCTGGGAAATTAATTAATACATGTGCCACTAATTCAAAACATCAATTAATTTTCAAACACAGTAGACAACAGACCAGCTATCTATTAATTCATCCTGACTCTGAATGTAGTATTAGGGAAAGGCAGTCAACCTACAGACTGCAACTGTGTACAGGCTGGGAAGGAATTCTTTCCTGACCCTTGGCACTGATTTGCCTGCTTCCTGAAAACTGAAACGTGATTATCTCGTTATTTTAGCTTTAGGTTTTCCTGGTATCAATGTTAATAGTGTAGTCTGATTCAGTTTAAAGATCTAAACAGCCTTGTTCTTGGTGTTTCCAATTGTACTGAATTTGATAATGGGTCAAACTTTCTTCCCATTCCCTTTACAGGAATGCAGATATGTCATGATGAGGACACTTTACCAGAGCTTAGCTTTTGTCTGCCTGTGTTTATTCATTTGCTTTTAAATGCTGTGAATATGTCCTTCCTTGAAATCTCTGAGAGGGTGTTTATATTGAATATTAAAGACATAAATATTCCTTTACTCTGTCTATTTTTTATTTCCACTCAGAGCCACTTTAACTTGTCTTTCAGCCCAACCTGAACACAGTCCTTAAGATCTTTTATCAAACACCCATTTTGACATGTCTTTGGAAAAAAAAGATACTCAGAAATAATTTGAGAACAGTGGCCCTCACGTGGTCTCATGTAACAGAGTATGTACAACTTGTGCTTGACATAGGTCTATGAAACATAACGGCATAATTAGCCTTACAGCAATAAGACTTTTTGATTGCCCACCATTTGGTGAATAACCATAATCTTAAAAGCAAGGGATGCTCTGGATCCTCAGATGTTATGCAAAGAGGCTGGATATGAAGCTGATTTAAAGGGTAGAAATACATGAGCATCAACAAGGCTACTAAAGTTTGGGTCTGCTTAGAAGTGTTTATCTTAGAATGGTATCATGAGAAATAAAATCAGTATTTTATATAGAAAAGGGGGCCCTTTATCAGGGAAGCCGAAAACATACACTGTGTCCTGACAGGTTAGGCCACAGACTATGGCCACAGTTTATTTCACACAGTCTTGCCATACAGGGTGTATTCCCAACCAGGATTCAACAGCCATGTAATAAGCTATAGATGGGTTTACTTTCACACCCTGCATCAATTTAAAGATCAGCAACAACTGCAGGTTTGCATAGTGATGAAATAGCCTTTTCATATAACACTAAAACATATTACGATTGAGTCATTTCTGAAGATATAAGACACACATTAGCATTTCCATTGTATTTAAGAATAGTATCCAAGCATCAGCTTAGTGAGCAAGATTTAAATAAGAAATAATGTTACATATGTTAACTATGATGTAAAGAATGAATTTGGAGGAAATTGTTCTTAATAACATTTATATAAATGCCACTAATTTCTCCAAAGCTCAAATACTAAGCTCTGAAATAAAAATGTCACTCCTTCTACTGTTTTTTTTCTAATCCATTCAGATTGTTCAGGTTAAGTGTTCAGGTAAGGCAATTCAGTTTTTGATGTTAAATACAGAATAGCTTATTTTCTCAATGTGGTTTTCTTACATTTGATTCCTTGGTGTGTCTACTTTTATAAAAAGTAATAACCGATGATCATTTGTTTGCCATATACAGCCTTTCTAGCCATGCTTCTTAAGTAATTGTTGTATCTTAACTCTCAATAAATCTTCAGTTGAAATCACATGATAATAAGGAGCATCAACAATCATTTAAAATCCCCCAAACTTGACAAGCCATAGTAACATAGACAAACATATATGAGACTCATTAGCTGTAAAGAGAAAGAATTACAAAAAAACCCCTCTGCGCTTAAGTACAGTGCATAGTGGGTAAATGGGAAAGAAGAGCATTACTATGTAAAAGTTTCCAGAATGAGGAAAAAAGTCACACTGTACATTTAAGGAAATTAATTTGGGATACTGATGGGTGAAGACCTTAACTCCAGAGTTAGTCAGGATGAAGTCAGACATGGATTGCTATGTTGTGTGTAAGTAACAGTACATGCAACACATAATAAACAATCATAATGAAGCCAAAACAGAAAACCAGCTAAAATTAAAGTACCCTTTCAAAACTCAGTTGTTCACACAAGATTATTGTGGGTAATGCAAGCCAGTCCTAACTCTCGTCCTGCCATCCTCCACAAAGGAATGATATCACTAACTGACCACAAATGTGTTTTCAAGTGGTTCCAGCAGTCACAGTTCTAGCAGTGACCCATCTAGTTTCCTCTAAATTGACTGCTAACCACATTATGTCTTCACTGAGAGTCACTGAACCAGGCAGCCAGGTGCAGGGCAGCAGGATGCCAGCTGCTGGCACCTCCATAGAGCGTAACTTGGGAGTACCGAGCAGTTCTGCCAGGGGGAGAGGTGACTGCTCCTGTCACCAGGCATTTTCTCCACCATTCATTTTTTACTGGTTCTGTTGTCTTCTGCTTCTGTTCCTTAGACTCAAAACTTAACCCCAGTTTTCTGTTTAGGAAAGTTTTTGGCAAGTAAGTTGAGGTATTTTAAAATTTGATATGGTAACAAAATAAACTGTGTTCCACAAAGGTTTTTAAATATCTCGGTTCCAGAATGATTTATTTTGTCCTTTAATGGCAAAATTTGCCCTTTATAAAACACCAAAAAATAGCACAGTCACTATTTCTTCAGAAATATTGGTGACTGTGTCTTTAATAATTCATTTTCATCACTGCATCCAATATTATTGAATATATTAATGCTTATGTATACACTGAACTTTTAAAATCAATTTAATCTCCCTTACAAACTTTTACAGTTTGATCTGTAGTATATCTGATGAAGAGCACTGCTTTTCCCATTATTTTGATTTACATACTATGTTCATAATACTTAATTACAATAGCACAGTTTTTCGGGGGGCGGGGGGGGGGGGGGGGGTGGGTGTTGGGCAGCTTTTTAATGGAATACAGGTCTTCCTTGTCCAGATAGTTATGGGCCTTTATACTGCTCTTTTTTTTCCTTTCTTTTTATTTTTTCTTTTTAATGTTTTAACTTCTGAAAATAATACAAATATGACAGCATCCTGTAAAGATGCTGCCAATGTGATAGCTGGCAAGAAAGGTATTACAAATAGCAAAAAGTAATGCCACTGGGATTAGTCTACAAAAGTATGAGGAGCCTGCACAGTAAAATCTGTCTGCAGGATATATAACAATATCTGAGGTGTAGTCTGTTGGTTAGGTTCAGCAATTTCACGGAGTCCATGCTCCTAATTCGGAAGGTTTACTCAGTCTCTGCACTTGTGTTCCCGTGTGACCTTACACACACCGCAGCAGCTCAGGTTTCAGAAGGAGATTCTCATTTTAGGTGCTTCAGATTTGTGACTCTCACAAATGGGTGATTTCCAGGAATCCTGAGTGCTGAAAGACACCCTCATTCAGTGTCGACTGTTGTAGGCACATTTAGGTATCTCTGGGCCTCTACAACTCAGACATTTTTTAGTCCTCAGCGCTGAGCTGTCCACCAGGGGCATGAACCGGACTGAAGAGTCCTTTTACTCGGGGCAGACCTCTTCCTTGTGCAATGTCAGCCATCCGCCAAGCATGTTCTCTCACAGCTGGTGCTCCCCTTGCTCTTGCACCCATTACAAGACCAAGATTATCTTGCAACTTTTGTGTAAAACAAGCCATGGCCTTGTCCAACACCCACACCTCTGTATTTAAACTGTCTCTGAAGCAATTTAGGTACTATAACTCTTAGAAAACCTCCTTCTACCTTATACAGAAATTACTTGAGGCAGTCACTGTCTTCTCATGTCACCCGAATCCAGCAGCTTCTACTGGGATTAAGGAGATAAACTGTAAATGAGAAAGCAGACTTTTTCTGAGTGTTCAGAATGCTATATCAGTATTTTTACCTCACAAAAATTATTTCAAGAGAGTATGAGCTAATAGCTCCAAGCACATCTTCATGGCTAATAGCCATAAACCTTGAAAGCTACTCCTTCTGTACATAATGGTTTGCAAAGGTTGATTTTATTTTATCAGCACACTGGAAATACAGCACAATCTATGTAAGTGGTGGAAAATCAATATTTCTACATAAAAATACTCAGCTAACCTATGCCTCTTAAAATGACAGGAGATTTTTAAATATAAGGGCAGAAACAGAGTAGCTCTGAAAGCAATTGATCAAGCATGCCTGTGAGGAAGCTCTTATGTGGCATTAACTTGCCTTGTCCTCTGTTGTAGAAAACCATGTCTTTATTAAAAAATTCATATGACCCCATGTACTGGAAATTTACAGAACAGACAGATGAACTCTTTAAAGTTGATTCAGAAAGTACAAGTTTCATCTTACACACTTCATATAGTTTCAGCCAAGCGGCTGAGCCTGAGGTTAGACTGAGGAAGAGAAGGTTATACATATGAAGAAGTTGGTGAGACATTCCTTTGATACTTGGGCCAAGATTCAAGAGAAAAGAAAGTAAAATAGCAGCATTTCTCAGGGACAATTCCGTATGTGCCATGTTTAGGTTACAAGCAAAGGACCCATACTGGTTCCTCAGATCAGAGTATTTAGGGGGCAAAAGGACCTCTATGGCATCTTGTCAGCATATGTCATTCAAAAGTTACAAGGAAGGCACAGGGAAGAAATAAAAGAGTTCCAAAGAAATTAGAAGACAACACTTAAATTAATTGTGCAGAATTTTTCTAAATCCTGGATGCTGGCCAGGGTATGCTATACACTTTGTTGAGGAAACCAAAAGTTTTGAATTATTCCAAAGGGTTAAAAAGGCATTCCCTGTGCAGATAAGGGAAATTTATGTGAGCACCATGTGCTGCAGTGCATGACTGAGAGGAAGAGTCACTTAACACTGGTCTACAAACCCGTAGAGGATAATGACATGGAGCTCTGATACCTGTCTGTGTCATCTAACATTTTTTGACATGCAAGAATAAGTGTTCAATTCTTAAGTGACTTCTATCCAGCCTGTTTCAAGAGTCTGTGAAGAAGATGCTTGATTTTCTAGATAAAGTTGGAACAAATGGATGAAGCAAACATAAAATATTTCTCAGTTATAAAAATAAGGTATTTCCTACTATAAAATGGGAAAAGCCATGGAGCATCCTCTAAGCCCACCCAAGACAGCAACAGGTTCCTTCTGATACCCGTTTGGTCATCTCTGTATAGCAAACTACTGTAATTTTATTACATAGAAGTAATGTCAGGTATTGCAACCTTGTTTCATTGTCTCTTGACTTATTAAATGACTATTAAGCCTCCTTGCAGAATCCAGTGCCCTAGAAAAGGAGTCTTTGTATTAGCGCAGAAGAAGAATCAAATAAAGTAATCTCTCTGCTTTGTTCTCTCATAAAATATCATTTCCTTCTCCAATACCTCAATGTCACCACAAGTCAATGCAGATTAATGAAGCAAAGAGAGACAAAAAAATGTCTGCTGTGGGAAATATTTCTGTGCTTGCTTTCTATAGAAGTACTGATTAAAATGCATGACCCCCTATAACCTTCAGATTTCCTCTGTTTAAACATTGGTTCTTAGAGGGAAAAGAAGAAAGGACAGATTGCAAATTAAATCATAGATAAGCACAGTCATGCTAGTGGAGACAAGTTTAATGTGGATGAATTATCTATTTAGACATATAAAATCAGAGTCAGTTGTTCCTTTTGAAATGTCCTCAGGCCTCTGCAAAAAAAGTACGTTGCGGCAAATGAAATTTTGCTTTACTTTAATTTTGAAAAAAAAATAATGTTGCTAGGATTTATAAGGTCAGTGTTCTATTAGGTCTGTCCAGCTGGCTAGCTGTTTAAAGGAACCTGGCATGACCTGGACAATATATGGTGGGAATGTGGTTGAGAGCTGGAAAAATGACTAACTGCAACAAAGGGTATATATCTGAAAGTGTAGGATAGAACACAAAACCAAAAGCCTTTGTAGCCATAGATCAATAAGACTACTTAGGAAGTTGTCTGCCTAAGCAGGAGATTTTGGAGATTGAGGTTTTCTATTGCATTAAAAAATGAGCTTCAGTACCTCAGACTGAATTAATGCTAAAATATAGTCAAGATGCAAGAGGGGACAGTAGCTAAGTCTATGAACATGAAGAATTCAACACAATAGAATCAAGTACAGATCAAGTACAGAAATCTAATATCTCATGAAGAGAAAACAGCTTGTACCACCAGTGCAGTTGTGCAGGTAAACTCTATATTGTGACTTTAAAGCTTAAACAGTAGACCCATCATTTGCAGATTACATGGGACTGTATACCAAATTGTATACAGTATAGCAAAAGAGGAAATGACAGCTGCAGTAGCAGGAATTGCATGTTAGTGGCCAACATCAGAGAAGCTTGTGTGAAATGACTGAAATCCATTTCTACTTATAGTGCAGCAATATCCATTTTATATCTTACACCAGTTCACACCCACAGTAGTAAGGCTGGCTGAGAAGACAATGAATAAAGATATGGAGAATAACATAGCCTTTTCTCCCAGAACTGCATACCGCTATTATAGATAAGCCATGAGGTACCTTGGCAGGGCCCAGTGGAGGACCTTAACTTGTCTACTGTTCTCTGAGATTTTTCACTGAAATTATGTCCATGGCACATATCAGAAATACTGCACTCAGATCTTCAAATAAGTTTTTAAGTGTCATATTTAGATAATTAAATTAAGACATTTGATCTAAGGTATTACTGCTGTGCTAAGGATTCTTGAGCCAATGGTCAGACAACGAAACTTGAATTTTTGCTAGGCAAAAGCCAGAAGACCGGTATTCCTTTTTTTTTTTTTTTTTCTTTACAGAAAGTGAAGGACTACTACAAGTAGCAGAACTACTCATATCAGCAGAGTTAAAAGGACGTAATATTGGAAGAGAAGGACTGATCTCACCTGTCTGCTAAAAATATGAGACATGTTAGCTTTTACTATTAGGAGATGGGGAAGAAAGTAACTCCAGGCCATATTTACTGGAAATATTAATTAAAAGCCTAATTTGATTTTATATGGAAAACCTATACATTTAGGAACATTACTGTAATAACTTTTATGTTGAAGTCAGTCAGTTAACAGTTTCATACAGAGATTGTTAATTGATTTAACCATAAAATAAGCCTCCTTTTCAGTAAAGGCAAAATGATAAGAATCTGTATTTACATATGCATGTATATACATACATACACAAACACAGTGAGGTAGGGAAACAGAGCAAGAAAGGCAAAGAAGAAAAAAGACTTGCTAATTCTATTTCCAGATGTATTGAGATACCGTCAGGCTATTGATATGTCAAAAAATGAAAAAAGAAAAAACGCCAAAAGTCAGCGCTCAAATAGAAAAAGTAGTAAGCTTCCGAAATTATAAGACATCCAAAACATAAGTAGCTAGTGAGCTAGTTAGCTCCTCGAGGACACACAGCAAAGGGAGATAGGGGCCATATGTTACTTCAGGAAAAAAAAGTCTTGAAAAGGAGGTCTTTTCTTATCTATGAAGAGAGTGTGATCTACATGGGACATCTAGTGCTATGAATCTATGTGTGTCAGAAAGCCATCGCTCAAAATGACCTAACTGCAGCTCCATTGTTGTGGCACTATTTCAGAAGCAGGCAGAGGATGTGATGTGAGCTTAGTGTCATTACCCAGCCATGCTCATAGCTATTCTTTCTTTCACTCGTATTGCAATGCTAGGGCAGGACTGTAACCCTTCTTATTCAGAGGACATCAGCATGCCTATGTAGCCTTACTACAAAATTCATCAGAAACAGTGGCTTACCTGTATGCAGCTGCAAACAGCAAGGAGTTCAGTCCACTGAGCCTGGAATAAAGGTGTGCTGCACAGTGAAGAAGTAATGTGTGCTGGGACATCAGAGCTTTTTCACATTGGTCTGACTGGTGGAAAGAGGAGGCTAGACAACATCACATCTTACCAACTTTATCGGCACAGATAAACCCAGCTGTATCTGCACAGATGAACAGTTGCAGTGATGTATGACACAAGAAGATGAACCAAGAGTTCCTCTGATAGTTCTACTTTCCTGTTTCTGCAAACTGAATGAAGAATACATACTGTGCCTATGATATTAGCTGAATATCGTGTCAATATTTTGTCCATAGAAACCAAAATAATGTAGAAAATACAGAGGGAAAAAAAAGAAAAAAACCCAACAAAACCAAACCCTGCCCTGGTCTGAAACTACTCTCCTACACTAAAAAATATAGTTCTCTGCTTACTGAAGACCTTGAAGACCTGGACAAATGCTTTGATCTCAGCAGGTGTTGTGGTTTAACCCCAGCTGGCAACTAAGCCCCGCACACCTGCTCACTCACACACATACTCACACACCCCCCAGTGGGACGGAGGAGAAAATTAGAAGGGTAAAAGTAAGAAAACCCATGGGTTGAGCTAAGAACAGTTCAATAATTGAAATAAAATAAAATAGTAGTAATAATAATACTAGTAGTAGTAATGAAAAGGAAAATAAAAGAGAGACAGAATGAAAACCTAAGAAAAGTGATTCAAATGAAAAACAATTGCTCACCACCAATGGATCAATGTCCAACCTGTTGCCAAGCAGCAGGCCCACAGGCCAGTTTCCTTCTAGTTTATATGCTGAGCATGATGCCATATGGTATGGAACATCCTTTTGGCCAATATCAGTCAGCTGTCCTGGCTGTGTCCTCTCCCAGCTTCTGGGGCACCCCCAGCCTTCTTGATGGCAGGACAGCACGAGAAGCTGAAAAGTCTTTGACTTGGTGCAAGCACTGCTCAGCAACAGCTAAAACATGTATGTTATCAACATTATTGTCATCTTAAATCCAAAACACAGCACTGTACCAGCTACTAGAAAGAAAACTACCTTCCCCAGGTGAAACCAGGACAGTAGGGGACCACTGTTATCTGCACTATAAAAGTATATTCTAATGTTGTTTTGAGTTTCATTTTGAAGACAATACTGTTGATGACTGCCTTCTCAGACTCACATGTGTGAGCATCACATGCATATGTGTGTTGATCTTATGATGTTGGAATGTTAACGTGTTGGAATATGAAAGGACAATTCCCTAAGAGGTTGCATGCCACTTTCAACCACTGGTTGACTGCCCATCATTTTCACTGCCAAGATGAAACCTCTGAGCTGAACATGGATGGACTTTGTTCAAAAGCTGAAGCAAAAGTCTTTTCATTTATCCCTGAGCAATTCCTCAGCTGCAGCTGTTCTTCAAAGTACGCTGATAGGGATGGAAGGAGAGAAGACACTGTCTCCATGTTAAGCAATTTTATTGTAAGAATTGAACGATCTGTTCTCCCAAGTAACAAGCGACAGGACAAGAGGAAACAGCCTCAAGTTGCACCAGGGGAGGTTTAGATTGGAGATTAGGGAAAAAAGTCTTCACCAAAAGAGTTGTCAAGCACTGGAACAGTCTGCCCAGCGACAGGTTGACTCACCATCCCTGGAGGTAATTAGAAGACAGGTAGATGTGGCACTTAGGGACATGGTTTAGTGGTGGACTTGGCAGTGCTAGCTTAACAATTGGAATTTATGACCTTAAGGGTCTTTTCCAGCCTAAACGATTCTATGATTCTAAGGCTTGTCTAAGATTATATGACTAAAGCCACAACTCATTTTTTAAGTACACACCAATTGTGTGAGCACTGTGATTAATAATCTTTAAGTACCACAGGTGCAGATGACAGGAAATCCTAGGTGACTCTCAAGACAATATGTGGCATTCGTATGTCAGACTTCTTTGAGCTTCTGTAGTCTTTGCAATTTACTGCAAAAATTTTAAAGAAACACGATGCAGCCTGTAAGCCTTCTCCCAAATTAAAACTGCAGCTAATGTGCAAACATTTAGCCATGTTTATACTCCTGAGCACTGGAGTGGAGAGCAAAAACCAAGGATCATCAATCACTATTTCTGCTCACAGAGAAAACTTACACTCCTTCAAAGTAACTAAGTCTGAGGTAAATGAAAACAAAACCAATCCCAAGGCAGGTTTCACAATTATATTAGAGAAAAAAAACTAATCAAGAAAGAAAATGCAGTCTATAGCTGTTCCCTTAGTTCATTTAACATGCTAATAAAAAGAAAATTTTAAAAGATCAGTGATTAACAGCTTGTCCTGTGCAACACTGTTCAAGGGCTTGCCCTTCAATCACCTAGAGTCAGAAAAACATTGCTGATGATTATCTCAACATTTGGCACTTGCTGTATGTAACATCTTTCATACAAGGATGTCAAAGATTCACAAACTGTTAATTCTATTCTCATCAACTCTCTTACACAGTAATATTAGCATTATATTCTTATATAATTTAATATTATATACTGTAAGTTACTCCTGAGTACTCTAGGTTCTTAATTTTATAACCATGTAACCTCAGTTAGCAAAAAAGTCACAGAATGAATCTCTGACTTTTAGATTACCAAAAGCATTAGTCAACAAGCTTTGAAGTCTGTTCTCAGGATACCCAAATGTAGCCTTCAAGGGCTGCATTTTCCCCTTAGTATAGTGCAGAATTGTTCAGAACTACTGGCTGCTTTGATTTGGAAAGCAATGTTATTTATCATTTGCATTTAAACAAGCACTGGATAGTGCATTCATCAATTCTTCATGTTTACTGAGCAAGAATTACATTTGCCTAAGGTTTGCAAAAGAATTATAAGATTTATTATTTTCTGCCTACAAATCCCTCCTACTTCTGCAAGATTTTTTGCACCCTTCCAAAATGAGGGTAGAGATCAGAACTCTACAGACTGGATTCCAGGCTGACACCATAATCAGAGGAACTGGAAGAGGATGACATTTCAGGAAAATTATATCTCTATGAAATGGATGTGATTGTGATTTGAGACATCAAAATAAATCTGAGTATCTGCATTAACTAGACAGGATGCTTCTGCTGGAGCTGTATGTGAACATGAAGCAGTTATAAAGCCCTTTTTAACTCTTTTAATGTCTTCTATCTATCTCCAGAACTACCTTTTTGGCACTCGGATGTAATGGATGTCCTTTTTCCTGTAACTATCTTCAGTAGTCTGCTCAGTACCACTGACTCTTTTCTTTCACAACAAACAAAATCATACTATATCGCAGCTGTCTGGTTTGCAATATCATACCAGAGCTTGTCCTGTTCATCCCTCCTTTTGAACAAGTCTATGTAGAAGCAGCCAGGCTCAGGACCCTGGTCATGTTTCTTAACAACACTTCTAAACAGCCATGTGGTTTGGGAAGGAGGCATATTATACCCTTGACTGTGATCTTGCTGTTTCATACAAACAATGCCACCCTCTGTGGCATGTTATGGTCATGGTGGATATTGTTACCTGCTGCCTTTGCAGAACCTAAAACTTTGCGATGTGTGAGCAATTCTGTGAATCTGTTATGAAGTCCTGTACACACCATTGAAAATAAGCTCCTGTGTTAACATTTGTCTAAACTATGGAGAGACTGGCTGCAAAGCCTCATCTGCAAAACTGCAGAACTCCAGATTATTTTATAAAAAAAAGGATCAAAATATAGTAATATTAATTTTAGAGATTTTACCACTCTGCCATTTCAATCAAAATGTATTTCAGATTCAGACAGAATTGGTTTATGCTAAAAAGAAAAATGTATTCAGTTATTATAGAAAAAAAATATGTTATTTTGGAACCTCAATTTTTCCTTGTTTGTGTAGGTGGAACAGTAGTAATTAAGAAGAGAATGAAAAACTCAACACACTAAATGTACAAGAAATTACACATCAGACAGTCAAACTTTTGAGCACACAGCTCTCCAACCCTGCTGCACATATGAGAGACACACATGTATGAATGTATTTCGTGGTTGATTTGGCAAAAAGCTTTGCAACACCCGCCTGCTTGTCATTTCTGTATGTATCTTCAGATCCTCACTTGCCCTCTTCCTGCTGTCATAGGCATATAACAACTATTTAAGATGTAGATGATCCCTTTTGTCCTGTGCATTGCAGATTTATAAACAGTCATCCAAGAAAAGAGAGCACACAAGTTTGTGCAAGATATCTAAGATTTTAAGCAGACAAAGCAGTTCTGCAGCCCTGCTGAAGTATTAGTTATTAGCATCAGGCCTGTAAATGCTGTAGCTATGTCCTCAACATATCCCTATTCTCCCTCAGAGTAATTTACATGCAACAGGTGTGGAAAACAACTCTGGAAGACCAGATACGAGCTCCTTCAAAATATACTTTTCCCAGCTGCTCTGGGGACCATCCAAACACCCATCATCTCAAAGGGAAATACTTTATCTGACAATATAATTCATAGCACGAAAGCAAATTCCACTGTGTAATAAGACTAGCACTAGAGTTTCAATAAATATAGACCTACGTGCCTTCTTGTCTAGGTGCTCTTACAAGCTCCTTGAAGAAAGGATGAAACATGGCACTCAGTGCAGCACTTCTCCCTCAGATCTCTTTGATCTCTTATCTCCATGTAGCCTATGTAAACTTACAGTTTAAAAAATCTGTAGCACATGTGGAAGGGTGACCTACCCTAACAGGTTTTTCCTTGCAATGAAAATGGGTTTGAGATGAAGGCTTGTGTTTGACAAATGCATCTGAATATCAATTGACTTCCTTCAAAAAATCAAAAAACTTATGCTCCAGGACAATGGACATCACAAAAATCATGGGCAGTAATTGTTTCATTTAAAGTTCGAAGGATAGATCTAGACTCCGTTAATTATTTTTTCTAGTAAGAACAGAAGTAAGCCACTATGTCTAGACTCTTTTAACGCAGAATGGTAAAAATTTTAACGGTCAGAATAGCCTTACATTTGAATGATTGAAAACTGATGATATGCCAGCCTTCTAAATAGTTTCATATTTATATTAAGCTATGTATTGCTATTATAGTGAATTTGATTAATTATTCTTTTATTGTTCTTGTAAAATGGCTGCTTTCCATTCACAAACCACTGAAAATGCAAACAGACTTGGAAAGCATCCTATTTGTGCCTTGTAACGCCTTTCTCTCCATACTACATCCTACACTGCTCCAAAACTATTTGTGCGTACGGAAGCAGAGCCCGTTTTAGGCTTACAGAAGACAGCAAAGGTTCTCAGTTTTCTCATGCAGAATACATTTGTTTTTCAATGTTTTAAGGTGCAATGGGGTGGCTTATTATAAAGAAGAGAACACACAGTATATCACACTGATGGTTTGAAAATAAAACTGTTTCATAGATGTCGCTGCAGGTATTGATGCTATTGCCTTTGCAATTCATCATTGCCACTTAGCAGGGGATTAGCAGCCAAACAGCTAAGAAGACATAACAGATCTTGCTGCTAGCTCTGAAATGAATTTAAACGTACCTTTTCTACATTAACTGACACTATGCCACCAATTACTCCCTTGTACCCCATGTTAGGGGCTTTTAAAGCTTCCAGCCAGATCCACATCATTACCTCAGCATACTGCTTCAGTGCTAGTTAAGACTGACTAACTGAAAATCAAGGCTGCTGACAGAAAACAAAAAGCACTTGGTTCAACAAGCCAGTCTGCACTGATGCAACTTTCACACAGCCATGTCACAATTAAATCTCTGATAACCAGGTGTTGTTACTTATTTGTGGTAAATTTTATCCTTTAAGCTGGTACAGTTACAGGTTTCACTCACACCAGTATAAATACAGGCAAATGTAACCCTGCAGACTTCAATACAATGACATAAAGAGTAATTGGTACAAACCCTAAATATTTAACTTGGGTCTCAAGACATTTGGCATGTATTTTGTTATTATGCATTCTGCTAAACCTCTTAAATATTAATACAATTAACCCAGGTGGAAACTAAAGAAGCAAAAAGACTCTTTGAGCTGTGTTTGGTAAAGAAGCCATGTGGATAGCAAGGCAAACAGTGAAGAACTTATGCAGTACATGGCCAGTATAAATTCAGCCGCTTAGAAATACTTTGAGAAGGAAAACCCTCCAGATTATTTGTGCTATTCTGTAATGGAAAGCAACACTTTTTTGTTTATAATAAACACTCAGTTCTTCTCTAAAATGCCCATTTTCCATGAAAATCATCATTGACAACTAGAAGTTATTTCTTAAGACTTAGGCCCACATACTAGTACATACTGTGTATTGTATTTGACAATCTTTGTGTGTTCATAAAAGAGAACATAAAAAAATGTTAAACCTTTTGTCTTTTATTTCTTTTGCACGAATTATTTAAAAATCTTTACTTTTTCCTTGCATTTTGACGCACTTGTGATTCACGAGTATATGAACTAATTTCAGCTTCAGTTTTATTAAGGAAAGTGATTGAAGTGAAAAGCACAACTGGCTATTCTCAGCATTACAATATATACATTGCATGCATGTTGATTGAACAACTGACTTCTTATCTGGGGAAGACTTTCAAATAAGAGCCATCTGGTTTTATAACTTCTATGTAGCATCTGGTACATCTCACATGGTGCCATCAGTACATTGAATCTTTTATTTGTTCATTTCTTCTCTATAATTTTACAACAGAAGCTAAAATTCCCTTATTGTTTGGTAGTTGGATTATCTCCTTGAGCTATCTGAGCTTGATACTTGCATGGTATTAAGCATATATTCAGAAAATTGATGGGGGAAAAAAAAAACCACCCAAAATATTTTGGATGCTGAAATGTCTCACGCTAAGTCTGACTCTGCCTGAATAGAGAAAGGGTTCTCAGCTGAGCTGCAATCAGTGTTAGTCTCAATACTGTAACTTCCCCAGAGTCACACAGAAAGCAATAATATTTTTATTAGCATAATATAATTTAGTATAAATATCACAGTAGCACAGAAGGGGTAGTTGGGATCTACTGCACTAGGTGCAGCACAATGTAACAGGCTGAGAATCCCTCCTCTGAGACAGCTGGGTAGCTTGAGATAGATTTCAAAAGCAAATTAAACACACAAACGGGATAGCGTGAGGATCACAGGGTAAGAAAGGGACATGGAAAAGAAGACAGAGTTTAAAAAAAGTGTAACTCATAGAAAGTTGGAAGTCTTCTCTAGCCCATAACAGTAAACACAAACATGCAGTATGGGGGGTGTGGGGGTGTGTGGGGGTGTTGAGGAGGAATTTTGGAAAACAAGCAGGAGATTTAAGGACTGTGATTGTGAGCTCTTGCTGGAAAAGTACAGCAGGAAACTACCTGCCAGGAAAGTAAAAACCTCCCATTCTTTAGCCAAGATTAATACACTTTCTATACATCTTCAAATGCCAGGCAATTGCTCTATTCACATCAGAATCATACATAAAAGAAGCATGAATTAAGTGACCTATATAAAATAAGAATTAACTCCAGACTTCTATTAACCTCTAACTCAAGGGTATAAATTGGGTTAATATTTTGGAATTTCACATACTTTTCCATTTATGTGTGATACTTTATTAGCTATGAAAAGCCGTTGTTAAGTAGAGACATGGACTTCCAAGTCAAAGGAAATTATTATAAATTAAGAAGCCCACACTGGAATCTTAATATGTGTTTGCACACAATCTGCTTTTCCTGGGGGTCTAAATAAAAGGTTGCAAAGGCATACAAACTAATCTTCCCTCTGTTTAATAGGAATTTCAGGCAACTGTTAAGATGTTTCACTGTTGTTCTGAGAAGAATCCTGCTACTGCTCCCACCCTTACAGAGCCAACAGTTCCCTTTTTCTTATGCATTTGTATTGTAGTGTATTTGGCCATAAATCCACACTATAGTTAAGCACACTGCATGTGCAATGCAGTAAAACAGCAAAAGAGGTGTCCTATGCAGGAAGTCTCATAAAAGCATTTGTCATGGCAGATTTGTAGTCTATTATGGTAACTTTGACCATTGCTTTTGAGTTTCTACTCTAGCTTGGAGAAGGGCTGGGTGTAGCTGTGAGGAGTGGGTATTCACATTCAATTACATAGCAGCAGAGCCAGATATACACTGATACTGAAGAAGACCATCCTGGCATCTCAATCAAAAGACATATGGGGGAAAAAAAAAAAAAAAAAAAAAAAGATGGTAAAAGGAAAAATAAGCACTCATGCCACTGGAATGCAGCTCAAATCTGCATATGAAAATATACTTCTTAATTCCCCTGCTAAGTAGTTATTATTCCATGAAATTTGTGGCATGCTTTCTTTTCAGGTGTGCCACAATTCTGTCTATGTTCAGAGGTATTAGGAACCTGCAGTCTCCGGAAATCAATTTGAATATGAAAAAGAAAGTAATGGTTAAAATTCCAGAGTGAAAAGTGATGGCCACCATCCAGCTCCTGGATTTGCTTCAGAGAACAAAGAAGACAAAACAAACCTGGGATTTTATATTTTAGGGGGTATACTCAGCAGATGACCACCATCTCATACAATCTTGGAGAAACTGTTTACCCTCTTATGCTTCTCATCACCTCCAGCTGAAGAGCAGGAACAACATTTCCTTGCCTCTCAGAGGCAGACATCCCAAGGCCTGTACCTGGAGGGATGCTCCCAGGACAAAACCACACAGGTCCATGCAACAGCACTTGCTGGCAGTTTCTACCAAAGCTTCAGCTTTGAAGTTGGATTGATGAGATGGTGTTTGTGTACTCCCACAAGCTGTTCCACACAGACAAATCTGGAAAATAGGTGATAGGAACACAGTTATTGCCTGTTGTGGATGGAAGAGAGGACTCTTTTGGTTTGTTTGTTTTTTGTTTTTTGGTTTTTTTTTTTTTTTTTTTTCTCATGAGCTTTCAGTCTACTAGCTTTTACCAGAATCAAATCTATCACTGAAAAGAGAATCAGGGGAGGGAGGAAAAATTTTTTTTTTTTTTTTTAAAAGACTTCCTAAGGGAACTCTGAAGATGAGGTAAGATAGCTATTTATATGCATTTAAAAATAATTCTACTGATGGGAGTTCAGTAGTGTTGAAACAGATATGCATTATACTTGATTGTCACATTCTATAGCTACGGAGTTGTTAAGTAAAAAAAGTGTATTTTCACTTTGTTCTGGTTTAAAGCATTAATAAATCATGTTCATTTCATGTAAAGTATTATATAGATTTCACAACTTTAAACAGAAAAGAGGTAGGCAGAATGTGCTAGAAAATAAGGAAAATCTGTGGTTTTCACAATTGACTGAAGCACTCCACTTCAAAACTAAACATTTTATAATCTAATACAACTTGGAGCTCTACTCCACACTAAATAAAGATGGTGATTCACAAGAAGAGGGTCTTCAAACAAATCAAGCATTCCTGTGCTATCATCTAACATGAATGCCTACTGAAGCAGGATTTTAGACTTGCACAATAGCATTTATGGCTCTTGTTCAGCAATCTGCAGTAAAACCTATTTCTGCATCAGCCACACTTACAGTTCATAACTGTAGGGAGTACTCAGTAGCCTGTCTTTGAGGGAAAAAAACCCCATAAATTAGAACCTAGGGTTTACTTCGATAACACAAAGACCTCTCACAGAAAATCTGCATTTGTTTGGGCCAAATATTTTAGGATCAAATATTTAGCTTAGCAACAAATTCCCTTCTAGATATGTGCACCATGTATACTCCTAGAATTCTATTTGTCCTGTGAAGACTTGCTTGCTACTTAGAGCAAATTTCACTGCTCATCTGTAAAAGAAAACCCTTCACACTAGACAGGAAAGATTATATGGAAGTTGATAATTCTAACAACCTAGCATTTCATGGGCAGATCTTTGAGCAGATAATGCAATGAAAATCCCAATGCATCCATAATGCAACAGGCAGCTCTTTCTCATGATGACAGAAAATCAGGTTATGTTCTCAGCCACACATAGCACTTCAGTGTAGTACAGCCACAGAATTAAGAGCTGCCCACAGAGCCACTGCAACACAGCAAGGTACTGATGACTTGTTAGAATTATGTCAAAAAATATGTCCCTTCATGTAAAGATGACAAGAATACAGGTGGAAAAAAGAGGATAACTGAAGCAGGCATCAGAGGGTGGACATGTGAAGGAATTCATTGCCTGATAAATATGGTGGTCTTTCTACAAGGTGTTTAGTGTCATCACATCGAACTCAGCAGAGAATTATTATCCTATAAGATGGCCTCAAAAGCATGTAAAAATGTTATTGTTCTCTTAACTTCTCTATGGTAATACCTACTTTTTTCTTTTTTATTAAATACAACCATCTTGCTTTATTTTTGCAGAGCTTTTGCACGAGGGCTGTTTTCACACCATACTGTAGAGGAACTCTTCTCTGTCTCCCCAGACATAGTTACTGACCTCTGCAAGGATGGAGGCAAGCAGAAACACCAGACTCTCAGAAACACATCTGCCATACAGCTTGGCTGGTACAGACCTACATTTGGAGCTTCTACAACTGACTTGTTTAAGGATAAACACTGTCCTCAGTTCAGTGCCCTTACTTTCCTGATTCAGCTCAGATTTGTAGAGGAGACAGAAATAGCAGACACGCATCTCCTTTCTCCTGGCACTCCCTCCTTCAGCAGCATCACACATGGATGCTCTTTTGTGCAACAGACACTTGGTTTGTTACTGTACTGATAAGTAAAGCAATTGAGAAAGACTTCAAAATGCTTTGGCTTTACATGCACAACTCTAAATTGCCTATGCATTATGCAGCAATGCTAAAATCCTTTGTAGTGATGGTTCCTTGCCCACTTGAGCCAAAAGGATTACTTTCTTGAGTTCAGCAGTTACTGGATTTTGGCCATGGTGCTCATCAACCATTTGCACAATTTGGATACTAGAAGGCACTTTTATGGGATAAGATAGGGTTATGAGGACATAAAGATTTTCTAGACAGATGCTACTAATGGGCTGAATTGACCTAAGTTTAACACCTCACTTAAAGAGCAGTTCTTTTCAGCAAAGAAGACTCAGACTGCAAGTTTTCTTCATTAACTCACTTCATAATCCATTTCTTCCTTAATGAAAGCGAGAAAGGGCATTTATTTCAAAGAAGATCTATGTCATCAAATGCATATTATTTGTCCTTGGCTTCTTCCCGATTGCAAAGCTGTCATTGAAATGATCGAAATTATTTATAGCAAAGCACTCTGCCAGCCCACTCAACAAAGATCACCAACCTAAATAAACCATCTACAACAAAAAGGCTTATTTCTGCCCATAGCTACAAAGCAGTCAAACAATCAAGAAAGGCATAACCGAATGCTTAGAAAATAAAACCAGCTAATGGTCCTATTACTTTAGGTTTGTCTTTTTGTACGTATTGTTAAAGTTAAGGGTAAAACAGTGTTTGTAAGGATAAGATTTTATTTAAAATGGGTATTACATGGTTCTTACAGATTACATTTCAGTACTGATTGTTATTAACATGTTTAAATAAAAAATCTTGCAATACAAATCACATATAGCTAAATGTTTACTACATCAATGTACTTTTGCTAAGCTAAACTACTTTGCATAGTCTTAGAAGCATAACCATTTAGATGAACTAAACATCCAGCTATGTTCAAGACTCCAAAAGAGAGCACATTATGTGGTCAGAACTAATCTACTGGTCAATAAGCAAGTGGTTAAAACATAAATTGCTTGCAATTTGAATGCTTTCATGCTATTTGCACTTGAGAAATGCTTTTTTTTTTGTCATCACTGGGGAGTACTCTGCTTTTCTCATGCAAAACGAAATCTGAAGCAGGAAAGAAAAAAGCCCATCTATTATTAATCAGACATAAATTATTCCTAATCTACACACAGTGCTTAATCCCTGGTTCACAGAAATGCAAATTGTACTTCACAAACAATATGTTAACAAGCCATTTGTCAGCAGCAGACAGGACCCAAGCTCAAAATAAAATACAGAACAAGTACTTCAAGCTCATTCCAAAGAACACACTGATTGAAAGTTTACCCTGTGCCATACAGAAATGTAAGATGGAAAAATGTGCAAATAAAACAGTTCACATCGTAAGCCTGTTCATGAGTTCAAGGGTGGGGAAAAAAACCACCAAAACTGTGGTTTTTTATCAAATTTCATACTTAGTCTTCTTACAAATAGCAAAAATAGCACCTTTCATTGATTTATGATGCTCAGAAGGAATAAGGAAAACAGGAAGCTGAGTCACTGAAGAAACTGCAAGGCCTGAGCACTATTCTGCTTATTTTTCCCCAATGTTTGCCAAAAGACATTAATGAGATCAAGAGTTTATAAGTTTGTAGCACAAATGTAAATAATGCAAATGTTTAAGAGCTGTAATGGTAAAAAGTATTAAAAACCAGTTCCTGCAGACATCTTATGCTTCCAGGCTTAAGCACCATCTTCCAGAGAAGAAAAATATTTGCCTGTAGTGAAGCTATGCCTAGGGAAGGTTTTGTAGACCCTTCTTCCCAAGGGTAGAAGCAAGCTAGACTAACTGAGCAGTTTACTTGAGCCACTCAGGGAATTCCTATGTTCCCATGTGAAACATAGAAAAAAATGTGAAAAAGGGTTGAAAAATGTTCCTAAAAGCTTAATTTGAAAACGTTAGTGTGTTTTTTTTCCATAATGAGGCAAATAATGTAATTTCTGTGATATTCCATTATCTCATCAATTCTGAAAGAAACACTCCCCAGCTTGGGAAGAGATGGACACATGAAGACTCTATTCATTACAATTTGAGCAGAAACAGGATTTTCCTCCCTCCTATAAACGGACATAATGCAGCAAAAGCTGAATAAGTAGGAAAAAACAGCCCCCTCCATTAATGATGCTGATGACCCAACTACTGTTCTTCCTACCTTCATATTCTTTACAGGCAGCTAAGTGTCACGGGAATGCAGATATTTTCTGTTGCCATGATGAATTTAACTGTTTAGTTAGGGAAGCTGCACCA
Source organism: Falco punctatus (assembly GCF_963210335.1). Taxonomy (NCBI): domain Eukaryota; kingdom Metazoa; phylum Chordata; class Aves; order Falconiformes; family Falconidae; genus Falco; species Falco punctatus. The sequence goes on from NC_137586.1 coordinate 71,887,801, forward strand.
GAAATCTGGGATAAAGCACACCACAGAAGTAGACGTCCTCTGTGAAATTCACCCAAAGCTGATCCCAGGTTTCCCAACTTTAATGAGTAGGAAAGGTTGTATTCCCAGGTAAAGAAAAAAAATGTCAGCTCAGGACAACTTCCAGGCAAAATTTCTTGGAGAAGTATAAGCAAACATACGGATTTCCTGGCTATAGAAAGACAGGCAAAAATTCCTCTGGTAGTATACTATGACCAAAGGATTTCACTTGTCATCATGGGGGAAACAAAATTAACTGCATTACGTCTTACACTGTGAGTATATTATGGTATTTGAATAAAGCCATTCTGTATTTAACAGCAGGAGAATATTCCTAGGGTGAAGATACATGAGCTGCCATCCTAAAGGCCATTTTCCCAGCAGTTCAGAAAAATAAAGCTACAATACACCGTTAGCTAGGACAGCTTACAGGGCACAGAGGTCCCACAGGAATATAAGCAGTGGCAAAAAAACCCACCAAAAACATTTTGTAAGTCTGTGAATACTAAGACAGCCAAAGAGGTTTTCTGCTTCTTGCTGAAAAGTGGGAGTTACCAACATGACACTGAAAGCCAGAGTTTTTGGTATCTTTTTAGCTTTCATCTTCAATAAAATATCTGCAGACTGTGACAGAAAGGAGATATAAGTTCAACTACAGAGAACTGGCTGACAACATAGGAGTTAATGGCAGCTTCCTTTCCTTTCTTGTAGAGACAGGACAGAGTCCAGCAGATCTGAGTATCACAGTTGCATTTTCTGTCCTTAAAGAGGCAGGAAGACAAGCTAGGAAGCTATTGATGATCTACTGAACTTTTGTTGACAAAAATGCTGACAGAAATAATAAAGCATCTATAAAATAATGAAGAAGATAAGTAGAAGGAAACAAATTAATATAGAACATGTAGCATCAAACTAATTAATTTCTTCCCATGACATGGTAACATGCTTTGTGATAGACAAGTGTCTGAATATGTCATATATCTTAGCTTTAGTGCAGCTTTTGGCATTTGTAAGACGCTTCCAAGCAAGCTAGGGAAACATGGCCTGTATAAAACTACTATAAAGCTGTCCTTGTTGGAAATAACATGCAGTAGTCAGCAATGGTTCACCGCAATGCTGCAAGGACTCATTAAACACTCCCCCCGTGCTAGACACTATGTTGCTTTATCAGTAGAAACGTTCATCACAAAAAAATGGACATGAAATCTGTCAGGGTTCTGTGAATTCACACACACTGGAAGACAAAGCTGCATTTAGAAATTGGAAAAATACTTTGGAAAATACTACTTAATTCAACAAGGAAATGTGCAAAATTTGTAAAGTCGTATGGATTAATAATATGACTGGAGGGAGGGTGGGACATGATGGCATGGAGAGCTAGATCTGTAGAAAAATACGCAGTGGAAAACAAGTCCATGAAGCAGTTATAATTTCTGTGAAAACCACCTTCACCGTAGTGGGAAATATGAGCAGGAGTGTTATCAGGAAGACAAGTGAGTACCCAAATACTCCCACTCTGGTGTGTATTGCTAATACCAAAGCTGGCCCCTATCCAGCCTGGGGTAGTCTGAATCAAGAAAACTACTGATCAGCTGGAGAAACAAATGGATCTATAAAACACAGAAATATTTAACTCACTGGTATCTTTAGCCCATAGAAAACTGAAGGGACTAAAAAAGCTTTAAATAGCCAAAAAATATTTGAAGAACGTTCAGCAAGGAATAAGCGAATAACTTCTTCATTGTGTCTTCTGGTAATGAAGTGGGCTTACGTTGCAGGTATTTGGATGAGAGACTGGGAAGAGCTTTCCAACAGTGAGGTTAGCTAACAGCTGGAACAGTTTGACTAAGGAGATTGTTATACAATCTGCCTTGGGCTAATAAGCCCTCTGTCACTTAAAATCAGCCCAGAACACATACTCCCCATATCTCCAAATACCTTTTAAATATCCATCTCCCAGCATAATAAATGCCTCCGCCTCTGACTTACTGCTGGAGATACTGTTATTATGCTGCAAAAAGGAAGCTGTCATCCGAGTATCACCACATCTGTCAGAGCAGTATACTCTGGTGTCTTTTGTACTATATATGCACAGCCTGCACAACAACATTCAGCATAAGCCTACTACCGAGCATATGATATTCATCACATGTGCTGTCCTCCCTCCATGAAATGCATTCTTAGATCATATTCTAATTTATGACAACATTTTTTCTTGGCTTCTGAGCACTGCCTGCTACAGAAATACACAATGTCACAGCAATGACAATTGCTGCTCCACAACTACTCCCACTGAAAGTCAATTGAATTTCAATTTCTTTTCGTGAGGAAAGCCAGGAGGAGCCAATTATTGTCACTTTAACACTGTGCAGTTTTACCTCAGGCATCACTTAGGTTCCAAACAAAAGCATTTCAGATCCTGCTTGCAACCTTCCCCCCGATAATGTTTCTCTGACTCCCAGCAGCAGTACTGTATTGAGGAAGGGTCGCACTAAATACATTTATCCATGTTGGTCATAATAGCAAATAAATATAATATTATATATTCTAAATTTTATAAACAAAAAGAAACACATTCAGAATCTAATGCTGTTTGCTTTTTGTTTTACAGACTATGTTTGAAAGCCTTGTACTGAGTTCTCCCTGTCACAACTTATTAATAATGAAGTCAGTGTGATTCTTTACATTTTAGACCTAATTCCCCAACAGGGAAGAAATCTTGGCTCTTCTGCATGCTAGGATGGGGAGTGTCAATACACTGTGAATCTCACACACACAACAGCTACTCCCATGAGTTTATGGGATCACGTTCTTCACTTGCATCTGCTAAAACCACAGAATTATGGAGAAGAATTTCCAATTGTCTACTGATTGGCTCAGCTTCCTGCAGCATTGAGGGTGTAGCTCTGAAAATCCACAGCAGATGTGCTCCCTCGGTTTCAGTGTGTAAACAGTTGGGCTCTGTTACCGGAGCCGGTGCCATTCTGAGAGTCAGCTGAGGATGGAGAAGCTACAGTGAAAGTAAGCTCATAGGCAAATTAAGAGCACAGTGGCTGAAAGAGAAAACTCGTTTTAGATAATTATGATATAAGGCTATCATTGATATGAAGCAAGCAATACAAGTCACAGCTTTTAAAATGAAGTCATAATGACAACTCAAAATATTTCAAGCCAAATTCTCAGTCCTACTGCTTACATTGTGAAAATTATGAAGCAGCTTATGCACTACCCAGGAAGCAATATGCTGTATTATTTTCTTAGCAACTCCTCTAACTGCAGACATCTATCTACTTACCTACCTACCTACCTACCTACCTACCTACCTACCTACCTCCTACCTACCTAACCTACCTATCTACTTTTTTTCTGCTTCTCTCGTACGTTGTATGATTTAAAAATTTGCTACTATGAGGTAACAGCAGCAGCTTTACCCTTTTCTGCAAACATGCCTGGTCTGGGCTCGAAGCAGCACTGACATTCAAAGAAATATTGCTTATAAATTTCAGCATATACTACAGACTTCCAACTTGTGAAGCACTGAGTTTTATTCTAAAAATTGTTGTTTGACCTTCATATATACAGTGCCAACAATCAAGGCTTTCTGGTTCTTTGACTGTAAAATTAGAATAAATGAATTTCCCTCCTTCTTTTGTTTCTTGTGTCTGTTGATTCAGCAACTTCACACCAAGCAATGGCTACATCTCTCAGTGACTATGTAACAAAATCAGGCTCATGCAAAAAATCAGACTCATATAAAAAGTCAGAAATACTCTACAGCATAAACTGCAGAGCTTTATAGGTTTTGAACAAGTTTTTTAAACATTAAGGAAACACCACCAACAACAACACCCATATTTCAAGGTGTATATATGGTGCTGGGAAGAAAACAGATCTGATCAGTCTCCAGTGTGAGGAAGATTGTCTATGTTTTATACAAGGGAAACCTATGTGTTATCCCTGCATACAAGCAAGCACAGATGAATAAACCATGTCATCTGCTGTGGGCCACTTCTGTGAATCCAAATGTGACACTGAACTGCTGTCTTGCAGAGCATGGTCTAAAACTGTGCTGTGAGCGCATTCTATATGAAGGAGTTTCCTGGTGCAAACACCAAGGTGTTTTCAGCCCTGAGAGCTTTCTCTGATTTTAGCCTTCTGTAAACCTGCCATGGTGTGTCTTACCATTGGCTGAATTAAGCACCATCAACTCAAACAGTTGCACATCCTTCCAAAACTGGTGAATGGCAGTAGGACAACCATACAGGAGCCTGTATACAGCTGGATAAATTCAGGGTGCATGGTCCATTCACAAAAATATTAGAGATTCTCTATGTAAAACCATCTGGGTTCTTGAATGCATGTCTCTCCCAAAGGTTCTCCAGTAAGACAGCTGTAATAGCATGACCAAGGAGAGAACCACAATATCTGAAGTCAGCAAGATATAACTCAGTCCACCCATATGTCCTCTGGAATCAGATCTAGAAATAACATACTGGACTCCGCATCTATTCAGCCTTTCAGAATGAATTGTCCACATTAGGTCTGAGTTAAAACTTCTAAAAGGAGTATCAAGATACACATGACAAGGCACAGAAAAGTGGGAGCAGATTGTGTGTATATATGAGTGGTAGCTGAAAACACATACTGTTAGTTAGATAACTCTGATTTTCTCTTTCCAGGGGTTGATGATGTGAAAAACAGACAGGTGTTTTGAGCAGGGCTGAATCAGGCTGTAGGCAACCCATGCTGCACAAGATGCTAACTGTCCTGCATTTCTTTGCACTATTTTAGCAGAACCTGAAGATTATACCTTATATTTGTGGGAGTAATCGGTGGTCTTAATCTACCCAAATCTTTCTTTTTTTTCATGCTTCAGATGCTAGGAGCAAGAAGGTTGAGAGAGAGAAGGGTGGAGACATATCCTCCTTATTTTCTGCTGTAAACTTCAACTGTCTTCAAACCTGTATATCCAACATTTTTTTGTGAACATGATGAATGATCCAGCAGTGATCTCAACTGTCTTACTAAGAATATGTTTATATGAGAGAGCACAGGAGGCTTCTTTAGCATAATGACTCCACTGAGAAAGAAAAGCTTGTAACTATCACCTAGCCAAGTGTGTTGCCAGTAAACCTGAAAAATAAAGAAGAAACACAGTTTCTATAGAGGCTTGTAATGCTCCTTTCTGGCCTCTACTTGCAGGGACTCAGAACTCATGAAAAATTTAAACAGCTCAGGAAAGCATGGCAGCTCCAGTATGTGGGCTGTCAAATTAATTTATGAGTGTGTATAATTGGGTTGTTGCTTTTCCTCTGGGAAGATGAAACAGCTGAGCCAAGAAAGATTGGTATCTACCGTTTCCAATATACAGAGATAGATATTTTTAGAGTATGAAAAGAGAGAGAAGCAGAGAAGCATCTGTGCAACCACTGAGAAGTCTGCAAGGTATAAAACTGTATTATTGAATATATTTTCTAGATACAGGGCTCTAATCGTCACTAACTTACAGGGCTGTATGGTAACTGCAGAGAGGTTCAGAGCAGCACTGTACCCTTGGGAATTCACAGCAGAATTCTGCTTACAGACAACACAAGCAGGCAGAGTGCTTTCTGAGGAACTGAGGGAATAAAGGCTTTCTTTATTCTACCCTTAGTACTGGCTCTGAAATGGAAGAGAATGTGGGATAAAGCCATGCCCTAACTAGCTGTGCTCCTTTTGTGCGGGGGATATCAGACACGTGATAAATCCCAAGGGCCTGCAGGGAGCATCCTTACCGAGATTATAGCTTCTGTTCCAAGAGAAGCACACATAAAGGGAACAGTCCTGTTTTGAAGTCTATACCCTCTAACTAGGCATGCTTGGAGGTGTCAGAATCTGTCCCTTGTTACCTGCCAACCTATGAGGTCAAATATAATCTATTAATTAATTCCCAGTTAATGACACTAGTTTCCAAGGGCAATGGTTACAAGGGAAATGGGTGTAACCGTTACTATGTTTAGTGAAACACAGCTGCCTGTGCACAGCACACTTTAATTTTATAAACAAAGGCTTTGTCTAAACCGTGGAAGCTGGGGGCGCTTTGCAATTCCCATCTCTGAGGCTAGATGTGAAGACCCCATGCTACAGTAAGTCCTGCACATGGGGTATTCCTGGTTTTCATCACAGGAATCCAGGAGGGTGAGGAGGGAGGGAGCTGTGGTGTATGCCATCACACCTCGTACTCCAGGTAACTGGAGGAAAAAAGATGGAGATGAGGATGCACCACAGAGCATGCACTTAGATACTGGTAAAGAAGTTTAGATTTACTTTGGTACGCTGATAGCAAGGAAGAAATGAAGTTTCAAATCATTCCAGTGACAAATATAGAGCCCTTGGATTTCAAAAAGAAGTCAGTATTCTGAACAACACTCCTGGAGGATCTTGACTGCAGCTCTACCATGTGTTTGCATAATGTCTGGGCTTACAAAAATGTATACATATACATACCATGCATATATACCCCATCAGTCATCACGATTTGCATAATTCAGCATAATCTCCTGCCTTGGTTTTCCCTTGGTCATTTGATGCTCGATTTTGGAACTTCTTTGAGTTACCTGAGCAGGGAACCTCTCACACTGAAGTAGCCCAAGATCCCACACACTGTAACTTCAGCCTTACTAGCACAACCTTCAGTTGTAGTTATGCAGAGTATCACCTAGCAATATAATTGGAATTGCTCATGAAGATACTGATACAGAATATTAAAAATGGAAGAACTGGGCCAAAGTAAGGTGGGTTTTTTTTTCTAGCAATATCATGATCACAAATGTATAGGCATACTTTCTACTCACAATAGACAGGACTGATCTTGTCCTCACTTAAGTCTCTGTAGTTCAAAATAAGCCCTGTCATCTCAGTGAAATGACACGGGTGTATATGAAAGAGATCTCATGTGAATTTGAGGACTTTCTGAACGGCCCAGGTTCAGATACCAAGCCTTTTTAACATTGGCTGAAAAGACGGAGTTTAGGAAATACTCTGAGCTGTCTTTTTCACGTAACGGCAATTCATCTGAAGTTGTAATTACAACTAAGACACATAAAAATGGGTGTATTTAATTAATACTTTAAAGTGGAGGTGATTGAAGGCTACTGCGACACCACATACAATACTGCCCTTCCGCACACCTGTGGCTCAGTCTTCTTTTGACTGCTAGTGCAAATGTGATGTCATTCACTGCAAGGATGGAAATATGTATGAGTTTTTCTTTTGCATAAAAGTTTCAGTCAGGTAATCGATCTGTGCAATTCAAACCCTCACTTGCATAAGGGTGAATTACACCCAATGCAAAGCAGTCTGTACTCCATGAAAACATACAATAAAACAACCAATCTCTGTTGATTTCACTGATTTTACTGTAAGTAAACCTGTTACTATACTTTCACCAGAAGGAAACTCTACCCACTGGGCTACAAGATCATAGACTGCTCATATTCTAGCAAAATAACTGGCTTTGACATTTCAATGCTCCACAGCAGCTAACAGTTCCTGGTAGTCATGGACTGAAATTCCCCATTGCTCAAACATTTCCTGATATATTTAATGCTGTAAATGATTTCTCATACAAAAGACTATTCCCTGTGGTGTCTCTGCACCTTTGCAAGCTCTTGCCCAAGGGACCACCTTTTCTTTTCAGCCATTCCAAATCTGATCCTCAGCTTCTGTAGAGTATCACAGTGCAACTGATTTCAACAGATGTACATAGTACATGCTTGCTAATGCAGCTTGCACTTACTGTGATACCTCATTACAATGTGCAAAACACTACACTTGTTGAAGTGAATTATTTTAAAATGCTTAAAAAAAAATTAAAAGGAAGAATTATCTGCAAAAATTCCAAGAGAGTCCTCTGGGATTTGCTAATGACAAGCCAAAGACAGTCTCACAGCTCCCAAATACATTTTGCAGTGGGAGTGACTATGGAGTCAATTTTAATTTTTTTTTTTTTCATTTGAACAGCAATACCTGTCACAAATAGAAATTATGCCATACCTTCTGAGCTTTTAGGTGCAGGTTTTAAAGCTTACATGTCTACCTTTCAATATCCATAATTTATTGCAGAGCTGAAGCTCATATAGAGATTTCACAGTCCACTGTGTAATTGACTTCAGCCCCTTTCCTCACATAATAAATAAATTAGATAATATTGGAGCCTTTAAATTAACAAAAGGTTAAATAACATTTTATGAGTTCCCTTGGTGATTCTCTGGCCAGCACCACATTTTCCATAATACATCATTACAGCAATAACACTCCACAGTATTGTAGCTGTATTACAGCAATATTATTATGGGAGAGCTGTTGCTTGGAGATGCCTATTAAACAGGTTTCAAGACCCCAGGACCCTCCAAATAGTCAATAAATTGTACATTATCCAGGATTGCTCAGTGAGCGATAGCAGGGGCCACACAACTTAAGCAAAGCTGGATGCTGTTCATCCCCTTCCAGGGACTCAGCCATGCTGGAGAAATCAGAGCCAAGCCCTTGCCTTATCAAGGTGCTTGGGGTGGTCTCTTATGGTCATAAAATCCCCTAATATGTACTCAGTGTGTACTAAGTCTTCATTTTCTTTATTTTCCTGTTACAGCAAACAGCAGATGTTCTTAAGATATATACTAACCAAAGATACAGTCCAAATGTCTTATTTGTGCACCATCCTCAAAATATCTCAGAAGGACACAATGTAATGCTGTGAATATTTTTGAGTATAAATTGAAAATGCTAAAAAGAAGCAGGGGTTCATTCTTGTTCCTGAGAAAATAACTACTAGGACATTCTTTCCTTGTAAAGAGTGAAACCACTTTTAATCATTGGGCCAGCACAAGCTTTATAGAACACCATCAGGGTGCACATTATTCTGAGCATTTAAGTTATGAACTGACCTCAGCACAGAGACTAGATCTCTTTGAAATGAAAATCACCCTAGACAATTCTGATACTAAAAAGCTGGATGTACGTTAATTCAGAAAGCAAAAAGGACAAGAAATGACTCCCCAGTGTCAAATGTCATCACTGAAACACTGCCAAAGCAGTGACCTAGTCTCCAGATTTTCAGAGTGACTCTCAAGAGGAAAAAAAATATGTTTGCAATTGTCTTTATTTTTCACACAAACACACATTTATTTGAATGACAGCTGAAATAATTTGTGAAGGGTAATGGGTAAAATGTTCAACAGGTAAATCTTAAACTGCCAGACAAGAGTACAGATGGACAGAGGACTGTTCTAATCAACTGGTGTATAAACAAAATGTTCAGAACAATCTCAGGGAGGTGTTCTTGCTGCCTAAAGAACTCTTCTTTTTTCATGCTCCACTTTGATTTTAATTGATGGCTTTCACTCCCCTCTCCAATGCACTTCCTGCCTTCTTCCTACCACACCCTAGACCCAAAGATGCAGAGAAATACCTCTATTTTAGTTGAGTTCTTGAATTTCAACAATTTGAATAAACTAAAAGTTAGGAAATCATTTATGTTTTAATTCCTCTAAATTAACTATCCAGAGTACTTTGATTTACTATGGTGGCTTTATTCACCTCTGTGAAACCTGGTTATATTGTGCTTTAAGCACTATTCATACTCAGTATGTTTTCATGGCCATGTCATGAACAAAGTGTCTATTACTGTGCTAGACCTTTAGGAGCCAACTAGTTAATATTTGAACATATAGGATTTCATGCTGCAGTGATGCCTACTACAAACCATTTTGATAAGATATATTTTCTTGGTTTGAACATTGATTCATTTTTCTTCAGATACTCCACTGATCAAATGCTGTGTACAGACAACTACAGAAAAATATATGTAATGGTATCACCAGTATGTTTATCAGCACCTATAATGTATAGAATGGCTCACACACAAAGATGTCTCTGAATGTAAATGACAACATTCCCCCTTGCTGTGTCAACAAGAATATTATCAAATTTAACCCTTCCTCAGGCAAGAACTTGACATATCAAAGTCCTTTAATCCACTCTAAACAATGCATGAATTGGGATGTCAATTATTGCTAAATCAGTCTTGTGAAGTTTAGTCTTCACTTGAAAACCTCTCATTTTTCTTTTCAGGCAAACATACATTAAATTACTTGTAAGCCATCAAAGGCCTGAACTCATGTAGACCATCACAAATGTTGTGGGCCACCACTTATCCTTTAAGTTGCAGGAAAAGTCATTAATATTACTTACTTTCTGCTCTTACATGACAAATCTATATTATGCTGCACAAGAGATAATTACTACCAAAGACGACAATGAAATTTATCCTGCATTTCTCCCCCATTGCTCTTCTAGTATGCCTTATTTGTAAATGCAGCTCTGTATTTATTTATATGTTCTGAATTCCACCACTTTAAGGAGTTACACTTATTAGCCATTCTAACTAGAAGCAGCAGAAAAGCCATTTTTCTGCTTTCTGTAGGCAAACCCACAATATCTTCATCAGCTCTCAGAGAAAAGGTGACAGACTTTGGCCACCTGTCATTGACAATTTGCTAAATACGATTCCTGAAATACATTCAGAAAATATTGACAAGAAATGTTGAGGTTAAAAAAATGTACTATGAATTCAGAATGACTATTTATGCCTAGCTGGGAATCCCTACATAATCTACTCGGATTTGCTGAAGAAGACAATAGCTAAACCACACCTTGTATTTGCACAAAACATATGTTAAAGTTTAAACTCATCTCAGTGTGCAATGCAGATAAAAGCCAGTGTTGGCAGAGTCGGGAAAGTGTATCTTTGACAGAATTATGAACAGCAAATCTGCCTGGGTGTCTTCAGAATTCAGTGCAGGAATTTAGCTGAAAGTGTTTTGTGTTTGGTGATAACACATTAGCATTCTCAACATAGTGTTGAATACTTCCTTCATGGAAATTAGTGGACTTATCCAGGGGCCTGTACAGTTTTTTAGTCTCTCCTGAACTAAATGCAACAGGATTGAAAGGCCAGGGACTCAGCTGTAATAAACTGTTTTAGTTCCAGTGAGAGAGGGAATGCAATTTTACACCAGCTATGGCTTTGCATCTGTGGGGGCTTCAAGGTAGATCCAAACCAACTGAAGGTTGCCTGAGCATGGACTGCACTAGAAAGCTATAGACCTGCAGGACAGAGTCACTTTTCTCTTCATCTCTCTAAACAAGATGAAATATCTATCACCCTAATAAAATTAAGTCTGTACACATCTTCTTGACCATTGTAGGATTTTTACTTTGGATCAGCCAATTTGTAGCTTTCTTTCATGGAAGTTAAGAGTCCACACAGATTTTCAGAAAATTAAAATGCAATGTAGTCAATGGCAAGGTTCTTGACAAAAATGCAATACCTTCTGTGGGATGTGGTTTTGCTCCCTTGCAAAACATATGTGTAAGGGAATAAGATGAATGCTGGAATCTTTTTATGATGCAAATGGTTTGTGTTAAGCAGCAACTTCTCAAAAAAGAGTTACTCAAAAGCTTCTACTCTTGGAGTGAAGCACTTCTGATTAATAGTAGCAGATAATATAGCACCCTGTGTTTGTAGACATAGTATCAAAGATTTGCTCCAGGGATTAATAGCACTTTAAAACTTAAAATGAGATAGTTTCGGTAGTGTGGCTTTTTTGTTTGTTTGGTGTTTTTTTTTTGTTTGTTTGTTTGTTTTTTTACATTGCTTTGTGATGTAAAATTCAGTGAATATGGGGAGATTCCAGGAAAATGTCTGCAGCTGATGGATGTATTTGTTCATTCCTGTCAAGTCTTGGATTTGTTCAGTTGTTTGCATTTTTGTTTCTAAAACACTAAATACGATCTAATTCACTTTAGATTCCTTGCACAGAAGCCTGACTACACTTCACTGAATAGGATGTGTGTTATGGCCCACCTCTGTCCACTAACTCAAAGTCTGCATTGCACACACTTCACAGGACCACAGAATGTTTGAAATTGGAAGGGGTCTCTGGAGGCTATCTGGTCCAACTCACCTGCTCAAGCAGGGACACCTAAAATCTCCAAGGTGAGACTCCACAGCCTCTCTGTCCAACCTCCCTGTCTCTGTCCATCACCCTAACAGTGAAAAAGTGTTTCCTCATGTTCAGATGGAGCACATTTCAGTTTGTGCCCATGCCCTCTTGTCCTGTCACTGACACCACTGAAAAGAGACTGGCTTCATGATCTTCACAGACTCCTTTCAGGTATTTATCTGCCCTCATGAGCTCCCTTTGAGCCTTCTCTTCTCCAGGCTGAACAGTCACAACTCTCTCAGCCTCTCATCACATGTGAGATGCTCTAGTCACTGCATCAGCTTTATGGCACTTTGCTGGGCTTCCTCCAGTATTTCCTGAGTAATTGCTGAGTAAAGGTGAAGGATCACCTCTCTCAACCTGCTGGCAACACTTCTCCTAATGCACCTTGGAGTACCGTTTGACTTCTTTGCTGCAAGGGCATGTTGCTGACTCATGTTGAAATTGCTGTCCACCAGTACCCACAGGTCTTTTTCTGCTAATTCACTGTCCGCGTGGGCACTCAAAACATATTGATGCCTCGGGTTGTTCTTCCTCTGGTGCAGGACTTTGCACTTCCCTTTGCTGAACTTCAAGGTGTTCCCATCAGCCCACTTATTCACCCTGTCAAGGTCCCTCTGGATAGCGGCATGACTCTCTGGTGTTTTAAGCACTCCTTCTAGTTCTGTGTCATCTTCAAACTTGCTGAGGGTGCACTCTGCCTCATCATACACATCATCATCCTTAAATTAGGATGTTGAATGGTACTGGAGCCAGTACTGATCCCTGGTGTACAGCACCACTAGCCCCCAGCTAGACCTTGTATCGCTGGTTGCAACTTCTGAGTTTGGCCATTCAGCCAGTTTTCTGTTCACATCACTGTCAGCTCATTCATCCCATACCTCCTCAGCTTCTCTATGAAGATCTTATGGGAGACAGTGTCAAAGGCCTTCTTAAAGTCCAGGTAGAAAAAATCCACTATGTTCCTCTCATCCACCGGGCCTGTCATTTCATTGTAGAAGACTGTAGGTCTGGTTAAGCAAAACTTCCCCTTCATGAATCCATGCTGAATACTCATGACTATCTTTTGTCCATCATGTATCTAGAAATTGTTTCCAGATTATTTATTCCATCACCTTCCCAGGGATTGAGGTGAGGCAGACTAAGCTGTAATTCCCTGCACTTTTGTGTTTTCCAAGATAGGAGTGGCACCTGCTTTCCTCCAGTCCTCAGGCACCTCTACCAACTGCCATGGTTATTTAAACATAATTGAGAGTTTAAGCCATATGTTGGTGACAGTCATCAGAAGCATTTTGATAACGTCAGTCTGATTTCCTCAGAAAATACAGAGGCAACAGTTAAAAGTGTTTTCCACACTACCTTCAAAAGTATGCTCCTGACTGTGGAATCTGGGTTGTGAAGGTAAACATTAAAAAATCTGGGTCCTGCCCTGGTCTCATGTCTTCTGAGCTCCTCCATACTCCCATGACATCATCCACACTAGAGTCTCTTCACTACCTTGAAATACAGTGACAGAAATCAGAAGTACTGGAGGGGCACGCCAGAGTGATGGAAGAACTGGAAAGAACTGTCATCCACCTTGGAAACAGTCTGTTAACTTCCTGGGCATCCCATCTTAACAGCCCCAGCCCCAGGTCTGTGCCATACTCTGCACAGGTCCCAAGGGAAGAGTGAATCAGGAACTCAGACACATGTAGGAAAGTGTCTCAGCACTCATTCCAGTGTCCAGTTCTCTGTAACTTCCACCTGTTCTTATGCTGCCCACTCTACCCACTTGGTGGTTTAGCCTCTCTGGAATCCTGCACTCTGGTTTAGTCACAGATAAATACCCTGCACAAGCTTGCCACTTCAATATTGTGGCCTTCTTGGCAACCCAGAAAGCCCTAAACACAAATGCAGCCTTTGTATCACACAGTGGCACCCCCAAGCATACCCCACAGCCAAGGGAAAGTCTTGGTGACATTAAAAGGCTTGGGATCTAAGTCACGAGATTCTAGATTTTATTTGTCTCTCTTTACACATTCATTACCAGTATATTTTGATGGAAATAGAGTCATTCCATCTCATCTAAATAATGTGTTGGAGACTTCAAAATATTAATTTTAATCCTTCATCCACACTTGTCATAAAATCAAGGATTTGGTTCAAGTACATTTAAATCAAATCAGAATTTAATTAAAAGCTTGTTTCTTTCTGTACTTTACCAACATTGTAATGGACCTATCATTTTGCACCACTCCGAGCTTACCAAGCAGTTAGTTTCTCTTTAACTTTTTTTGACCCTATTGCCTTTACATGATCAAGTTCTGCTAGGATACCGTCCTGTTAGATCTATTGAAAAGTCTGAAATTAATAGCATTTTCTCTAATAAAGTTAGCACTAATTAGCCCTAAAATCAGCAGTGAGTTACTGCAAATAATAAAGTCAGCATTAACATTGATTACCTTGCTAATTAGTCAAGGCAAAAAGTAGGGCATTACTATGTCACTACAAAGGATCATCACAGTTAGATGTAATCCCTGTTTCAGTTTTGTTTCAGTACGGACCAACAAACCAGATGGAATTCAGTAACTGATTAATTAGTGATATTTTTGCTGGTTTCAATCACAGCTCTAGCTAATGCACACTCTTTCCCTAGACACTGTTTAATCATAATTCTTCCTAAAATACCCATTCATCCAAACCAACTCTAATACACCAAGAGGACTGTACATGCATTTCTATGAAGGCAAGAACATCAAATAAAATACAGACAGACCAGAAGCTGGTGGTGCCTTCAGAAGACTAAATCTGAGACTTTAAGGTTTGGAAAATTGTAGAATATTTACTTTAAAATCTAAAGGTACTAAAGGTATCCAAATAAATGTTAATTTTTATATCTGATGCTGACAGAAAATCTATTTGCTACTACACAGCATTTAACAGTACTTTAAAAAATAATAGAAGCATAGAAGCATCAAGGTTGGAAAAAGACCCTTAAGATTATTGAGTCACAATGTAACTCTAACATAGACAAGTCGATCACTGACCTATGTCCCTACGTGCCACATCTACCCATCCTTTAAAAACCTCCAGCACGGTGATTCCACCACCTCCCCGGGCAGTCTGGCCCAGTGCTTCAACATCCTTTCAGTGAAGAACTTTTCCCTAATCTCCAATCTAAACCTCCCCTGGTGCAACTTGAAGCTGTTTCCTCTTGTCCTGTTGCTTGTTACTTGGGAGAAGAGACCCACCCCCACTTGCCTACAGCCTCCTGTCAGGCAGCTGTAGAGAGCAATAAGGTCCCCCCTGAGCCTCCTCTTGTCCAGACTTGGCAAACCTAGTCCTCTCAGCTACTTCTCCTAAGATTTGCACTCCAGACACTTCACAAGCTTTGTTACCATTGTTTGGATGTGCTCCAGCTCCTCTACGTCCCTCTTGCAGAGAGGGGCCCAGACCTGAACACAGGGTTCGAGGGGAGGCCTCAGCAGTGCCCAGTGCAGGGGGACGGTCACTGCCCTGGTCCTGCTGGCCACCCTGCTGGGGACACCAGCCAGGGTGCTGCTGGCCGCCTGGGCCCCCTGGGCACACTGCTGGCTCCTGCCCAGCCGGCCGTCACCCAGCACCCCCAGGCCCTTTCCCACCAGGCCCTTTCCAGCCGCTCTGCCCCAGCCTGTAGCGCTGCGTGGGGCTGGTGTGACCCAAGGGCAGGACCCGGCACTGAGCCCTGCTGACCCTCACACCACTGGCCTGGGCCCATCGCTCCAGCCTGCCCAGGTCCCTCTGCAGAGCCTCCTGCCCTCAGACACTCCTTGCCCAACTTGGTGTCATCAGCAAGCTGACTAAGGGTGCACTCAATCCTCTTTTTCAGATTGTTGACAAAGATACTAAACAGAACTGACCCCAATATTGAGCCCTGGGGAACACAACGTGACCAGCCACCAGCCGTATGGAACTCCATGCACCATCGCTCTTTGGGTTCAGCTGCCCAGCCAGCTTTTAAGCCAGTGCAGAGCACCCCCATTCCAGCTGTGAGCAGCCGGTTTCTCCAGGAGAATGCTGTGGGAGATGGTGTCAAATGCCTTACTATGGTCTAGGTAGACACCACCCACAGCCTTTCCCTCATCCACTGTGCAGGTCATCTTGCCATAGCAGATCAGGTTTGTCAAGCAGGACCTGCCTTTCCTAAATCCATGCTCAATGGGCCTGATCAACTGGTTGTCATATAGTTGCTGCATGAGTGCACTCAGGATATTCTGTTCCATAACCTTTGCCAGCACCAAGGTCAGGCTGACAGGCCTGTAGTTCCCCAGACCCTCCTTCCTGACCTTCTGGTAGATGAGTCTCACAACGGCTAAACTCCAGCCTGCTGGGATGTCCTCAGTTAGACAGGGCTGTTCATAAATGAAGGACAGAGCCTGGCAAGCTCCTCCACCAGCTCCTTCAGTACTCTTGGGTGGATGGTCTGGCCCCATAGACTTGTACATGTCAAAATTGTGTAGCAGGTCACTATTTCCCTTAGATTATGGGGGCTTCATTCTGCACCATGTTCCTGTGTTCTAGATCAGGGGGCTGGGCACCCAGAGGACAACTGGGCTTACTCTTAAAGACTGAAGCAAAGAAGGCATTAAGTACCTCAGCCTTATCCTCAGCCTTTGTCACTGTGATTTCCCCCGCATACAACAGAGGATGGAAAATCTCATCAGCCCTCATTTTGTTGCTAATGTATTCATAAAAATATCTTTTATTGTCTTGTATGGAAGTAACCAAATTAAGTTCTAGTTGGGCTTTGCTCCTTCTAACTTCCTCCCTGCATAACCCCATGACATCCTTGTAGTCCTCCTGAGTTGCCAGCCCCTTCTGCCAAAGGTCATAATCACCTTTGCTTCTTCCTGAGTTGCAACCAGAGCTCTCTGTTCAGGCAGGCAGGTCTTCTTCCTCACCAGCTCATCTTTTGGCCCATAGGAATGGCCTGCTCCTGCGCTTTTAATATTTCCTTCTTGAAGAATGTCCAGCCTTCCTGCACTCTACTGCCATTCAGGACTGCCTCCCAAGGGAATCTGTCAACCAGACCTCTACACAGGCCAAAGTCTGTCCTCTGGAAGTGCAAGCCAGCAGTTCTGATGATCCCCATCCTTGCTTCTCTGAGAACTGAAAGCTATGGTTTTGTGGTAACCATGCCCAAGATGTTCTCCAGCCATCACAACTCCCACAAGTCCTTTCTGTTCACAAACAATGGGTCCAGCAGGGCACCTTCCTTGGCTGGCTCCCTGACCAGCTGTGTCAGGAAGTTATCTTCCACACACTCCAGGTACCTCTTAGACATTTTCCTCTCTGCTCTATTGTATTTCCAGCAGACATCAGGTAAGCTGAAGTCCTTCATCAGAACAAGGGCTAGTGACTGTAAAATTCTTCCAGCTGCTTATAGATTATTTCACCTGCCTCTTCATCCTGGTGGAATGGTTTATAACAGACTCCCACCATGATATCTGCCTTGTTGGCCCTCCCCCTGATCCTTACCCATAAACACTAAACCCTACTATCATCATCATCAAGCTCTAAACTGTCAAATCACTCCCTAACATACAGGGCTACCCCACAACCTCTCCTTCCTTGCCTGTCTCTCTCCTTCCTTGCCTGTCCCTCTGAAGAGCTTACAGCCATGTGTTCCAGCACTCCAGTCATGCAAGTCATCCCACCATGTTTCTGTGATTACAGCTTCATCATAGTTTTCCTGCTGTGCAATGTCTTCCAGCTCCTCTTGTTTGTTGCTCATGATGCGTGTGTTGGTGTAGATGCACTTCAGTTGGGCTATTGGTCCTGCCACCTTTTTTTGGGGAGAAACCCTAATTTTCTGTGTGACTTACCAGATGCTTCTGTGGTTTCTAACACATCAAGAACCCTTGTGTCTTTGCTGCCACGTGGACCTCCATTCCTTGCCCCCACTGAGATGGCTATGGTGCTGTATGTATTAGTGGAGGGACATTTCAAACATGCTCCAGTGGACTCAGCACATCATGGAGCAGACTGAAGGACCTTGCTAGCATACCATCCCTCAAACACTGGTGTGCTGCACTACAAGCTTATCTCTAGTGAGCCTGATTTTATTCCTTTGCCTCTTTAAATCTAGTTTAAAGCTCTTTTAATAAGCCCTGCTAACTCCTGTACAAAGATCCTTTTCCCCCTTTGAGAAAAGTGCACCTCATCTGTTGCCAGCAGGTCAGGTGTCATGTAGTCACAGCAAACCCATGACCAAATCCCCCCAAATTCTGCTGGTGACACCCGTCTTGGATCCATGTATTGATCAGCTGCCTCTTCCTGCTTCTTCTAACATCATTCCCTGCAGCTAGAAGGATAGAAGACAACAGTATTGAGCTCCTGATCCCTTAAGCAATTGTCTCAAGGCCCTGAAATACCTCTAGATTGCTCCTGGACTTCTTATTGCACCGTATCACTGCCTACATGAAAAATCAATAATGGATAATCATCTGTAGGCTGTACCAGGATAGGAAGTCTTCTTGTCACATCTTTAACCCAGGCCCCAGAGAGGCAGCAGACTTCCCTAAGAAGTGGGTGCTGTCAGTATATAGGGCCTTCTGTTCCCTGCAGAAGACAGTCTTCCGTGACAGTGACCCCTCTTTTTTTCTTTATGGAAGTGGTTTTGACAGAGGTCATAGCCCAACTTTGGTGACATCTCTAACCTAGACAAACCACCATCCTTGTCATTGTTCAGTTCCACCTGCAGAGCCTCATACCTATTATGCAGGGGCAGCTAGGAAGGTGGGGTAGTCACCTACCTGTGAAGATAGGAAGGTGCACCTCCTGTGCTGGGTAGAAACTTGTTGCCATTGCTCCCTATCCCTTTAGTCACCACATTCTGCTGGGTGGAGAGAGGACAGGGAATCCTCCATAGCATATGTCCTGTCTACCTGACAGTCCCCAGGATGTCAGGGTGCATCAGTCTCTCCCAGACTCTTTGATACTCCTCAACCTACTCACCTCTTCCCAGGACTCTGTCACCAAGGACCTTGGTGTACATCCCACAGGTGTGCTCACTGCTGCCATCTGGTACTGGCATAAGAGTAGGATACAGCCTGCAGCCTGGCACCTGGGGAGATGCAGATGAACTTACAAGCTGGTAAATAACCTCTGTTAAAATGGCAGTACATATATTGTTTAATGAGAGAAAATAGTGGATTCGCTTAGTCATATGATATAGACACCCTTTGTAATCTATAGCAATCCAAACATGTAAAATTGATTTTAAAACAGCTCAGTACCCATCCCAGGAGTCTTTCTTTTTATATATGACTTCCATATTACATACATTCATTGCCTTCTAGAAATGTCTGAAGAGCACTAAGTTTACTCTTACTCATACCAAGGCATACTCCCTGTAAAGCTAAGAATCCACAGAAGGTTCTGCAAACTGGACAGGATTATAGGCATCAGACACATGCATATAGACCACCAACTACTACAGTCTTTGAGGAGACCGTGCAGCTTGCATCAGACCCACAATCATAAAACAGGAAGCTTCAGTCCTGAGGGACTCTTCAGACTTCTCTGGCCACCCCTACCAACACTGATGGAGAAAACGCAGCCTTGGAAGAAGATACAGACATGCAGTGAATATCCAGCATCTTGGACGCTGTTGCTAATAATATTCAATCCTAGTGCCACTGGTCTAGTGTAAGTGCCCTGCACAGAGCAAGGTTCTTCATTAAAGCTTGTACAATGACACCTTTGAAACACCACCTATGTTCTCACTGCATCCTAATGACACAGAAATAACCCTACAGCTTGTAAAACAGAACATGATTATGTTTTTCTGCCTTTCTTATTCTACATCATCTGCATTCCACACGATTCCATGCCTACAGATGAAGAAGCTGATACAGCTTACTACTGCAAGCTAACAGATGTGGATGGGGAATGTTAAAGAAATAAATACAAAGCAAACCAAAAGGAAAGCAATGCAACAAATTGCTAATTAAAGCAGAAAGGCGCTAGCTGAGACACACAAAGCACACACCATGACCACCCAAATTAACGAAGGAATGAAGACTGTGAACCTGGACATGGTAAGAGACCAGAAATATTGAAAAAGAAAAATAAGAAGCACAAGCCAGCCCAGTTCAAAGTATGTAGATGGAGCTATGACCTATTTTTTTTTCTTCTTTTGGCAGAGAATTATTTTGCCAATTATCAGAAATTTCAGAGACTAAGGCTAGTTAAGACTATATAAAAATAGACTAGGCTGTGTGCTGTGAAAAAAAAACATCCCACTGCAGGTAGGCTGCTTGACATATGCATGTCCTCACAGCTCAGAACCTTATCATCCAAGCACAAGTTAACCTCAGGGGTGAGAACTGTGCCTTATTAGAAACAAGCATCCTCAAACCTATGAAAGATTACAAAACCAGATATATGTCTTTGTTAGCTTTCAAATTTAGAATACAGTTAGATGGAGAGAGGACAAAGGCAAAGAAGCACTGAATCTCTATTTTATGACAAGGTAGTAACTGCTTTAAAGTAAACTGCCATCAAATCAGCATAAGAGAAGTGGAAATGCAAGCGATATGGTCTTCATAGGGTTCTCTAATTTCTGTGAAAAATTGTTGGTGATTAAGATATCTTTTTTCCCTCCTCTTTCCTGCCGTTCTTTGTCTGGAATCCACTGAACTTTATTTTATAATCAACACATCATTTTTATGATTCAGAATTTTTTAAACACAACAACAAAACAGTGGGTGGTTTGAGCACTATGAATCAGTGACTGAATCTGGCCAGAACCATTTCAATCTGCATTTACCCTTCCATGGTTGATATGTTAAGTAAGAAACTTTTATCTTCCGGAGTATTTGACACACAACAGCTTTCCCAGAAAACAAAACCTGGGAATTTCAAGAGATGGTAATTCTACCCTGACATTCCCAAACCCTAACTTTTCAATGAACTTGATTATATCACATTTTTCTTACGTCTAACGAAAGACTCAGAATAACTTTGTTTACTTTTCTGTCCAAGCTTTAGTCTTAATCTTACCACTGACAAGATATACTGATAAAAGTTAACACAGAAAGCAATTAACTACCTAAAAAAAACTTACTAATACCACGTAATGAGCTCTGAACAAAGTTGAAAAAAAAAAGTATTTAAAGTTTAATATTCTTTGCCCGGTATTATCATTACAAGTGCAGTACCTACTATGGAAACAACAAAAGAAATTTTGATCAACAAAACATAATATAGGCCACCCCCCTCCCCCCCCCCCAAAAAAAAAAAAAAAAAAAAATACTACACCCCTCTCCAAAAAGTGATCTAATGATTCTGCTCATATCGACTAAGACAGACTGAAAGCCCCAAGAAGTTTCCAGAGTGGGTAGTCAAGTTGTTCAGAAGGAAAGACTTCTTCAAGATTTTACTGGTCAAATTTATCTTTATCATCTTCATGAAATGTGTTGAGTATGAATCCAGTTTATTTCTATCAGCTGTATAAAGCTCAGTAGTGAGACAACTTTATTTACACATATTGACATGAAGATGTAATTTCCGCAAATCCCTGTACAAATCACGTCAGCTAATGCGGGAAACAAATTGATACAGAAAGTATAAATGTAAATACATTTTACAAATTAAGCAAATAACCTAAATTCTTCCTTTCTTCAGTAATGACTAAACACTAAGCACAATGGACACAGTGACTTCAAGCTGATGTTCCATATTGACTTACTGAGATATAATGACACTGCAAAGTTAGAAGCAAAGCCTGCAACACCAGGACAACTGCTTTTCATCATTTAGCATAAAATATTAGGATTTGTAGCTCAGAGAAAGGAAAGTTAATAATAAAAATAGAAAACAGGGCAAATGTCCAGCTCTTAAAAAACAGTTCTAAAAAAGCATGGTCTAGCTGATAAAGAATACTGAATAAGCTGCAGTCTGTGTCTTTTCAGATAGCAGCAGTGTTGTTTTTTGTCATTAGAGGTGTTTATTTGTTTGGGGTTGTGTTTTGATTTTATTTTTGTATTGGGTTTTGTTGGGTATTTCCATTTGTGTTTGTATGTGGGCAAGGAAATGGAATGAAAAAGGAAGGGGCGGGGTGGGGGGTGGGGGAGGTGGTGGTGGTGCAGAGGGGAGATGCACAGAAAAAAAACAAAACCAAAAAAGAAGTATTAAAATCCACTCCAGCATCCTTGGGAGGATATTTATGCTGCTGAGCAAGTCATGAAACCCCTATATATCCCAGGTATAATCTCCAAAAAAAGTGCCTGTTAACACAGAACTTCACAGAGAATGGTGGAGCCTTACTAATTGGTTAACCTCTTTGAGATATTTGGAAAGTTGGTATTTGATTTCCAAGTGCATTAGACCTTCACACTGAGTGCCTTATATCAGGCAGCAGAAAAACAGAGCAAGCCAAGCCACAGAGATCGTTTAAATGGCCAGAATGGGGGGTGAGAATGGGGGGTGGGGAATGTTCCTGCCTCTCATGTTTACTGTTTCCGATTTTTTTTCAGAGGAAAGAAAATATGTTCCACAGAGTTTAGATGTGGAAGCTGCAGCCTCAAGGAACGTGATAGTAAAAACTGTTACAGGAACAGGTGGTACCTGCTTTTTTCTCTAGTGGTACCAGCTTTTTGTAGTTACCTTTAACCAATAGCTAACATTTGCCGTATTACATTGAGTAGAGGGGGAAACAACAATGCTTATAAAAGTAAGTGCCCTGGTTTTAATCATAACTTCCTCCACTTGCTTTCTGCCAAAGATACAGACAGGAGGTACTGAGGGAGTACTGAATATAATGCTTTCATTACAAAGGTAATTGGATATCTCTGGCTCCTGTTACTCTTTCATAGTATCTGTTGAATATAACATTTGAATTTCACATTTTGGATGGATGCCCAGAAGTTTATGTAAAGTGGTTGCCTGAAATACTGAAAGAGAACCAACATTTTTATTTCCTTTTGCCTGAGCTGTGGATTAATCCTTTCTTCCTCACACTGTAATTTTTTTCACTTTTAAAAATCTCTTTTTAATTTCTGGATACTAATGAGTTGAAGACTCAAAACTCCAGTTTCACAGCTAAATCAAAACTGTTTCTGGAGAAAAACAAAGAAAGAAACAAACCAAATAACTTTTTGGTGTTTATGTGAAAACAAAATGTGGCCATACTAGGTTCTGAATTAATTTTGCTCCTTAAATGTTGAAATACCAAGCTGGAAAAGTTCATAGTACCAGGTATTTATAAACAACGAATTTAATAAAGCAGCTAGTAACAACAGCTGATGTTCATACAGCACTTCACATTGCAATGCACAAACATGAACAAATTAATTCTCTTAATAGTCTTCCAGCGTAGATCCTATTAAACATAAACGCTAGAGACATAATTACATGTTATCAATTACTGGATTTCTAAGACTTATCTTTAGCAATTAGTAGAAAATGCAGTTTATAAATCTCTATTCCATAATCTATGTTTTCAGTTAGCTAATATATTGCCATCAGTTGTTTAATTGCTAGGTGACTCATTGTCACCCAGATAGCCTAATTGGAACAGGAAACAAGACTTCTGATGAGCAAACTCCCTTTTATTTCAGTCTTAGTGTACTCTCTGTGTGACATGATCGTTAGCAAAATTTGTCAGCACTGCTCAATGTCCTGAGTATCCAGTTGGGACTGTCAAATGTCCATGCTTTTCCTTTGCTTGTCAGCATGCAATGGCTTGTAACAAATTTTTGGGGCTGATGGTCATTTACAGCGCAAGCAAAGAGGCTACCTTGTCACTGAGAAATGTTAATCAATTTACATTATTTTTCTAGAAGAACTTTCTGTCCTAAACTGTGGCTCCCTTGGCTAGCACAGCATGTAGTCCAGCAAGGAAATACCTCCTATCTGCCAGCCTATCCCATTTTCAAATTACATAAAAACCTGAAACCAAAATTAAGGGATTCCTAAAAATATAGCCTGTGCACTAGCCCTTTTAAGCTGAAACCATGGAAACTACTGGAAACTTCATCCTCAAGTATGCCTGTTAAAAACCACATTTTTTTCAGATAGACTTCCAAAAACTGACAGGAAAACATTTGAGCAGATGTCTTCCATTCTTGTGGGAATTGCATCTCCATAATTCTTGAGGTAGCAGATTGTGAGAATTAGGGATGTTGAAGACATTGGTATGACCTCTCTCATCCCTGGGGTTGTATTGGACAACTGGGGATGTAGTAAGCAAAGCATATTGGAAAGCATGATATCCAAGAGGCAGGCAATAAGACAGAGATACCTGGCTGATGCCCATGACTCTATCTGTAAAAGTCCTGTGATGAGGAATGATAAAGCAGAAAAAGCAACCTGACAAGGCATGAACACAGTCCCTGTTCTCCTTTGACCGCAGATAAAAAGAGTAAAGCAGAGAGATCTTCCACAGTGCTTAGCAAGAAAGCACAAAAGACATGTAACCAGATATAAACAACCACAGTCTGCTCATTTTAACCATTTGTGGTACCTCCATGTGGTGCTCTGCCGAGGGCTGTTAGTCAAAATCTAGTCCATCAAATTTAGGAGCAGGAATTCTTTCCACAGAGCCTGGAAGTATATAGGAGTACAGGATTAATTACAGGAAGACCAGGTAGCAGAAAAAGCTTCACAAAGCTTTCCTGCAATTTGTGGCCAATAAAAAGGCAATGGTTTATCTGGAAATGTGTCAGAATTGCCTGAAACAATGCAGGCTTGTATAACTCAGAAGCGTCAAACCCACTTATGATTAGGTGCATCCTGCCCCTTCAGCTTTTACTGACAAACAGAAACATAGTTAATGGTGTGCAATGGAAGTAAAGGTATTCCACCATAAGCAGAATTCATCCCTTAGCTTACCATTCAAAAAGAAAGAGACAATGCCTAGACAGGTGACTCTTTCCAGTACAATTTGCAAATAGTTTGCCCTCAAGATGACCAAGCATTGAGAGGCCTTTTCAGCCCCAAAGGACAGTAAGAGCATCTGCAAGCTAGCTCTTCATCCTGAAAACCCTTTAGCAGGCTAGTGTAAAGAAGCAGACCGTGCCAGAGCACTGATGAGGTGATGCACTGCAATAACCAGTAAACAGCACTGTGCTACAGAGCCAAAAGGACACTGCACACTGCAATGGCAGTGGCAGCCCCAAGGTAATGACTCCGTTGTCCCAGGAGCTATATCAACACATGAAAAGAAAAAGACAGCATCTGCCTCAGTTTACAACTGAATAACAAGAGAAAATCCCTGTTCTACAGCTGAGCAAGATGATATAAAACTGCAATGCTAAGCAGAGACTAGAGTGTAGAAAGGTATAAATTTACATCATAAAATCTGCTCCAGTTGAGAAAACAATTACTTGCAGCATCTCCTGGCAAATACAGTACTATGTTGTTTATTTGTTTTTCTTGCTTTATCCAATTTTTTTTTCCTCAAAATGGGGAATACATATGGTGGCCTATTAATTCTTAACTATGTTTTAAATAACCCTTCAGCATTAGACACAAAATTGGACTATTAACTAGAAAAAAAGAAGAATAAATAAATATTTATTGCTTTGTTGTTCCAAGAACAGATCTTCCAGTGTTTATAAAAAACAGGTAGGCATGCTGACTTTTGTGCAGCATGCCTGGAAGGTCACAACATTTAGATTATTGTGGAACACAGCACTGTTGCAGCTCAGATTTTTTGTTACTTTGACTATCAAAATATACAAATCCAGCAATAACCAAAACAATAGAAGTTCAGATATAGAATCAAAATATTTCTATGAATATGCATAACACTGAACTGGGTTGGGACATTGTTTCAGGAATAAGCATCTTTTAAATTACTTTTAACTTCAAGCATTTTTGCATGTGTATTTGTTGGGGTCAGGGCTGCGGGGATAAAAGAAATGTGTTACCCAGTGGCACAATGCCTAACTTCATGAGGAAGTTCATACAAAATACAGGTCTGCTTCTAGTTATCTCCCATTGTCCAAAAGACTCTCCATCCTGATCAGTCCTTCAGCAGAGCAAAATAAAAACTATACTGTAGATTTAAAGGTACATTTAATTAAAGCCTCATGGTAATCTCTGATATCTAAAGGTAGTCTAGCATCAGAAAACAAGCAAGGTTATCCCAGCCACAATAATTTAGTAACAATGAAATATGCACAGCTGAAGCTGTAGTTTGCCTATGAAGATACAGTTTTGTCCTTGTGTTACAATGATACGTCTCTTATTTGGGGACATGGGGAAAAACTGCACTTATATAACTGTTTTGCTATGATTGATGATAAAGTCTCTGATTAACCTACCTGCATTAAAGCTTCTGTGACTGACACAGAACCGGAAAAATATTAAATAATCTTTCCATGAAAGATGGGTGGAGAATTTTTCATTCTTTCTCAAGGAAAAAAAAAAAATCTCTTGAACTAATCTCTCTTAAAACACCAGGAAACTGATTGACTTCACTCTGATATTTCCCATTCTATACTGCAACTACTAAAGGACAAGGTTCTTCTTGCTCGAATGAAAATCACAACTCAGCAGAGTCAGCACATTCCTGTGAATCACTCAAGCCCTGTGGTCTTAAGTGGTGCCTGCAGCATAGCCCTAGCAATTGTTACCTGCCAGGGGATAAACTTGCCACTGTCAGTCTCTTTGGAGAACAAGTTGTTGTTAGAAGCAGAGCCAGAATATCAAAATCAGTCTGCATGTCAAGTATGTCTACCCAAACTGAAATAAATCAAGACACTTTAGAACAGGTTTACGTACAGGAGAAAACTCTCTGTAAAGTAGCAAGTACAGTAATGCATGCCATATACAATGTTATTTCTGGTATACAGATATATTTAGGTTTGCATACACATAAGCTGTTCACCTACTGAAGCACACTTCCACCATACACTTTTTTTGTATATATACTGGCCACAATTTTCAAGACAGAACTTCAAAGACATTCTTATATGATACAGAAGTTTGATGCAGAGCTTAACACAGTTAATTTTAATTGTGAAGTTGTATGGAACTACAGACAGCGCATTTTCTGTTCTGCTGTGATGCTGGACTTGGTTCTAGCATGTGAACCATCTGCACTTAACACAGGAGAAAATTAAGACACAGAAAGATTTTACTGAGGTTTACGGATTTCTGTTGAGAACAGACCTCACTGTCCCAAGTATGTGCACCTGTCTGGCTGTATTTAATATTAAGCCTTTTAACTTAATCTTCTTTCTTTTGAGTCCCTATAGTTACGTTCAGTTCAACTGAAAGACTCTGGTCTGCTTTTATATTGCTCCATTACATTGGAATTGTTTTCTTTTGTTCAGCATTTGGGAAAATCATCACTCATGCCTTCAGCCACCCAAATCTCTGAAAGGCTCAAGCCCCAAACTCTCTTTAAGAAACTGAAAGCTATCTGGGCAATTTAAAGGCAGAGAAATCAAGTAAAAGAATCTGTTCAGCTAGATAAAGGCTTTTTGTGGATTATCAAAGAGTCAAGATGAGAATTACAGGGACCAGATCAAGTGTGAGATCAGACGTAATGCTGAGCCACTGCTAGCATCTAGGTCCTAAACCAGATACACCAAAAGAACATCCATTAGATGATACCCTGGAAAAGTCCAAAATGCTGTGTCAATCACGTTTAATTCCCATATGCCAGAGTACTGTCTAGGTTGTTCTAATGAGATTTTGGATCTCTTAAAACCATAAACAGAAAATACGTTGCAGGTATTTTCATTTATCCCAGACTGTTGCTCCTCTGATCACCTGGCTACAGGTATACAAAGACTGGATTCCGTCTGGCTGTACCTCGCCTCCTCCACAGTTTACAGCTGGTTTGGAAAGTAGTTTGGTGATAATTTCTGCTTCTTTGCAAAGCATTACTGCTGATCTCTGTTGCTGAGGCATGATTAAGACGTTCTGCAGTGCCTGTAGGAAGCTCTAAAAGGGTTACTCTTCTAGTTTACTATTTAAAAGCCAATGCTGTTACTGGCATTGTGCAGGGCACAAAAATCAAGACAGTCTCTGCAGTGGCAAGCTTATGAGCTAAAGCTATGAAGCACAAATAGGCAGTTATTTTCAACAAAAAGCAAACAGCCTGTGTCAAAACCTTCTGTGCCAACAAGCTTGACAACTTCAGGCTAAAGCACACACCACAAGTAAGGATTCATAGCCCAGTCTGAATCTATGAGCGCCCACAGTTCATAACAACATCGTTGGGAGCTGCAGGGCTAGAGCACCTATTCAGACCAAGCCATTAGCCTAAATGAGAGTAAAATCAGCTGAGATATAAAGTGCTTTACTTTTATTTGTCTGACAGGTGGTGCCATTGAAATGGTGGAATTAGGGTACTGCAAAGAAAACACAGCTCAGCCAAACAACTGCAGCTGTTCTGTACTGTTTGTTTTGGGGGTTTAGGGTTTTTCGCACCACAAATTATCTGGGAGCAAGACATATGGAACTCATGCCATGTAAATATATGTTGTTATGGACCAGTATTTGTCACTATCCACAGTTCTGTAACTAGTCAAGAGTCTGTGGTATGAACACTATGGCAATGCTCATCATGAACATGCACAATAATGACAGTTTTCCCTTTCAAAAACTTTCCCCCAAACAGAAAATACTCCTTTTTCCTCTTTGTTCTGACAAACATATTGAAAAGGACCAAATTAATCCCATCACTGCAAGTCAGAAGAAATCTGTGAGATTTGATTTTTTATTAGGGTAATGCCCAATGTACTACAGTCTGTGGAGTAATCAGTCTGTATGTAGTCTGTACCACAGTATTCTGTAAAGGGATCAGCACACAGAGGTTGATCTTTATTGTTGATGGTTGCTAACATGTTCTGTATAGAGAATATATATTGGTTTCTGTAAGAGCAGCAAGGCAGTATAAACACTGGATGTAATTTATGTCCCCATTAAGAAGCTTTGTGTATTCTGATAGAACTATATGAACAGCATTCTAGTCTCATTTCTAAATGACAGCTATTTATTAGTCACACTATACTGAACACCCAAGCTGTTCTCCACTGAAATGCTTTAAAGAGAGGGTTGCAGGTCAGCTGGATAAGGCCTCACAGTTCCTTGTATTAAATTACAAGAAAAGCAAAGGAATCAAAAATGTAGATATATACTGTATCATTCAGCTTACTGCTACACAAGAGTCTCTCTGTCTTGCAGGAAGAAGACTGCTGCATGTGTGATACTACAAAACCCTGGATGAACATGCAACACTGAAGGAAGCTTAAAGCTGTAATTTTTCCATTGCATGTACCTGGCAGTCAGTACAGTCATCTTTCTTAAAGAATGCATCCCACAGGAATAGGTGGAATATATAATATTACAACCATGGAACAGCCTTGCAGTGCATTACTAATTTCTGAGGTTTGGATGACTTTTCAGTAAAAATTTGCACATTTTTAAGTAGCTGCTGATACATGTCTTTAGAGTCCAAAGCAGTAACTTGCATAGCACCTTGAGAGCAGAGACATGTGCAAGGATGCTTAACAAGGCAAATAAATGTTGAGAAAAAATTTGTTGATATGAACACCATAACGATAGTATGAATTCTACTACATGCTGCAGTGAAATGTACATGAGTTGCTGAGAGACCTTTCTCATCCAGATCTTGTTACTTTACTTCTGTCCTTCCCTCCCATCAGATTCCCTTCAACCTACTTTGATTATTTTAAGTCTGTGAGCTTCTAACAGCATTCCTCCCCAACTAAAACCTGGCATCTAATCAATCAAATAAACAGCACTCTGCAGAAAGGAATTCTCAAGCAGCTACTGATGCCTGCCTGTATTGTCTACAGCTGTAGTCTTGCCTGCAGCCTCAAAGCACACACACACTTAATGAACGTGGTGTACAAGCAGCTAAGCAGCTGTACACAGGGAAGAAATTGCTGGGCAGAATCACAGAGGGAGTATGAAAAAATAAGGAAGCCTGAAAGGTATTACCAAGGTAAAATCCTGTATCTGTCCCTCCTAAAACCAAACAGAATGCCCACACTTTATTGTGTTCCCCAGAGCCAAGAGTGGCACTACTCTATCTGAGCTCACAGCAGCTGTAATGAAGTTCAGCATTGCTGAACCAACTGTGGCTCAAAGCAACGGGGTGCTCCTTCATCCACAAAATAGCATGTTAGTTTTCAGAAAAGGAGTGCAATTGCACACTTGGTTTCCCATGGGGTGTTGATAAACTGGTCTTAGCTATTCCCCACCTTCTGTTACCTGTTTTGCTACTACTGGCAAGATAATCTTATGAGACTTATTTTCATCCAGTAGTCTTTTTATTTCCTTTTCTTTCTTTCCTTTCTTTCTATCCTTTTTCTTTCTTTTTCTTTGTCTTTCTTTCTCTTTCCTGTCTTTCCTTTCTCTTTTTTTCGTTCCTTCCTCCTCCCCCTCCCTTTTTCTCCCTCCCCTCTTTTTCCTTTTCATTTTTCTTATCCCTTCTTTTTCTTCCTTTCCTTTCCTGCCCTCCTCACCCCCCCCCCCCACCCCTGCCCCCACCCCTCATGTTCCCTTCTCTCCCCCCTCCACTTCTTTCTCACTCTCTCCCCCTCTCCCTCTCTTAACTGGAGACCTGTATAATAGCAAGTCTCCTTTTTCTGGTCACTGGATCAGGAACACAAAGACCCTTTTGGTGACAGGGAAGAAATGCAGCAAGTATCAGTGTCCTGCTCAGAATGTCTTTTCTGCACAGCAGGGGAAATGAATGGAGCTTCACTGTGAGCAGACGATGCCTGTGGCACAAGAGCTCACAACTGATCAATTTTGGGAATAAGCCTAAGAATTAGGGGCTGGTCTGAGCTTCCTGTTGAGCTAGGACTTCATCAGTTTGTCTGATCATGTTCTAGCATGGTGTGCCTTCTCTCCGTAAAAACTTCACCCTGTATATCTATTACTGTTATTCACTTGTAGATCTTTCTAATGTCAACTTTTGATGGTGAAAACTTCTCCTAGGGAAGCAAAACATAGCTCTTCACACATGGACATTACAGAAAGATTTATTAAGAAAGAAAAAAATCAGACTTCTAAAACATTGGAATACTGCAATTTTATATCTGACATTGTCCTCAACATCTAGACATCACTTCATTTTTAAAAGGCATTTTATGATAGTATATTTAAAACTATTATTAAGAGTATTCTGTCTCTAGAAGAATTAATAGAAAGTACTTGCAGTGTTTTCACTGTTAATTTGTCTTGTCTTTCCTTTTTTGTTCTTTTCCTTTCAAATGATATTCTTCCTACATAACTTAATGGATTATTCATAGAGAAATAAAAAATACAATCCTTGTGCTTTTATTACTTTCATTCATATAGTAACACATTAATTAATTGCACTTTTTAGATAAATTAAATTACAGTTCCCTTCAGTGGAGTGTTTTTAGTCTCAATACAATAGTAAATGCCACCTTTCTTGCTCATGAAACTAGAAGCAGTGGATCAGCCTGTATGACTGACACTATTGCACTTTGATACTGTTAATGATAAAAAATGAGAACCCATAGCTTGATCTGTTTACCAAGACTGACTGACACAGGAACAAAACGTCAGTACAAATTATCACAACAATTATTCTTGCTTTCAATTCAAGAAAAGGTGCCTCCGCCAGTGGAAGTTTGTGTTAACATTACTTCAGCAGTACAGTTTAACACAAACCCTTCACCAACCTCCACCTAGACAACCTTACCTCTGAGCTCACTAGACATGAGGCACCCTTCCCATATATGATGAGAAAAAGAACATATTAATCTCTCCCAACTTCAGTCGTCTGAAAATTTAACAGTACTGCAAGATAAAGTTGTCTAGAGGCTTTCTCTGTAGTCAAAGGAGGGAGATGCATCTCCTGATGCCCTGTCACCTGTGTGACAAAGTAACACACTTTGATATGGTTTCAAGAGTATGCTTCCTGATGTCAAAGGTTGTTTCTTGACAGAAATTCCCACACATTTCAGTATAAGACTTGTTTCTTTTCAGTGGTTTAATTAAGGATGAGGAATACTAGATTTTTGTATAGTTTTACTTCTTTTTCTTTCAGTTTGATTATATCCTTAGGGCAGCAATATGGAAGGTCTAGATTTCTATTAAAGAAATATCAAAGATGTTCCTTTAATTTCTTTTGTTCTTGCATCAGATAACAAACTACAAGGTCCAAATTGAAATACTGTGTTACCTGTGGCAGACAGTTCTGGAAAGAAAAGTATTTTCTGGAAGTTTCTTGCAACTTTTTTCTGTTGCCACATTCTCTTTAGAGTATCAGTAACAATACAAGACATTTTAAAAATAAGCTGGTGATTCATTTTAAGTATAACAGAAAGTGAGGCTACCAGAGATTCTATTTGATTACTTAACCTTGATTCCTACCAATCTGTATGAGTCACTGTTTCCTTTCACTCCTCTCCTACTCTTTGATATTACAAGTACAGGCATCAGAACATTGTACGAGCAACCAGCTTCCATGGGCTGTTAATTTCAAAGATTTTTTTTTTGTTGTTGTCCTTTTCAAGGTATCCTAAATGTCATGTTTTAAGTATAAAGATTCATGAAGGTCCAGGAATTAACTTTTTTTCTCCTCCATTCTTCTATGCAAAAATCAAAGAAAGTTCTCATTTCTGGTTCAGATTCTTTACAACTTTTAAGATACAAATTGAAAAGGCGTTTTTAGGCAAACAAACAATTAACTATGTGTTTCACTAATGAAAATCAAACATGCCCTTAAAGTTAACCATATACTTTGACAGTTTTCTGAATTAGGTATGGCATGAACATCTCTTGAAACAGGTTTCTTATTGTTTAACTTAGCAGGACTTTCTTAGCTTGCCCATCTTACCTCTTTCTTAAACATTTCTGAAACATACATTAAACACCATGAATGAATTATGAACTATTCCCACTGTACTTGGTTTGTGTCTTTACTGTTACTCTTCTGTTGCATATGATCTTAAGAAAACCAAAATCTCACAAAACAGTTATTTACCCTAAATCTCATACTTTTCCACACAAATCAGTCCAATAAAACATGACTTTCCTCCCCCTATAAACCTTGCCTTGCTTATATATTTATATTATCACAGCAACAACACTGATTAAGATGTAGACTTTTGGTACTTTTATTATTGATCAGTGCTTTGAGACAAAATTTCAACATTTCATTTGTACTAGTTTATGTGTTTATAAATTAACTACAATTTTAAAACTGAAGTGTAATCCAGACATCATCACACTTAGTGATATAAGTGGGCATGGTTGGTTGTTTTTTTTTTTACATATTAGACTGCTTTTTGACATGGTATTTACAAAATTATTATTGTCAGAAAAATGTGATATACAACCCAGGTTTTTCTTTCCTGTTCTTCTCCCTCCTTCTTTCAAATGCTGGTGGGTTTTGGTTTTTTTCTACAATGACTCTGAAATCTCACAAAAAATATTATTTATTATATATAATCAAAAGAGGCAGGAAAATACAGAGTCCCCTCTAGGTACTGCAAATTGCACAACAATAGAACAAAAAGAGAGGGAGAGCACCAGGGAAAGATGTGACTGTTTTCACTCTTCATCCTTTAACAAAGATGAAGAAATAAAGTTGTCATGATATCGCTACATTTTATTATTAGAAAAGCAGGACTAACACACATTTGGTCTCCACTGTGCAACTTCTGAAAGATTAATAACAGAAACCACTGCAAATGTATTAATCAAACTAAGACCAGAATTTTGGGATTCAGTCTCCTCCCTGTCTCTTGTACACATCTACATGTGAAATAACCTGTTCATTCACTTTTTGTTTCCTCTAGCACAAACAAGGCAGCAAACCCTCACAATTCAGAATACACAGTATTTAAAAACAGCATACTTGCAATGAGCCAAACATGTATGTCAAGATTTTTCTTGTGGTTCGAGAAGTCAGGCAGACAGGATTTTGGGGTACCACTGCTCATGTGGCCATTGCCCATTCCATCAATTTGGAGAAGACACTTGGATTTGCAGCATATTCTAGCAAGCTAGACCTGATTTACAGAGGTGCTTCAAAGCTCTGTTAGTCTGTGACGTTCCTTTAATTCCAGCACAAAAGATGTCACCTACATGTCTTTTTTTTTTTTTGCAAGTCAGTGCTTCTCTGCTTGCAGTTGCTTTGCTTCTGGGTTTTCATGACCTGTTCTTCTGCTCACAGTAAGACATTCCTCTGGGCTTTGTTTATATCCATGCTATGTTTGCTTAATACATCCAAGAGTGCAAATCAGTGTTTCTGGTCACTCATAATAAGCCACCAAACTGGGAATAATTTACTGGCCAAAAATAATACTATCAATACTATCACTTTATTACTCCTAAAATTAGAAGAAAACCAGAAAGAACAACAGTCTTTTCTGTAGGGCTCTGAAGTTCTTTCTTTTAGAGGAGAATCTGAAGAGAACTGGTTTGTGCCATCAATTCCTGGGTTAATACAAAAATTTGTAATCTTTACAAATTAAAGAGTTCATACCTATACCTAAGGTAGTTGAGCTAAGAATTCATGGAAAACACACAATATTGCGAGAAATTTTGAAAGAACGTTAGTGAATTTGCAATCCAGTTTTCAATTGTGACTGTTCATTCTGTCAAAACAAGCATACAATGCAATGCGTGCCAGGAATATTTGAAGTACTGACCTTCCCAATTCATATATATACTGGGTATCCTAGAAGAGAACACTCTGTTAACAAATTAAACTTGAACTTCATATCCCTGAGGAAAGTTATTTACATTTGGGGCTGGCAGTAGAACTATTTCCTTAAAGATTTGATACTTACCCCGTATTTCTGCACCATACCCCTACTGATGACAGCGGTGATTTAGCTACCTAACTCTTTTCCACTGTGTGACACATCACAGGAATTTAAGTCCTTAAAACAACTAAGATAGATTCTTCACAGTTAGAAACAGGTGTCAAGAGAATTTTTTGGTGGTGCATGATCCATTAGCTCCAACAGAGATCAGAATACAACTTATCTGTAAAGCACAGCTTTATTTAACAGAACATCCGTGAAATATGGGCAATCAATAAAGTTACCAAAACAATTACATAATTGATTAGCAGTTCTATAGATCTGATGGTTTTTCTGTCCATAAATGATCAGGATCAAGTGGCTTCTTTTTTTGTACACTGTTCTCTTTTTTATAGGGTAAATAAAAGCCCTGACTGTACCTTTCCATTATAATCTTTCTGCGTATACATGTGGTAACACCTCTTCCCATCTATTTTTGGCCTCACTTGCTAACTTTGTTACATTTATGATTAAGGAAAAGTTGTAGCAATCAAACCACTAAATTCAGGCAGAGCAGATTAAAACCAAACATTCTCCACCTTCTTCATGCACATAGGCAATACAACAATTATACAACTTTCTCATTTAATTATTTAATTTTATATAGTATTTTTGCAAATGTTTTCACTACCCAAGTTTGAATTATATAGACACAAATATTTATGCCTACAAAACACAGCAATTGATAATCAGGATTTGATAACCATGAAGATAATTTTGACCAGTCTCAAACAGTGGTTAATAGTGATAATAATTAGTGAACCACCTTCACCACTTTGAGTCATCACAAATTTTGCTACCTCACTCCTAGCTGACCTTTGCAGATGTATGGAGGACACAAAGCTATCAATGAATGTATCAAATACAAGGCCTAGTTAGGAATTCTAAGGTATTTTGTTGTTAACCTTTAGACATGATGAAAATTGACCTTTTAATCCAGCTCTCTCTTTTCTATATTTCAGTTTGTGATCCAGGACATTTTTTTTCTTTGCCGCATCATAGAAACTTAACAGTCTGTGATTAATTTCAGAGAAAAGAAATGTTTAATGTTTACTAAGCTGGTACCTCACCAACTAAATACTGCCAAAAGAAATAGTTTCTGAGATCAGGAAAACACAGTTTTAAGAAGTCCTGCTGCTTAATTCTTGTAATTTCCTGGTTTTCTATTGCACCGATTTTAATATCTTTTCATCTGGACTGCTCTGTGTATCTATGCCTTGCTGAGTTATAATTCTTTGGTCCAGTTATTAAGCAGTTTTATAATTTAAATATGCAGAAAATACTTGAATTTTTTTACTTCCTTCCAGGTTTTCAGAACAATGTTGTTTTTTTTTAACAAATATACTAAGTATATTTTTATATTTTGGCCATAACATGATTATATTCTGTGACCCTATGAGTACCACCTAAATTAATCCCACTGTCTTGCTCAAGTCTAACTTGAGAACAGCCCTTCATTTTTGGTCAGCTCTTGTAACAGTTTCTTAAAGTTCTATGACACCATTTTGTCCAAGATTCTCCACATCATGCCATTAAACATTCTGTAAAGTGAAGAATATCATAATGTTAGATTTTATGGCTTTTCCACTTTTCCTGTGTCAGCTTTCACAATTCATCTTTCTCTATTAAGCCAATAAAGACAAAATAGTATTTTCTGCACAGCAGGCTGTGATTTGTATTCAGATGGATCGTCACTGATAGAGACTTTTCTTCAGAATTTTATCCATCTACTTAGCAGTTGTTCTTAACTTTGTTTGAACAACACAAATAAAAAATGTATTCTGGTAACACAGGTGGAACAGATATTAAAATGATGATGGATTGGTCTGAGAGCTTTATTACCCATAATACAGAAGTACAGAACTTGACATCAGACCTAGTGAAGTAAATCCCAATGAAAAGAAAATGTTCAGGTTTATAATATTAATTTCAGATCTAGTATTTTTTGTATATTATCTTCATTGATACTTGACAATTTACAATAGATTGACTTCAACTGTCACACGGAAAAAGTAGGAAATTCCAATTGCAGAAATCAAGAATATCTGAGGTAAGACTTGGCAAATAAAAATTATTCCAGACCAGTTTTACTGCATGCAGCCCATGCTCAGGCAAAGCGTACAGTGATTTAACCAGGAGTTTTGTGGCAAGAACTTTTATATTTGCATGTTTGAAGCTATCCTACAATTTCTTACAGTTTCCAGTTACATTGCTCCTTAAACTTCTTCAATGTTAAGTGTATCTGTGTACTGAATGAGTATAGTTAAGACATATAGCAAGAATCAGGTCTACCTCAAGAAAATTAAAATTAAAGGAAATCTTTATTGATAAATTAACATGCCATAGTACTAATTGTAAAAGCTGAAGCAAAGCTATATGGGAATATTGTATTTTAATGGGATAGTCTTCAACTTTTATAAAAATGAAGTTTAATACCTACTTTATTTAATGGGATCAGGGTTGATTTTCATGCATAAAGACACACGTTCACAATCATACATACATACATACACATACATTCTTTAGTTGGATATTGCAGTAATTTAGTAACAGACTTCATAATGAAACAACTATGTAGAATTTGATGATTATACTACCATTATAGAACTAAACACCTACACTTCAAAATTATCTAGTTTTAATTGCGGCCTAGAATTCATAAGTTTTGTATGTTTAAACCCAGTACTTTCTACAAATAGATGAAACAAGATATATATAGTTTGAAAACATATAGTATGTATTTAGAGTATAATATCCTAGGCTTCAGTACACACTGTTAACATTTGTGAACAACCAATATATGGACTTAAAATTCTATTATGCTATCATGATACACATATGGATTGGCCTATTTACATTACCTGGAAAATAAAAAAGTGGACTAATAGCTATTATTAATCCTAAAAACATCAGACTTTAAAGTGCCAGATGTTTGGTAGATGAGAGACTAACTAAATCTCTGCCATTGCTCCTTATCTGAATAAGGTGTCCATTTGTGGTGCTGTTGGGGATGAGGGATAAACAGAATGAAGGGAGACAGAAGCCAAGGGGACACAGACTACCAGCTCCTTTTTTTAAGATCATTCCCTACAAAGGATAATTTTGTTCTGCAAAACATAGTCTGTAGATAGCCATTGTTCGTAGAAGAACAGCTGGGAATCTATGAAGACTTGCACTGACATACACTATGCACACTCTGCAATCTCTTCACACAAGCTAGTCTTCAGTAAGAGTTTTCTTCCCAGCTTTGTGTTTTCATATTGCATACTGATGTTAAATAAAAAAACCAAGCATGATGGTGTCCCCACAGTGAAATTTCTGAATGCTACTGTAATGCTAGTAAACTTGGCAAGCTAAAAGCAGCACTTTTAAAATTTTAAAACAGATGGATTGGTTTTTACAAACAGAAATCTAGTTTAAAGGCCAAATGCCTTACGTAACATGTTACAAAAGAGATTCATCCAACCCTGTTATTTCCATGTGACCCATAGATAACTGATATTCAAAGACGCACAAAAGTCATCTACACCATGTCCACTGGAATCCAGTGGAAAGTGGGTGTTTAACTTTTGGTTGTATTCTTTCAAATGTCTTTTAACTATTACTTCTTTTCATTCTGTGGCATCCTTTATCTTTTAAATTTAGCTCGGGTATTTTATTTTTCATTTATTAATTTCAGTATATGAATTACCTGACTATGCAAAAACAGAATAAAGACATCTTAAGACCTGGCAGACAGTATAGTGATGCTTACTATGATATTGATATGCTTGATCGTTTCCGAACTTCTTGAAACTAGATGGGGTTGCATTTTCTGCCTGTTAAGTGCAAAACAGAAATCCCACTATTATCAGCTTAACGAAACTACAATAGCCAGTCAGTCTCCTCTTAAAGGCAGTTTCTTACCAATATCAATAGATTACCTCCTGACAACCAGTTTTGAAAGATAATTAGATCTTAATCCCACTGTGTTTTATAAGTCTGCAGATGTGAATCCCAGGGGCAGAGGAAATAATATAGTTACCTGGGAATCAGTTACGTAGGCCTTTGAATTGTGTCTCCTTGACAATCACAACTTCAGCAATATCTTTAGTAATATCAAAGCCGCAAGTCAGAGAACTGGAAGATAAACCAAACAATGATTATTTACATTATGAAGGCTTTTTTTTGGTGGTGTTTTATTTTTTTTCCCCAATTTAAGGAAATCTTTGTTGTACTGCATTCCTGTGCTTGTCTGTAAAATAGAGGAGGAAGACCAGTATTACAGATGGAGTTTTGCATACCTAGCATGCAGCCCATTTCAAAGAGACAGTATTTTGACTCCTGCTGTTATAAAACTCTTTTCCAACCTTTAACATCTGTGCTAGGCAAAAGTATTCCTTCTAAATTAATGTATGTCTTGAACAAATAAACTGATAGAATGTGTGTTTCCGAAATAATTTCTGTTAGCTTAGTGTAAACTGCAATGGGCTTCCTGGATTGGAAGTATTGATTTTAAAATTCTGATTCTGGTCATTTCTGAATGAAAAGGGAAAAGGTACTGCATTATCCCATATTTGCTACCATGCCCCACTGCTATTATACAAGTAAGTTGCTAGCAATGCAATAGGAGAACCTTGATGCAGACACTACCTGCACTCTCTATTGGGCCTTTCAGTTTTTCAATTAACAACTTTTCTATCCTGAATCTACCATTTTAGATGACACAAGCAAGAAAACCACTAGGGTCTAGAAATCTTCTCCAGCTGGGAGAAAAACTAATGATGGAAAACAGGTGTTCTTTATATATTGTCATTGCATATATAAATTTCTGTTTTCTGAACAAACTCTTGATTGCCAGTGTCAGACTTTAGTACTGACATTTATGTATTAATTCAGTTTTCCTTCTGTTGGTACACACTCCTTCTTCCTTGAACATGTGGTCAAGATAAAAATCATGTCACATTACTTTGTGTCAATTGTATGTGCATTGGAAGGTTTCATTTTACAATAAGTAATTTCTGGAGTAATTGTTTTTCTTCCCATTTTAACCTACTTTTAACAGAATGGCTAAAGGAGGTACATAATCTGTTACAGATTTCAATGCATCATCTGATTATGACTATTGATAGTAAATCTTGGAAAGAATCAAATTTAATTTTCTTGCAATTACAGAATCTGCTGCTTCCACCTAACTTCTCTCCTTCAAAATTACAGTGGGCTGGTTGAAGGTCTGAACACAAACTCCTGAGATATTTCCCGTTTTGTCTTGCTGTTTTGCTCAGTCACTTTCCTTGGGTTTGGACATGTCAACTTGACCTACAGAAACACCAGACTCTTAACCGTAAAGTCTTTTAGGCTGTATCTACTGGCCCACACAGAAATGCAAAGTACCACTGCAAAACATCAGCCTAATACATCAGTCATACTCCTTCATGCTCTTTCTCTGCTCAAGTTTCTATTAAATCTACAGGTTTGTATCTCACAGCCATTGCACATTTTCATTCTGAGGATGGGATGCAGGGGGTCTAATGTTGGGCATCTAAGATGGAAGCATCTTTCAGACTCCCATAACAGCCAACGGGAAGCAAAAAGCTGTCTGGAATGTGATCTACCTGATGTCTTTTAGACACCTGCATTACAGTGAAATGAACCATGTTCAAAGGATCTAATTGTCCATAAATGGAGCATATGTAATTAGATGTAAGCACATATGCTGCAAACGCAAGATGAATTTCACCAGATGATTCAGTTTGTTACCTCAACACCTTTTTGTAAATAAAATGTAGCCCATGACACCAGATTTCAAGATATATTTTCTTAGTTTCTGCTGGAAAGCAGGGATGACCAGTACTTTTTACAACAGTTGACCCTACAGAACAAATTCTTCACTGAAAACATCACTGACAATCACTTTTTTCCCCATCTTTTTTTTTTTTTCCCATTGATAAAAATAATTTCCATGCTCTGAATTTATAAGGCTTTTTCTAGCATGGCTTACAGTCATGCATACATAAATGTCATACATAAGTGCAAGACAGTTATTTAGCTTATTCACTATTTCAGCTGTCCAAACATCTTGCTCTAATTTTAAAAGTGCAATTTCAAACTCATGTTTTCCCATCCTTTTAATTGGGACCTCAACCACTACCTGTAATTAGGTGGTTTATTTTTTGGCTCATAATCCTTCACTATCTCATAAAATCTGATAAATCAACTCAACTGAGTTATGTTTTATTACTCCTATGCAATTCACAGACCCTATTACTGGTTTGAAGACCAAAGTGTTAAGTTTCACTCTAAACAAAGATTCAGAGCTTACCTACATATCAATAAGCTTTCTCTTCTAATGTGGCGCTTCTCAATCCCAGAATATGGAATTACATTTTCTTCTTCTCACACAAACAAAAGTCCACATGTACACACAACACACACGCACAGAGACCTTCTCAGAAAGTACAGGCAACCCCTTGTCTGTATTTCTGAGTGTAACCAGTGCTTTAAGTTATAAGGTTTTGTTTAGAAAGCCAAGCAGAAGGGGAGTTCTCTGCATGCTAAAGTTCTTACAGTTTAACCCAACCCGTAACCCTTAATGCACCATTCTCTTTCCTCTCTACTAATGCATGTGGAGATTTTAACTCAGCTTCCCTACTCTAGTCCACAGTATTTTGAGGGACTGTTCTTTTCCCACAGCAATCTACATTTTAATTAAAACTGGTAACTCAAGCTTCCCTTATTTATACTAGTTCTTCTTACGGCAACACATAGACAGGATTAAATAAAGTTGTCAAACAGAGATGTTATTTGATAGCTTTTAATATTGCTGCCCATATCAAGACAATAAATAAACACCATCAATATTACCTACTCTTACTTCTTTAGTCATTATTTCATTAAAGTCATATTTATGCTCTCAAGTATTAGCAAGAACTTCTGGTATCAGTAAGTCTACTTAGTGGTAATAAACTATGCCCAATGATGGTTTTGAAAATAATATTAGCAGTAACAGCAACAGCAACTCAATATGTAATTTACAAAACATATATATGTCAAGAAAAAAAAACCAAACCCAAAACCAAAAACAACACCAAACCCTAACACCTGCAGTTTCAATGTATGAAGCTACTAAACTCAAAGATTACAAAAGAAAGTACTGGCTCAGAGCATCAGAGCACAGGTCTACATTTACTAGACAAAGATCAGCAATCCAGCTAAGTAGCAAAGACCCTCCCAAGCCACCCACCCCACCCTCAGAATGCTTGCAAAAGGGTGGGTTTACGTAATTCCCAAAATGTCCCTTCTTCTAAGGATGACAAGGCAACTTCTAATATGCCCTGTTCTTCAACACTATCAACAGCCAAAGAATGATGACAACTTAAACACAATGCTTAGAGCAGGTTGGGAAAAGTATAAGCAAAATAGCTTCCAAACCCTCTTTCCAACGCTGCACTGCAAATCTCTGGGTACAGAGACTGCTTCTGATCCCATTTACTCCAGGTCAACAGTGTAAGTACAATCCCATTGCCTTTGACAGTGGCATTCCTGCTGTATAACAGGGATAAAAATAAAGCCTCTCTATTCACTGTTGTCTTGAGAGTGCAGACTGCTAAGAATATGCTGTGTCTTCTACTCAGGCTAATTTAACAAAAGTGTTACAGGTGACATAATAAGCTTTATCAACACATACCTTTTTTTAAGCAATCATCAGCTCAGAATGCTGACTAAATTCCTCCCAACTGCATAAAACATTTATGAAGACCAATTAAAAGCATCAGCAGCAAAGCTATCAAAACTAGATCTATCATGTTGTTACAAATCTTCCTTCAGTACAGCAGCAGTGCCTCTCCTTGTGCCTAAAGAGATTTTTTCTTTAAATTAAGCCTTAGTTATTTCTGTTTGCACTGAAAACTAAAGCTGGGAGGTAAAATCATCTGGAAGGGGACATCTTTCCAAGTCTTCCCCAGTTGGAAAGGAAAGGTTCATCTTCTCTTGATACACAAAACTATTGATGCTCTCTACAAATATATTCCTTACCCTCAACCTCAAAAAACACCCACAGATTAACCTGCATTTCCCTACATTATATCCAGGACTGTTAGAAAAATACTGATGCACTCCATGTTGCTATTTCTTTACTTATGTCAAATATAATTCTTGGTAGAAGCTTTTTTAATGGTGATGCATGGGCTAGAGTATAAACATAGAAGCATACATTTCTCACCCTACACAGAAACTCCCTGTTCTATCAGCATAAAGATCAAGGCAGAATAAGCCCTTTGTATTGAAAATATGCTTTCTGGCTATCCTTACTAACTATCACATTGTGTCCTTCACTCTTGTTCAACTAGGAAACGTGTTTCCTTTATAAGTTATCACCATTTCTTCTTCCTTTGTGGTTTTTTTTTTTTACCTGCATTGGCTTTCTTTCCCTGGTTTTTGGTTGGGTGTTTTGG
This sequence comes from Falco punctatus, assembly GCF_963210335.1. Classification (NCBI taxonomy): domain Eukaryota; kingdom Metazoa; phylum Chordata; class Aves; order Falconiformes; family Falconidae; genus Falco; species Falco punctatus. The sequence goes on from NC_137586.1 coordinate 71,931,097, forward strand.
GTTTTTTTTTCTTATTTTCTTTTTGTTCCTCTGTAGCTCTTTCATTACCTTCATTTCCAACAGATCCCACCATGAAGTGTTTGCCATATTCTGTCCACTGAAATGTAATCGGTGATGCAATTAACGATAGCATTTTACATGCCATTAGTGAAGCCTTGACTCAAGATCCAACCTAATGAGACCAAATATTCTTTCCTGGTAAGGCTCTTCCAGGCTTTCTTTCAGGCTGAGCCACAAAGAAAATGTATTTATTAGCTTATCTTTACTTCCTCTTGGAAAGCTCAGAACCTGACAGCTAGAAACTTTCTCTTTGTTAATGTACCTTTAGATTCTGAAAAAAAACATGACTACATAAATACATTAAACCAGCTCCATTGAGCTATGCAACTGGAAAGATGACATCACTGAACCATGCTATTTTGAAGGCACTCACCACCGCAGTTTAAAAGCTAATGCATGCTATATTGTATTTTAAAAGTTGTTGCTTGCTGTCCCTTGGATGACACTGCTTCACATGTACAGAGCAATGCTCAGGACTACACAAAATACCTATCTGAAAATCCTGAGAGCTTTTCAGAGTTTCAACTTTGAATCAAGTTCAAGCCTGAAAGCCATATTGCACTGATTGCACCATAGCAAAATGATCTGCTTTAATTCCAGGAAAACCTGTATGATGCACAATTTTATGCACTTCAGGAGAATGCACACAGTGGAACAGACTCGATGGGCCACTCCTTTACCTTTTGTGCCATTTCTCAAAGGCTAGGATGGTACAGTGGGCCACTTTCTGTAAAAATGGTAGAAAGGAGAACCCTGGGAACTACTGACCTGTCAGCCTCACCTCTGTGCCTGGGAAGATCATGAAGATCCTCCTAGAAGCCACACTAAGGCATATGGAGGTCAGGGAGGTAATCTGAAACAGCAAGCCTGGCTTCACAAAGAGCAAATCTTGCCTGACCAACCCAGTGGCCGCCTATGATGGAGTGACTATATCACTGGACAAGGGAAAGGCTACAGGTTTTATCTATCTGTACTTCTGTAAGGCCTTTGACATGGTGACCCACAGCATCCTTCTAAGTTGGAGAGATACGAATTTGACGAGTGGACTATTTAGTGGATAAGGGATTGGCTGGATGGTTGGATCCAGAGGGCAGTGGTCAATGGCTCAATATCAGGATGGAGACCAGTGACAAGTGGCGTCCCTCAGGGGTCTGTATTGGGACCAGTAGTGTTTAATACCTTCATCAATGACACAGACAGTGAGATCCAGTGCACTCTCAGCACGTTTCCAGATAACACCAATCTGAATGGTGTGGCTGACATGCCTGAAGAATGGAATGCCATCCAGAGGGACCTGGACAAGCTTGAGAAGTGGGCCCCTGTGAACCTCATGAGGTTCAGTAAGGCCAAATGCAAGGTCTTGCACCTGGGTCAGGGCAACCCCCAGTATCAATAGAAGCTGGGGATAAAGAGATTGAGAGCAGCTGGGAGGAGAAGCACTTGGCTGTACTGGTGGATGAACACTGGACATGAGCTGGCAATGTGCGCTTGCAGTCCAGAAAGGTAATGGCATTCTGGGCTGCATCAAAAGAAGGGTAGCCAGCATGTCAAGGTAATTGATCCTGCCCCTCTACTCCACTCTTGTGAAATCCCACCTGGAGTGTACTGCATCCAGCTCTGGAGCTCTCAGTACAGGACAGACATGGACCTGTTGGAGTGGTTCTAGAGGAGGGCTACAAAAATTATCAGAGGGATGGAACACCTCTCCTATGGGGAAAGGCTGAGAGTTGGGTTTGTTCAGCCTGAAGAAGAGAAGGCTCCGGGGAGATCTTGTTGCGACCTTTCAATACACAAAGGTGGCTTTTAAGAAAGATGGGGACAAACCTTTCAGTAGGACCTGTTGTGATAGGACAAGGGGTAATGGTTTTAAACTAAAAGAGGGTAGATTCAGAAGATATAAGGAAGAAATTTGTTACAATTAAGATGCTGAAACACTGGAACAGGTTGACCAGAGAGGTGGTAGATGCCCCATCCCTGGCAATATTCAAGATCAGGTTGGATGGGGCTCTGAACAACCTGATCTAGTTGAAGATGTCCCTACTCATTGCAAAGGTGTTGGACTAGATGACCTTTAAAGGTCCCTTCCAACCCAAGCTATTCTACGATTCTAAGAGTAGAAAAGGAGTACAAAATTCAGCTTCAGTTTGAGTCTAACTTCTTGTGAAACTTCCTTTAAGAATCATAGAGAATAAAAACCCCTTCATATCCATACAAACGGTAGAGCTGCTTGAATTCCTTTCACTTCAAGAATAAGAATTCAGTGTCCCAAGTTGTGAAGGGAATCACAGACAACAAAAGTTTTTATTTGCCTTGTGAGGTGTTTTTCTAGGGTCTTCTTCCCAAGCAGTTTGGATAGGGTCAAAAATCAGTGGTAGCTGATGGTCCACAAGCATTGACATTTTCTTATCTACGGAGACCTGATACCATTTAAATAAAAACAGGGCTTTAATCAATAGGAATGGAGATATTATTTATCCCTACGATATTTTTGCTGTTTTAAGTATTGTATCCTTTCCAAGCATTCTATGAGAAGAAAACCACTGACAACTGGGCAACTTCTCACAACTTCTCTCATTACTTCCCCCTTTCACACTGTCAAGTGTGATCCTATCTCGCAATCAAGTTTGTCTATACTGACCTGCCATCTTTCCCCAATCACTACTTGCTGTCATTGCCTTTAACCAAAGAGTATCAAATTGGTATTTAAACATTGTCTGAGGAATCTGGAATTCAGTAATTCCCTTCTGATACACAAGTACAACTTTTATAGAAATACAGCCCATCAATCTTTATGCTTGTATACACGCATGCACAATGGAGTACAATAAGTCACATGAAAAACTGAAATAGGTGAATAAACAAAACTGGGAGGTGTAATACAACATTCACCATAAGACTCAAGGAACAGCCAACCTCAAAACAAAGTTTAAGGTGCTGTCAATGATGACTGTAATTCAGTGGTCATAAAAAGCTCAAGCTCTATGTTACTCTATTCACTGTGTCACAGGAGTGCAAAGCCCTGGTCCACTTCCACACAGACTGAACAAGTAGCTGAAGTCTCAGCGCTCTACAGGATTTGCCTTAATGTAGTTTTACAAGCATCTTGGCAGTGCGTATACCTATGGGTATCTGAAGCAGCAACATTAAGAAGTGCCTAATAAACAGACATTAACCTGTTTCTTTCAATGCAAAACCAGTTTAGTCACATATTACATGGAATTACTATAATGCCCTAGCCAATCGTTCCTTGGAAGCTAGCTTAGTACAGGAAATTTGTGCTGTAAATTCATTTTTGCTCATCAGCAGTCACAGCAAAGGTACAGTTACACTCAGATTACTTCTGTGATTTGCTCTTTCTCTTCTAAACTTTTTAAGTGAACACTCATTGTTTAGAACCGAAAATATTCTGGAAATAATTACTACAATTACTGCTACACATTTTCTGTTGAACTTCAAATACATGATCCATACTCAAAAGTTTCAGCTGGTAAGTAACAGCACGCTGGATCACAGAGTAAAGCATGGTTCCAATCACGAAGCAGTTCACAACCTGAAGTGCAAAAAATACGCAGTGATCCACAGTGTCAGGCACTGCACAGTCACTGTAATTCCAACAGGACTGCCTAACTGTGCAGATGCCTATATGCATGTTTATGTAAAGGGGGATAGCCAGAGGGAATTTATGAGAATTCCAGACTAATGGATTTCACCACCCACTGTGAAATGTCAATATAGAGCCCTCAATGTCCTATTTCTCTTCTTTTGTAAATGTTTTACAGGCAAGCTTACACCATGTGATCTTGTTACTTTAAGCCAAATCATCTATGAGCCGTCACAATCAGTCACATACTAACTGGGCAACTTTGTAAGCCTGCCATGTCTTACTCCTTAAACCCCAACAACTCAGCAATATCAAAAGGGACTGAGTAACATTTCTATGGGCAGTTCTTAGTTTAACATGAGTTCCTGATCTGACATTAAATCTCCGCTGTGCTGTAGCCACCACTGCTAATTAACAATAAACACGAGGCTCAGAGGAACAGGGGAGGCCTGCACCACACAGCCAGCCAGTGAAACCCCACCTGGTCAGAGAGGCCATGCGGCGGACGAGGGTATTCTGAGAGGCCCCCCACAGCGACTCTGGCCCATTCGCCACCTCACTCGGCCGCGGAACAGGGCGGAGGGGCACCAGCGTCGGCCCAAGTGGCGCGCCCGCCTCAAGAGCCAAGCCTCCGCCGCGCCCCGCCTGGCCCCGCCCCAAAATGGCGGCGCCAGGCCGCACCGGCCTTGCCACCCCGACCCCCGCCCCCGGCGGCCGAGCCCCCGCCCGTTATTTGCATAAGAAGGCGCCGGCTCCCTCCTCTCGCGGCAGCGGCGGGGTGTGGTGTGGTGTGCAGGCGGGCTGCGAGAACGGCACGGATGAGGCGCATGCGCGTTGTGGAGGGGCGCTGGGGCCGTAACGGCTGGGCGCGGAGAGACCGGGCGAGGCCGGGCGGCGCCGGTGGCCGCGAGGCGGAGGAGTTCGTGGAGTGGGGCGGAGGCCCCCAGGGCTGGCGGGGCCAGTCGCGGGGCTCACTTCAGCATCTGGCGGAGCGGTACGCGGACCTGGCGGCCAGCCACTGCCAGGCGCTGCAGCAGCAGGAGGAGCAGAAGTGGCACAACGCGCAGCTGCGCTACGAGAACGTGCAGCTGTGGCTGGAGAACCGCCGCCTGCGCCGCGAGAACCGTAGCCTCTTCCGCCAGGCCCTGCTGGGGCCCGGCCCCGAGGAGCCCTCCGCCGTGGAGCTGGGCGAGGAAGTGGCGGCCCTGCGCGCCCAGCTAGAGAGCCTGCAAGAGAAGCACCGCCAGGCCTTGAGGTGCCTGCGGCGCTGCCGGGCCGCCAGCAGGCCGGGGGACTCGGGCCTGGACGACGGGGATCTGGTCGAGCTGCTAGGGGAGGATGAGCAGCCGCCCGCGAAAAGGAGCCTGGTGCCGGTCGTGTAGCCGGCGCCGGGGGGGGGGGCGGGGGGCGGTGCCGGGGGCCTCCCGCCCCCTCGCCCTCGCGCCACACCACGGGGCGGGGGGGCGGCCTGGCCCCGCCTGCCTCCCCGCGCTGCCCCCGGTGAAGCGTGGGCTGGCCCTCACCCTTCAGGCCAGGCAGGCTGTTCCCAAAGAAAGAGCGGGGGAGGAGCTGTGCTGTTTTTCCTTTAATCCCTTTCCCAGATGTATGAGGAGGAATCCTTGACCATGGTGAAGGAGAAGCAGGTTCACCTGGAAAACTGACACTGGGAAGAGGCCCATGTTTCAGTCGAGGGATGCCTCTGAGCAGCTGTTGTCATGGGCAAACGAACAGCTGGTCTCATGTCACCTCATTGCATTTAACTGTGCTTCCTTGGGAACCAGCTGTGGATTGCCTTTTCCTCTTGAGTTAGCAACTGTCAGGTGGACCTCAACAGCGATGGAGACTATCAGAAGATGGCTCTGACTAGTTCTTAGCAGTTGGCATGTGTCTGTTGGGAAAGGGAGTGAAGGAACTTTGCAAGCTTCTCTGTTAGCATTCCAGTAAAAGTTGGTAGTCGTTTGGACCCTTCTAAATTCTATGGACATTTACTGCAAAACAGTAATTGTGTTTTCAGTGACACTTTGTTCACCATCGCATGAATATTGGTTTGAATTTCACACTTTTACGTAAAACTGCAGCAGATAAAAATGAAACTGACACACCAAATGGTTGCCTTAAGTGGGTTGTTTGTTTTTTTTTTGAACAGGGACTTATTTTCAAACTGTAGGTGAAACACCCTTCAGACCTTTGTAATGTATTTCTTCAAAGACAAACTTATTTGGCTATTTTTTTGACCTTAAGAAAACCTGCTGCTTGAACTATTTGGTTATTTTTCAGATCTGTCTTCCCTAAGAAAACCTACTCTTTTGTAAAGAACTGAAACTTAAGTTGGTTTTGAAATGTTCCTTCATATTTTTTTTGTTATTTAAAAGCTGTCTGATGCTTTCAGATCTGGGATAGGTTCCTTTAAAGCTTTTGACAGCCGAGGTCTGTTTCAGCTCATAGTTAAAGTAGTATGAAAAGGTGAAAATATGTATCTTGTTTTCTGTATTTGTGACAATCTAACTTCTGAAGAGTAGCCACTTCTTCATATGATGTCAGCATAAGCCTCTAATCATAAAATGGCTGTAGTGTTGCTTTAGTCTCTTGAATCTGCAGCCTCAAGTTAAGTGCATTCTTAAAATGGGAAGTCTCTCAATGAGAAGTTATGGGTGTTGATGTCTGGATGTGGTGTTTCAGTGTGATAAATAGTCTCAGAAATGCTTAAATTGATAAATACTGCAGAATTACAGCACCTACAATGCCAACAAGATTGTATTACGTTAATAGTGGTTTCCAGTAAAGTGCAACTACCCAAGCAACAGGAAGAATCTGTCAAAATAGCAAAATATGGGGCCATGTTAAGATACAATGCTAGATGTGTAACTGTGCCAGGCATCCTTTTCAAAAGTTGAAATACTGGCATGTACAAAAGAGGAGAGATTCTGGACTTTTCTGATACAATATGCAAAACTTAATTAAACTTCTGGAGTGCTCCCAATAAATGGAATTTCAATGCATAAAGTGCTAAATTCTGTGCAATTTTATATAAAGGATTCTTTTATTTTATTTTTTTTTCTATATCTTTGTAGAGAAATTAAAGAACAGCCCTGCAGAGTACAGTATATGGGGGAGGGGGGGAGTATTTTGGTAAAATTCAAATTAATGTGAAGAGTATAAAGGAAGGTTTTAGGTATTTAATGAAGTTGCTGCTTCCAGATGAACTGCAGTAAATTATCACTTAATTCAGTTAGGCTGCATAAGTTTCATTTAAACAATGATTGGATCTAGTTGTGAGTTTGATTTTGAGAGCAAAAGGCAAAAGAAAATGTAAGATTTAGGAAAAGTCTTTAGTAAGAAGGTGCAAAAGTAGTACTGCAGTGTCCCCCAATTAATGGTTTACAGGTGACGAGTTTCCTTTATGATACACTTGCATGTGTGATCCTTGGCTACAGGAAACTGCAAATACTGAGGCTTACAGGAAAGGTGCATATACGGGATATACCTGTTCAAGCCTTCATGCTTGTAGTCTGGATTTGTCTATATGACTAGTTCTAACAGTTAGTAGCTTGATATCATAGGCAGACACATCTGGCCCTAAAAGTGCAGTTCAGCCATTTGTTGATGGATGTGTTGATGATTGGCAAAAAGCACAGAGTATCTTTGAAACTGCCTGATACATTACAGTATCTATGCACCTGAGGTGATCAGAGAAGTGTCACAACAGTTGTATGAAGAGCTTAAACCTTCCTCTACTTTTGGGTAAAGTCTGATTTGTTCGCTGTCATTCTGCTTTGTGTCCAATAAGCAGGCAGATGTTGGAAATTCCAGTTTTTAACTTGTCTTTAGTTCTGTTTATCACATTCTCGACTATGACAAATACTTGCCCTTCTTTTGGTCTAGTAGTTATGGTAGCATCTCTGTGTTCCAACATCTTGCTGTGTTGAGCCTTTCTTCCTCTGGCCTGACTGAATGCTGATTCCCTGGGTTTGGAAGAGAGTGCACTGCAGAACAAAATAGCTACAGTATACTCAGCAAACAGGACAATATACCCAGCAAAGAGAACAATGCTGTCCTGTTATTTCTATAATTTCACTTTTTATTCAAAATATTTTCACTCATATACTGATTGTTTTCAAAATCATGATTTTCAAAACCATATGTTTTTTCATGTTTTTAATTCTTAAGTACCTATTTATTTGGCAGTTACTTAAAAAAAAACAAACCTCGCTTTTTTTTTTGTTTTGCTCAGGCCAAATTTTTGAAGGCAGGTGGACTGTTTTCCAGTTTAAAAATGGTTTTGTATTATAATTAATTTTTGCTGCATAGTGGTGTGTACTACAGTGCATCAGAGTGTTATATGGAAGTAAGTTTATTTGCAGGTAATTTTTTAAATTAGTGAATGAATAATCCAAGTTTGGATTTGGGGGGTTGGATGTTTTGTGTTTAGTTTTGTTTAGTTTTTTTCTCCACATAAATGTATAACAATGTGTAAACATAACAATGTATAAAACAATTGGCAATAATACTTTCCTGATCACCTTGTTAAATTGCAGTGTTTAAAATATGAATATGTATTCTCTTAAGTTTATTTGACACACAAATATATATATATATAAATATATGTAAGTTTATGGAGGCAAACAGAACTAAAAATCCTGTAGCTTTTCCCTTTATTGCTAAGACAACACGTAGTGGGTTTTGGTAGCAGAGGGGTTACAGGGGTGGCTTCTATGAGAAAACCCAGAAGGTGCCCCGGTGTCCAGTGGAGCCCGTGGCAGCCGGCTCCATGACAGACCTGCCACTAACCAAGGCTGAACCTAGCAGTGACAGTGGTAGCACCACTGAGGTAACATATTAAGAAGAAAAAAGAAAAAAAAAAAGGCAACAAAATTCTGCATCAGCAAGAGGTGAGCGCAGCCGCCCTGCAGGCACCCGGGGCAGGGCAGGGCAGGGCAGGGCAGGGGGGGCTCCGGGCGCCGGAGCAGAGGTTCCCCCCCAGCCCGTGGGGAAGCCCCCGGTGAGACGGGCTGTGCCCCCAGCCCCTGGAGCCCACGGGGAGCAGCCCCCCCCCCCCCCCGCAGCCCGGGCAGGGCCCCACGCCGGGGCAGGGGGACGCCCCGAGGGGGCTGTGACCCGCGGGCAGCCCGCGCTGGGGCAGCTCCGGGCAGGGCCTGTGGCCCCGCGGGGACCCGGGCTGGAGCCGGCTGGGCCGGGGGGGCTGCGCCCCGCGGGGGGGAAGAACTGGCGTGAGAGAAGGTTGTGAAGGACTGCCGGCCATGGGAGGGACCCACGCCGGAGCAGGGGAAGCCTGTGAGGAGGAAGGAGCAGCAGGGACAGCGTGTGACGAACTGGCCACAGCCCCCGTTCCCTGACCCTCTGCATAGAGAAATCAGGAATTAAGGGGTGGAGGGAAGGTTTTTTTCTGATTTGAATAATAATAAACTAATTTTTCCCAAGTCAAGTCTGTTTTGCCTGTGATGGTAACTGCTGAGTGATCTCCCTGTCCTTATCTCAATCCACCAGCCTTTTGCTATATTTCCTTTCCTGGGTCCAGCTGAGGAAGGCAGCAATAGAGCGGCTTTGGTGGGCACCACGCATTCAGCCAGGGTCAAACCATCACACAACAGTTATTTTTTCCTTTTTCTTATGGAATTGTTCAGTCTTGGCTGCAGACTTTTTCTTATCCTTGTCCTGTGCTTTATGTCAACAAATTATTGTGAAGTATATGTTAGAATGGAAACGATATGCATGGCTCTATTAAAACTGTATTAAAATCTTCTGGGGCCCTGTGTGAATTTGATGGCAATTACTTTAAAACACATGCGTATGAACAGAATGGCTCAGTGTCAGTGCCATATTTAATATACACACTATTGCTCTTTTGAGACCTAATTTAAGTTTCATTAAAAATTGCACTCTGAAGGAGTCTTTGTCCACTGTGCTCATCTCCTTGAATACGGTAGGGCCTTGGGGTGCCCTAGCTGCCCACAGAGAATAATGAAATAAATTAAATTCTTTGTGTGGCAAACTAATGCCATTCAGATTAGTTCAGCTACTTTCCTACCAAAACAGTAATCTGTTACTCTTCCCTTTATATCTCACTGTGTTCAGTATCCCCTTTTAGTTTTGTTCAGGTCAACAAAGATGTTTGCAAGATACATAGGAAAACTCTTTTCCAAACTTGCAAAAGATTTAAAGTAGTGGTTTAAAGCTGGATTTCTAGTGACTGCAAATTAACAGAGTCTTTCCTCTATATTTTTAAGTGATACCTGGTATCTGTATTACCATGCTGGGAAGTTTAGGTGTAACTGCCTGGGAACAGTCACTGTTCTGTACAATATCCAGATTGAATTTACTGCCACATCCCTTCCAAAATAAAACTCTGTATCATTCAGAGAATAATAGCGGCCCATGATTATAAAGCTATTTTTAATAAAGCTTTCAACGAGTATTATTTCATGACTTTCAAGGCCATTTGCTTGCTCTTTATGCTGTCAAGGGTCTTTGTGCAGTGAGAACGTAGCTGTAGCAGAAGAGAAAAGGCAAAACATTTAGAGGGCATGAAGAGGCTGCTTTAAATCTAGCATTATAGAAGGGAGTGTGCTATAAAGCTGGGAACACAGCAAACTGGTTGGATAATTCAGAGAAAGAGAACATTTTATGAGAGAGAATTACTGTGGAAAAGCTGTGACCATCAAATGAAAGCTAATGGAATTATTATATAACATTATTTTGAGTTATTATATTCATTTACAGTGGTGTATTTTAAATGAATAAAAATACTGAATAAGAAGTTTGGATAAAGTAAAAGATTAACACCAAGGAAAAATGCAACTGTGTCGTGCACTGACATGGCTTTTAAGTGAGGACAAGCTTTGGAAAGCTGCTTTACAAACAGTCCTGAGCCTCTGCTGTGATTATTAGCAGTGGTGCTCATTAAGGTTAATTTATTTCATGTGAAAAATTGCGAGGGCCAGCAGACGAAGCATCTCCATTTTATAAATGCTGCAGGATTTTCAATGACCTTAAGTGCTTTACACAGTTGTTTGCAATTCAGCACCTAGACGAGTACAAACCTTAACCCCCAGGTGGAGTACTGGTTCAGTAATAGAGGAATGTGCTGCAATCAGCCAGCAACATCCAGGTGTGCTTTGACAAACTCACTTCCTAGTGTCTTACCCAGACTAATGCTGATTAGTGTGTGAGAGCTCAGGGCATGCCTGGAGGTGAGGTGGTTGCAAAGCATATAAATACAGTAGGTCTAATATTTTAGTCATCTTGGCTTCTGTTATAATGATTGCCTACAAAAGTTAAATGGGGAACTGAATTAGCAGCTGGTGTCTTTGTGCATGAATTGCAAATAATTAGCTTCACCTGTGTTTCTTCTCCTTATTAAGTACAAAATACTGTTGTCAATTCCTTTGTCAGAACTATGACTCTGTGGGTATTTGGTAATTGTTTCTTCACGGTGAAGATGGTCAAATCATTATACCTGGCTATTAGAAACCTTTGTTCCCTGCTGAGGCTTTCATGACTTATAATTTTGAACTTTGTTACTGCATTTCATTCAGAAGTAGTGGATTATTTTTTTTGAATTTATTTAAAGTCTTACCTTGTTTTACAGTTTGAGGGAATTTTGTTGTGCTGCACTGGTGAGGAAGAAAAGCTTCTGGGTGGATGCTGTAAAATCATTTAGAATCAGAGCAGTGTACTTGACACATCTTCCCATGGACTTTAAGAATCCAAAAGTAAGATTCAAAAAGGCATACATTTTCAAAAAATTCCTGGGAAAGATTTTGTTTTTCTTCTGCTTCTAATTTTTTAGTGATGTAAGATCTGTAGCTTTAACAACAGTTAAATATTTCATTACTCTGCACTGTAAGTATAAGTGACTGAATCTGTTGAAGGGCTTAGGCACATAAAATCTAAAGTGAGGCACTAAAAGCACTAGAGATGCTCAGAAATCTAAATATAAGGTCTTTACTACCAAAAACAGTCCCAGAGGGTTCTCTTCATTTGACAGAGGAAGGTTGTGCCTATTTTGCTTTTGCAATCTGTTTATTGTGAAAGAAATAGCGGTAAAAGTATAAAAGTAAAATTGAATGCTGTATGCTTGAAACTTGTATGGCACTAGCAGTTGGAGGAATGTGCATGAAAAACTGCTCATCTGGATATGAGTAGATGCTCTTGCCTAGATTTTAATAGTCGCTGGCTTGGAAGACATCTGGAGAGAGGACTTCAGGTGTCAATCAGCTTGGTTGCTAGCCTTCTCTTGGTACCAGAGAAGCTTTTGTTTGTGTTCTGCCAGAGTATTTCATTTCAGCTTTTAGCTAAAGAAGTTTTTGTGCCCTCAGTGGGCATTTGTCCATCTCCTCAATGGCTGCTGAGCAGGGCAAAACCCAGAAGCTTACAAGGTCTACATTTAGCCAATTAAGAGTTTGGAGGAGTGTCTAGAAAAAAACTGAATATATCTAGTTAAAGAACAGATGGGAGGATTTCTGACCATATGGGCAAGAGGCCCTTGTTGCATTGACAATTTCCCTGTATGCTAGACTCCAGCAAACTGATGTAGGAAATGCTGTTGCAACAGTGCAGCAAAGTTTCAAGAAGGAAATAAAGGTGCAGGATCAGGCTGCCGCCTTGTGCTGAAAAACAAACCAGCAAGGAAGAAGACCAGCCTGGCTGAACAGAGAGCTCTGGCTGGAACTCAGTGGTAGAAAAGAGAGTTTAGCATCTTTGGAAGAAGGGGCAGGTAGCTCTGGAGGACTGTAAGGAAGTTGTGAGGTTGTGCAGGGTGAAGGTCAGAGAGGTGAAAGCCCAGCTAGAGCTCAGGCTGGCCACTGCTGTAAAAGGTAACAAAAAATGTTGTTACAAATACATTAGAAATAGGAAGGCCAAAGACAGCCTTCATCCTTTGTTGGATGCAGGGGTGGGAACACTGCCACAAAGGATAAGGAAAAGGCTGAGCTACTCAATGCTTTCTTTGCCTCAGTCTTTAATAGCAAGACCAGTTTCCCCTCTGGCTACTCAGCCCACCAAGCTGGAAGACAGGGATGAAGAGGAGCAGCATGAAGTCCCCACAGCCCAGGAGGAAACAGTCAGTGACCTCCTGCTCTGCTCAGACATGCACAAGTCTGTGGGGCCAGGTGGGATCCACCACAGGGTACTGAGGGAGCTCACCAAGCCTCTCTCCATCGTTTATCAGCAGCCCTGGCTAACCAGGTAGGTCCCAGCAGGCTGGAGGTCAGCCACTGTGGTGCCCATCCACAAGAAGGGCAGGAAGGAGGATCTGGGGAACCACAGGCCTGTCAGCCTGACCTCGGTGCTGGGGAAGGTTATGGAGCAGATCATCCTAAGTGCTGCCATCACACGTGTGGTCTTTATAGAACTTTAGACAAGACTTTTTTTCTGAATGTACACCAAGTACACACCAAGATACAAGATCAAATATTCTCATTGCATTTCTGTCCTCTAGGCTTTGCTAATTCTGTGTCTACTCTGGCATGCAACATCTTGCAGGAATGGGTCTGTCTGAGGGCACATGGCTTGTTGCTTTTTTTCTGGACCTGTCCAGCTAGGGAGGAGGAACAGGAGCAGGTAAGTTTAATTGTATACAGATTTCTGTGGAGATTATGATGGCAAAATGGATTGTTTGTGGGTCTGTCCTTGCTCTCAACCCTACAAGTTATCCCATTACTTGAAGCAAAAATCTGAAGACATCCAGAGGCAATGGTTGAGTCCAGATAAAAGTTTCCTTATATGAGTATTTCCTCCATGATTTATACATGGAGATTCACTGAATTCTCATCTTTGCCCCCAAGGATGCTGGACATGGCACATTCTCATTTCAGTGTGATTTGATTAATTTTCTAATGATTAAATTGTGTTTGGGGCTTTATGTCTGTTAATTATATTTGGCTGTAGCTTGGAACTTTTTTGCTTTTGTTTTCCTTTTAGACCTTCTTTCTATGCACCTGTTGTTGAACAGTGGTTCTTTTAGATATTGCTAATGTTTTAGTAGACATAGCAAAAGAATACTCATTCATTCAATAGTCTTGTGGAAGCAATCATGTAAGAAAAGCCAACAAAATTTGACTCTTCTGAAGTGATGGTATTATACTGATATTTTGTGTTGCAAAAGGATGATCACTAAAATGAATTCTGCCTGCCCTAAAGCAGGGATGAGAAGTGAGAAAGCTCTGTGTGCGGCAGTTGTCTTAAATGTCTCATAAAGCTGGGAACGATGTGCAGTTTCTTAGCATCTGGATACTGTTCTGTGCTACAGCACAGTTCTGTGCTACAGCAGAAGAGTGAAGATCAGGGCACCCAGATAATAGGGTGTCAGTAACCCATTTTTATGGTAGGTTTCAACTTAACCATTAAAGATTATGAAATAAAATATGCAAAACACTTTACAAATATTACAGAAGGATGTTTTTATATTTCCTGCACTTGTATTCTGTAATCAGCTATAAAATTGATGTGCATAGCTACTAATCTGTTCCAGATGGGCATTCCTCAGTCTGCTACTGATTCCATTGATTGCTTAAAGATTCCTGAATCTTAAACATTCCTGAAGTGAAGGCTTATTCCCATCATGGGAGCAGAGTATTCTTTTGCAGGTCTGATAGTCCTGTCATCTTAGAAATTGAAACCTACAGTTCCTTAACATTAAATTGTCTATAGTTTTCCTGCTTGCTAAGGGACTTGGACTAGTCTTTTATGTGGAGAATAGCTGAGTAACGTCTGTGCATTACCACCTTAATGAATGTATCCTACCAGTGTAGGGTTTCTTTTAAAATTTGTTCCGCTAAAATAGGAACTGGCTTTACTGGTGAAGAGAAGTGATGACTGGATCATAATTACATTTGAGTAAAATGCTGATCATAGACACTGAGGAATGTAGTCCATGTAGGTAGTCCGTGTCCCTGAACTTGGTGACAAGAAATAACATGTTTTATTTGTATTTCTATATGAAGATCATTACAGTTTCAACTAAGGCAAATTCAAAGCAAGGTAACAGTTTAATTTTGTCAGTTAAGAATCATACAGCTTTTAGGTTTTCTGGAAAGGGCAGTTTTGGTAACTCATTTTCCTGTGTGCCTCTAACAAATGCCTCTGTCATGGCTGATTTAGAAGTAGTTTGTCTGAAAATTTCTCTCCTTCAAGTGTACAGAAAGTCTATTTTTCTTTTGTTTAGTAAATAAAAACCCCTAATCATTATTAAAAATGCTGGTCATATTTTAGTGTCATGGAAGTGAGATTAGATTCATAATGAAACACACCTTGATGGTGTGTCTTTCAAGTGATATGTTAAAACAACTTGGAAATTTAACTTTATTTTTTGGGTATTTGGCAAGTTGACTGTGGTTACCTTAGTCCAGAGCTATATATTTGGATTTATATTACTGTTACATTATAGAAATCTGAGACACTTAATTTCTTAGCTATGTTTTGTATGACAGGAAACATGAAAGACTGAAATTCTCTCACAGAGATTTTAAAGGCTGAAAATTAGTACGTTCCATATGTGACTGAGAACACCGTTGTCCTTGGACTGTCTAAGGAAGGATTTGTCACTAAAGATCAAATGTAGTCTGAAGTGCTTGTGGCTGTTCTCTCTCAAGCCTTGGTGCGGTGTACAATGTGAGAGGAGAAAGCAGAAGTATTTCCAGGGTGCTGTTTCACAAGGCAGGGATTCAAGTGCTTACTTTGATGTCCCTGGATTTATAGTACTGCTAGGGTGCTTATTTGCTTTCAGTGGTATCTAATTAGTGCCAAATCTAGCCTCTGCGCTTCAGTTCCCAGCTGAAAATTCAGTGCCTATCAAGAAGGGAGAAGAGTGGGAAGATGTGCAAGTGCGCAGTAAGGTTGGATGGTCTAGTGGTGAAAACTGCATCTGCACAGAAGCAGTAGTCATGTCTTTCTTATGACATTGTTTCAGTGAGCTGAGACCTACCTTGCAAGAACATGAGAATAACGTCAGTCTGAAGTCGTACATAGTACTAACTAGAGCTTATTAGCAAGTCATTTGGGGAATAATTAGAAGAGATGGTCAAATCTAACATGGTAGTTCTCCCATGACACTTGTTCAACTTCTAGCTACCAGTGTTTCAGAGGTTTTTAAGGTGGTTGTAGGGTAGGGGGGAAATGATATTGAAGGGAAAAGACAGAACAGTGCAGAAAAAAATGAACACACAGAGGAAAATGGTAAAGGTAGGTTGTAACTTGCTGAATCATTTGCAGGACAATCTAGAAAAGGGCTAGTGAAATGATAGACTAGGATTTGGAAAGGACATTCATAGATGAGAAAAGAGAAGGGAGAATGAGAACAAAGGAGTAGGTAAATTCACAAATGGTGGTTGTATAATGCAAGAAGTATAAAAATATGAAACTTTTACAGGGATGAAATATTATGGAGCAGGGTAACATCTTGAAAAAGGTCAGTGGGAAAACTGCAAGATCTGTGAAATGTGTTTCTTTACAGTATTATAAGTGAAAGTGCTGGAAGATGGTATAGATAAAACTGGTGTGTAAAATGTCCCATTTGATTGAGACAATGTGGCTTTATCATCTCATGGGTTCTGCAAGGCTTTTAAGCATACTCTTCAAGATAAGAGCTGAAAACAGACTAGGCTAAAATCTGAAGGTACAGGCTAATAACCTTATTAAATAACATCTACCAGGAATAGACCTATGTAAGGCAATGGAGGTAATTGTGGAGCGAGGCTCTGTTCTGTGTGAATAAGGGTAATGTGATCAAATTTATTCATCTGAAAAAATTCTAGTGACAGGAAGAGAACAGGCAAATCAATATGGAAGTGAACATTTTCCCCCAACAGATTCAGTTATCATTAGTGATGAAGTAGCTAATCTAGATAGTTTTTGTGAACATGACAACTGTGGTAAGAAATGACTGAATATTCACTGAACTGTTGTTTATACTGAATCACGTTTTACAATAACACAAATCTCCTTGCTATAAACTGTGCAGTTTTGTTCCTTCACCTGGATAAGGGTATGTGAGTGAAAGGAGAGGACTGAGCACTGCACGTAAAATCTAGTAGTTACTATTTGCTTGCTTCAGGAAGCTAAGGATAGCCATGTCATAGTACATACATCACCTTACCAGAGCCTGGACCTCACCTCCCAGGGGACCATCATCAAGGGATCAAGCTGCCAGTCATGGGAGGTACACTTTGCTACTGAGAGGGGCACAGAGTGTGCCATGCCGTCAGGGGCACCGTGAACACAGCAGGGAGGAGTTGGAGGGAATCAGAGCAGGTGCCAAGGGAGGGCTGTCTGCAGTTTCAGGCAATCAGCCAGCTCCGTGTTGGCCCATTTCCTTTTGGGCAATGCATATTCCCATGATCACTTTCAGCAGAAATGGGCCAGCAGCTAATAATGGTGGTGTATTCCTGCTGAGAAATGTCAAGTGGTCAATGTCAGTTTTGCAAGGAAGGGTGTTCATGGAGGACATCCACCCCGCAGGCTAGGTCTGATGTGCTGGGCATTTCCATGGTCATGTGGGTCCATGAGAGATCCCCACAACAGGGAGCAGAAAGAGCTGCTGTGCACAAAGGGAGCACACTAAAGTTATCTGCAAAGACAGATCTCCTGCTTTGTCACTCTGATATCAGCCAGGCTGTCACAGGCATCTGTTCAGGGGCTCTGTTTGAGTAGGAACAGAAATGTGTCACTATGTGAGTTTTTGGGAAACGTAGACTACTAAATTCTGATGCCTTTAAAAAATATTTTTAGTAATTTTTTATATGCTTATGAGCTTGAGACCATCAAAGGTAAAGTTATATGGAAACAAATATACCTACTGAATATCTGATAGAGGTCTTAGTGATCTGATCTGTGTTTTTTAAGATGAAGAGGAAAGCATTTCAGAACATACATGTTGCAACATTTTTTGAAAAAAAACTATTTTGATTAATAGAGGTGGCAATGATTATTTTGTGTTAAACAATGGCCATTTCCCATTCCCACATTTCCCCACACCACTGCCCTTCAGCTGCGAAAGGTACTGACATGATAGAACTGAGATTTTTAAATGAACAGCACAGAACAATTAAAACTAGGTGCTTGTAATGATGGAAAATTACCGTTTTCATTGACGTTGAGGTGAGGTAGATTGCAGAGCTGTTTCACAGGAGGTCTTTTGAGTACCATCACATTGTTTATCCTCCCCAATTTGGCATATAATTTTGCTAACTCATTAGTTTGAAGAAAGTACATGATGAGTCCCAAAATTTCAAAGGTAGAAGAAAATAACTGAAGAAATATCCCTTTTTTTTTTTTTTTTTTAACTCTCTTTTTCATAATATAAAGTGAAATTGGGAGTAATTGTCTGTGTGTGTGTCTATATCCTATCTTTTCCCTGATTTTCCCCACTTTGAGACAGGCTATTCTGCCTTTTTTTAATCTAGGGCAATTTCAGTCACCCAGCTTTCAAAAGCGACCTTTCAAAAAGCTTCTTTGAAAGGGAGCTGTAGCACTAAGGTTGGAACAATTGAGCAGAGATAGGTAAAGGGACAGAAACCTTTTAACCTGGCACTGCTGATAGGGGAAAATGTATTGTCACTGGGAATATATACAAGTCGAGTACATCAGGGGCAGGTTCACTAAGGTCTGTAAATTAGTCCAGTCTGGTGGGCAAATATATGACTGTGCAGAATGCTCAATCATACTTATTTACTCACCAGACTGGACAGCTATACATATTTCTATACATGTGTATATATACATAAAAAGTATATGTGTGTGTGTATATATATAAATTTAATTGTTAAGCAAACATTCAGGAGCTAACTCATCTACTTTCTTCAAACTGTATAAATCTATTGCATCTGATAGTCCCACTGAGCCTTTAGAAGGTGGCTAAGAAGGGAAGAAGGGAGGTAAAAATAATAACAGTTGACGTTAGGGATTTTTTCTTTAACATCTAATTGTATCTATAATAACCGGAAGATTCAGTCTGGAAAGATTTACTAGATCTTTCTGTTATCCCTTAGTTCAACTTTAAACTATGCAATAATATTCTCAGTTCAGCTGCTTGCAGCCAAAACAGATTTTCTTTATTTCTACCCAGTATAAAGAGAAAAACACTTTTTTCTTCTCCCCTTTGTATTTTCATGTCATAGAGACCTGTCCCTTAACCAGAATGCAGTAACTCAAATTAAGTCTTCATGAAAAAAGCCCCTACCTTACAGTACTTTACACTATAGATGCAATTAATGGAGTCTCTCCTTGACTTCAGAACCTAACTGGAAGATTATCCTCTTCCCCAAAATCCTCATATGCCAGCTACTGGTCTTCTCAATTGAGTACAAGTGTAATTGCTTTAATGCTCTGAATGTCTCTTCTGCATAGCATTGCAATACTGCATTTCCTGATTAAGGATGGATTTATTAGCTTCTCCATGGCCTATATGTATGCCAAAGAAGACAGGTTTTAGCTGTTTAATTCAGATTCCTTTGCTGAGTCAGTAGACAACATGGTGACTTCAAAATTACAGGGACATGTTAGATTAGCTGAGGAGCGGGGTGCAATTTTTTTCAGGGTGTGTTAACACATTTGATATTGTATTTTTGAAACTGAAACAAAATATTCCGACATCTTGGAAATTTGTCAGTGATCCTCAGTTAGAATTCTTTTATTTTAATTTTTTATTTTAATTAAAAACTGATGCTCTGAATCATAACAAAAATGTTTGTTTCACTTTGCAAGATTTCTCATGAACTGACAGTTTACAGCTGAGGTCTATGACTGGAGATCTAAGTGCGTTTTTCTCTTACATTTTATGTAAATCTTGCATGTACTGTTCAGATCAAAATCTGGCTTTAGATTAACAGCCTGTGTTTCACTTTCTTCGCATAAACTTAAGACATAAAGTGTACAGGGAAACTTGAGTCTGAAGTTGTGTGAGAAAAAAATTTTCTCTGCTTTGTATTTCACTGAATATTTTTAATATAGCTATGTTCCCATAAAATTCAAAGATAATGTTGTTAGAAAACTGGATGTCAAAATACTCTTGGTTTTAGCATCTATCAGTTTACCATGCATCTTCTCTAAGTCAGTTTCTTCTGAGACATGCAAAGGATAAGTCTTCCAACTGTATACTGTGTTCATTTTAATTTGTTTTTAGAAAGCCTTTCTCCTCCTAACTAGTCTTTTTGTCTAGCACATTTTGCATTTTAGATGCTTCTGAGGTGCAGCTTTACTTTGAAATAGGAATCTACTGAAAAATGCCTAAATCTGCTGGAAGATGTGAACCTGCAGAAAATTATCTGAAAAGGACTTTTTTGAGTCTCAGAAGCTTAGCTGGGTTGCTGAGAGGCTTTGTGTTTGTACAAGGCAGAATGCTCTGTACCTAGGTGCTAACATGGAGAAAACTGTGTGTTTTGTTTTACTGTTGTAGCTCCTTGATCTGAAAATTGTGGTGGGAGCCTGGTGTGAACATCAGCAGTACTGGTGACCGGACTGCAAACCAGAATAAATTATTTGTAATACTCTTATTAATGAAAACAATCTGTACTTCTCAGGCAATACTTTTTACATGAAACAAACCCAGTGAAAGCAGTTGACTTGATGTGGGTCAGCTCCATGGATCAATAAAAAATATATTTTTTATCACAAGTATTAATACAATCCAGCAATTTGTGGGTTTCTGAATGTTGTGTTTATTATCGTTGTTGTTGTTTTATATTTTTATTATTATATTGTATTATTATTGTATTATTATTGTTATTATTATATTTTATTATTGCTCCATTAGGTGATTTACAACATCTTTGTAGTGTCAGGAGAAACAAAAAAAAAACCTTGTTCATTACAGTCTAAACAAACAAAAGAGACTAAACTAACAAAAGTGTAAGTGGAGAAAACTGCTAACCTTCAGTGAATTCAATCCAGGCAGTAGGAACTTTAGAGGAAGAATGAAGGTGTACTTTCGGGCTCATCTGGCCACATTGTGTGTGTTTTAAAAAGCTCTGCCCTCAGAAAGTCTTAAAACCCAGACATCCAGGTTTTAGTAAGGGATCAAACGTGACAGTATGGCTTCAGAGAAAGAAAAAGTAGATTGTGAAGTCCTTGCTCAAACAAAACACTCAGTGGTTTCAGTCTGAGCTTTCTTTCAGTAAAGATGTATCGCCAGATGCTGAAACCTGATATCTTAGCTTTGCTTAAAATATGTGGTTTAACCCAAATCAGCTAGGAAAAGAAAATAATAGTGATTCAGGATGGTCAGCAGAAAGCCTGCTAATTACCAGCATTGGAGAAAGAACTCTGCTAGATAGTCTTTTTCTCACAAAGAAGTGTTTTGATTTGTCCAATTTGATGATATAACTTTTATGAAAGGTCATTTTCATTAGCCCTAGATGTGCACTGCCCTGGCTTATTGCCCACAGGCATGCTGTTATTTACAATTTTCCTTCATCCTGTGTAAAATGGAACAAGAGTGAATGAAGTTAATGTATGTTAAGTGTCTCAGGCATATTCCAAGTAAGTATTAACAAAGTTTGGAGAACTTCCAAAACATTTAGGGAATATCACTTGTCCTGATTTTGGCGGGGATGTAGTTAACTTTCTTCTTAGTAGCTGGTGCAGTGCTGGGTTTTGGCTCTGATGTGACAGCACACAGATGGTTTTAGTTGTTGCTGGGTGATGTTTATACTAAATCAAGGACTTTTTGGTTTCTCAGGCCCTGCCAGTGGGAGGGGCACAGGAAACTGGGAGGGGACACAGCCAGGGCAGCTGACCTGAACCAGCCAAAGAGGTATTCCATACTACGGGACATCATGCTTGGTATGTAAACTGGGGAGGGGGAGGGGGTTACCTGGGGCTGGGGGATCATTTCTTGGGGAGTGGCTAGGCATCAATCAGCAGGTGGTGAGCAGGTGTACTGTGCATCACTTCTTTTCCTTCCTCCGTTTTCCTTTGGATTTTATCCTTTCACCCACCTTTCCATTATAACTGTTGGTATTATTATTATTATTATTATTGTGCTTTCCTTTTTATTCTGTTTAAATTATTAATCTGTTCTTATCTCAACCCTCAAGTTTTACATTCCTTTCTGATTCTCCTCCCCACCCCTCCAGGTGTGTAGGGACTGAGCAGGCAGATGCGTGGTTCTTGGTTCCTAGCTAGGGTTAAACCATGACATGCTTTCAGTCATATTCGTTTTACATTAACAGCAAGAGTTTCTTTAAAAAGTAATATACTCTCAACCGAGGGACTAATCAAGAAACTTCGGGACACACATATAGCAAGCATTTGAATGAAAATAAAATTGGTTAACATTTTAATTCACAAACACCATACCTAGTCTGTACATGTGTCTCAGCAAAGGTGAAGGGAGGACTTTGTCTGCATTGTCTATATCATGGGCTGATTTTGTGAAACACTGAACATGTGAAAAACAAAAGGGTTTTAATAAGTCTTCATGCTCTCATTTGTTACTTCTATTCCATGGATATTGAGGACATACTGATAGCAGTCATAGATGGGATCAAGGGAAGGTATTTAACAGATGTTGGAGGTGAGTCAGAGGAAACCCATTGAGTTGGAAGCCATTGTGCAGCAGGGAAACCATGACATAGTTGCCATAACAGAAACATGGTGTGATGACATGCACAACTGGAGTGCTGGAATGGATGACTATAAGCTTTTCAGAAGGGACAGGCAAGGAAGGAGAGGCAGTGGCATAGCTTTGTATGTTAGGGAGTGAATTGATTGTCTAGCTTGATGATGGTGTTGGTAGGGTGGAGTATTTATGGATGAGAATCAGAGGGAAGGCCAACAGAGTCCCTTGGGAGGCAGTCCTGAAAGGCAGCAGTGTGCAGAAAAGCTGGAGGCTGTAGGCAGGTGGGGGTCGGTCTCTTCTCCTAAGTTACAGGTGATAGGACAAGAGGAAACTGCCTCAAGTTGTGCTATGGGAAGTTTAGATTGGATATTAGGGAAAATTTCTTCTATTAACGTGGCTGTCAAACATTGGAACAGGCTCCCCAGGGCAGTGGTTAAGTCATGATCCCTGGAAGTATTTAAGAGATATGTGGGTGTGGTGCTTATGGACATGGTTTAGTGGTGTATTTGGCAATGCTGGGTTAACAGTTGGACTCAATGATCTTAAGGGTCTTTTCCAACCTAAATGAATCTTTGATTCTATGATCGCAGGTCAAAGGAATGTATTTAACAGAAGCTGGAGATGAGACAGAGGAAATTTTTTAATAAATGTTATTTAATTGAAAGACGAAGAACTGTGTCTCAATTTATGGAAGATCTTGTGTTAAAAAAAAATAAATCAGTGATGTTAGTATTCTGTTGAAAAAATCTGTGCAGAAGACTATGAAGAACTGTGTTAGTGGGTCATCATTATTGTGCTGTCACGTGTAGTGTGAACGTATTATGTTTACCTTCTGCCCAAATTAGATGCTGAGAGGCTAAAAGATTCTGTTGTGTACAGGGCTTGGCAAGACCTGCACTCTAGAACTCACTTTTGTTTCAAATTTAGATCTTTAGTGCTCCGTAAGTATTTGGCAGACTGTATTCACATAGGTGAAAGCAGTCAATGAAAAAATGAGTGTGATCTTCCAAAGTGTCTACATGCCTTTCACCCCCACTGCCAACATGTATGTCTCTTACCATCTTTTGAAAATCTTGCTCAGAGATTCTGCTACTTACAGTCATGTCTCCTCAAGATAAACAGGAAATGTCAAGTGAAAAGTACTGCTACAGAGCCAGAGAACAAAATAAAAATAGCTATAATGTACAATGAACCTATAAGTATAAACATGATATTTTGATGCTTTTTCTGATTTGTGAGCAGCAGCTAACTGGTTACTTTATTCTTATCCTATGCTAGACCAGCTACATAGACTCAATGGTCTGTACTGGGATTTGTGTCCAGTAAAAATTAATGTGTCATTACTAACAAGGAGTACTCAGATGACATGTTCTGTTTAATTCCTAAGTGTGAAAATTTAACAGTGCATCCAAAATATCGTGGAGTTCTATAAAAGCCTTTGTCTTGTCTTTAGCTCTATTATTTCATTACAAAAATGTTTAGTAATATTTTTAGCAAGACTTCTGTGACTGAAAAATTTCCACCTAGAAAAGCCAAATACCTATCAGATTAAAATCCCTGACTACATGATTGTGAGTGTTTTCTATAGACATATTAAACCTTTGTAAGATTTTAATAGTTTCTATACTACTGGGTCATCTCCAACATTAAGGATTCATAATAAGCTTTGTTGCCTTCCTGAATGTATGTTGCTCAGAATGTTGGGTTTAATGATAATTGGTTGATTTTTGAACACTTGTCTGTAACCTAATTTATTTGAATGAACATTTTTTCATGTGGTAAAATTTAAGGTCTAACACACATTTAATTTTAAAAAGCTTTTTTTTTTCAATACTGTCATCCTGTTTATGGTTAAAAGGTCTATAAGTTGAAATAGAAACATCATGGTTGCTTGCAGAGTGTGTTTTATTTTGATAACACACTGAGTTTTTGAAACAACCAACATTTCTGAACATGGATAGTTGCTGCCACTTCCCAGTAGGTAGGCTGTTGTGGTAAACGGAAAAAGAAAAGCAAATAGTACAACTTAAAATTAACAACTAGTATTTATACTGTTACTATACCCAAACCAATTTTTTGTTTAATTATGTATTGGAAATAAGTCATTAATTAGTGATGTAATTCATAATACCACCAATAGATTCTTTTTAGTTACAGCACTCAATAAAGATAGATGGGCAAGCATCATGTAAACTTTTTCCTTTTCCTTCTATTCTTGATTCAAAGGATTTCAGGTAAAGTGAGGAAAAGCGGTATGTGTCACCCTGCTGAGAATACCAGTAACTATGATAAATGCAATGAAGATTTGTGACATGAATTCTCATTTGCTGTTACAGAATGATAGAATCATAGAATTGTTTCAGTTAAAATGGAACTTGAAAGATTCTTCCACCCCCGCTGCCATGGGCAGGGACAAGTTGCTCAAAACCACTAGACCATGTTGCTCAGAGCCCCATCCAGCCTGGCCTTGGACACTTCCAGGGATGGGGCATCCACAACCTCTCTGGGCAACCTGTCTCAGTGCCTCACTGCCCTCATTGTGAAGAATTTCTTCTTAGTGTCTAATGTAAATCTGTGTTCCTTCAGTAGGTAGATTTACCCCTTTCCCTGATACTACAGGCCCTACTAAAAAGTCTGTCCCCATCTTTCTTATAAGCCCCCTTTAAATACTAAAAGGCTGCTACAAGGTCTCCCTTGAACCTTCTCTTCTCCAGACTAAACAACCCCAACTCTCTCAGCCTGTCCTCACAGGAGAGGTGCTCCAGCCCTCTGATCCTCTTCATGACCCTCCTCTGGACTCGCTACAACACATCCATGTCCTTCTTAAGTTGGGGGTCCCAGAGCTGGACGCAGTACTTCAGGTGGGGTCTCACCACAGCAGAAAGGGAGAATAATCTCCCACAACCTGCTGGTCATGGTTCTTTTGATGCAGCCCAGGATTTGGTTGGCTTTCTGGGCTGCAAGTGCACATTGTCAGGCCACACTGAGCTTTCTGTGCACCAGCATTCCCAAGTCCTTCTCCTCAGGGCTGCTCTCAATCCATTCTTTGCCCAGCCTGTATTGATACAGGGAGTTGCCCCAGCCCAGGTGCAGAACTTTGCACTTGGCCTTGTTGAACTTACATGGGCCCACCTCTCAAGCCTGTCACTGTCCCTCTGAATGGCATCTGTCCTGGTTTCAGCTGGGATGGCGTTAACTTTCTTCTTAGTAGCTGGTGCCGTGCTGTGTTTTGGCTCTGATGGGAGAACAATGTTGATAGCACAAATGTTTTTAGTTGTTGTTGGGTGGTGTTTATGCTAAATCAAGGACTTTTTGGTTTCTCATGCTGCCTTGCCAGCAAGAGGGCTGGAGGGGCACAGAAAATGGGGAGGGGACATAGCTAGGGCAGGTGACCCAAACTAGCCAAAGGCATATTCCATGCCATGGGATGTCATGCTGAGTATATAAACTGGCAGAAGAAGATGGAAGCTGGGGACAGCCGGCATTATGGCATTTGTCTTCTTGAGTAACTGTTACATGACGGAGCCCGGCTTCCCTGGGGATGGCTGAACACCTGCCTGCCCGTGGGGAGTGGTGAATGGATTCCTCGCTTTGCTTTGCTTGCATGCATGGTTTTTGCTTTACCTATTAAATTGTTCTTATATCAACCCTAGAGTTTTACATTCCTTTCTGATTCTCCTGCCCATCCCTCTGGGTGAGGGGGAGTGATCAAGCGGCTGCGTGGTACTTGGTTGCAGGCCGGGGTTAAACCTCAACGCTTCTCTCCAGCATGCTGACTGCACCACTCAGATTGGTGTCATCGGCAAACTCGCTGAGGGTGCACTTGATCCCAGTGTCCGTGTTGCCAGCAAAGGTGTTGAACAGCACTGGTGCTGGTACAGACCCCTGAGGTACACCACTTGTCACTGGTGTCCACTTGGACTTTGAGCTGTTGACAGCAGATCTTTGAGTGCAGCTATCCAGCCAATTCCTTATCCATGGAGTGGTCCACATGTTGACAGATGCAGCAACGCTTCACATAGATTATATCCTGCTTTTTATAACTCATCATTACCAAGAATGGATATGGGAAAGTAAGGATTTCTGCAATTTGTTGCACTGAAAATCCCATTCATAAAAATCTCAAGATTAAGCACATCTTTATAAGCATCTGGATTCTGTATGCAAGTAGTTTTTAAATATATGGAATATAGTTTTCAGTATTTTGAATTAATTTACTGATGTTGGAAGATATGACCATCTTGTTTCTTTTTACATGCCAGCGTATGTGACTTCATTTCTGTATCAAAATACATGCTTTCTGAAAATGTTACTGCTTCACCACGTTCCTACAACACTTGAGCACAAGGTACCTGCACATGAAACAAGAACTGTGATAGCGATTACGGGGATCCATGGCTTGTAAGTTGGCAGGTCAAAAGAAGTGTCTAGCTCATCCATATTAGTCTTCTGATTATTGATGAGTGTCCTAAGAAATGCTGACATGTCTTGTCTTTGAGTCTGTCCTTTATATGGTGTTTGGAATACCCTAAGATACAATGATTCCCATGTATGCAAAAAGTTAAGTGGCAGAAATAGGGTGGGAACAGTTTTTTGAAAGTGTGATTGAAGATCTCACTTTCTGTTTCAGTCATAGTTACAACCGCACATTGTTTTAGTGAGGTCATGCTCTGCTGTATGCATGACTCGGACCAGTTCATATTATATAAGTGCCTTAGGCTGGATTGGTTTGAACTTGTGCAGAGGCAGAGAAGAACAGGTACTAACAGAGGAAGAAATGGGTAAGAAAGAAAAAAAAATGGTAGAGAAAATATATACTAAGAATATTTCAGTATATTCAGTGGATGTTAAAAGTGCAGAACTATGAAACCAGTATATAGGCTGGCCCTAGTAGCTCTGGTTACATCACATTTATGTAGTTCTTTGTGGAAATAATGGGTGTACAATTTAGATGGGGTCAAAGCAGGAACAGTTTATTCCTGTAGCTGTTGGAGAGATCACAGAGCAGCAGAGCAACAGCCTCTGCTGATGTGAGCTCTGCCCAAATGGGACAGTTACAGGGTTTGCATGCTTTTAGGGTAAACAGCCTGTTCTTCACCAAACCTATCAGGTAAGCAGGAGGTGGTAAATAACATCAAATGAAATCTTTCAGATAAGGAAGCTCCAGACAGTACATCCTTTTACAAAAATATTCCTGTTACAAATAATCCACTCCTTTGTTAATTAAATGGTGCTAACTGTCAAGACCAGTAGCTGCAAATGTTTCTTAACTACAGAGTCCTGCAAAGTCCTGTGAGATAGTAACAATTCTGCTTACCTAATTCCTGCTTTGAGATTTGCAACCTAATGAATTTTTCACTTGAATATCTAGAGTACAGTAAAAGGGCCATGGTTACCCTGCTCATGACTCCTGCAAGCCCAGGATCAGTCACTGCTTGGGATGTGCTGTTCCATCATCCATTCTTGTCTCTGTTTTTTATAATCCCATATTGTCATTAGTCCAAGCACTTCTTCCCTTCTGTTCCTCACCATCCCCCTAAACATTCAGCATCATTATTCTGAGCTCTGTTTGAGCCCTGCCTCTTTCCATCCCCTCATACACCAGTTTGCCAGAATGTAAGATCAACTGGACCAATAAATATACAGCCAACAAAGCTAATAATCCAAACAAATTGTACTTCAGTGCTTTTGTAGGCAGTCTTTCCTAACCGTTCTTACATGTCTAGAAGCCATACCCACAAGTGAAAAAAGCTTTTCTTCAGATATTTCATGTAGCACCTGAATTTTATGTACCTTAATTTCTATTGTCTCATCTTGGTTTGAGTACGTACAGCAAGTAGTGTTAATTAATACACATATACCTCCTTAAGCAATGAGCACATAATCTAATACTCTTCTGTTTTTCAGGGCTACCTGTGATGCTTGTTTCACCTCTAACTGTAAGGCAGAAACAGCATTACCAATCTCTTCTATTAAAGCAGAATTTTTAAAATAGCTCTTTCTAATTATGACTCTTCTAGCCAGGGGAGGAATGTTTGTGGAAGCAGGTGGAAGCCGGTTTTTCAAGTAGGTGGATTTTATGGAGTGTTTCATATTTCAGTTGGTGCCTTGGGGTAAGTTGTGCCCATCATTTCTGAACAGGTCTGAATGTATTGAAATGTCAGGGGAAAAAAGCCACCTTAATGGACAAGTGCCAGTCCAATTAACAAACAGTATCTTATAGGCACTACAGCCACATACCCAGCATAATCATTCATTCCCTAAAGTCTTACCATATAACAATTCTTACATGTTACTCTATGACCAGTAATACAAATCCAAATGCAAAAAAATCCCAGAGCAAACAAAGCTACAATTTCCAGAAACAATTTACAGGTTCAGGTGATAACAACAGTCATCAAATCCTATTTGCACGATTGTAGTTTGCAATTCTGTTGACATTTCATCAAAGGAAGTTTATCTGGATCATTCATCTTTGTTGTGACAGGTGAGACACTCTGCCTTGTGTCTGATGGAGATGTAACCTTTTCACACTGGGAAGTGTGGATCCAGTTGGGCAGGCCCCTTTGCGCTTCACTGCAGTATAGGTAATTAATTACAAGTACCTGATGAGGTCCAGTCTAGTGCATCTGGAGTGCATGTTTTTGCTGCTGTACCTTAACACAGAGCCACTGTCCTTATTTTAAGGAATTCAGGTGAGGTTTCTTTCAGTTGTTTATGGAAAGTCCTTGCACATTTCATTAATGCCTGACAGTATTTTTGAAGAGCAACCTCTGTCAGTTGTAAACTGGCCTGTACAGGAGTTAAGGGTGCTGTGTAGATGGGTCTAACCATTAAAATATTTAATGAGGTGATAGCCCGTGCTTTCTGTTCACAGTGCTTCTTACGTACATTAATGAGAGAAGTAACATCCAGGCATCTCAGGCCAGTCTATGCATAAACATTTGCCAGTTTGATTTTCAAATTGGAATTTTTACTTTCTACAGCTCCACTGGACTGGGGGTGATGGGCACAATGACACTTTGGTTCTGGTTGTAAGGCCACACAAGTTTTCTTGTGTCCTTGTCTTCTTGTCCAACAAAACAGATCCCTCTTACTGTTTAGGGGGATACAAAACCCAGGAACCAGTTCTCACAGCAACTTCTTTGCTATTTTACAAGGACTGGCCTCCACCTGTCCTGGGAATGTATCTGAAATGACAAGGACATACTCAAAATTAGATCATTTAGGCATCTGAATAAGGTCAACTTGCAAATTTACAAGAGGTCCCCCATGGTTTAGGGTATGCAGCTATGTTCCTCTGCTGCTGCCCTATATTCTTTTGTTGAAAAGGTGTCCTAAAAATATGAAGATTCAAGAATGAGAGCAATACTAACAATCTTCAATCCTTTACATGGGTAATTTCTGACAAAACAATGTTGAGAATAGACAAATAACTGAAAAATATGTGCACAAGAAAAACCTGGAGCAAACAAATCCTGTCATAGAGCTGCAATCATCCCCCCTTTGTTGATATGGGTTCACTGAATGGGTCACACAAGCAAGGGCAGGTATATCTGTTTTTCTTCCTGTGGTATAGTCCCAAAACCATTTTGCAAGTAGTTTGCAGGGAGCTGAAAATAACTCTTTCCAAGTTTATTGCAAGGTCTGTCCTGCCTCCTGGATAGTTGTAGTACAATTAGTGAACTACAAGTGGTCAAGTGAACCACAGCTTGAAACTGGAGTGGGAGAAAAGTTTTTGAGCAATAAGAGTCTCCTCACTTTGCTTTTACAATCCTCTTGGGAATATCTCCGAGCTGTATGGAGTTAGGGGGGTGTCTCTGTTTCAGCTGACTAACCTCACCTCCTCCATCCTTAAATACCTAATCTTAATCAGTGGTGGTTGAGTAATTAATTCAGAGCATATTCAGTATGTACTGCAACATTTAAAGCAAAGGACCTGCTGCTTTCCCCATGCTGATTCCCCTTCATCAGCTAGTACCTTTAGCGTGTACATTCAAGGTGCATGTTCATGGGGGGATGTCCTGCATGATAGCACCAATCTGTCTCGTGGCCTGTCCCTCTGTCCAGATTGCTGTCACTCTAAAGGGCAAAATCTTTTAAAGGATCCCTGACAGGACTCAAGCTGCTTAGGAGAGGAAAAAAACATTTTAAGTAAAAAAAGGTATCTCCTTGGATCAGGGAACTATGCAAACATCCTTGGTCACAAGGATCTCCTGTGCCACTGACAATCATACTGGCTGACTGTGCTTTGTCCCATCTAGCCACTTCTTGTTTACAAGCAGGATGGTATGTATGTGTTTGCCCAACAGGCTCCACAAGACAGTTCTATTTCCACTTGGCACATTATGTGCAGAATTAAGTCATGTTTATTCCCCTCTAATTCACTGATTTCCTCTGTAATGCTCAGCTTTCCATAAGGTTTAAAGCTGTTTAAGCTGAGGCTCTTGCTTATGCGAATGACCATTTACCTATTCTACCTGATTCTTTACAAATTTGAACATTCAGCTTGTAGAGAGCTCAGCCTTAGCCTGATTTTCTCAAGTTTCCTCCTGTTTTGTAGCCAGTTTGGTAGGTGCAAGTGGTCTTTTACTAACAGGAGGTCTAGTATGTACTCTGAGCACCTCTTTTCATCCCCCAAATGACAAATGTTCGTTACTAGGCCTGCAGTATAAACCGTTTACATTTACCATCTTATTGTCCCCCTAGTATACTGTAAACATCTTTTCATTGCACTTTTTCCAGTTAATGCAAGAACTTACTAGGACAGGTCCCGTTCGGGTACTCACATGACGTTGTAGAAGTTTGGTTACAAATTTATTACTATAGACATATTAGCAAAGGATCAGTCCCTGCATCACATGAAGTTTATATACATAGAATCATAGAATTTTAGGTGGGAAAAGACCTTCAAGATCATAGAGTCCAACCATTAACCCAGGAATACTCACAACTCAATCAAATCCTGCCAGCTACACCAAATGATGAGGGATGTTAGAAGCACAGCCACCTGCTCCAGCCACTCCACCCTGGGGCTCCCCCTGCCCAGGCTGCAGGACATGGCTGCTGCTTTCCTGGGTGCACGTTCGGTCAGTCTCAAAGCTGCACATGTAGCCCAGAGACACACACACAGGGGCACTGACACAGCTGGTCACAGACTGGCATGGTCAGAGCACTGCCTTCAGCAGCACCTACATATAGGACTCCCATGTAATGTAAACACAGACAGCCGAGTCCCCTTCCTTCTTTTTGGCTGGTGGAGGCAGGTCAATAAAATACATGCACACACACCTCCCTCAACACCTGGACAGCCTCCTCTGTCTTCTGGGGACCCCTGCATGCATCCCACCACCCCTGAACCGCTTCATGGGTCCTTTATTCACCAGCTGGACCTACCTGATGCACTGAACACACATGCTCACACCCTCATCCTGCAGGCACCCAGTTCATTCTTCACTTCAGCGGTCATCTGTAGAATTTCACCTTTTCAGTCAACAAGAAACCCACACTGTTTTGATGGTTACCTGGTGCAGTGGGGATTTTGTTTGTTTAGCTTGGGGGGGGTGTTGTTTGGTTGGGTTTTTTGGTTGCGTTTTTTTCGGTCTTTGTTTTTAACTCTCCCTTCAGATGCTTTACTTGATATTTCATTTTTTTTTCCTGAGAGTCTGTCTAAGTTCTTTGGGATCCCATCTTTCTTTTGGAGGCCTCCTCATACAAACAAATGCATCCTATTGGACTCCAAGACACTCCTTAAGTGCACTATCTTATCTAAGTTAGGGTATATTCTATAGGAAACTTGCATACCTGCAGGTTTTAGGAGAGGAATACATACCCGTAAAACATCCTGGAGTCCCTGTTGGGATTCCAGAGCTTCCCCTGGTTGTCTGGTTCCTATTTTCACACATTTCAATGAGGGGACCCATGCCACCTGGGTATCAGCTCTCAGTTTCTGCTACCAAGATGTCTTTCCAGCCCAACAGAGAATTAAAGGAAAAGAGACAAGACTCAAGGGAGGGTCCTCCTGGTCACAACATCTAGCCCAAACTCACCGTGCCGGTTGAGGTTGGTCCAGTAGCATCGGCACCCGAGGGGGCTCATACTGGAAGCCAGCAGCTGAGTTCCAGACCAGCCTTTATTA
Source organism: Falco punctatus (assembly GCF_963210335.1). Classification (NCBI taxonomy): domain Eukaryota; kingdom Metazoa; phylum Chordata; class Aves; order Falconiformes; family Falconidae; genus Falco; species Falco punctatus. The sequence continues at coordinate 71,963,467 of NC_137586.1, forward strand.
AAAGGCAGGGTGCAGCCCTCCCTGCATGCTGCTGGAGCTGCAGCCAGCACTCCACCAAAGCTGCAGGAGGGGCCAGGGGAGTGAACAGTGAGTTTGGGCAGGGAACAGCCTGCTGTCCTTCCTGGCCACACGGGATACAGGAGTCCAAGTCATGGCACTGTCTTCCACTCAAAAATAACAGGAATTTGATTTAGGTGATGTCAGAGCAGGAGCAGTTTATTGCTGTAGAAGGGATCATGGAACAGGATCATGTCTTCTCTGCTGATATGAACTCTGACCAAATGGGGCAGTTATGGTGTTTATATACCTTTGGGGTATACAAAGAAGAACAGGTACAACCTGTTCTTTAACAAACCCTGTTAGATAAGCAAGAGGTGATAAATAACATCAAATGAAGTTCTTCAGACAAGGAGGCTCCAGACACTACCTCCTTTACAAATAATCCGTTCCTTTGTTAAACAACTGACACTGACTGCCAAGACCATTAGTGCAAAATATGTCTGTAATATATGAAGTCCTGCAAAGGCCTGTGAGACATGGGTATTTTGCTGCCATATATTCCTACTGTTGTTCAACAAGGGTAACTAATCTTGCCAATATTTTGGTTTTCCCAATATCTTATTTATAAAATAGTAAGTGACACAAGCCATAGAACCACAGAATCACTTAGGTTACAAAGGACCTTTGGGATCATCAACTCCAACCACTAATCCAGGACTGCCAAGTCCAACACTAAACCATTCACTAAATAACTCCAGGGATGGTGATTCCACCAGCTCCCTGGGCAGCCTGTTCCAGTGCTTCACCACACTTTCAGTAAAGAAATTTTTCATATTAGCCAGTCTAAACCTCCCCTGGTGAAACTTGAAGCTGTTTCCTCTTGTCCTGTCACTTGTTATCTGGGAGAAGAGACCGACCACCACCTGCCCACAGCCTCCTGTCAGGCAGCTGTAGAGAGCAATAAGGTCCCCCCTGAGCCTCCTCTTCTCAGACTAAACAACCCCAGTTCCTCTGGCCACTCCTCATGAAACTTGTTCTCTAGATTCTTCCCCAGCCCCACTGCCCGTCTCTGGACACGCTGCAGCCCCTCTACGTCCCTCTTGCAGAGAGGGGCCCAGAGCTGAACACAGGGTTCGAGGGGCGGCCTCAGCAGTGCCCAGTGCAGGGGGACGGTCACTGCCCTGGTCCTGCTGGCCACCCTGCTGGGGACACCAGCCAGGGTGCTGCTGGCCGCCTGGGCCCCCTGGGCACACTGCTGGCTCCTGCCCAGCCGGCCGTCACCCAGCACCCCCAGGCCCTTTCCCACCAGGCCCTTTCCAGCCGCTCTGCCCCAGCCTGTAGCGCTGCGTGGGGCTGGTGTGACCCAAGGGCAGGACCCGGCACTGAGCCCTGCTGACCCTCACACCACTGGCCTGGGCCCATCGCTCCAGCCTGCCCAGGTCCCTCTGCAGAGCCTCCTGCCCTCAGGCAGGTCAGCACTCCCCCCAGCTTGGTGTCATCTGCAAACTGACTGAGGGTGCACTCGATCCCCTCATCCAGGTCATCGATAAAGGTATTAAACAGCACTGGCCCCAGAACACCACCTGTGGGGAACACCACCTGTGACCAGCCACCAGCTGGATGTAACTGCATTTACTATCACTCTTTGGGCTCAACCTTCCAGCCAGCTTTTATCCCAATGTAGAGTACAGCCGTCCAAGCCATTCCAAAACTCAACTGATCTAAATCTTACAATTCTGCTGAAGTGAGTAGAACTTCATGGACTCACAAGGCAAACAGGTTTTCAATCACTTCTTTAAGCTATGTTTTACAAGCAGCTGCCTTTGTAATTGTGTTTTCAGAAGTAGAAATCAAAGTGCCATTGCTGCTTTCTTGAAGGAAGACGTGTAGGAAAGTGTTAGCTATCTAGAGTTCTTGTCTTTGCCAGTAAATGGAATGGTAATGTTGCAACTGAATTTATATATACATATGTATACACACACACCCTCACACACACACACCTGTAGCAGTTATGCAATTTCAAATATTGCTGTGATGAAGTGTTTAGAAGACTGATGAATCAGGTCAGTTTTAAACTCTATTTCTTTTTTTACTAAATTAATTCATTAGCAACATGACCTTAGTAAAGATCAGTTCTTACACAGTATTAAACTTCATAACTACATATACAAAGATGTAAGTCTTCTGCACTAATGTCTTGAGTGAGCTTTAAGGGTGCAATATCAAGGGACTGATGCCGTATAGACAGGGGTGATGGCTGGGGTACATAGTGGCATTTGGTCAGGGAGGTCACAAGGATGAGGCCTGAGAGCTGTTGGACAGGAGAAGCCAAAGCCAGAGTGAGTTTGTCCCCCTTTTTTTTTTCCTCTAGCTTTCCTTCCTTATGCCTGATGGGTTTAGGGTATTGCCCCTTTCCTGAAAGAAGGTCTCTGCTTCCTAACTGATTATCTCAGTTTTCTTTTGTCTTGTTAGTAATCCCTGTCTATTCAGAAGGATGTCCTGCCTGTTCATCACCCCTGTGCTTATCTTGTCCTTTGTCTGGCAACTTTTGTTCCTTCCTGGATATGTCTTCTGGGCAACTGCACCCATATTTTGCACTTTAGGGATCACCTTGCTCATACAGTTATGCAAAATTGTGTTTGGCTGTGCTATTGCAATGCTGGAAAATACGTGCATACTGCTATTAGTTTGACTATTTTAGTATCTTTGCACTGCAATTCAATAAATCCTTTTGGGTACATTTATAATTTATGGGTGTTACAGGTCTCTGCTTTACTGCAGTAACTTTTATTTTTCAGGTATGATATCATCTATCCTGCCACACAGTACTTGCAAGCAACCACAGCCACACACACTGTTTTAAGATGATGCACACCCCAGTAAAATAAGTTTGCTCCTGCAGAATATTCATGATAATTACTACAGGAAGCTCTTGCCTTCCCCTATCATTTCTGCCTGCATGATCTATGAGGCCAAACATTGTATGGCCTGTGCTTTCCTGAGAGTTGCAAGAGGAAAGAAATCTTTCATGGATTCTAGAGCAGGCTGGAAACAGCTATCCTTAAGATATTTCTCTCATTGCTGCTTTGTCTCTTCCATGACTGCCATGAAGAAAACTAAAAATTGTTAAGAGAACTTTCCGTTTAAAGACCCACAGCTGCAGTACTTGCTAATAAGTTATCTCATTAATGCCACATTTACTAGGATTGCTCAATGAATCAGAGTTCATTTTTTTTTTCCCCAAACATTTTTTGTTTTATTTTGTTTTTTTGGTAGTGTAGTTTGATAGTGCTCTGTCAAGGCTACCAATTTTACTAATGGCAAATAGATAGAAAATTTACATTTTGGATAAGGCATTATAGGAGTTACCAACAGTTATCATCAATGGAATTATAGCAAAACCAGGATAAACACCTGATCAATAAAATAGCTACCTTGAATACAAAATAATAAAAAAGTTACCTTGTCAACCCATTGAATAGGCCAGAGGACTTATTGTCATGAAAGAAGGACAATAAAGATGCATTTACAAGTGAAATGCACTGGAAGTAGCTAAGAAAATCTTTTAAAACAAAAGGATAAATTAAGAAGTTGAGTAAGAAGAGAGTCATAAGAAGTTGAGTAAGAAGAGAGTCATTGTCTAACATAACGTGGTTTTTTTTTGTTTTTTTGTTTTTTTTTTTTTAATGAAAGCATTAGATAGAAACCATTATGGTACTTATAAATCCAAACACTAATGTCAAAGAGATGACAAGGTAATGATGTTTGTAGTCAAAAGGCCACACAGACTTATTTGGTATTAAAAGAGTAAGGTCATACTAAAGGAACGAAGAGAATGCACAGGAAGTTTTGAGTGTTTTCTGTAGTCAAAATCGATTTAACTGGCCGTTGTGTTTGTTTATGAAGTCCTGAAGTCAGCTTGAAGAAACAGAAAAAATCTTCCTCCCACTCCATGAACAGGGGGCGGGGGGGGGGGGGGGGGGGGGGCGGGGGGAAGGGGGAATGAAAAAAAAAAAAACAAAAGAAAAAAGCTTTAAAAATCCTGCTAGAAATTCTTTTTTTTCTTGGTGACTTTGGAGAGCTTAATAGCAATAATGGCATAAAAGTTCCTATGACACTGAGTACTTCTGAAGTATTATAACTACTAGCAGGCATGCTTTTTACTGCTGAGCACTCCCTCCATATACTCTGAGATTATTCTTACTGCAAAAACTGTTAATCAACACAGCCCAGATCACTTTATAAGCAAAATACAAACAGGACAATATTATGAAAATACAAGTAGAACAGGAGACTTTTTACCACCAGACTGTCAGAGCTTTATCAGAACTAGTCAAAACTGTCATTATCACTCATGCAAAGTTGTATAGTGTCTCAAGTATTTGTTGCTGAAGCCAGACTCACTAAAACAACCAGGTTGTAAAACACAGGTGGACTTGTGTTATGCTTGAAAAGCAACATAAGCGTGCATTTTATTTTACCTTCCAGTGGGAGGTACCCGTAGGAAAGTACCTTTGTAGCTAGTCATTGGTCTAACAAGAAAAACCTCCTTGAAGTATCCAAGCTTTGATGCTTTTGTCTTTCCACTGCACATTGTGTGCACAGAAAGCTTCATCCTAGGACCTGGGCAATTTCTGTTTCAAGGTTTCTGGTTATTATTTGAGCTAGTATATTGCTCAGGAGCTCCTTTTGTCCCCAGAGTCCACTGTTTTTAATTTTGCTTATCATCTGCTACTATATGTATGGGGTTTTTTGGTTTGGGGTTGGTTGTTTTGTTTTTGCTTTTTTTTTTTTTTTTTTTGTGTCTTTGGTACAAATGAGATAACAGTGCTGAGAATTTCCCCCTCTTGACATAAAATAAGTGGATATAAAAATATTGCAGTGTAATTAACTATGGAGAGTAGCAATGAAACTCACAATTCTTTCTTATGTTGGCATTACTATGTGGGTGAATTCATGCCAAACCACAGTAGGAGCAACTCCTTCAATACTGTTGCTAGCTTCAGCCAAGACTTGGAAAGCTCTTCAGAGTACTACCACCCCTTATGTGTGTGCTGCAGAGAACAGAAGCATGTTGTTGTGTAGACACTTCCAAGACGCATGACTTCAGTTAAGCACCACTGTGCTTCCAACAGCAGGAAGCAAGCAGGGAGGTCTTTTTAAGTCCCTCGTCGTGCAGCATAGCAAGTAGGTGCATTTGATCAAAAAGGAGAGAAAGACTTACAAAACCCAGCGTGTGTACTGTGTTTTCTCTTAGTCTCTCTTGAAGTTGCCTGACTGAAAGACAGCACACAAAATATATCAACGTCAGTGGTCTGTTGTGGTCATTTAAAAATGAATGTTGAGTCTGGATCTGTCACTTTTGTAGAGTCTTTTAATCATAACTCCATGGAGCTATTATGGGAACAGATTCTTTTTATATCACAGGAGGTATGTTTTAAACAGTCTGTTTAACTATTTAACTGTTTAACTATTGTTAAAAGATATATCAGAGCAGAATTTCTTATACATTCATTTTTACACTGATGTGAAAACATAAAAGCCAACGTGAGTAGTGAAAGGGAAAGGCGGAGAAAGTTCAGTAGGAGACATCAGCTGATGAGTGCTTTGTATTGCTAGAGAATGTTTTGTTCCATCTGCTTTAAGAAGAAAGCCTAATTTCTGATGAAACAGGTGATGATGTATGTACTCCTTTAAGTCTTCCTAATCTTGATTCATTTCTGTCTACTAATCAAAGTTACAACTTTTGAGAAGATCATGACGCATTATCTGCTGTTGTTACAGCCTTCCAGGGTATGACCTGGTGTGTTAAATTAAAGGGAAGAACATAATCTTGAAAATCCAAGTTGCTGTTAAGAAGTCTTCAGATTTGTCCCTTCTCTGCAAGAAAGCCTTGATCTCTGACAATGTAGAGTCTGCTACACTCAGGTGACCTGAAAGGAACAGAAGTCTTTGTGCAAGACTGAGTTTCAGATTAAAGGCAGTTGTTTTGCCTTGCAGTCATCCAGAAAGCAGAGGAGTATACAGGCCTTGATTTTTCTGGAATGCAATAACTTTTTTTTTTTTATTAGAAACAAATAATAGTGTCTTGGGATTGTTCATAATGGAGAGGGAATTAGGGATGAAAATTCCCAGAGTGGTGATGATAAACGAGCCAGGTTTTGCCACAAGTTACATTTTCAGTAATGTAAGTTCTGTAACTTGTCTTTAAAGTCACACCTAAATAGTACATTTTGTACTGAAAATATAATGCAAAAATCCACAACAATGATAATAACCATTATGACAAAATGAGTCACACTACCTGGAGTATTAGCAGCATTGTGACCTTACGCAAGCTGATTGGCATCAGGCTGATATTGTCCCTCCTACAATTAAGAGAATCTCTAATTAGTACCTGAAACTGGTGAGATACACTTAAGCTTTTGAACATCTCAGTGAACAAGAAATGAAATGACAAGCAACAGCCTAAAGCCTCAGTGACATGCAAATAGAAAGCAGAATACTTTTTAACTTTAACTTGGGAAACAGTTGGAAACAGCATTTTTTTTTTTTTTAAAAAAGTCATTATTGAATTTATGAGTCAATTTCAAACAGGTGAGCTAGTTTTTCTATTTTTTTAGGTTTTCTGTCTTCTTTTTTTTCATAACAAAATTTACATTGTTTTAGCAAGACAAGTGACTTTTGCTAGTACATTGCCTATGTAAAATCCTTAAGTGTGTTGGATTTCTGATCTAAGCTTCTGCTGTGTATATTCTACAATATCTACAAAATATACTGGTCACAATTCTGCCAATATAGCAGAATTTTGTTTGGCATGTCAGACAAGTATTAGCTCAACTCTTACACTCTTTAAGCTGGGTAGGATGTAAAATCCCACTGGCTTTTATTGAACCACCTACACCATATAACTTGATGCTGTATTAACAGTATCTCAGCTATTTTCCAGACCAGTGCAGGAAAAAGTGCAATGAGTACCTGCAGTGAAACTGAAATGCAAGCTCCGATAGATGTTTTGGTTCACAATTTGAACAGGGCTCAATAGTTATGGTCCGTTGCAAGCTTGGTTGCCCTACATAGCGACTGAACATTGTAAGTGTGCTGCTTCTGTTTCTAGAGCTAATTCATTCAGTTCCAGCTGAGAGACTGCTGCTTGTTCATGCATTATGCTATGGAGACATGCCATTGAGCTGCTAAATGACTTTTAAAATTGAGGCAGTGGCTCTCCAGTGCCACACATAATTTGAAACATTCTCAGGGTGATACCTTGCAAAATTTCCTTTTCTCATTCTTTGGCTATTCACAGTTTGTATTTAGTCCTACAGTCTCCTGATTTAAATTGCTGCAAATTCAAAGGAATTGTATAGACATGCCCTGAATTCTAGGGCAGCATAGGGTCTGGGAGCTGCTGCAGGCATTTATCCAAAGAAATCAGTGTTTGGAATACCAGTGGTGAACAGGTCACTCTAGTCTACCCCCTAGTCTGCTGAGCCTGAGGATGGCACAACTTTGCATCTGGAGATGCTTTGGTGAAGTAAGCTTTCCATTACCTCCCTGATAGTCACTGTTGAAATGTTAAGGAGACAGTGCTTAGGTAGGCTGGCAGAAGGGATGGGTAAAGCTGAGACTTGGAGTGGTGACAAGAGCAGCAATGACACCAGGGATGTCTGCCCTTCTGAAAGGGAGAGGTAGAAAACAACACCTAGAACCAAAACAACACAGAGTGCAATATAATGGAGAATGTAAGGAATAAATCCTTTGTAAGCTGAACAGAGGTGTGAGAGGAAGACTAAGTGCATGAGAGATATAAAACCCCACTGATCTTTATTTGTCTTTTCCTTAGGTTTTCTCCGGAGGGTTTCTGTCTGTCTTCTCTCTCCCTTTCTTTAAAATAGTTTTGTTTGGCTGACACTGAATCTCTGCACTTTCAGAACTGGCTACACTTCATCCTGATGCACAGAGGTGGCTTCCAACGTCTTGATGAAGGAATCTACCTCCAGCAAGCCATGACCACTCCACAAGCATACATCTACCACAAGGTTAACATAGTCATGAAGGTAAAAGCTGTGGTGGATTGACCTTGGCTGGATGCCACGTGCCCACCAAGCCACTTTATTACTCCCCTCCTCAGCAGGATAGGGGAGGAGAAAATAAGATGGAAAAAAAATAATCTTGTGTGTCAAGGTAAAGGTGGTTTAATGAAGCACTGGCAAAAATTGTGCACACAGAAGTGAAAGAAAACAAAATATGTTATTCTCTACTTCCCATCAGCAGGTGAAGTTCAATCACTTCCCGGGAAGTAGGGCTGCAGTATGAGTAGTGGTTGCTCTGGGAGACAAATGTCATAAATAACAAATGCCCCCCTTCCTCCTCCTTTCTCTTAGCTTTTATACCTGAGCAGATGTCATATGGTGTGGAATATCCCTTTGGTCAGTTTGGGTCAGCTGTCCTGGCTGTGTCCCCTCCAAGATCTCACCCTAATGGGGGCGGGGGGAAGGCTGGAGGGGCAGCCTTGCTGCTGTGCGAGCGCTGCTCAGCAGCAGCCAAAACACCGGTGTGTTACCATCGCCTTTTCAGCTACCAGTGCAGGCACAGCACCGTGAGGGATGCTGTGGGGCTCAGCCAGGCCCAATACAAAAGGTTAAAATTTTATTATTTTCTTATTATTTTTTAAATTTTTGCCTGTTGTTTATCGTGGATGAAGAGTATGAAAGATAGAAGTAAAGTGCAGCTGTTTTGCTATTGTTCATTAAAAGTTATGCTTTTGATGGAGAGCGTGCATGTCTTTGTCACTGTACCTTGGCTTATGTCTGATATCTTGTCTGTGAACATGTCCACTATAGATATCCAAGAAATGTTTTTACAACCTTCAAGCAAAAACGTTTCCTTTTCTTTTCGCTCCATAAATCATTGGACTTCACTTTTTTTTTTAGTATCAGCAACATATGATTTGGTAAAATTGTCAAAATAGATGGGCTTAGTGTTGCAAGTCCTGAATGGAATATTGACTGAATAAATGAGGCAGAGGAAACTGGTGACCTGCAAAGAGCAGAAGATGGGTATCAAGGATCCCAGACTCCTTAGCGTTGACATCTGTTTGCCTCACTAAAATGAGAAAGAATTGCATGCTGTGTACAGAGTTGGCTAGTGGAGTCTTTGGGCTGTAATTTCTCACTAATGTCTACTTTATATTGCAATGACCACATGTGTATCGCGGAACTTAGCTGTAATTTTCATACATAACTAAGAAGAGAAGCAACATCTTGGGCTTATTTTTTCCCACCCTCTTTACAATATTGGCTAAAGCATAATGCAGACTTCCTTTCTGGCCACACCGGCATTTTTTCTCTTCAAAGCCCATTCACTGTGTGAGACAGTTCTTGTTCAGTGAGCACAGAGGCAGCAGACTAAATGATTCTGTATGCGTGATGAACTAAGGATAAAATACAAGATTAATCCAAGAGCATGCAAAATTATCAATTAAGAATTCTCATTACCTGTATTTGGTGCCTTAATTGGCCTTTTTGACTGCATGATATCAAGTGATAATTATTTGTGGCACTGGTCCATTCCTTTGTGAATATTATCTTTTAATTAATTCCAGAAACTGATTTCTCTCCTTTTAGCCTTCCTTCCCACAAAGCAGTTCCTTCTTGGCTTTTTTTTTAGTGTAAACACCATACCTTGAGTTTCCTTAAAAACAGTCAGTAAATAAAGACTAGTTTCATCAGTGACCAAAGGTAAAGGAAAATCCTGAAGGGTCTGGTCTTACCACTTGAATCCTATGTTTTGTGATCTTGTCTTAGGATGGTGGTTTTAAATGAAATCATGTTTTAACAGCAGGCTGTGGGATTTAAGACTTTGCTCTCTGTAGAAGCAAAATGTTTTTGCAAGTATGTTATGTAGTTTTAAGTAAAGTTTATATTAATCAGATAAAGTGATGCAAAAGGAGCACGGAAGATGGTATTTAAGAATTCTACATCACCATAGATAGCCTGATCTGTGGCTAACTGGTCTGAAGAATAACTCTCATATTAAAATCAACAGACAGTAACTGTAAATCTTCTATACAATTTCAAAATGTGTTTGGAAAATTATTGACAATTACATATGTGCAGTTCTGAGGTGCTGAGATAGTGTTCATGCTATAGCACTGTTACAGTGAAATTGTCTTATTATTAGGTTCAGAAAGAACAGATGAATCAACTTTCCTGATATTAAAACTTACTCATACCTCCACTCTAGGTTGGAATCCTGTAGCTTCTGAGGTATGAAACAATTTGCTGTAACTTTTTTTTAAAATTTATTTATGTTTTATTTTTTGCCTTATTTATAATTCCATCCTGGTAGGAAGCAGAAGTACCCAACTTCATCAGAAATTATGTTCTCATTATTTAAAACATAAACCAGGATATTTGAAAGTGAGAAACTACTCTTACAAGATTTCCAGCCAAGTTTTGCCAGTCTAAGAGCTGCTACTGGAGTGTTGCACTCCATAAATTTTATTATTTGGGGGTGTGTGCAGATGGTTTCTCATGGCTCAGATCCCTGTGAGTTCATTTCTTTCCTTTGGAATCTGTGCTAAAATCAAACTTCAGTGTAAAACTCAGTTGTAGCCACCACTCTTACTTGGTAGTTCCATACACATGTGAAACTGAACTGATTTGTTCTTCAGAATAAACCTGACACATCAAAGTTTACCAGACACCATTTGCATTATTCCTGGATCTTCAGCATACCAAATACAGGCAGCCTTGTCATTATGACAGGGTGCTAAATATGTATAGAGGATTCTCACATATGTGACTGTGTCCTGGATTGTTCAAATAAAGATACACAAATATGCAGAAAATGCAAAGTTAGAGTAAATTCTGCTCCTGGTCATGATATTTTCTTTCCATGTCCTATGTGACTGGTAGTTCACATCCAGTGGACTGAGATGATAGTTTCTAAAGCGGGTAATATTGACAAAGGAAGGAAAGCTGTTACCTTTCTGAACAATCTGGAAGCATGGGTTTGCAGGACTTACATGGAAAGCTGACTGACCTAGGCAATATGTGTAATGATGGATGGAAACATCACTTTCCTCTCTCAAGTGGAGTGTTCTTGTTAGTACAAAGAGATGTTCTCCATTTGCATTCCCAGGTTTTTCTTTTGTTGAGTAATTTGGCACAAGGGATTTTACTTCTGCAAATGCTACAGAGTTCAGATCTTGTGACTCCACAAATCCTTCACCTGTTTTAGGTTTTGCAGGTCTAAGCTTGTTTTTTTCTTTACAGTTTTGACTTCTTTCAATTCTCCTGCCAGGGACTGATTCAAATCTGTTTGCAGATGGCAGGCAAACATCACAATTGCTTAATTTTAATTTTGTAATGACCCTCTGCCCACCTGTCATTCTCAGTAAGAGAAGAGACACAGCTTTCTACAGCAGCTTGTCTTTGTAGAATGGTCATCTGAAATTAGCCTGGCCACACCACTCACATAATTAGAAATAATTTAATTAGCTGCACTCTGGCAAAGAGATGAGATTGATATTGTAACTAAGACTGCATTCCTTTATAATTGGATTGTAAAAATGAAACCTCTAAAAGGTGCAAAATGTTTCATACTTCTAAGAAGTAATTAACGTTTGTATTAGGTTTTATATTTTAACAATAATCCACAAAAAAACTTACTAGTCTTATCATTTGAGTTAGCATTATTAGCTTTTTAGCTACAGATCTTCAACAAGATTATTCATTGTAATCTTTTAAAGACATAAGACTTTGCAAGGCTTTATGAAGCACATGTTGAACAAGTCCTAGATCTTATAGTCAGTGTAAAATGCAGCCAGTAGTTCTCAACAGCTGGTTTGATCTGCTGAGGGCATTGGTCTATTGCTTTTGGTCAAAGCAGAATAGACAATTAAGCATTTAATTCCTTACTTGGCTGTGTGAGCTGCAGTACTTGCAAAGAAAAAAGACTAATCTTACGGAAAATTCTCCAACAGCTGTCCTTGTGATAGATATCCATCCATCCATTCATCTCTCTATTTATGTATAAAGGTTTGCTCTGCACTGATCAGAGAGAATGGATCTTTGATCATATAAGATTAGACTGCAGTAAAATTTCCACTTCACTTCTTAAGTTCCAAAGCAAATTGAAGCAAAAATGATCACAAAAATCATTGATTGAAGAAGTTTTCTTTCTAAAGCAATTAAAAATAATAATAAAAAAGCACCCTACTTACGTTCAAAGTCCCATTTTGTGTTTTAATACTTAATGCACAACTCAAAACATTTTAAACTGAAATATCAAAATGTTTTGCCTGAAAGGGTTGGAGGAAAATACTTTGGCATGTCAGAACTCTTTCCTCTGTTGTCTTTCAGGGTTTTGTTTCTGAATAATGAGTATAACCCAAACAAAAATAATTTAAACTAGGTGCATCTTATAGACTTTGAACTGGCCGCTTGAGTTTTCAGTTTTGAGCTGTGTGAAATAGCATGCCACAAATGGTTCTTCTATGCTGGAAATTGTAACTCAGAGGACATTTAAAGCCTGATCCTGTTTGGAGGTAAAATTTGATTTGCTTTAATAGGTGTTCTATTTACAGTCTTGATGTTGGCAGTTAATTTCAGTTTCTTTCCTCCATTTGTCTGGTGGTGGTGAATCCAGTTCTAGACCACAGTTTTTTCTTGCTTGGATTTTTGATTACCACCCCCTCATCCCAGCTTTTTTCCAGTATTGCTTTTCACACAGACACCACTCTGTTTTGAGTAATACTTTATCAGTGTGTCCCACTGTAATTTATTATATCAGTAGATCATTGGAGTGACAGATGGCTCTGGTGATGCATGATCTAATACGTCATAAGAACAACATCTCATTTGGGTTATACATTACGTTAGATTAATAGATCACTCCCTCCCCTGTTTCTTGGCGGTAGACAAGACTGTTACTAAAGGCTACAATGGCGTTAGAATTAAAGTGAGACAGTATTTCTAGTTTTACCTTCTATTTTCACTCTCAAACACAGAATGGAGCAATGTATTTCAGAATAATTTTAACTGTAGCTGCAATAAGGGAAACTTAAAGGAAGCCTGTCCTTAACTGAGTCCATAGTTTCCACATACAGAAAAAGGAAGGCAGATGTTAGACTAAATGCAATGCTTCCCATTATTATTCAAGGCAAAGTTTCTCAAAATAATCATATTCCCTCTTGCAAAATGAGCTATTTCCACTGGCAGCCCAGGTAAAGCTGCAACGTCAGTCACTGAAGAGGAGAACAAGGTCTGAGAACCTCACTGCAAGGTCTCATCTCCAGACGCTTTTCAAATTTGGAAGATGCTGGGCACTTGGTCAAATAAGTAGACACATTAGTTTACTGCTGCTAACTGCTCAGTTTTACAAATATTTAATAAAATCAGGGGGAAAAGCATGCAGAAGAAAACTTTTCTTTAAAACTAGCTAAATGGATGCATGATGTCCATTGACATTTTAGACTAACAGGGAAATGAGGAGCTAATGCAGGTACAAAAGAGATTTTTTAAAAAAGGTCTCAGCTAGAGGAAATATATACATACTTTAAAGTTTATTTGGAAGTTTCTCATCTCAGCTGTAGACAGGAATCTGCGAATGTTTATGCTGTGTTGTAAGAGAGAAAACTTGGTAACAGATTATTGGAAGTGGAGAGGCCCACAAGTACTAAATTTGTTAAATTAATCTGTGGAGAACCCTCTATTGTAACCACAGTAACAAAATTCCTTCATCTTGAAAATAAAAGGGACTGATTTGCTTGGGGTCTTCAAAGTACACAGCAGTCAGTGGGCTTTTCTTCCCTATTGCTTCCTAGTCTTCTCTTCAAGTGGAAAGCCATTGCAGAGCAGGTCTTACTGCTTCACTAAAAGTGAGAACGTTTTTTTCCATGTGAAGTTCACAGGTCAGTTCCAGATTTCCCCAGTAGCAGCAGAAATGTTTCTGACAAATGAAATGTGTGAGTTATCACTAGCTGATTTAACCTGAACAAATACGTTTCACTCCTTAGTTTTAGATAGCTGTGGTGACAACCAGACTCAGGACATTTCTCATCATTTGCCGTCAACCAGTCAGCCTCACACAGAAAGAGGGAGTACTAGGAACCAGGGAGTTCGGCTTTGTTTCTCTTGGGAGGGAGTGGGGGAAAAGAAAAAAAGAGGGAACAAGAAAGGAATACTCAAAAAGCTTCAGATCATTAAACTGCGCTGGCACAAACATAATTTCCGCTGACCTCTGTTGAAGTTACTGGAACCTGTGGCCCTATTTCCTTATTTATGATCCTTCACAAGAAAAGATCTTTGGTAACATGTGTAGCTGTGGAAATTAATGATAAAAAGTCATTGAATTGTCTCCCCTTGAATTCTGTGACCCTTTGCCTCACTCTGCACAAGCTTGTAACTCTGCATTTGTTTTAAATATTTCAGTCTTTGGGGTGAACAGCAGTGTCAGCTTAGAGGTACATTATTTTCCAAAACATCCCAGAAACTCACTCTTTAATTCCTGAAGAGCTGGGAAAGTACTTAAGAGTGTGCTTGAAGTCTGGAATGAATTTATGGAAGCTTCCTAACTTAAGATGTATCCCTGAAGTGAGACAGCATGGATTTTTAAGGCCAAACAGGACACATCTGATTTTTTTCTTTATTTTTTTAAATTATTCAGTCATATAATTAGTTTTTGTTTACTGGAAAATATTCCTTAGGTTGAAGAAATCCCTACCTCAAACTTGCCACCAGTTGCTTGCACATTGGTCTGTCTGCCTACAGTAAGTCATAGCCATCATGTGCTGATGCTGCAAATCCAAAAATGCAGTTTTTAACTGCTTTGAAATAGTCCTTAGTAATGCCACCTTGGTTAGAGAAAAGAACAGATTTATGGCAATATACAGCTCTCATTTCACACTGAAAAAGTTATGGTGGGAAAAGATGTAGAAATATTTTTTGATGGTGAAAAGAAATCTTCTTTCACTGAAAAAGTCTATCAGAATTTTTGACTCATTTCAGTGAAATCTCATCTTTTTCCTAAAAATCCAAACCTTCATTTGAATTTGTCTTACTTTACTGCAAATTATAGTAATTTCTGAAACACGTCTATGTTTCACTGTCAAATAGTTTTTAAGAAATCTTCAAACTACCTGAAAACTAATTAACTGTTTTCAATTTAAACGATTTTTAAAAGAAAGCAAAACTTTTTCTTTTTCTTAATCCCATGCTGATTTTTCCCTTTGACTTCTTTTCGGCAAACTGAAAAATAATTTACTAGGAAAATATCAGTTCAGTCCAGCAATTAAAAACTGAAGCTAGAAAAATGCAAATAGAAAATAACAGCAAGACTTATTAACCCCTGGAAAAAAGTTTAGTTACAGTAATGCCAGGTGGTTCATTAGTTGAATTATTTCACTCTAGACTGAATAGCTTTCTGAAACTGCAATTCTAACTCAGTCCGAGTTTAGTGACTTGATGTTGGGATTAATGAGGTTGCCTTCTGTGGTTTACTGCAAGTGAGATTATATGGTTCCTGTAGATTCATACAGCCTTAGAAATCCATAAGAATATGCAGCCTGCAACAGAAATCTAGAATTGGAGTGGGGATAGTAAAGTTCTTTTGTTCTCAGGAAAAAAACTATTCCTTCAAGTAAGACCAAGTAATAGGCCTTCCTTTTTTCCTGAGATCCAGTGACAGATATCAGACTAACATGAAACCATTTCTCTTAGCTGATCCCATATTGCTTGCAGGGTTACTTGGGGTGAGCTTCCAAAATCAAGTGACTCTTCTGCTTTCTCCCTACACACAGACACCAGTGAAAATTAGTAATTTACTTTTCACTTATATAGCAAAATTAGTTAAAGAAAACAGCTGTGTTTTAAATTTGAAAACCTAAGGTGTCAACCTGGTCCCACTCAGGCAGTCAGGAAGACAGACCTGTGCTTTGAATAAAGAGACACATTTTGTATAAATTGCCACATAGCAGGATGATGCACTTAAGGTCTTAAGGTCACCCAACGTACAAATGCAGGAGGGCTTTCCTTTCCTTCCCCTTTTCCTTTTCCTCCTTCCCTTTCTGCCTTTCCCCTTTGTTTCCCTTTTTCCTTCCTCCTTTCCCCTTTCCCTCCTGCTATCCCTCCTGCCCTCCCCTTTTCCCCGCTTCCTCCCTCTCTGAAAGCCTTCTTGGACCTTTAATTCAAAGACTCACATTGGCTAAAAATGCATACTGACCCCTTCTTTGCCTTATTTCCTGTTTTAATTGAGTGTCAAAGGTTATACATTGCTATTAGAGCAAGACATGAGTGGCAGCAGGGGTCAGGGACTCTGTGACTTTCTATTCGAGCCATAAAAACAAAATGGAATGATAATTTCACCTGCTCTAACCCCAATTTTTCCGAGATGTGATAGACACTGACCTTAGTGTTTGACTGCTATTGACTATGTAAACTGCAAGCACCCTAATTCTGCTTACTGAGCAATAAATGTGACCTTTATGACCAGGATGGGAAATAAAACAATAAAACATACACAAAGAAGATTCAAACAAACAGACTAATCCAGGTGACATAAAATGGTAAAATAATGCCTTACTGGGGAGGTCAGAACCTTTCTTTGACTAGTGTGCTCCCACAGTTATTTCCTCTACCAGTTTTCAATTTTTTCCTTTTGGCAGAACATCCTATATCCATCTCCATGTGCTGGGACACAGGCAATAAATCTTAAATGCTAGAGAGGTCCCATCTGTGCCACTTGAAAGGTTTGTGGATCTCAAGGGGAGTTATTTTATTTTGTATGCATTTATTTTGGAGAAAGTGGGGAAAGAGTATTTAATTTTTTTTAAAGAAACTTTTCACAAAATGCAGGAATAATCCTAAAAACCTTCCTGGTCAAAGAATAAAATGAATAACATAGAGGCCATATAACACCAAAAGTCATTATTTGATACAAGGATGTTAAAATATTAGTATTCATTTATTGTATATCAGTTCAGGTTTGCAGTTGGATCCACACCCCAGTCAGATCAGCTGAGGCACTTGCTTTTTACCTGATCATTGATCCAGGTCCACAATGAGAAAATTCCAAAATGTCACTCTTTACTGGTTTATAACTTGAGAATTACTTTTAACCATGTGGAGTAGCTGATGTAAAATGACAAATTTTCATTCCAATTCATTAATAATTACTACAAGAGAACTTGAAAAGGTGTAGAGCTTCATTCTCTTTTGAACTTTAACTTGGCTTTGACAGAGAATCAGGAATAAGATGTTTAGTAGAATAATCCATTTGTTTTACAGGTTATTCTAAAGTTTGAGAGACCTTCGAAGACCATCATCAATCACAAATTTTCACTTGTTCTGCCTAGAAGTATTTACCCATCTCTACAGAATACTTTTGCACAGGCTGCAGACTTTAAATCAGATTATGCAAAACATTACGAGCGACATCTGTAAGCTTTGCCATAGCAACAATGAGGAACTCCAATGGGTCAGAAAGGAGAACAGCCCTCTTTCACTTCCTATTGGTGTCAGTATCCATGGAAACCCCTTTTAATTGTATCTGCATCAGGCTGAAAAAAACAGGTAAGCTCTCTTCTAAAAGGGAGTGCATTAAAAGAACACAATTCTTTGCAAGGTCAGCTCTTGAAAGCTTTAAAGAACCCCTTAGCCAATAAAGCTGGGGGACTGTAAATCCTCGGTTTCTTTGCTAAGAAGCTCAGCTACAGAGAATCACATCAGCACTCTCTAACACAGACAGACAAGAGTAAAGTCTTTGTTCTTCGCTTAAGATGTCGCACCCCTGAGAACTCACTTCCTTCACTAGGAGAATATAAAGAAGAGGTGATTATGTGGACAGAGAGATTAATTATGAGCAGAGTTCAATGGGGAGAGACTGACATAAGCACATGCACTGTACATTTATAAAAAAAATAAAAAAAAGACTGAAATGCAGGAACGCCATATGGCAAGTGCCTGTAAACTAAGAATACACACACAGGAATATTATTCACATGGTAACATTTTACAACATTTGTAAACTCAGCATTTCATGGCTAAGTGGTTTGGAGGAAAGGGTGCTGCCTCCCTCTCCCATCTGGGCTATTTGAGTGAGAAACAAAAGTTAACATTTTTAAATCACCGTGGTGGCAAGCCTTCCGTGTCTCCCACTTTTGATTTCCATGACTAAATTAGCATGGACATGATTTTGAGTAACAAAAGGTTACAACATCACTTCATGATTCATTTACAGATAAAAACCTTCACACACTAAGGTTCAGTTAGGAAGCAATTTCTCATTTAAGCCCAAAGTATTATCTAAGATTTTAAAAATATATGTTAATGCACTAGAAAAAATCAAGACTGTGTTAAATATGAATACAGTCTTCTATTAAATTCACTAGATTTAGGACTACATCCCATAGGTTAAATTTTTATTGTATGACTGAGAAAAATAACCCTCCATAGCAGACGCTACATTTTAGTTAGTTGCATAATGTGACTATGAATGTGACATTGTGACAGACCTTTCCCTTTTTTTTAGACACACTTCTGTGTCACTGATGGATCTCTTAATCTCTCCTTACAAGCTGAACGAAAAACCATCTGACTTCTCATGAGTCAGTCATTTGTGGCTAAGAATGTATGGATTGTACAGTCCACGTGGCACACAGAAGCAACTTGAGGTCTAATTGATGAAGGAATCATATAGCTGGAAATACCTTTTGGTTTGAATTATAAAGAATTCTATACATATGATTACAATACAGCTTTGTGATATGTTCTAAGGGAGCCTGACAAGTGCAAATTAGATCTGCCTTGCAAAACCATGAAAACCATAATGAAATATAACAAAAAAGTAAGATACTGCAGGGAAACATTTACATATGTTTTTTGTCTGAATGCACGTAACCCAAATATTTAGAATCACTGAACCACCTAGAAAATTCAGGGAGGCAGGGACCTCTGGAGGTCACCTGGTCCAATTCCCTGCTCAAAGCAGTGCTCATTCAGGGTCTTGTCTGGTGGAGTCTTAAGCACCTCCAGTACAGGACATCCCACAACCTCTCTGGGCAGCTTGCTCCAGTATTTAACTGCTTTTCTGGTATGTTTTGTTTTCCTTATCAGGCTTTTCCATGTTCCAACTTTTGCCTGTTACTTCTTCCTGTCACCATATATCTGCAAGATTCTAGCTCTGTTTTTTCCCACCAGGCATCTGCAGAGAGCAGTGAGGTCTCCCCTTACCCTTTTCTTCCCCAGGATGAACCAGCCCAACACCCTCCACTTCCTCTCGTACATCCCAGGCTCCAACACTGTCCATCACAGGGACCCTCCACAGGACTTGCTGATGTACCTCAGGGTCTGTCCTGCACCAGGAGCCCAGACCTGGACCCTGCACTCCTGGTGCGGTCTCACTGGTTCCCAGCAGCAAGGGCAGGATCAGTGCCTGGCCCTGTTGCTGCACCCGTGCTGGTGCAGACCTGGGTGTGGGTCTGCAACAGCTTTGCTGCCCAGGACCACTGCTGCCTTCTGGCAACCTGCTCCCCCACTGGGCCCCAGGGCATTTCTGCAGAGCTGCTGTTTGCGTCAGTGCTAGTGCCTTTCTAAGCCCAGCACTCCAGACAATTTCCCACCCACTTTACTATCCATCCTCATATTTTACCAATATGGTGAGAAGAAAACTACTGGAGGCTCTGTCATGAGTTTTGCTCCAATCAATGTGTACAGCACCCACAGCCCTCTCCTCACCCACAATGCTAGTTACCTCATCACAGAAAGCAATCAAGTAAGATTTGCCCTCAGTAAACCCATGGTGGCTCTTCCCAGTTACCTCCTTGTCATTCATGTGTTTAGAAATGATTTCTGAGAGGATTTGTTCCTTCCCTTTTCTGGGATTGTGGTGAGGCCAAACAGCCTGTAAGCTGCCTGCAGCCATCCTGTCCTCATCCTTCTTTCAGACGGGTGGAATGTTTGCCTTTTTCCTCTTTGGACCCACTGGCTTCTGCATATTTAACTGGCTTCAATCCTCCCTCCTGTGGGTACTGCTACCCTCCTACAAGCTCCAGTAGCAACCTTGGAAGCCCTTAAAAAAGTCAAAATGAGCAATTCTGAAGGTCGCAGTTGTAATTCTGTTTTGTTGAATTCTTCTAGGACCCTAAACTGTATGGTCTTATGATCACTGCAGCAAAGCTGCCCTTGATCTTCACATCTCCAACCACTTCTTTCTTGTTTGTAAGTAGCAGGTCCAACAAAGCATCACCTCTAGCCTGTTGATTCATCACTTGCATCAAGAAATTGCCCAGAGTTGCCAGAAAACTGTATTGCTTGTGCCTGGCTGTATTGCCTTTCTGTAAGATAAGTTAGCATCTTTATTAACTTTTATAGGTGGAGGGAAATTTCAGACTGAGTTCATTGCCAGTAAATGAAAGAAAATTTCCACCAGGCCTGAAAACAAGTACAAGAAATTGATTTTTCAAAAAACCTATATGAGAATGGAAAAAAATACTCTTTTTCTGCTTTGTTCTCTTCTTCCTGTGCCTAAAACCTGGCTATTTTTGTAGAATAGGTGTGGGTTCGACACCAGGGCCAGTACCAGCCAATACCAGCTCGGAGCATGAGTGCAAGTTCTTGAGGTTTGCACTCTTGGATCAGCTAAATTGAAACTTGTTGGTTGAGGTCCTGATTATCGAAGAAAACTGGCTTTGGGAAATAATCTGGACTTTCAGAAGGAAGCACAAGTTTCTTTTCATAGTTTCATACTTAAGGGTTGAATACCCAAGATTTTGAGATCCAATACAGACATTTTTTTTTTCTTTTTGGAGCTGGAAATCAGTCAGCCTGGGAAGTGTGAATAAACTGGCAAACATACGTATTCCCACAAATACTCTGGAAAGTTTTGTGGGAAATAAGCATGTGTATGTGAACAGTGCACTTTCTTATATATGAGAGGAATAACAAAACACTACTCACATTTCATAGATGGCCTGGGCAGGTAGATTATGTTTCTTATTCTTTGTTCTAGCCAGGCAACTTCTGGAAAATAGCTGAAGTAATATATGAAAGTTTAAGGGGTGTGTGTGTCTGTGTGTGTGCGTTGCTGTGCTTGGTTTTACTTAAGGTCAGAACAGAAGATCTAAGGTTACTAGTGGCCTTTAAATTTTTTTTATCTGAACCTGCCTTTCTAACGAAGTTCGAGGAAAGAAAGAGACTCGTCTCCCCAGGCAAAGAGAACTGCCTACGTTTATATCCACGGGATGT
This sequence comes from Falco punctatus, assembly GCF_963210335.1. Lineage (NCBI taxonomy): Eukaryota > Metazoa > Chordata > Aves > Falconiformes > Falconidae > Falco > Falco punctatus. Next base: position 71,984,715 of record NC_137586.1, read on the forward strand.
GGATTTGACTTTAGTTTTACGCATTGTGCAAGGCCACTTCTCAATTTTTTGACCTTTAAAAAGAAAGTACAGGGGCAAAATGCATCAATCACTTCAAGAATTCATTCCCTAAATTGCAGTGCAAGTCTGCCTTTCAGAATTCTTTGGACCACACTTATTTCTCCACTGCAAAAGCACTAACCTGAGCAGTAACAGAAATAGAAGCTCCTGTGGGACAGTTTTACTGAAGGTAGAGCCATTGCAGTTATTGCAAGAAACCTATGTGAAATATTCACGAAGAACTGCTTTTGTCTACACAAATTGCACCACAAAATCACACTTTTCTAGGACTGTTTTGCTAAAGGCTAATTTAATTATCATTACACCATGCACTGGTAATCTGCAAGCTCAAGTCTGAATATCATGCTAGCATCAAAACTGCTGGTTGTTCTCATAATGTAGTAACACTGGAAAAGCTTATATAGGTAGGAGTTTCTCCAGGAGAAGACAGCAATTTTAACAATTTCCAACTGAGAAGTTAAAAAACTAAATTAAAAACTATTCCTTCCCATCATCATCCTCTAGAGTAGCTCAGTTCAAGGAACCTTTGTGGAGAAGGTGACATGCTTCTCAAGGTCTGCTGTGTTTGCATGGGACACTGTGTTGGATATGACGGTGAGCACAGTGAAAGAAAATATATTTGATAAAATACTATTTTAATGTACAAAACTTTTAGACTCAGGTAACCACCTCAAAATCAGAGACTTCTGGGAGATCTGGGCAATAAGGCCCAAAGGACAAGGCAGTGGAAGGATCTGAGGATCCGAAGAAGGATAAAAAGACAATAACTTCTCTGTTTAAATTATCCACAGATCATCTGCATAGACAGCAACACCTACTGCTGCTAAATGAAAGTCATGTAAATTTTTGTGTATGAAAAATCATTTTTCTGTGTATGAAAAATGCTGTCTTCATCCCCAAGAAAACAGTTGTGGAAAAGAAACTAAGTTTTTTTACAAAACTTATATAAACACACCTTTTGTTCTCATCTTCCAGGTTGCCTCAAAAATCTCTGTCCCAAAATGCTTAAAATCTACATTTTGTTTCTTTTTCCATCTTATAAACATTTCTTTAATGAAAACACCTATTCTCAATTCAATAGAAGACATTTCCTTAAGAAGCGTATGTTTGAGGACAAAGACCATGTCCATGTTCATGATTGCTAACCAAATGCCATTATATGGAGCTATGACCTGCAAGAACATCTGGTAAGTGGAGTTTCCACACGTAAGGGACTGTGATGTTTTATAAGAGCCATGGCAATTTTCCAGTTATCACTATCAAGGCAGATAATCATGGCAGTAAATAATGATAACTGTAGATCAAAGATTTTTAGATGGCACGGTGTTATGCCTGCCTCTGTGCTATTTGAAGACATCTATCAGACAATGGGCAGTGCTCAATCGATATGCAACATCAAGGGCAGATATAGCACTGTGTCATAACATACATAACAGCAGCTGATTTCAAAGGAGACAGTATTTAGAATTACCTAGTATTGACTGACCAGGATCACTGGCTGACACTCTCAGCAATTGCTAAGATGTTTTTTGTATCTTCTCTGTATTGATGTTCATTCGTATATAATAGGTTTTATTAAATCTGAGAAGCTGTAGCACTCTCAATTTCTTAAACTCCTTGAGGGGGTGTTCACTGCACAACTAAAACTTTATTGTACTATTGTGCTGAAAAGGAGATGGTGGAGAAATGGGTATTATTTTATTCCTGTCCTTGTGTCTAGTTAAGAGATGTCACATCCTTTATAGGAAGTCTGTCATGGCTTACATTAACATTTTGGTTTTCTGTATCCAAAAAGGACAAACAACTGCTTTGGTTCTGACCTGCTTCCTACTGAAATATCTTTCCCAACCTAACAATTTGCACTGACTTCTTCATATTTTTATTCCTGATATTTTTCTAGTTGTTCATAAGCCCTGCTAACTTAACTCTTCATTTCCCCATGGAGAGGAACTTTTCCCCCAACCTCTGACTGCCCAAGAGATCCTCTACAGAGTTTAATCTTACTGGGATTTTAGTTGATCCAGGGCTTGCCACTAGCCCTTGTCCATGGCTTAAGCTCCTAGTTAATCCTGCAGTACAAGAGATAATAATGATGTTCTCCCCTGAGATGCGCAATCTCCTCTCAGAGCACCATGCCTCCTAGCCCTTCTGCTTACAGCAGAAATGGCCAGGAGTGTGTCCATGTTATGTACTACAGTCTGGCTGAACAAAGCTGGGCAAAATTTTTTAAACAAGGCTTGGCTATCTGTACACGTCAGTGTAATTTTCATTATAAAGGCAGCAGAAGCAAGCAATGGTGTATCAGCAAATGTCATATTAATTCCATTAGTTCTCTGCCTAGCTTCTTTGTGAGCATAATCGAGTGAGCAAGTATGCCGAAAAGGGAAGGGGACTAAGGACAGAAGGGGAAGGTGGACATCTGTAGAGTAAGGCTTATCTGAGCTAGTCCTTTAGCTAAATTTTCCTGAGCTGAAAAACTGCTCAGGCTCTGGTTAGTTCTGAATACAGACAGAAATCTGAAGCAGCGTGAAATGCGTTCATCTGTCTCTAATAATAACTCCATTTTTTTTTAGTGCCTCTAGTCTTTTCTTCCTACCAGAGATTACTTTGTCATTTATATTTGTTTAGCTCATGTTCTAAAATCATACATCCAACTAAAATGACTAAATCTACGCATTTCTGGCACTGTGGCACACTCATGGCCTCCCACGTCTTGCAGGGACAGGCTGTCACCACATCCTGAAAACTTTTAAATCATACCAAATTTAATCCCATGATTACTGTTATCTTAGAGTCATAGAATCATAAAATACAAGGTAGGAAGGGACCCGAAGGTTCATCTGGTCCAACCTTCACTCTTGCTAATAAAAATAGGATCTGCTTAGCACCATTCCAGCCTTACATTGGATTAACAAAGAATTTCACTGTGAACAATAACTAGTGCAGCCAAATATCATATCTTGTGACAGGAGGCAGCAGCAGAAAGATGAGTCAATGGAGTAGAAAATTTAATGGCTAACCTTGTTGTATGAAAACAGATACTTCATTAAATATCTCTAAAGGAAGGCTGTGCTGTTGGGAGTTTTTAAAATTATTATTATTATTATTATTATTATTATTATTGTTCTATTGTATGAATAAAAATGATTTAGTTTGTAACAATGAAGAACTAATATGAGCTTAATCTTTTAAGGAACTCAAAGTTTCCATTAATAAGTTTATATACTACTGAGATCATAGACAATTCAGCTTATTAGAATATGATCATTCTATGTGCATTTTTCCTGTGCTTCAGACAAAGTTCAGCCTTTATGGCTGATACTCGGGTTTCCAAGAGATCCATCTGTTCCTTGCAGAATCAGGAATTGTTACAGAAAATAGCACTCTTGCTATGTGTCTATTCCTAAAAAGAGCAATAATTGAAGGAAACAGAAAATTTAAAAAGCAGAACTTGTTCTAATGCTTTAGAGCAGCATCTTACTCTTTTGTAACTGTATTGCTAGGCCTTTTATGGGAAAATTTATATGGGAAAACATTGGTAGCAATAATGAAGTGTGACAGCAAAGAAACAATAATATGGATTGTCTCTTACAAAGCTGAGTTCAGCAGCAGAAGACTTGCTTATTAACCTGTCCAAAGCTTGTGGACATTTGTAAAACTCAAAATCACAGTTACCTCTACAGAGCTCTGCTAAACCCATCTTTTTGAAGGCAGGTAAAGGGCAGGGCAGAGCAGGGCAGGGCAGGGCAGGGGAGGGGAGGGGCAAGAGGTGGGGTGGGGAAGGAAGAGAGAATTTTGCTTGATTTACAGGGGAAGGAGGGAAGCAATGCCGTACAAACAGTAGTAGAGTGTAATTCCAGTAGACTAAATGCATGGTAACTTTATAAGACTATTTTGCCCTAACACCAGTGGTGAGTATTTTTGTTCCTTTATCAGTGTGTTAAAGGGTGGGTGTTTTTCCTGTGAACAGTTTGAAATAAGATTCAGTTGTCCCTTGAAATCCCATAATTTTCAGTACTTCCTGGCAGACTGTATTGATGCTTTTCACATGCAGTAGCTTCAAAAAAAACTAAGGTAATTTTGTGGGATCCTAATGAAAAAAATAACTTTTTCACTGAAAATAATTAAGAAACCCAAAGAGATCAATAAATTCATTCACCTTAGATGTATCCTTTCTGGAACAGATGAAAGCAATATGTAATAGGTGTAAAATAGTACATTTAAATAGGACTCAGAATTCTTTGCTGTCAGATTTCTATGTTTAATGAAACCAGTCCATGTACTGAAAAATTGTGCTGTATCCTACCAATTTATTTCTAATTTATAGCCATTTTTTAATTACATTCAGCACCTCTTTTTATGTTTAACATTAAAAAATATTGTTAAAATTAAATGAGCAGCATTTTTATCTGCTCTGTTCAAACCACAGATGCTAGATTTGATTTTATTTCTTGCACTGAGATTGAAATTCTATTTTAATATGCAGAACTACAGTCTAGGGAGTCATAAAATGCAGAGTGTTTTCATTAGTTGATGGCTCTGCACCTCTAGTTTACAGGGAAGCTGATTCATCAAACAGTAGTGATCAAAAGACTGAGGCCTAAAAGGGAAATTGACCACAAAGAGGGAAAAAGCATGTACCTGTTTTGCAGTATGTACTTGTTCGCTTTTGAGTTAAACTCTAATTCTGCCAATAAAACTTCTCTTTAAAAGCATAGCCATTTGTTACAGATCAAGACAATTACAAGTTTGAAACATGTATTATTCTTCCTTTTACAGACTATTAGTTACGGAATTTTAAGGGTTGGTTTCCAAGTGGTGGCTCAGGCTGATGTTTCTCTTGATGCCTGCATGATTTATGGGCTAGGTTTGTTTGGATGGTATATTGCCACTAAAAATGTAGTAAGTGGATTTAAAAAAAAAAAAGTATCAAGTAAAGCCCAAAGAAAACTGCAGGTGCAAAGTTATTCCTGCGTATAGTGGGTAAGTCTTTTAGGGAAGTATTTTAAATATGAATTTGGTAATTTTCTTGTCTTTATTTCACAATTTATATGGGCTAGCCAAGTTAACTGGATTGCTGAAACGTCATATTCCTTTACCAGGAGGCACTGACTGGGTTCTTCTGTCTTAGTTATGGTTTGATTGGCATTTCATGGAATGCGGTGATGCAAAATAATCAATTGGAAGTCTCGTTGTCACCACACACAAGGTGCTGGTCCTTGTGGTTTGAAACTGGGAAAAATTTCTGTGGTTTTTGTGTACATATACATGTTTTCTGTATTTCCCATTGACATATCTTAATATGGCCAATATATAGAAAGGTCTAAAATCATAAATGAGAGAATGCATCTCTCTGAATACAAGCAACAACAAAAGGAGCAAGAAATCCAAAAGATAAAAAACTCCCATATGGAATGTCTTTGCATTATATATCTTTGTACTTAATCCCTGTTAGCTCCCAAATGTTCCCTGTAAATTGCTAGATGCTTCTCAAGCTCTGGTTTTAGTTCATCTTATAGCCCTTGCAGGGCTCTGTTTTTCAAATACGACCTCTAAAGGAACGACACAGAACTACCTTTAACAATCCAGGTTGTATTTCCCTGAACTGCTTGTGCTGCTGCAGATGGGTATAATGGAGCTTCAGGACAGAGCTGATGCTCGTGTCTGGTTAATTTTATCCAGAAATGGGTAGCAACCTGCTTTAAGTGGCTGCTTAGTTTCCAGACCAGAGAGTGCTGCAATATCCGGAAATAATGTCTACAGTAAACTTATGCCTGTCATTGAGGAACCTGATTTCATACGCACAGCCCATAGTGCAAGTGCCATGTCATCCTATGGGGGATTTTGTTACATTTGTGGAAGCCAACATCCTTAATTCATGCACCTGAGATGGATGCATAAAGGTAGACAGCATATAAAACCCCATCCTTGTATTTTCCTGTCCAAAGTCACCCTTTCCTTAATTTTTACATATGTATTCATATATACTGAAAAATAAATCCTAAACTTTGCCCTTTCTGGTACTTTTTGCTCAAGAAACCATAAGAGTACATACTGCATCATGAAATGAGGCTCTGCATGTCCAGACATGCAGTTTTCCTACAGCAATTTATCAGCAATGTTATTTTAATTGATCCCTACAGTATAAACCAATTTAGGAAAATATCATCTAGGCAAGAGCATTTGGAAATCCTTTGAAGTAAACAAATCTGTGTTCATGTTCTCCCCTTCTGCATCTATTTGTTTATAAATGAAAGAGATATTATCTCTCCCACTCCCTCCCCACATGGCAATGCATTCCCTTGATTCTTTTCCACTGTTTCAAAATGGCAAAGTGATAATTCTAACCAATTATAGTTCTTTTTTAAGAAGGAAGAAAAACAAATCAATCTCTGAGATGGGACTTTGAGCCCTCCAGAAAAACTACATAGCCATTGCTCTGGGAATAGTTCTATGCTCTTGAATTAGAAGAAAAGTGAAGAAAACTCCAAGATACTAAGAACAAAATAATTTAAATTCATCCACTGTTCTCTGAAGCCCATATAGTGGTGCTATTGATTTCCATGCCTTTGGGTCAAGCTCCATAGACATAAAAACCCAGCCAACCACCCCAGTATTTGTTAGAACTTCTTTTATCGGACTAACATATAAAGACACACGATCTCCTCCTTGTTATGTATTATTCCTTCTGACCTGAATGGCTTGATAAAATTTTTTGAGGAGAAATGGACAATGGAGTGAGGTTGTTTCTTTGATGTAACTCTGTTTAATAATACTTACAAAATTTCCATGAAAACTATGAAAAACCTTTTGGTTGTTCAGATTTTCAACTTTCTTTGTTGCCAGCACATTCTCAAGAGCTGTCTCTCTGGTGAATCCATTCTCCATTGCTCTGTCCCTCAGCTGTCCCTTTCTGCATGCATGTTCTTGTTGCTTTTTACTTGCTCACAGGCTGGGCCCACCCTTTCACCAGATGATAACACATTTCATCTTTGTATGTGTATTTCTGTTGTAGTTCTCAGAAGTGGGCGGCAAAGGGTTTCTTAGATCTCTGCAGGTTTCATGCTGATGGGTTGTTTTGTTTTGGACTTCTGTCCAAAATGATGCAATTATACATGCAAGTATTATAAGGATTATGTCTGATTGATAGGCGTTCTACCTCAGGATCACAACAGGAAAATGTGGCCTCCCTTGCATCCTCACATTTAAATTTGTTTACCCTGGCATGTGCCTTTTTACCATCTTCAGACCTTCCCGACAGGCCTGTTCCCTTCCTTGCAGGAGCTCCTGTGTCCAGACTTCCACTTCCATATCCTTACTTTATTTCATGTGGAATGTCTGAAGAATTATTTTCAAGAAACCACCTTCAAAGGATTTTTATTGGAAGAACAGAATGTATAATATAATATTAAAAAAATGCTTTGCTTGCAAGCTTTTAGAGATTCAGAAATAGGGCTTAGATAATACCAGGCTGAAAACCTGATCTCATAGAACTGGAAGAAATAATCAGTGCAATAATTGAGAGCGTATTACTAATATTATTACTGCTTATTCTTTTTGCCTATCAAATGGAAATATTTGAGCTGCTACAAATCAAAGTGTTTGTCTCAGCAATTGGTCTGCAATTAATGTGTCCTTCTAAGATTCTTTTTTTGTGTGTGTGTGTATTTTAAAATTTATGAGCACAAAAGGTAACAAAACCCAGACTTAGTTTTGTAAAGCTTTTCTTTTGCTTAGCACTGACCTTTAAGAATTTCTCTTGGTGTAACTGAATATTTCAGCTGTATGAATGAATGAGGATAGTTGCTCTGCTTTACCCAGTAAGTGGTCAGCTCCGAGGGTCTCCCAGCTCTTGGCTGGTCACATCTTTGACATATGAGTACCAATACTGGGCTGTTGTTGGAAGATGCTTAACCTCTGAAGGATAACCAACTGAACATAAGGAGTTACAAACTACTGAGCGTTTAGACTCAGGGACAATTTCCTACTCTAAGCAAAAGTGTTTTGGCAGTTTTGGTATCAGAGCTGTAGTGAGCATATGGCTTCACCCAGTAAATACTGAAAATGCTGTAAATGCAAAAAACCCTGATCTTTTCTTGCAGTAAGTCTCGTGCAGGAAAGTAAGGGATCTTTAAGGAATCAGTGAGGATATGTAAGCAGAAATCAAAGGAGCCTGGTGTCTGTTTCTCATGGGGTTACAAGAATGCATTGCACCACGACTCATGCACTGATGCCTTTTTGCTGATGTTCATCCTGTGTGCTGCTTCAAGCCTTCTTGTGACAAGGCCATCCCTCACAGAGGACTTCTGGGCTTTCAATATCACTGGAGCATAAAGCAAAGCAGTGGCTTGGTGAAGAGTAATTTTTCACTACTCATACCATTTTGAAAGTCCCCAATGTTACTTGAGGTCTTTGTACGTCTAAGGAGGAACAAGAGAAATGGGAAACTGTAACTCCTGAGCTGTGCATAGGTCCCAAGTGCATGCAGTGTCAGTTCCCGGGCTCAGGAGACAGCTGCTGGGCATGACTAGTAGCTGACCGCACTGACACAAGGGTTGCCAGCAGTGAGCAGGAGTGCTGATGCAGCTGAGGGGCAGCTGAGCCCATCCATGACATTTCAGCTTCAGCCACAATCCCTGGCCCACCCACTGAACAGTGACATGGTTTGCAAAAAGCTATTGTCATCTCCTGCTTTGGATCCACTTCTGGATTTGGCAGTTCCTTGGTTCTCCATGTGTAACCACGGTGGAGCATGTGGGGATGTTGATGGGCAGTTAGGTGTGTTGTCTGTGACCTGCAGTGATGCTGGGTCATGGGCAAAGGAGTGCTATCATGTGAAACAACATAACTGCAGAGGTTTTTTATAAATCTTATACCCAGGCCAGTGATTAAAATTTAATATTTACTGCAGGTTTTTTAATTGTTGAGATACTTTTTTAGTTGATTGGGGTTTTTTTATTCACCTGATAATTTGTATTTGTGTGAAAGCACTTGTTGACACGGTGTTATGAGTACACTTGGTGTCAGATGAAATGGAAATGAGAAGATCTTTGCCTTCCATTGGAAACCTAGTAGGGCATCATTAATTCATTCTGATGACTGGGACATCAATTGCAGAATACTGATTTTTACCATGCAACAAGCAAGAGGGCAAATGCAACAAAAAAATCAAGGATAATGTATCATTAAAAGCACTTTTTTGGTTTAGTTGACAAATGTAATTTGATTTAAATTATTTATGGTACTACTGCATTTAATAGTAGACTCATAAATGCTCTGTAGTACAAATTTTAAAAAAGCAATACATTACATTTAAAGACAATTTTACTAAATATGATACTTCATGTATGTATAGTGATATATGTGTACCACTAATACATATAACATCACGTGCAGAATAGTCAGATATGTTGTGTAGAGTCCAGTTTTCTGGTTTTTATCTTAAGTAATTTTCACACAGCATTTCTGCTATGTCTAACATTAGTTTTGATTTCTTTTATTTTGCCTACTTTGAAACTTTCAGTGAACAAGTACAAGCCTTCTAAGGGCTCTTTGTGGGTGAGGTTAATTCACTTTGGAGCACATTTTCCATCTGCTTTTGCTCTTCCTAAGTCTCTTAAGACCCTTCAGTGTCTTCTCTTTTTCCACAGGTGCAATAGCAATAGCACCTAATAAATCTGAATTAAAAATCTTTCAAATACATTGAATAGCATGCAGAACTATGTGTGCACAAACACAAAATTTGCACATATATCAGGTAATTGAAAACAGAGGTGCCAGGGACTTGAAAAAAAGAAGGTATTTAGGTGTAACTAACAACTTTGAAAAGCAAGACTCCAATGACCAATGAGAAACCATATGCCAGTGCTAATACACTGCGGGGACAGTTTCATTCTAGGTAGCATATTTGTTATGGAGGTTAATGCTCATTAAAGCACTGCTAGACACCAAGAAAACTAATAGTTCATACTCTTTTAATCTTCTTGTTCCACTTACCTTGAGCCACAAATGTTTGTTTTCTTAGGTGTAATTTGGGGACACGTACATTTGGTTCAGAATTGCTGTTTTAATTTATGTCTTAATAACAGCATTTTTTTTCCTTCCTCTTTTATATTGAAAACCTAAAATCTGTATCATTTTTGGACATAGAATCACAGAATCATTTAGGTTGGAAGCAATCATCAAGTTCAACTGTTAAGCAAAGACTGCCAAGTTCACCACTAAACAATGTCCATAAGCACCACATCTATGCATTATGTAAATACCTGCAGGGATGGTGATTACACCACCTCCCTGGGTAGCATGTTCCAATGCTTCACCACACTTTTAGTAAAGAAATTTTTCATAATATCCAATCTAAACCTCTCCTGGTGCAACTTGAAGCTATTTCCTCTTGTCCTGTCACTTGTTATCTGGGAGAAGAGACCGACCGCCACCTGCCCACAGCCTCCTGTCAGGCAGTTCTGGAGAGCAATAAGGTCTCCTCTCAGCCTCCTTTTCTCAGACCAAACAACCCCAGTTCCCTCAGCCGCTCTTCACAAAACTTGTGCTCCAGACACTTCAGCACCTTTGTTGCTTTTCTCTGGACATGCTCCAGCGCATCAATGTCTTTCTTGTAATGAGGGGCCCAAACCTGAACACAGGGTTCGAGGGGCGGCCTCAGCAGTGCCCAGTGCAGGGGGACGGTCACTGCCCTGGTCCTGCTGGCCACCCTGCTGGGGACACCAGCCAGGGTGCTGCTGGCCGCCTGGGCCCCCTGGGCACACTGCTGGCTCCTGCCCAGCCGGCCGTCACCCAGCACCCCCAGGCCCTTTCCCACCAGGCCCTTTCCAGCCGCTCTGCCCCAGCCTGTAGCGCTGCGTGGGGCTGGTGTGACCCAAGGGCAGGACCCGGCACTGAGCCCTGCTGACCCTCACACCACTGGCCTGGGCCCATCGCTCCAGCCTGCCCAGGTCCCTCTGCAGAGCCTCCTGCCCTCAGGCAGGTCAGCACTCCCCCCAGCTTGGTGTCATCTGCAAACTGATTGAGGGTGCACTCGATCCCCTTGTCCAGATCATTGATAAAGGTATTAAACAGGGCTGGCCCCAGCACTGAGCCCTGGGGAACACCAGCCACCAGCTGGATGTAACTGCATTTACTATCACTCTTCGGGCTTGGCCATCCATCCAGCTTTTAACCCAGTGCAGAGCACACTTGTCCAAGCCTTGAGCAGCCGGTGTCTCTAGGAGAATGTGGGAGATGGTGTCAAAGGCTTTAATGAGGTCCAGGTAGACAACATTCACAGCCATTCCCTCATCCACTAGGCGGGTCACGTTGTTGTAGAAGATCAGGTTTGTCAAGCAGGACGTGCCTTTCATAATTCCATGTTGGCTGGGCCTGATCCCCTGATTGTCCTGCATGTGTCACATGACAGTGATGCTCAGGATGATCTGCTCCATAACTTTCCCCAGCACCAGGGTCAGGCTGACAGGCATATAGCTCCCCAGATCTTCCTTTCCTCCCTTCTTGTAGATGGGTGTCACACTGGCTAACCTCCAGCCTTCTGGGACCTCCCCGGTTAGTCAGGGCTGCTGATAAATGATGGAGAGTGGCTTGGTGAGCTCCTCTTCCAGCTCCCTCATTATTCTTGGGTGGATCCCATCTAGCTCCACAGACCTGTATGTGTCTAAGCAGAGCGGCAGGTCACTGTTTCCTCCTGGGCTGTGGGGACTTCATTCTACTCCTCATTCCTATCTTCCAGCTCGGGGGGGCTGAGTACCCAGAGGGTGACTGGCCTGACTATTAAAGACTGAGGCAAAGAAAGCATTGAGTACCTCGGCCTTTTCCTTATCCTTTGTGGCAGTGTTCCCACCCCTGCATCCAACAAAAGAAAGAGGTTACCCTTAGCCCTACTATTTCTCATGTATTTGTAAAAACATTTTTTGTTATCTTTTATGGCAGTGGCCAGCCTGAGCTCTAGCTGGGCTTTTGCCTCTCTAATCTTTACCCTGCACTGCCTTGTGACTTCCTTACTGTCCTCCAGAGCTGCCTGCCCCTTCTTCCAAAGGTGGTAAACTCTCTTCTGTCTCTGAGTCCCAGCCAAATCTCTCTGTTCAGCCAGGCTGGTCTTCTTTCCTGCTGGCTTGTCTTTTAGCACATGGGGACAGCCTGATCCTGCACCTTTAACATTTCCTTCTTGAGTAGCGTCCAGCCTTCCTGGACCCCTTGGCCCTCTGGAACCATCTGCTAAGGGATTCTGTCAGCCAGGCTCTTAAACAGGCCAGAGTTTGCCCTCTGGAATTCAAGGTAGCAGTTCTGCTGACCCCTGCCCTTACTTATCCAAGAATCAAAAACTATCATCTCATGATCCCTATGCCCAAGATGTCCTCTGACCACCACATCATTCACCAGTTCTTCCCTGTTTGTAAACAGCAGGTCCAGTGGGGCATTTCCCCTGGTTCAGTCTCTGACCAGCTGTGTCAGAAACACTCCAGGAACCTTGTAGACTCTTTCCTATATGCTGTGTCTTATTTCCAGCAGACATCTGGTAGTTTGAAGTCCCCCACAAGAACAAGAGCTAGCGATCATGAAAATTTCTCCAAGCTACATGTAGGATGTTTCATCTGCCTCTTCATCTTTGTTGTGCGGTCTACAGCAGACTCCCACGAGGATATCTGCCTTGTTGGCCCTCCCCCTGAGTCTGCCCATAAACACTCAACCCTACTGTCACCATCATTCATCTCTAGGCAGTCAAAACACTCCCTGACATACAGAGCTACCCCACCACCTCTCCATCCTTGTCTATCCCTCCTGAAGAGTTTGTAGTCATCCATTGCATCATTCCAGTCATAGCGTGCCACTGTGATGGCAGCTATGTCATAGTCTTCCTGCTGCACGATGGCTTCCAGATCCTCCTGTTTGTTGCCCATACTTCAGGCATTGGCATGGGTGCACTTCAGCTGTGCTATCGATCTCACCTCCAGCCCTGGCATGCTGCACCCAGGCTCATCTCTTAACAAGCTTGGTTTTATTCCCTTACACTTTCAAATCATCTTGAAAGCTCTCTCGATGAGCCCTGCTAACTTGTGATCTGGGATCCTTTCCCCACTTTGAGACAGGTGAACCCCATCTGCTGCCAGCAGGCTGCTGTGTAAACTGAGCCATGATCAAAACCCCAGAATTTAGCCATTGACTCCAGGCCCAGAGCCAGGTATCGATCTGTGTGACCATCTGATTACATGCCCCATCATGCCCTGCAGCTGGCAGGATAGAAAAAGACACTACCTGATCCCTCAGCCAGTCACGCCAAGGCCCTGAGGTCTCTCTTGATTGCTCTCAGACTTATTGCCATTTGGACTTCATCGTTACCCACTTGGAAGACCAGTGATGGGTGGTCATCAAAGGCTGTACCGGACAAGGGAGTTTTCTAGTGACATCCCTTAGTAGTGCCCCAGGGAGGCAGCAGGCTTCCCCGTGGGTTGGGTCTGGTCAGCATGTCGGGCCCTCTGTTCCTCTTAGAGTGGAGTCACTGATGACAACCAGCTTTCTTTTCTTCCACTTGAGAAGTGGTGATACAAAACTAATCCTAAACATTCTAGTTCCACTTCTTTATGAAACAGGGAGTAGGGCCTGGAACAGTACAGATTCAAGTCACTAGCCATCAAAACATGGGCATGAGGCATTGCAGTAATTTATGATCTGGCAGCTGGGGGCTAATGGACCCTAAAATGTAATCATTAACAAAAGGACACTGTTCACTTTTTTCTGCAGGATTTTTATGTAGGCAGCAGTCCTTTATGGTAAATAAATATCAGAGGAGTTCTTAGAAATTAGTTAAATACAAACATCCCATACTAATCTAGGTGAGGCTGACCAATAAGCAATTACATTTCACATGAGTGATGCTATAGATGCTGCCTTTCAACGAAGTGTCTTGGCAGATATTTTCACATCTAAAAGTGCTAATGATTGAGATCTATAGGGCAAAATTTGCATGACTTGGAAATCAATAGGAAACATAGGGAGCACAGTGTTTCCAAATATTGACTAGCCAAAAATAAATTTTGTTCAGCTACTTTTTAGACATCTAGGGAAATCAAATGTATTTTCAAAGTAATGGGAAATAAAATAACACAAGACCCTACATTTAGCACTTAAAAATCCATGTTCTAACATAAATGCATTACAGATGACTTTTTCTCCCAGAAGAAACAGAAAAAATGCTCAACAGTATTTTGATAAAAAGTCCTTATTGTGGAAAAAACAAAGCACAAGAATCTGGGGACAAAGACTGCTGTATGGTGTGATGGATGTATTAAAGAAGAAGTGCTGACTAACCTGACTAATGTGTCCCCTTGATCCATATTATCAAAATTTCACAGGTGTTCTCTGCACCATAGAGAGCACTGAAATAACTCCCAATATGCTTTTGTAGTTGCTTCAGAAAAGAGGCAAAACCACCTTTACTGCTATTGCAATACATGTAAGACTGGGTAAGAGTAAAGCAAGCAGCTAAATCAAACACTTAGCTGGAGAAGAGGCAAAGAAAGCAAAGAAAAACAATCCAATTATTTTATGTTTGTTTTGCTAAATGGTTTTTCTGTCAAGGACTGTGGAGAAGACATCCTTCTTTCCTCTCCGTCTTTTTAACTTGTTTCTATTTTCTAAGGCTGGGAGCAGACAGTACCCTATGACTAGCTATACATTGCTGCTGAGACTTCTGCCAACACTAATCAACCTCCTCTAACAATTATCAATAAAGTATAGTCTAGGCTTTGTCTGCATATGATTTAAAACAGCAACAACAACAACAACAACAACAAATAAACTAGAAACCTTTTCCTATTGTCTTGCAGTTGGTAACTGGTTTCTTTCCCTTGAAAATGATCCTCTGCCTTAGCAGCCTATCCCCTCCCTCTGCTCCTACAAATACTTCAGCATTTGTTGTAAACTTGAAATCCCAGCTGCAGATGCAGTTCAAAGAGCAGAAGTTCCACAGCCCTCAGGCTTTCTGCAGCTGATGAACTTTTGAATCTGGCCAGGTGCTCAGCGCTCAAAACACCCCACCAAATGCCCAAAGGGCACAGAGGATGCTCAGCAATTCTCAGTTAGGAGTCTGATTATTTCAGTATCTCCTCTTTGGACCATCAGTGTACATTAGGGCAGGCAAAGAACACTGAGATGCCATGAGTGACAGGCAAAATCTTTTACATGCAAAGGTTTTACTCTTCAGGTTTGTTGCAGTATGACATTTAGGAGTTAATGTATGGAAGCAGTAGTCACACAGAAACATGACCAGGCTCAAGATTTGGACAATTTGGTTCAGAGCACCTTAGCTGAAGGGGGCTGCAATAAACTGTGGGCAAGGCACATGAACAGGCAGGACTGCCAGCACAGGTGGTGAGCTCTGAAACCAAGGTCTGCCTGCTTGCCTGTAACTGCCAGCACTGCTGGAAGCCTCATGGGGAAAAAGCTCCTTGCTAAATCTGACTAACACAGAGCTTTTCTTCTGCACTGAGCTCCTCTTTTATTAACTCAGTGTTCAGCCTCTGGAAGGGTTGACTGCTATTTTTTAGGGTGTCACTGAAAAAGACACAATGAGAGAGAAAGATAGGGTCTTGTGAGAGTGGTTCAGTGTAAAGGCAGACAGTAAGGCACTCCTTTAAAAATGACTGCTCATTAATATGCAGCTATCTTAAGGCATATCTTACCGTAATTATGCCTGGGAAAAATAAAATACAATTTTAGCTAAATGATCTAAATATTTGCAGAATTATTTCAGAGGCTTTTAGAGATATGTGCGTAAGGAACACAGATATCACACATACCTCTCTATTCTTAGTTTAATACCAAAACCTTACTTTTGTTATGGGCTTTTTTCTCCCCCTGTCTGTATTTCTTAACCTCCAAGAGATGCAGATGTTTCTCAAGCAAGACAGTAAGGAGCCTAATTGGTGCAGACTATATCTGCAGGGTAGTTTTTCCAGAAAGACTGTTTTAGTTATATACCCACATTTAACTTTATGCATATTTTTCCTGAAATGTTTCTTTTAGTCATGCCACACTCACCAGAATTTCTTCATCTGGTAGCTATGAAGTTACTAGTTAAGGTGAATCCAAATTGTGCTTTCATCTGCCTCCCCCTAATTCAGAGTTTCTAACGTCCCTTAAGTGTGGCTACGTGGGGAAATCTCACAGAGTGTAAAGAAAGATATTCATGGCTGTCACTGGTGCCTATTAAAATGTCTGTGTTTGTCTGTCTATTTTCAGTGTAATTTTTTCCTGCACTACTTATGCATTTCTCAGAAATCTATAGCTCGATAACTGCAGTATGCCTCATATGGTGCAGATTAACATTATCTGTTTCATTATGAACTTGCACTTGACATTGAAGGCAGCAGAGGCTGATTAAAGTGCAGGATCAGGCCTTACATTAACTGCAGCTTGAATGTAGCTTTTCTCTGCAGGTCAGTGGCAAATGCAGATAAATATGGCAGGGCTTATATAAACAGCATTGAAAAGAAATCAAATGAATGTATATAACATGCTTAACATTGCACAGCTTCTTCCACCCAAGAGCCAGTCAGTCTTTGGCTACACAGAGTATATTTTACAGGTTTCACATAGCTCTGTTTCAGCAAAACACTAACTTCATTTTTGTCTATAACTATGTGATTGACGGTGTCATCAAACAGACTGGCTGAATGCCCAATATAAGGTGTTTGCTTAAATACTTTGCTGAAATGGGGAATGCATGTGCCTGAGACATTCTGTGGAGCTTCTGAACCCCTGGATAGCCCTAAATAAATCTACTCTGTTATAGAGACATATTTTTAATGCTGAACAGTATGTAACATTAGACTTGACATTTTTATATATGCATTATTGCTGAGATACAGTTGCTGTGGGAGGTATAATTTAGAATTTTCCAACCCTTGCACATTTAAATATCTCTGTCGCAGCATTATACTAACATGTTATTTCCTTATTTTTTTATCTGAGAGTTGTACTGTGTATCACTTTTATAGAGCTCTATAAAACATCTAGTTAACCATATCCATATTACCCAATCGTTTGGGTTTGTGTGGTGAGGAATGAATTTCACCTTTAAGCATCAGATATCTAATTAAATTGTTTAAGTTTTATTAATGTTCCCAATTCATTATGTGCTGAATAAAAGGAAGAAACCAACAATACTTGCTCATAGCAATACTTTTCAGCAAAACATTTAAGTAGTTAATTTCTTATCAGGATTACTTTGAATGATTAACCAGGTACTTTCTGTCCCTTTACTCTGTATACTAAGGAAGTGGAGCTGGTCAGATTTTTTTTTAAAAAAAAAGTCTGTATCCATCATGTCTTACAATATACTTCAGACATATGGCATACTGCATAAATAATTGATGCCATCAAGGCTTATGTCAAGGTACAACAAAAACAGTTAAGGTACATTTGACTTGAAATAACACATGAACATGAAGACAAATGGTATTAAATAAGGGTGATTTTTTTTTTCATGTCTGCTGTTGGCATTGCCATTGACTTTCGTATGAGAGAAATTGGGTCAATACAATCAGGGCATTAAATGTTCAATAACAAAACGTTTAAATTTTGCCACAGACAGACCTCTCTCAAGGAGTGGTTTAATCAGTAGATGAAAACAAGACTGACTGCCCTGCAGAAATGGTGGTTCTAGAAGTACCAGGTCTTTTGCAAGTTACCACCAGGGTTGGTTTGGTGGCCTCATGGACTACCAGCATGCTTTGCTTGGTGCCTGATTTGCCACAAGCTTGAGAGACATTCCAAGCATCCAAGTAGGTCTGAGGCTTTCCAGCCTATGCTGGCATGCACGTCACTTCACTAGAGCTGAGCTGGGCAGAGCCTGGCTGGATGGAGAGACAAGGGTGTAGAAGCTGGCACTGAAAGGAGAAAACACTCAGAGCAAAAACTGCTACTGAAATGCTTGCTCTGCTTGTTTGACTTGCGAAGTCTGAAGCTGCGAGGCCACCTTTCTTTTCCCAGTTCTCTTCTATGATTTGTTCTCTCAAAGGCAAGATGCTGGGAGTAGGGAGGCCCTGGCCCCTGGGTACCCATTTCACCTTCAATATGTGTTTCATGCATATTGAATACTTCCCCTTGCCTGCTGTCCCTTAATCCCTGCACCTGAAAGTTGTGATGCTTCACTTGAGACACATGGCCTGGGAGCAAGCACCTAGCTGTGACTATCCACATGTGAAAGGTAAGATACTGGCCTTTGCCATAGCAATAGAGGGCACCAGGCTGGGTAAACGGGAATGGAAAAACCTGCCTTGCTCTCGCTGAAGGAATCGGTACAAGCCTCACAGTTTGGGTGGCTCACGTGTTGTTGAAATTTAAGTCATAAAAAATCAGACATAGCAATACATGTTGCTGATTAGAAATGGCATGATAGAATCCAAATTATACTCAAATCCAACATAAGAAATGAAACATTTTCTATTAGTTGTCTTTCTTTTTTTTTAATTTTTCTCTTTTTTCCCAAAGAGGACATTTCAGAAAATTTACGGAATATGCACAGTTAGAGGAGAAACTTACGTTTTTGGGCACAACAGCCTGCTTGATAAACTAGTGACAGACTGTGAGCTATAAATTTCAGACTCCATGAGTATGATTAATAGATTGCATGTAAGACAAAGTTGTTGCAAACAACTGTTTGTAACATTTACCCCCCAAAACATGTCAATAATATGTGTTGAAGAAAACAGCATAAAGAAATCTCCAGCTTCCAGCTCTCTCTATGAAACTGAAAATTTCAAAGGCTACATTCTCAAAAACTTCTGTGGTTTATATGAGGCTTCAGGAGAAAACTGGCTACAATTTGAATGACTGTAAATTTATTTTTCCCCCTCAAAATACTGCATCCAGAAATAGTACTTAATTGTAATTTAAAGTACATATTTATGTCAGGCTTTATGGCATTTTCCACACAGTTCTATATAATTCTTTTTAACATGACAATAATGACTGGCCATATAAATTCTCCTTTGTTCTTGGCTTCTAACAACCCTGTGTGAGTTCACCACCAGAGAATGGGTAAGGCAGAGGGTCAAACAGTAGGAAATCACATTGCTTTGGAGCGTTCTGTGGAGTCATGGCACCATAGAGCCATGTAGGTGGGCAGACACTTCGGGTCTCATCCCACCGAGGTCTGAACATCCCGAAAGATGGATGTGGGGCCTGCCCCAGTGCTCTGTCCCCCATGAGAGTGCATACAATAGTAATATTGCCCACCTCCATTTTTGTCCTCATCTCCTTCCCCTCTTCATCCCTAGGCTGAACCAACTCAGCACCCTCCAGCTCCTCTTGTACACCCTGTGCTCCAGCTCCCGCCACCATGGGGACCTTCCAGTGCACTATATATACTGTATGTCAGGATCTGTCCTGGGCCAGGAGCCCAAACCTGAACCCTGCACTCCCAGCATGGTCTCACCGGTACAGAGCAGCAAGGCAAGATAGTGCCTGGCCCTGCTGCTGTGCATGAGCAAAAAAAGCCCACCACTGGCATCCTTTGCCGCAAAGGATCTCTGCAGACTCCTTCTGCCCATCAGCACTCCCATGACCTTTATGCAAAGCTCCTTTGGCAAGTTGGTCACAGCCTGTATTGACCTATAGGATTATTTTCTACTGTCGTACCACGTGCAGGACTTTGTGTTTGCCTACACTGAACTTAAGGTGACTGATTGCCGTCAGCCAATTTTTCGGCCTTCCTGAGGTCCCCCCAGATGGCAGACCTGCCCTCCAGAGTATTGGCTGTTCCCCGCAACCCACCCTCCCCCACTGCAGCTTGATATCAACTGCAAACTTGCTAAGAGTGCACTCTGTCCTACAAACATTTTACAGTTTTACCTGTATTCACTTGCTGGATGTTACTGGCTACTGATCACCAATAGCACTGATTGCAGCACTTTGAACCCAGAAGTTCAGTCTATTTTCTACTTATTGTCCACTTATCAGGCCATATCCTGCCAACTTTGCTACACAGTTGCTACCTGAAACCATGTGGCCTTCCTAAAGCCAAGGTATGCAACATCCCTTGTCCACAGCACCAGTCATCTCATCACAGAAAGCAATTAGTTTGGTCAGGCAGAATTTGTCCTTGATACATCTATGCTGGCTGTTCCTAGATAACTTGTCATCTTCCATGTGCCTGAAGGAAGCTCATTTCATTATTTTATTGTTAAATTAATACCCTGCTGAGGAGGTCCTCTTGGAAGATACAGTCAGAAGTTTGATAGATGGTTATCCCCCAACTCATTTCCCTGCATTTCAGCAGCTGAGTCCCATTGTGCCTAAGTGGGGAAAATTCTGAACTGTCCTAAGTAATAACTATTCTTCAAATAAATCTATAATATACTAAATTCTTCTCAGCATTTACAGTACAGGCTCGACAGCAGTGGCAGACCAAGAAATTTAGGAAACATAGACTAGTAGTCCATTGTGATTTAATTTCTATGAAAACAAGAGCTGTACATTATCCAAATAACCCAGTAAACGAAGTTATCCAAATAATTCAGTAAGGGATACATAGTCAAATAAGGAGATACATTTCTATATCCTGGGGCTATAAATCTGATCTAGTCTTGGGGTAGGAGAAGGCTAGAGAAGAAGTCTAGATCATAGCTGGCAGAGTAGCTAGAAGACCCTCTCAAGTAATGCAGCAAGAAGCACCCAGCAAAAAAGGTAAGAATAAAATATGCTGTACTGTGTGTTAAGACAAAAATAAACCCCCAAATCCAGTCCTATAGGATTTCTGAAATAATCTGGGCAGCCAAATGTGGCATTGAATAAACAAGGCTGCTTGTGTGTCATGGACTTGCAGCAAGGCTGTAACATCCATAAGCACTGAATTAGCTTTATCGGCCTAAAGGAGAGATGTGAAATGTAGACTCATAATCTGATATAAAAGAAGATATTTTAGTGGAGACTTGATTCTTCTGCTAAAATCAGTGCAGTTGATAAGAGTTTTCATTTACTCCTTTGTGTCTCCTTTCCCTGCTGTGTATTTATAGTATGTCATAAGGTGCTGAATGACCAGTGGAGCTGGGCTGCCCATGTGCACTGGGCATTCATAGCCAATATGCTTTACTATGGTGTTCTCGGAAACAAGATTTTTGCAGTCCATAATATCAGTTTACTGTTGGGGTTCTTTTGACTCTTACGGGGGGCATCAAATGAATTTGAGTGTGGAACATGGAATCCTGCTCACTGGGGGTTTTTTGGTTGTTTTTTGTTTTGTTTTGTTTTGTTTTTTAATGGGACTCTTTAGAAAGCCTCTTTGCCAGAGCAGGTAGGCAAAATATTTGAATATCCTGACTTTACTTAAATGATATGTGGGGACAGCACTGCACTACTGACTTCATGAACAGGACAGGCTCAGAAGCAGGAAAAGGTTGTAATAAAACCACAATACCTTGCAAGAATTATGGAATCACAAAATTATGTAAGTTTTTTATGGTATCAAAAGACCTGGGGGGCTATCTAGTCCCAAGCCTGGCTCAGAGCAGGGGTAATAAGAACAGGTTACTCAGGGCCACACCCAGTAAAGCCTGGAACATCTTTATGGAGACACCCACAACCCCTTGGAGCCACCTCCAATTGTTTGTCCACTGTCATGAAGGAAAAGTGTTCTTAATGTTAAACCAGAATTTCCTGTGTTCAGAACTGTGCTTGTTGCCTACTGTCCCTCCACCTGCAACAAGGGTCAGACAGCAGTGAGGTCTCCCCTTCCCCTTCTTTTCCCCAGGCTAAGCCATCCCAGCAGCCTCTACCTCCCTGGTCCATCCCATGCTCTAGCCTTGACCATTGTGGGTACCCTCCTCTAGACTCATTGATGTGTCCTGTGCTGGGAGCACAAATCTGGACCTTGCAGTCTCTGGAGTCATGTATTGAAGCACCATGATATGCATAGAGCCACCATGACACACGTCTCCTGCCTGCAATTTCAAGTCTTGCAGACCTTAATCAAACAAATAAGGACTTGCAGAAAGGTTCATCAGTCTAATAAAGGACTTTGTGGCCCCCTTTTTTCCTTTTGGCAAAGCAGCTATGAATGTCCTTTGACAGTCCTTCTCTTGTTAATACCCTGTTCTGTTATCTTTGTACTACAGACTTGAAACTGGAAGTTTTGTCCGACCAGGTGTGATAGAAAAGGCGTGCCCTTCAACAAACATACTCCTCTATGAAGTAAAGTTTATTGGGGATTTTATACCTGTGTTGGAGCTCCTTCTCTCAACCTGCCTCTGAGGTATTTTAACTCAGAGAGCTGCAATACAGCCTTGAGATCTGTCATACCAAGAATATGCCTTGGTGGGCTGACTTTTAGCGTTCATGAAGCATAAGTTCAGACTGAGAAGTGATGTCTTCAGCTTGAAATTCACAATCATAAGAATTTTTTTCCTTATGTGTAGGAAAACTGTATGTCTTAATAAGCTTGCTGGCACCTAGGTGTCACTTCTTCCCCTTGCTGAATACAAAACTAGCTGACATAGATATTCTAGGCTTATGTGCTGCAGGCAAATACTCTGCCCCAACAAAAGCAGGATTCTCAGTTATGGTATTTCCACTAAAAAGTACACCAAAATGAAAAGGCAGTATTTTTTTGCAAGAGCTTTGAAATTAAGTTAACGGAATATTGTATTTATGGCAGAGCATGTGTAGTTATATTAGCCATCCCCCAGCACATAATTTGTCAACTAATACATTATTAGTAGAGCTATATTATACTGTATATTTTGTTTCCCAGGGTCCTAACTTGATGTGTGCATTCATTGAACCAATCCCTTTGTTGCTCACTTGTCAAATCTCCTCCACTCAGCAGCTAGTAGAGGTATTGGTGGTTGGAAAGCTTTACTTGTTTATGTCTCTTTCTGCAAAAAGTAATGACAGACTAGTTGAATCTAAGAAATGTCTGCTTTGCAGATGAGAAAAGAAGTTTACAAAAATTATGTCCCTAAGGACTAGTAAAACTGGAAAAATTTTCAATTATTTCATGTGCGTGTTGGCTCAGACAAAGTCCATTGTTTAACACTGAGGACATGAAGGCTTCAGACAAAATGCTTTCCCATTTTAGTCAACTTGTCAGGCTCCTAATACTAATACTCTAAAATGATGCCAAAGTTTTTTATTGTCCACACATACATTCTGCATGTATATATGGGCAGTCCATTACCAGTATATGCATGAATAAACAAACTTATTTTGCTGTTTGCTTTTCTGTGTGCTTTAAATGAATCACAGAAGACCAGAGGTGCCCAGAATACTGCTTCAGCTGACCGCAGTGGGCCTAATTTCTCTAACTGCTTTAAACTGATCCCACACTTCCAGTAAAGGAGCAATAAATCAGGAGAAATGGGAACTTGAAGGGACCATCCCACATTTTCTGGGCTGCAAACAAGAAAAGTAGAAGCTGTGGAGCTATTCCACATGTAAGAGTTTTAGCAGCATGTGCAATCTGATGTTTATAGGTATTACCTGTTTTTTCAGTAGTCAGTCTTAGGCTTACTTCACGCATTGTGCATTCCCAGGAGTATGAGAAAACTATCCACATATTAGGTATTTTCATGGAAGACTTCATATTCTTTCACTCTTAGAGTTTGTTAGTTTAGATCCATTTGAATGGAGGTTTGTTACCTGGAAAAGTAAGTACACTGAAGGTAGACACTTGTGGAGTGATATTATCTGTCAATATGCTAACAAGGAAATACTTGAATGTTGCAATATTTAATTAATACTTAATACTGGCTAGAGTTCCATGTTCAGTGTTCCTGCTCCTTAAAATGTCATAAAAATAACTTATGCTCTACTGGGTGACTCCAACAGAGCATCTCAGAAATGTCTGACAAGATAGGACACAAATATGCTGGTGTTGAGATGCCAGCTATGGAAGTGTAATGTTGTCCAGCCCTGGAGCCATTTCAGGGTGGTGGGATTAGGATGAGGCAGGCTCTGGGCACTTCAGACCAATGTGCAAACCCTCTCATGTTGTTTCAGTAACCCCCCCCAAAACACAATAGTAAAAAGGCTTAAATACATAGTGTTATGTCTGATGTATACGTTTTAATCTGTGCATGTCACAGGTATATATATATATTTTTTTAACATCCATAACCTTATTATATCACTTACTTTTCCCATGTGGTATTGAATATGGCTTTTCTTATTTACTGTGTCCCCTTTTCCTGTCTATTTATCTGTCTACTTCTGGAGTGTACATAGATACAGTATAATGGCTCTAGTGTTCTATATCTGCTTGATGTAAGGGGAGCCATGTTTTATAACAATGGATTTTTTAAAGCTAAAATGCAACCATGTTAACTAGATTGTAATTTCCCCCCCTATCGTTTAAACAGGGAGATGCAAAATGTGTATGGTATAATTTGCAAGCGGGACTTTTTGTTAACTTCAATATATCTTTCACATATAAAATGCAGGAAGATTTGAAAAATATTTTTTCTTCTATTATTTTCCTCACCTGCTTTTCTGCTCTAAAGTACAAAATATATTATTGTGATTGATGAAATGTAAGTCAGTGTTCAAGATCGGGTTAGATGGAGCTTTGAGGAACCCGGTCTAGTGGAAGATGTCTCTGTCCATGGCGGGGGGATTGGAGGTAGATGATCTTGAAAGTCCCTTGAGCCCAAACCATTCTATGGTTCTATGATTCTTACCAAAGGTAAAAACTGAGTCAGAATTCCTGCTGCTGCATTATAGAAAAAGCAATACAGTTAGATTTTATTTCTTCCTAGTTTAATTTAGTTTATTCCCTTAGGAGAGATCCATTCACCAAATTTAATTTAGCTGTAATACACTGTAGTAAATATTTTCCAAAAAGGAAAACTTAATGAGTTGAACACATGCATTACAATCTTCCTATTTTCCACCTTACCTTTTCAAAAGCTTGTTTTGTTCCATTAAAACTTCTTAAGGGGAAAGTCAGACCTCCAGAAATGTCCTGGGTTTTGCATCCTCAGTGAAAAGTTTGTTTATTCATTGAGGGACAACCCTAATCCTACTGAAATTACAGGGCCTTCACCCCAGAGCCGCCCCTGGCCCCACTGATGTCTGCCAGGGCTGTCCCTGCGTGGGGCAGAGCTGCACAGTGCTCCTGTCCCAAGGTTGGCTCTCCTTTCCCAAGGCTGGCTCTCCTTTCCCCGTGCCCTGTTCCCCCCTGGGCGGCAGCCCTGCCCTTGTATCCATTGGTGCAACCCTCAGAGCAACCTCCAGCTGATACTTCTCCAAGCCTGAGGGAGTACAGTTAGGTCTAGGCTGTGGGGATATGCTCCTGCTGTTCCATGTGCCCAGAATGGACAAGAAATAGAGGAAATGTGACCATTGTCTTCAGCACCTGCATGCAAGGAATCTGTACTGAAAGTTCCACTCCTGACTTCTTCATCTGTGCGACACAATGCTTGTGTGTCATCACAAGCCTTCGGAACCTCCAAAAATCAGACTCAAAATCCATGAGATCTTAAGAAAGGGTATTTTTTTTTTCTTCATCTGCCTATCAGGTTTTGATAAAGGTCAATCTTACATTTTGATTTCTTTTCTATATTAACAGGGAATTAGATCATATATTTTCTTTAGAAAGATTCTTATGAAATCATTAAAGAATTTCAAGGGGAATAAATGACCTGGAATCACTGTCTGAGACATCAGTCCCAGTGACATTAGCAATAGATTTATAGCTCATTTACATGCAGCCAATATTTTTCTCTACTTTGATTCCAGTCTCCATTCTGGCAAATTGCTAATGGAGAAACTGATGGGAATTTTGCTGGAAATGGATCATCGACATGACACTTCCATCATATGCTGAGAGATGTAAATTCCTTCAACAAGCATGGATTAGTAGAAATACAGTCCTCTTATTTGTATTCCCTGTCATGTGGATACTCTTCATACTCTGAAAATGAAGGTGCAAGAAAGGAATGAAGTTATCAAAACTGACTGTTATGCACCTCTAAAGTTGCATTGTTTAATAATGTAAATTGGAATGCAAAAATTTAGTACAGAAAGGAATGGAAAATCTTCAGAGGTGTTCAAATTTTATTCCTGGAAGCTGAATAAAACCCTATGGTTTATGCCTGCTTAGAGATCTGCCCCTTGTTTGCTGCTGCAGTGTTAAATGAACTGCTCTGCATACACACAGGACTTCCTAATCCTGATTTGCTTTATAAATCTGTAGGTTGATAGTAGCTTGATGAATTACAGCAATGTCAATATCATCCTGAATAAAGGTGTAATAGTGTGCTCTGTAAGATACAGTTTTCTTTAAGCTCAAAGCTCTGATAATTCTTAATGTCTTTCCTTTTAAAAGGCAGAACCTTTAAGTCACAAGTCTGTAGTTATTTTTACATTTTATAACCTTGTATGAGACTAATGACACAAATGCCTTTGTCAAGGGTAGACACCAGCATTAGCGTATTGAGACCAATGACTCAGTGCCTTGCTTGAGATGAAGTGTAGCAACCTGCATTTTCATCACAGATCAGCAGGAGAGACAGCACATTATACAAATATTAGCACTTAAGCAAAGCTTTAGGCAAGGGCAATATTGTCACAAAAGCAGGGAGAAAAGTTCATGCAAGCCAGGGGCTGTGCTCTCTGCAAAGGTGAGCAAAGCCTCCCTGACACATTTCACGCTCCTCTCAGGTGTGCAGCAGCTGCGCCAGGGGTGAAGGCATGCAAGGACAGCATCACTTTGATGAACTACTGACCAGGGCAGTTTATCCATTATCACTAATGAAATGTGCTGCAGAGCTCCTTGTGTGCAACTGAATTACATGGACGAGCCCTGCAGAGGACACAGGTGTGCAGGGGCCACCACCAGCTCAGATCTATTGATCTGAGACTCCTAGGGTCAGGGCCTTGGGGAAATAAAAGCATTGTGATCCTGAGGATTGCTAGGGGCTGTGCTGATTCCCTTAGCTTCTTTAGGCTTTTATGTAGCCTTAGCGTAGCTGGCAAGGTAAGTTTTACCATGTGCTAATCAGGCTGCATTGAGACCCAGCCTTTTTGCAGCGTGCCTTGGTTGTAACAGTCCTGAAGGGCATAGGACAGTGCAGAAGCTGGGTGGGTTGCTGAAGAAGGTATGAACTACAGCAGTAAGCAGGATCAAGGCTAGTGTCCAGGTTCACTTGTCAAATCCACCTCCTACATTTAATCTGACCTAACTGGAATTTACTCAAATGCCTAACTTGTATGTGAGCTTGCGATGCACTTTTCCAGACACCAAGGCCAAAGAGTAAGAGCCACCACATCGTTGGTGTTTAGGGTTGTATGTTCCCGAACTTAAGCATTCTTCCTTGAACTTACTCAAAAGTAAGCCCACTCATTAGCTGAAAATTCTGATGGAATGTAGAGGACTGAAGGCAGTGGGTTGATTAGCATTGGTAACATGCAGCTGTGGCCTTGCCTCAGAGGCAGTGGGTTGATTGACATGGATGAAGTGCAGCTGTAGCTAGTTCTGCTAAGTGGTAAAATAGCCCTGAGGAGTGTGGGAGGTGGGGTTGGGTGGAGGAGGAGGAGTAGTGTGGTCTGGCCTGGCCTCTGGAGGAAGGAGAAGCAATACAGACAGTGGAATCTGACTGACAGTAAAAGCCTTGTTGCAGCTTACTGGTTTGTGCTGTGACAGTTGGTGCCTTGTGTGATGCAAATGGAGTTGGACTCTGACTACAACAATGGAACAAATGAATGTATGGAACAAATGAATGTGTGTACAATATTATCTTTTGTACTCAAAGAGCAAACTCTGAGAAAAACAAGAAAACAAACTCAGAGAAGTATCTGGGGAGGGTAAAAGAGACTTATACATTCCTATTTTTCATCTTATTCTTCTAATACAGTTGTATTTAAAGCAGAAGTGAAATGTCCAATGAGAACATTAAAGTGTTATAAGCAAGGTTATAGCTATGCTGCAGTGTCTGGATGGTACTGCAGATATAACTGAGCCAGCCAAACCATGGGTCAGTGCAAACCAGTTTATCTTCCACTCTGTGCTAGTGCCTCAGCTGCTGTGGGTAGAAAGGTATCACCACTCAGGACAGGTGTTGTGTGTCTACAGTACACTATAGATCCTCCTTTTTGAGGTTAGACTAGTGCAGTTTCCTCAAAGATTTTTTTTTCCCCAATTCTGTCACTGTTTTGGAATTCAGAAGTAAAATACTGCTCACCTGCAGGGTAAAAAGGGAGGGTTTTTTTTTTGGTTTGTGATTTTTTTTTTAAAAAAAAGCAAACCCAAATTTCCATTTGCAAGCATTTGTTATAAGTAATTTGCCTGAGGAAGGATGTTCTAGAACATTTTTCCAGTGTAAGCAGTGAGTAAAAAAATCCTAGACTGAAACAGAGAACTTGAAAAAAAATACCTACAATAGCAAACGGTAAGCCTCATTACCCCAGGTTTTGGAATCTCTCTTTTTTTTTTTTTTTTTTTGTCCTGAGATGAACAAGGGTTATTTGTGACCTGCTCTGGGGAATCACATCTGGAATATAAAAACAGATGGCTTCAAACCAAAGAACTGCTTTGCATGAAATGCAAAAGTAAGCATATTCTTTTTGCACTGCTGACTGCATTCAACAGTAGTTAGCATTATTGGAATAAGGAAGAAATGCTACACGTGTGTGGTAAAAAGGAATTATTTATGTTAGTGCTTCTTGTTTGCTGCAGCATCAGTACAGTTTAAGCAATCTGAATTTAGATCTTGCACTTCAGGTCCTACCTCCTGCTAAGGGCACAAGGGAGAAGGTGTTTGTCATGGGAGATACTGTATTCTAAATTACTACAACACAAAAAAGGAAGGAAACAGAAGTTTGGGAAGGTGAAGGGATTATCCAAGAATCACACAGTAAATCATGGCAGAGCTAGGATCAAAGCTAGATTTCTCAGTTCTGAATTGGTAATCCCAGCTACTGAGTATGCTGCTTCTCAGTGCATAACGTGAACATGCAGTACTTTGTACAGAAACAAGCACTAGATGTTTTGCTGTTCTTGACTTATTTATTCACAATAACTAAATTCAAGGAGCATTTAAATCTGCACAAACAGGACTTTTGAAAGGAATCTCTAGTATGAATCCTAACAAGGTAGTTAAGTTTTCAGGTCCTTGAGCACAGAAAACTCACTGAAAATATCCCTGTCACTAAAGGAGGTTGTGCTCTTTCACAACAAGTACTTTCCCTGCAGTATCTGCAGATATAAAAGCTGCAACAAGGGAATTTGGACATGTCTTTCCTGTGCTATGCGGTTTTAGACACCAATGAACAAACTAAAGCAATTATGTGCTTTTCATAGCTACTGATGAACATGCTGATGCCTAGTGTCAGGGGCTGCAGTGATGACAGATTTAGGGATTAGAAAATGAAACACACAGAATATTTTATGCAGAGCAGGGGACTGCCTTTGCTTAGCAGGGAAAAGGCAAAGTCTCTTGGTGTCACACAAGAGTTGTCTGTATTTATATTTGCCTCTTCAGGGACTGCAGGAAGTACAGTGCACTCATGACACCTGGCAATTTATGGCCATGTTGTCTTTAAGGAGCTCAGATTCAGTCTTAGGACAGCCTGCCTGCATTATCTCCACCTGTGTGGCACAAGGTGTTTCTTTTTCCAGGGAAACCTTTATACCAATGTGTCTGCCTTGCATTGGCCACGTGACAGCTCCTGGATAGATGTGCAGGAAAGCACCACGCAGCTATTCTGTGTGAGAGCAAGCAGCTCCATCCACACTTTCAGGTGTGTCCTGATAAGCAGGATCTGCCCAAGAATTCCTTTACGGGCTTACCAGTGGGGCTGCCCTGGATCTGCTTCCTGAGTATTCCTGCTGCTACATCGCAGAAGCCAAATTCAGCTCTAGCATCATGGCTGTTCCAGCACAGTGGTGTGTATGGAGGCACAAAGAAAAACACTTCACTGCTTTTGAAATTCTGGCTTCTAGGAGCCTATGTGGAAGCTAAGCCTCTCTGAATATAATTTCCTTGAGTAGATGGAGACTTATCTAAACACAATTTCCAAATCTTTTGAGGTTCATCCATTAGGGTAAGAATACAGTGAAGCACATGGCAAAATACACTCTGCTGTGGTCTGTTGCAGTCTTTTTGTAAAGGCAACATAGTTATATCTCAGCTTCACAGAAGAGTCAGAGATAAATAAAGACAACCTCAGCAAACAATACTAAAATCATCCTTAACTATTTCTTTCCCTGGTCAAGTTTCCAGGGTGTCTAGTGATTTTGGGTACCTCTGCAACTTATGAGGCACCTGATTTGAAACCCATAAAAGTGGGTTGGTTTTTGTTTTGGTTTGTGTTTTGTTTTCATTTTTTGGGGGGGGGGGGTGGGGTGGGGGTGACGACACGACACGGGGACGGGGGACAGGGACACGACCACCAAAAAAAACAAACCAAACTGCTCAGGACTTTACGTTGTCCAGTCATGTACTTTTCTGAATGCCTTTGCTAGAGGGGACATACAAAATACCTCTTTTGATAAGGAGGTTTTGCTGCATTTGTCTCCCATGTTGGTTGAAAAATATACAAGATGAGCCTTTCAGTATATCCTACCAAATGTACAACTGTCTAGTTGTGGGGTTTTTTTTTAATTAATGTACTAACTTCACTTGTACACATATTCCTAATTTCCCTTTTAATTTTAGTGACTAAAGAAAAAAAAATTATGCCATCTGGAAACTCTCACTTTATTTTCCCCCATGTTTTCTGAGGTAATGTATATGATTACTTGGCAAACCGTCTGCCTAATACCACTACATCTTGTCAATAATTTGTATGCATAAGATGAACTCTTGTGTGAGTGATAGTTCCTTTGATGCAGGAGAGAGTAGAGGAAACAGTTTTAGCTGAAAAAAAAATGCAAGTGTCTTGTATATATGTTGCCGAAGCACTTGCTCTAAATGTTGTGTCCACAGAGACTTGGATTAATGATCCAAATACCAGAGCAGTGTGACAAATGACTGAAGTGCTGCCACTGTTGTGTAGCTTGCATTACAGCCTGTGACAGCTGTCCACCAGAAAGGCAAGGCAGTGAGCAGGAGCAAAAGGCTGCTGCAGGAGGGACTGGCAGGCGAGGCACTGGGCATCACAGCATGGAGTGGAGGGCTGGATGATGGTGGAGATGGGTGTGCAGATTTTCAGGCCAGAGTCACATGAGTTCATATGTACCTGCAGGCTCCGTTTCCTGGTTCTTCTGTCAGGGAAAGGTTTCATCTATATGCAGCTTGTTTTCCTCACACTATTAGTAAGAGGATGAGGAAAATTTTCTCCCCTCAGCATTATTTCCACTTAGTACCGATGTAGCTCAAACAAAAAGAAAGCAATTATTTTCCTCTTACGATTGCTACGTAACAGACTTAAAAAAAAAAAAAAAAGTTTTTTTAGGAGGGTGTAATAAGGCAGTTTTAAAAAATGTATTTACTGTACCTGTTACTCTGGCTTTTTCAACTCAATCATTATTAGTTTTCATTTACAAATCTATTACAAAAATAGTTCAGCTTGACTTGACACCCTCTTTTTCCCTCCTTGCAACACTCTTGCCTTGCAGGTAGCTTCAGTCATCTAAAGACAGTTTGCTTTTGATGGGACAGTTACATGTACCAGAAGAAGGGAGAACCAAATATTACTGTGCCTCAGGAGTTTAGCAGAATACTTACAGGGTATTCTTTCACTGTTTTGCAATAAGGTTTCAGTTCAGCTCCTCCTGGCAGGAAACTGACTTAAACTACGACATGTAACTCACACCACCCATGAACTACCCAGTTCAGTGACTTGGTGTTGATTTCTGAAGAGGAACTTTCAATCTCACTTTATCACAGCAGTAGTAACTTTCCATAGAATGGGTGCAATGAAAAGAAGAGGAGCTAGTAAAACTAGAAATGCAGGTGTCAGTGTTGGCAAGGAGACTAAAGGGCATGTTAGCCTAAGAAAGTAAATGATTCTTTTATCCTTAACATTTGCACCTTAGCACTGGTACCGTATCAGAGCTGAAGAATAAATGTCTGAGCCTAGACAAAAGACCTTTACTGCCACAACACATGCTATAAGTAAGTTTCCATGAGTGTTAACTTTACAGTTATATTCCCTTCCAACAGACTGGAACCTGAACTATTTTTAATAACAGATAAATATTAATTTTATTCCATAAAATTTCTAACAGTTTTCTAGTAATTTTGGTCAAGGTTTTGAAAAAGAGCTTTGAAAAAGCAGTTGTTGTGAAGGACGTTATTGGGACTGTGCTATCTATCTCAACATTGCTGGCTGACCACAAAACAACACAGAGACCCTGTAAAGAACTTGCCTACATCTTGCTTTGGCGAACCACGGATGTTTACCCAGACATCGTTGCATCTGTTCGACCACGAAAACCATGCATCTCCTGTTTTGTACCCTCACCCCAGCAAGTACGCCTAGAGCCCAGAGGATGAAAAATTCTCTGAAAAGACAGTATGGGTGCTTGCACCACTGCCGAGTGAGGGGTGAGGCTATGCAAAATAGTTCTTGGAAGGAGCAGAGACTTTTGGGTGAACAGCCTTCGAACATCTATAAACGAACTGTGACAACCAGCACCGGGTGGAATTCCCCACCTGCCGTGAAGTCGATCCAGGCTGACAGACCCCCAGCTCCGTGTGGTGGTAGCTGTTGCACCTTTCTTTACTTTATTTTTCCTCTCTTTCTCTCCATTTCCTGCCTCTATGTGAGTACCATTAAACTTATTTTCTTTACGGCATTTGACCTCGTTTGTGTCTTAATCTCACTCTGGGAATCATAAAGAATCTCCCCAGACCCGACCATTCCGGGCCTGGACAGTTGTATGTAAAAAGTTTATCATAATTTTGTGGATTTCTGTTCACATACATGGTGGCTCATATGAAATAGCAATGATACCTCAGACTTTCAGATTATCCTTTAACAATATCATTTTCTAAACTGTACACACTTTTCCCACACAACAACTGTGCAATCTTGATATTAGTTTTATTCCTTTTTTCTATCCTTACTAACATTATGACATTTTTCATTCAAGTATTTATGTTTATTACCTTATACAAAGATCTGCTTGTGTGCATTCCGTCTCTTGGGATTATGATTTGAACTACTGTGTGTAATCTAAAATATTTGTCTTTTACATGTCAGCAAGCTGCATTTATAGGACTCTTTACTCTTTGTAAAGCTTCCTCTTTACAAAATTCTTTGGATCCAAATACTTTCATTTAAATTTTAAATATATTGTGTTTATTATTACATTATGATTTCTCGTTTCTTAACAGGAATTCTCATTTGCTTAATATGAGTCCCATAGGCATAAGGTCTAAATTCTGCAGAACTGTATTCTCTCTTCACTGTGCATTTTATTGTAACTGTTTATTCAATCAGCAGATGTTAATTAACTCTCCTGTCTTTGTTTTATATCTGTGAGTCTGCTGACCTAATGTAAAGAGAAACCCAAGAAAATATGTTGAAAATAACCTTTTTTTAATGTAAAGAGAGGAAGCAAAAATGATGCGATGGTTTATTTTTTTTGTCATACTGTAAAAAGGCAATCTAATTTAATTATTACTCTGGCACTGTGCTAATAACTATTTAGCCTTTACAAATGACAGTCTACACTAAAACAGGGAGCTGACCCATGATTTTAATATTAATACTATTTTTCTTTTTTGTGCTAATTTCAATCAGAATGGAACATTGTGTGTAATATTATTACTTAGATTATAGTCATATATAAAAACCTTTGAAGCTTTATGCATTATATCATTGAAATGGGGTGTTCCTGAAAGAATGGAGAGGGTTTTTTTAACGGTTTCAACAACAAGGTTTTAAAAATATTTTTTAAAATAGAAAGTAAAACCAAAAATCTACACACATCATGTCTCATCACACCAAATCAGTTTCTGCTAAAGCACTGAATCCTTGCAGCGTAACTCCAACCAGTATCAGACAACACAGAGACATTACAAATATTTCCATCTACATATGTGGAAAAATTACACATGGAAATGCCAGACCCTTTTGGTTTGCTTTTTTGCTGAGGCTGTGAAAAAACAAACACGTTCCTTCAGCATAAACTGGTTTCGGACAGCCTGTCCCCTTGTCGGTAGTAGCCATTTCTGTGCACCTTTTTATCCCAAGCTAAGCACAGGTGTGATTACTGGTTTTCTACTGTTATCTAGCACTGGCTTACTGTAACTTGGGCATCATGCCTCTCGCGATGCTGTTGGGGCTGCCCGAAGATTTTGATGGGACCCCTTGCCCTGCTGGTACTAGATGAGTAGGAACTGTGACAGTGGCTAGTGCCCTGGATCACTTTTCAAATTGTTACCACTCTGTTGCAGAGGTGTCATAACATCAGTTGAAGCAGAACATAAATGTAGCTGAAGTAGAACATAAATGTTTACATGTTATTGGGGTTTTTTGCAGACTGAGCTAAAATCAATGCTGCATTTGATTTTTAAAAATGCAGTGGATGAGGGTTTGATTCATAAGATGTCCAACTGTCTCTCCAACTGGAACAACAATCTTCAAAAAGGTTTGTATACATGCTTCCGAAAACTCAATATGTGTATATATCTGCTGAAGTTGAACCTGTTTGATAGAATATAATTTTCTCATTTCAGTAGTAAATATCCTCCCAAAGCCATTTATCTGTTGTAATAAAGAAACCCAACAGAGGTCTGTATGAAAAAGTTGACCGGTATAACTGGAAAACTTTTACAATTTCCTGCAAGATGGATGAAAAAGGGAGGAAAGAGAAACAACACTAATTCAGAGTGACTCTGTAGCCTACCAGCACTTCTTAAAAGTTCTAGTGACATTAATTTGCTGGCCCTGTGTTTGAATATACAATTGAAATTGAGATAGGGTAATGTGATAGATGTGTTGCAGTATATGCCCTTCTTGCACTTCTTTTCACTATAAAAACAGTTTTAATTAAATCGCTTTCAACTAATTCTGGCTCTTTTAAAAAATATAACTAAGATGTGTTGTAAGCGACTGAGACGTCCTATTGACTTGAAAATGTTGAAATGAAATTCAAAGACTTTTTTCCCCTTTTCGTTCCATGTGGTCAAATCTTTGCTGTGGGGAAAAAAAACATATTGGTATACAATAGATTTGCAATAGAAGTAGTTTCTGGAGGTTTGAGTGTTTTGGTTTTGTTGGTTTGATGTTTTATTTTGGGGTTTTTTTGGTGGTTGGATTTTTGTTTATTTTGGTTTTGTTTTTTATTTAAAGTTCTCAAAGGCACCAACAGAATGTGTCTTCATTTTCTTTTTGTTTTATACCTTTGACCTGATTTGCTGTAAAAAAATCACTATTTTGTTATATTGCAAAATGGTTAAGAAACCCTCTATGTGTACAGATGGCTAAATGCTGTTACTTGAAGGGCAAGTCATGCAGATTTACTTATAAACAGTTTCTCTAAGCAACTGAATGATTTTTGTGTACTTAATAATATTGCTAAAGCTCTTCCCAAAGTCATACTTGTGCTAACTGAGGTCAGGTTAATTCTACAAAATGAGGTCTGAGATCAACAGAAGAAATTTCAAGTCTGAACCCAAGGTGACAGACAGCCTGTGAAAGACATTCCCTGAGCTGCAGAGCTTGTTGACCAGGAAATAGCAATGTCACTCTGCTTCTAGGAGCTTCAGCACTGTTTCTGTGCCTGGTGGGGTTTTGTTTGTGGTTTCTTTCATTTATTTTTTTTTCTTTGAGTAAGGAGTGAAGAACACATATTATTTGCTGTTGCCTTCACCTTTCTGAGCAATATGACATTGAAGGCACATTACAGGCAGTGTTTTACAACTGGAATAAAAGAAGAGACAAATGTTTAGTGCTCTGTGACCTCACAGACATGTTTTATGTGTGCAGGCGACCTACAACTGTATTAACTTGTTTAGGTAGACTAAGGACCTCATCTCAAACATCTAAGGTTTTGAGTCATGCTGACAAATAATACTATTTCCCCTTTTCTAAATGGTCCTTGGGTGATTTGCTTGTACCAGTACACTTCACAGCTGGCCTTGGGTGCCTCTGGCATGTTATGGCAAGCTTTGCTTAGAAACTTCTATAAAATGCAGAGTCTTTGTGACTCGGTGTTCAGTGCCATGCAGGAAGATGCAGTCTCACAGCACGGCAATATGAACTGGAGAGTAAGAGAAACCAGTTGTTCGTGATACAGATGGCAGCATCTTTTAATGGATTTCAAAATTCTGAATGCCTACTAAGAAAATCTGCCACCTGTGATATTATATTATGTACAATCTTAAGAAAATTATTAGTTTGTCAGATCCAAAGGCTGTTGGAAAAATACAGGCTGGCAGTAGGTTATGAGGGCATGAAACCTGTGGTACAACTAGAAACCAAATTTTTCTTTGGAAAATCATTACAGAAATAGAGGTAATATATGCAGAGTGACCTACAAAGTCTTGACAAAAGTGTTGATCAAATACAGAGCTAACAGTTTAGATAAGAATACAGAATTTTATGTGTTTAGCAGAGGTTAAACAATTACGTTAGCTAGATTTTTATTTTTTTTTCCTGGAAGTTATTCACCCATTTCATTAAAACAGCATAAAGAAAAGGCAATCATTGGGTCAGAATTGTGACATGGGAGATGCTCCATGACATCTAATAATTTTAAGGTCAAAATATTCCAGGATGAAAAGGAGAGAAACATTTTTCTTTGCTTTTATTGGTTGAGTTTATGGTTGGGATTGCA
Source organism: Falco punctatus (assembly GCF_963210335.1). Classification (NCBI taxonomy): domain Eukaryota; kingdom Metazoa; phylum Chordata; class Aves; order Falconiformes; family Falconidae; genus Falco; species Falco punctatus. The sequence goes on from NC_137586.1 coordinate 72,021,511, forward strand.
GAAATGCTTTTTGATCTGTGTTGACAGAAGATGGCCTGTTCTTATTAGCTCATTTTCACAACGTTGCCAGGATTTGATGTTTCTTTTCCTTTTTTTGTTTGCTTTTTTTTTTCTCCTTTTTTTCTTTTTGGTGTTTTGTGTGTGTGCATTAGTTTCATTAAGAGGAGAACACAACACAGTCATTAAACACATTGGAGTCTTCGTATTTCTCTCTGTGTTGGTACCGAGTTAGCAGAACAAACTGTGACTTTCTGGAAATCCATAGTATTTTCCATTGAATGACTCATTTTTGCTTCTACTTGTTTATAAAGAGGCATTGCACAAGTTCAAACATCACAAAATTCTGATCACAAAATGGAACAAAGAGAAAAAGCTATATAACTTAAGATAGAAATTGAAAGTTTCTGTTGTAAATAACATTCATCTTGATGAATTAATTGTTATAAGTTCACTATGCTTTTCAAGTATGCGGTCTGACCAGTAGTAGTAGTTTGCAGGAGAAATGGGCAGTTGAAGGAATTACCTATAAATTTTAATAGGGTAAGTCTCCTAAGAGTTACACAGAAAAACCCCTAAGATTTAAAAAAGTGTATCAAAGCTTTTAGACCAAATTTTAGCTACTACTTCTGATTTTAATCCTGCAGTTTCACTGATGTGAATTTATGGCATTAGGTTAAATCATTGGATAAGAGTTAGTTATGAAATGTCTAGGCTTCTAAACAATTACACCTAGGCTCTCTGGGTCATCCAGTTGCTTGTGGGCACAAAACTGCAAACAATTAGAGACTGATGTAAATCTACTGATTAACCACAGAAAGTATTAAAATATCTAGTCATTTAAAACATTGATATTGTAAAAAGATGGCTAGAAGGTTGATGGTTCCGAGTAACATTATAGGTGAAAGAAAAACCAGTTTAATAGCCAAAATTTGCAAGTGTTCTTATTTTAGAGATAAGACTTTAGAAGTCAGAATAACTGCCTTCTTGATGTCATCCTCATACCCCCCATCCCCCTCCCCCCCCGCCCAGCAATGATACTGGATTTGTTTTGTCAGCAATACCAATGAATACAGCTACTGTATTGTATAAAATAATTGTATTATATGGCAGATAAAACAAGGGGTATGCATCAGATTATAAATCATTTAATTTTACAAAGGGATTTTACATCTTAATCTGTTTGACCATCACTTTCACTTAGACTCTAAAATAAAATTATGTTATTGTATTCCTTGCTATAATCTAATATTTCACCTATAAGGAAATGTCAGGTCACATTTGCAGCAATCTAGGGGCCTCTAAGCCAGATTGGAAAGTCATTCTGTTTGAGCATTGTAAATGAACTTGTCCAACAAAGTTTTGGTTGAGGACAATCAAGGACTCATTATACAGTTAATTTACCCAAATGCCAGCAAAAGCAATACCAAGGCTGTTACTGTCTGTCCTTTGAAATTTGAAATGGTATAAAGCATACAGGAATTTATGCTTTATTATCAAGTCTGGGAAGAAATTGTATTAAAAATATATTTTTGTAGAAGATTGTTACGTTATAGTGCAAATAACATTAAGCAAAATAATATTTTACTAAAATGAAACAAACTGTATTTCAGTATTATGAAAAATATGGGTGTACATTTGTTTTCATAAACCATACTAGGAGGCTTGACTATCTTTGATAGCCTTCCTAAACTGCTGTATAGGCAGGATAAAGTTCTAACAAAGGACTTTTTTGCAGCAACTGTGACTCCCTTTCTTACATAGTATTGTGTATATGTGCATTCACCATACACACCATCAGAGAACATGACTACAATTTTGGAAGTGGTGGCATTGACATGAGAAATCAGGAGAAACAGAGATGCAGCTGTGAGTGGTGCCTAAGTCACTAATCAATCTGTTTTCCTCCATAGGCAGAAAGAAGACAAGAATGATATTTCCTTGCAAATTTGTGAAAGGCCAGGGATTAGTCAACATATTCTGGTTATACACAGTAACTTTTGTGTTCTGACTATTGATTTGCAGTGGTATTTGTCTATTTTCTAGCACTGCAACGTCATCTCAAAATCACTACGTCATGTCACCTTATTAGTTAGTTTAGCTGTGTTTTCCCAAGATCATGCAATACTCTAATATGGACACTGGATAGAAGACCTCTTAAAAAGACTGGATCACCACAGCCTATGATCCATGAATAAACCTAACATAATTGAACGTTAAACCTAACATAATTGCCTTAATATCAGTGATGCGTTTTCAGAAAAAAAAAAAAGATCTCTGTCTTCCTTTACTTCTTCCAGACAAAGTGTTTTGTGACTGGTTTTGTTATGGTATCACATGGTATAACATGATAACACAAGAAAGGTCATATTTAAAGCTAAAATCTCCTATTGACTTTTTCATCATTCAGAAAGGGAAAAAGCCTTTTTCTGGTAAACTGAGGCTCCTGATGTAAGGAATGTAAAGAATACTTGGAGGAAAATGTATTTTCTGTAGAAAAGCCAATATTTCTCTGTTTACCACTCTGTAGAAATCTGTGCATTCTGCAAGGCAAATCCTTAAAATCCCAGTGCAGCAAAATACAGTGTATTCAATTCCCTGAACAGTGCAACACTGTGAAACTCCTGGAAGAAACTGAAAGATCTGTCATGGCTGGTAATGTTTAGTGGTCTTTTACCACACCAGGCTGATCTCTTCTTTCTCTTGAGGGTTGTTTTCCTCCTCCATTTCTCTGGAGACTTGTAATGAGAGGCTTGTCAGAGTGTTGAAGACACCATAGGTTGGAAAAGCAATCTCTTTGCCATGCCAAGAACAAAATTTGGCAAGGCAGTTTTCCTTTATGCTATTTTTAATGTTAAGGCACTGGTCTTGCATCAATGCTCTTCTGCATGGGCATCCATAGCACTGTCAGGGTTATTATTATTACCAAAGTGACTTGATGTGGGAAGGACATGGGTATGAGTTTCAGCAGAATAGGGAGGTTTTCTTCTTTAGTGCATTCTCTGATGTAGCAAAGACTCTGTCAATTCTGTCAAGAAATTGTGTAAGACCTACAGTAAAGCCTGCGAATTTGAGCATGGTGAGGTACAGACAGATTGTCTCCTCCAGGCTTCACCTCTTTCCGTCAAAGATGGGTTGGGCCAAAGGAGAGAGCTCTCAGGGCAGTCAACATTAACTTGTCTGTCAAATTCTGCATGAAGAACAGTGTTTTCAAATATGGTAGACAACTTTTATGAAGTCTAAGGGTGGAAAAGTGCACTGAGCCACACCAAAGACTTGTATTATTTTCCCACTGTTAATGTATGCTAGGCTCCTAAACTCATGGAGGGATAAATGGTATTGGGTGGTATAAAACTCCAAGTGAAATAATAATTCTCCAGGTTCGTGTCATGTTTCTTGCAGATCTAATTGACATTTCTGGAAACAATGTTGGAACACTGTTTACCAGCAGTGGAAGTGCCATTTTTTAAGAGAAGCTTGTCAGAAAAGAAGTATGCAGTAATTAATTGGTACCTTACCTGCACATCCCTCCAGGTGGCCTCTAAGGGCATTGTAAATTCCAGCACAGCCAAACATTCAAGAATCCTTCATATGTCAAGGAACAGAGAGAAGCCAAAGTTTTTGCCTGATGCAGGGCTATCACAGGGGCGGGGAAATGGCTCTGACAGTGTAATTGCAGCCAAATATCCTGGGTGAAATGTGGTGGTGTTTTTTTGTTTTGGTTTTTTTTTTTTTTTTTTTTTTCTTATGAAATACTGCGTTTAAGAACTAAATGGACACAACTGTTAATTATGTATTTAGTGATTATAAGAAGTACGAATGAAGTATGATGGATGGCCGAACGTCTCTCTAATTTCTACACTGCTTCTGTAATGATTTGACAATTTAAAAAAGTCTTAATGCATTTAGTACATTTTATGCTTAACAGGGTGTTATTAGGCACTAGTCCAAAGAGCAGTCAAAGAACTCTGCAGGTATACAGAAGCCTTTCATAACAAGCTGTAGAAGTGGCCAATTTGTGGCACTTTCAAGAATGTAGCAGATAACATATGTGTCCCATTATTTAGCAGAATGAATTATCTCTTGGATCCACTCCCTTTGCTGTTTGTCAGCCAGCCACACTGCAAACACTCTGTGTCCTCAAGCTTTTTCCCTTTAAATGGTGCAATCACATTATGCATTCCTTACCCATAGCTTTTTCCCCTTAAATCAGTCCCTGGCATTTGACACCTACAAACTAAAAATAAAATGAACTGAGTCCCTAGTTAACGTCTGTTTATTAAAGATGATCTTTCCTGTATAGAATTACCAGGACATTTGGCCTGATTTACTATACTAACATTTCCAGTTTGGCCCTGGGTAGGGAGCTGTGCTAGTAATGCAGCACCCTATGGTGAAATAGTGCCTAATCAGTATTTATGAATAGTGTTTTGGAAGTCGCTAAAGAGCAGAGCTTTCACAATGGACTGGGGAAGAGGTTTTACCTTCTTAAAAAACAAATATTGCTGAGCATTGGGGATCTATATGGCACATTAGGATTGAAGAGCTTTCATTTTTAAATTGCGGTTATAAATGTGCAATGTAGTACTGTTAGTAATTTAAATGGAGTGTACCTCTCAGCCATTAATGCTATTTGTTAAACTTCATAATTACTATGCAAATGAACTGCTGCACTTAAAAAATGGGAATACAGTGAATACAACAGAGAAGAACAGCTGGAAATTCTAACAAAATTTGAAAATAACCTTCTTTTTTTCTTCTTTTATTCTGTTTGGGTTTTGGTTTTAAACTCTGTGTTCTTTGGGGAAGATTGCATTTTGGGAAGAGAAAATATTTTTTTGATGTTGAAAGCAGACCTATGGGGCTAATTCCATACAATAATAGGGTGCCAATTGTGAAATGTATATGGTTTTCCTAAATCTGGGACCAGTTCTTCAGAATGTCTAGGTTCTAATACTAGCTTTTTTCAGAAACCTGGCCTCAGGGTAGAAGTCCAAGCTATGCAAGGGAGCTTGATGTATAGATTCTTGTGCTGCTGGAAACCCTTCTAGGCCCCTAAGCTGGAGTCATATAGACACGGCTATGATCACGTTGGATCCTATTACTCTGTGTTCTGTTAATGTGGAGAGCAGATTGCTTCTTCCTTTTATTGTGTGGAGCTATATATACTTATATATATTTAGAAGTTATAATCCTGTTTTCCCTTCATCTGGTTGTCAAAGCAAGTCCATTTTTAAATCTTCCCCAAGTTCCTATCTTCTAGATTTATATGCTTTCACTCCTCAGGAATTTCTCCAGTGATTCTGTGCCTAAAATTTGATATACCGTTTGAAGTTTTCCAAATGTGTTTCCCAATAGCTGAGGAAACTGTAAGAGTCTGTTATTTCCATTAACAACCTATATTCTGGTTTATGTGGTCAACATTGATTATTGCTTTTTTCATGATATCAACACATTTTTAGTTGGTATTACTTCTGTGATGCAGGATAACTTTTAGATTCTGTTCTGCAAACTTGTTACATAGGAGCTTGCTCTTCCATGTCTATTTGTGTAAAAGGTTATTGTTGTTCAAGTGCAGAAACCTGTGTTTATCCTATTTTAAAATGCATCCTGTAGGTTTGTTGTTTTTTTTTGGTTTGTTGGGTTCCCACCCCCCATTATTTTAAAGGTTATTCGATTGAGCATGCTTAAGAAAATATTTGGAAATTTTGGAGAATACTTGCATTTAAGCACAAGATCAGAAGGTATGTATGTGGCTGATCTGCAAAGGTCTGCAACAAATCTTTGTATACTATAGATGGTGCCAATGACTTCTGTGTCTCCAGGCTGCATGAGCTGAAGTTCTTTCTGCTTGGATTTCCTTCAAGATCTGATTATGCCAAGCAGTAGACTTGAACAGCTGGGTATAGGCCATTGGAGAAGACTTGTGGGAAAGTAAAACAGTCTGGTTGAGCTAAAAAGCACAAATCTGGAGAAGGTCTACCATAATGAAAACTTGAGAAATGAGCATGCTAATCCATACTCTGATAGATAACCACAAAACATTTCAGCAGAATACAAAATTCAGCACTGGTGATCTAGGGAAACAGCCCCACACAGTTGTCACAAGTAAATCTCAAGGGAACTGTAAAACTTCATATGACTAGTAGTTTCAACAGTGGCCTGACTTTTAAATGTATGGCTTGACATTTAGAATGTACTTTTTAATTATGGAGAAATATTTTTTTCTACTACTGGAAATAACTTAAGAGATCAGTGGTATATATTCTAATATATATTCTAATCAGTCTACCTAGGGGAACAAGCAACACTCTGTTCAGATCCATGTCAAATGTTGACCTGAAAGAAAATGTGCTGAGTCATTTGACTGTGTTTGACTTCAAATCATTTGCTCATCATGCTGAAGCTTTTGTATATCTTGGGGAATCTTAAGAAAAATATACCTTATCCTTGGTAATAAATATCTCTACTAATGGCAAATGTGACTTAGTAGGAACTGCAATTTTCAGTGTTAACATTAATTAGGAATTGAGGAATAAGTTTATGCAATCTGAATTACGAATAATTAATTTCAAGTTACATAATTCTGTTAGACCTTTTTGCAAATCAGAATGCCACTTTCTGCTCCAAATAAGCTGCGGAACTAGTGTGTGGGTTTTTTTGTTTTTGTTTTTGTTTTTTTTTTTGTGTAAAGCATAGCCAAAAGTGCATATCTTGCTCTGAAACTGTCGCCACAACTTTTTGTTAGTAATAGAAATGGAATGAATTAGTCAAGATACAATATGGTACATGTGCGCACAAAATCCGTGTGCAACTCAGCATAGAAGTTAATATCCTTGAATTATTCCTTCTTTTGCATATATGAATATGTATTAATCCATTTTGAACTGCATAATACTGCAACAAATCTTCCAAACTAGTCAGGAATGTAGTTGTCTGATGCCAAAAACTCTGTTAGATTCCTCTGCAAGCTAATGATGTTCAATAAGAGTAAAAAGCAATGATTTCTAGATCTTCCAAACCCATCATAAATAAATAAGACTAAAAGGAGTTTTCAAATGACCACTAAGGGTGATTCCCATATAAGAGATTCTCCCTTTCCTGATTAGGAAATAGCAAGATAGTGAAAATTAGGCCGAGTGAGCTGAGGAAAAGGCCAAAATGTCAGAGGAAAAGCCACGGAAGATTTTATTATGAGATCAAGGAGCTGTTAACAAGGATGAAGGATGGTCTTAAAACACTCTTTTTCCTGTTTCAGTTTGAATGATGATCTAGCCAGTTTCAGTTCTCCAAGGCAAAGCTGTCAGGTGAGGCTGGGGATCTGTAAAATCAGAAGTGCTCCCACAATTGTATATGTTAATACTGCTCACCTGCATGATGGCCAGTGACTGCAGCTGATAAAGCAAATGAGTAAAGACCAGCTATGTTAAATGCAAGGAACATTTTTTTCTTCTTTTGTTTTCTTTTCCTTGCTGTAAAAGTGTGATCTGAGCATTTTGTTCTAATGCTGTAGTACAGAGACTTACTTCCAGGATTATCCATCATCTGAATATATGTACTAGACTGGGGAAATTAATAGCAAGACAACACTATGATTGAATTAAAAAAACCCAGACTAATCCAGTATTGTCTGCCAACATGTTGGTGATCTATTCATGTAACAGCTATTACAAGAGTTTGTCTTCTATAATTGTTTTCAGAGTGACTTGGTACACCTCTTACAAAAAAATACTGGAGAATCATCTTTTACAAAACGCCACGCACATGTTGTTTAGCAGTCTTGTGTGGATAAATTCAGCCATCAGAGGCTGGAATGAGACTACATAGACTCATTTCTCTACCATTTTGTGCTGCTGGTTCATGAAATGTATGACTCCTACATAAGCTTAATTCAGTTCATGGTGAGAAATTGTTATCAGGTAACCAAAGAAAACATCCAGTCCATTATATTGTTGAATCCTCTCAGCTCATTACTACGTTAAGCAATCATACAAATCATGAATTTTATTCAAGTGTTTTTCCTGTAGAAGCAAGTAGCACAGTAAAGGTCACTGTTAGAGGAAATTCAGTGTGTACGTGGGTGTGCCATAGTTTGCATGAGACAGTGATTGCTGTTGTAGCATTTTGATGATATTTTTTTTTGTCAGGTGATTTCTATTCAATAATAAATCGCATGTGCTTAAGCAAAAGAGCTCTGCAGTAAATAAAATTATTGTTGAACTCTTTGGTAAAAATGCGTGAAAATGAAAGCAAGAATAATTGAAAAGATCTTTTTTCTTTCTTCATGAATTAAAAAGAATATTAACATAAACTACAAAAATCATATGAAGGTCATAAAAAAGGTTATCTTCTAGAGAAGTCCACAGGCTGCAAAGGAGAATAACAGACAATTTGGATTAATTTCCTCACTTCCGATGAGCTGTTTTTGAAGACATTATTTGTCATTTTCTCAAAGATTCTTTTTTTTTTTAGCCATATCATGAATGGAGAAATGCATTCTTTCTCCTTCAGCCTCTCTCTCATACACACGAATACGTACTCACACACGTAAGCAGAGCAAATCTCCATCTTTTTATTCCCCCACTTTATTTCAAAATATTATCAGTGGCTTACAGCATAGTTTTAAGAATTTGGTGTCATTCAAGCCATGGCACTTGGAGTACTTCTGCATATTTCTTTAAAAGTGACAGGGACCATTTTACTTCTGGGGAGCAGCTTGGCAAACTTTATTATTACAAAGCTGTTACCAGAATTATCTAGAGTAGGTGTGAATGCATGTGCACACACAAACATCTATTTCTATATTCCTCATTGCCACAGTACCCGTGTACCTTACAGCATTCAACAGGCTTGTCATCGCAACAACTTTTCGAAGCAAGAGACTTTTATTTCCATTTCACAGGTAGAGGCTAATGCAGGGGTCCTCAAACTGTTTAACCAGGGGCCGGCGCGGATGCAGTGGCAGGCAGCCATCTGCGGCTGCTTGGTTTCCCCCCCACAACCCCTGGCGGGGGGGGGCGGGGGGGTCTGTAAATACCGGGGGCCGGATTGAGGACCCTGGGGGCCGTATCCAGCCCGCGGGCCGTAGTTTGAGGACCCCTGGGCTAAAGCGTGGCTTTATGACTTGCCCGAACTGCCAAAGCAGGGAACTGGGTCTGACCTCCCAGGGGCTAGAGCGGTTGCTCTGACCTGCAGAGCCATTGCTGCTTTAGCAGAGCAGGACTCTCGCCTGATAAATTTGTCAGCTGAGCAAGTTTTTGCAGCAGGATTCATCTTACTGTGGTAAAACAAAAGACATTTTGAATCTGGGTTCCTAATCTTAGTTTACTCAGTGGTGCTTGATTGAGAGGTTGACGCAGTTGGTCAGGAAGTTCTGCCCTATGGAAAAAAGTAGCAAAAAGACTAGATCTTGTTCTTTAATAGAGTAACAGTCTGAAATTCCAGACCCTGTTATTTCTACCACTGACTAACTAGGCAGGGCTGAACAAGTCTTTTCACTTTCCACAGCATCAGTCTCAATATCTATAGCTTGTCATGCATTTTCACCTCCTTTGTGAAGCTGTTTGTGATCTCCCTATGGAAAAGCTATATCCTGCTATCCCCAGCAGAAGTATATTTATATACATGTGGATCCTATGCAAAGTATTTAGATTCCTTCATTGTTGATTTTACAGTCATTTTCAATGGTGTTTAAATTCCACTCAGTCTTTTTTTCCTTACCGTTACAAACGCTGGCCCTTGTGTCAACTCACAAGTACTTAGGAAGTGATGCCCTTTAACTTCTTAAGATAGGATTGATCTGATCTTCTGTTTTGTGAATGAAAGTCAACACAACCACTCTTGGTTAAACAATAGCAGTTTGTGGGGCAGGAATGAGTATGCAAAGAAATTTCACTCTGTACAATAGAAGCTGAAGTGCATGAGTTTACTCCATGATAATCACAATTGTCATTTATACAGTGCCAATTTGTGAAGGCCATCTGGCTGAGATGACATTGGTGCCACTAGCAGGGTCCATTACAGACTGTAAACTAGTTTCAAGGTTCTGTAACTGTGTTTCAACATTAAAAAGAAAAATAGCATATTTAAAATTTAAACAATTGTTTAATGTTTAAACATTGTTGTTCTTTACAGTTGTCGAATGAGGATAAAAAGTAGAGGGAGACTTTTTGTCTCCTTGGAGCCTCCAACATAGCATGTTAAATTGCCTAGACCATCTGTAAGGTGCCCATTCAGAAATGATATGCATCTCTCAGCAAGATGTCACGAGGGAGAATGTCATAAAAAAATAACTTTTATTAAAATAAGTGACACTTGCTTTGTCTTGCTGTGGAAGGGAAAAATTAAAGAGTCAAAGCATACCTTTATGGACCCTTGTTTAAACTTACAAATGCCTTATCTCCAAAAGTACCTACGAATGTGCAGTTTCGTTATATCTGGGAGAAATACTGAGCTCTACTCTGTCCCATTTTCTTAAGGTCTCCTTAAGGGTTTTTGTACAGCTCAAGGGCTTAAATATAGCCTTTGTATCCACTGAAATAAATAAAAGGGATCCTATTGACTTTTCACATGCTAGAACAGCACCTGAAGTACTGTAGAGAGAAAACTATGAACCCCGAGGTCCTTTAACCCAAAATGACTTCTTATGCAGCACTCCCTTTACTCATCTGACTGCACAGAGGTAGTCAGCTTTGGTTTTCTCTCCTTCCTTTTGAACTCGGGGAACTCTCTTGCCTTCTAGCATGTAAGCAGATAGCTTGTTTCAGATGGTAGAGTTATGTCTGACTTCACCACGGGTTTTGTTTTCACAAAGAAGGATTTTATTTCGTGTGTCACGGTGTTTAGAGGTAAGAGAAGTGGAGGCCATAGCAGAAGAACTGCCATGCAGTGGAGGGACCTGAGCATTGCTCCAAGAGACCTGTAGTACACACTGTCTGCAAAACAGACCATGTGAAGCTCAGAGAGAAAACTCACATGGGGAAAATATGGAAATCAAAAGGTGAAACAAAGCACAGAGGAAAATGTGCAAATTCAAGCTACCAAAAGCCCTTTAATGTATGTACATAACAATTTACATTAACCAGGTAAAATCTGAATCTGGAAAGAAAGAAAACAGGTCTGAGGAAAAAAACAAAATAGCAGAAGCATGTGATTAGACATGGCTGATTAACACAGCTGGTACCCATCAAAACCAGCCTAAGTCCCAGAAATATACTCAAAAGATCTTCAGTAACTGATACATAGTAAAACTACAAAATCCAGGAACTCTTTATTCAGACTTTTTAAAACGTTATGTCCAAAATAACAGAGTTTAACAGGTATCCAGAGTAACATGCAAAACGTTGTGTGCTTCTTGATATTGCAGCAAAACTGAGTACCAAATACTATGTTCACCTTTTCCTAGACCAGTATTTTAAAAGATGACACACAGTTCTTCTTTTCCTCTTCTCTGACTGTCCCAGTATTTCAGCTTTCAGTAGGAATCTTACCAAATTTTACTATTTTATCTTATTTTCTAGGTATAACTAAGAAGATACTTTGAACAATATTTTTCTGCACCTCTGCATTCCCTGTGTACTTAGTGTAACTTGTCTCTGTTCTATTTTGTGTCTTCTCTGGTGCTTGTTTTGTGCTTGATTTTTCTATACATGATCTAAATGACTGGAAATACAAGCTTGTGTGGCTATGTAGTTTCTGCCCTCAAAATGTATTTGCAGAAGCTTTTCTGGTGGTCATGAAAAAGTATGTCAGCACTGATCTTCACAGAGGTTGCATTTTGTTGTAGGAAATTGCAGTGAGGAAAAAAGCAACTTACATCTGTTTTATATACACAAGTAAAAATGGCTGCATACTGCATTTTGCTATAACTGTGCATTTTTATTCAGACTTGTGATATATTTGTGTTCTAGAACATCTGAGAGCAGAGGATAAAATTGCTTTACAGAACCTTTGCTTTGAAAATCTGATCACCTCCCCCCCACACACACCCATTTGCAATTATGCCAAGAATCCCTGTATTCAAGGTATTGTTCTCATAAGCTGTTTTCCCCTCAGGGAATTCTCAGTTTATTGAAGATGAAGAATTTGCTGCTTCTTACGTTAAAATAGGCACCAGATTTGTTCTGGCTTTGGTGAAGAACCATAGTTTGCTTTCTTTTGAATGGATGCTTTATCAGTTCCTTAGAACACCTACTTTTATCAGGTGTCAATTTGAAATACACAAATCTCACCTTTACAAATGATTGACCATTAACTTTAATGCAAAAGAACAAACTTCCTACCTTAGCATTTAATGAACATTTTCTACTCCGCTCTGGTGAGACCCCACCTGGAGTACTGTGTTCAGCTTTGGGCTCCCAGCATAAGGAGCACATGGACCTGTTGGAGAGAGTCCAGAGGAGGGAGGGCCATGAAGAGGATCAGAGAGCTGGAGAACCTCTCCTATGAGGACAGGCTGAGAAAGCTGCGGTTGTTCAGCCTGGGAAAGTGAAGGTCCAAGGGAGACCTTGTAGCAGCTTTTTAGTTTTTAAAGAGGGCTTATAAGAAAGACAGGGAGAGACTTTTTAGTGGGGCCTGTAGTAATAGGAAAAGGAGTAAATCTACCTACTGAAGGAAGGTAGATTTCGATTAGACACTAAGAAGAAATTCTTCCCTGTGAGGGTGGTGAGGCACTGGGACTGGTTGCCCAGAGAAGCTGTGGATGCCCCATCCCTGGCAGTGTTCAAGGCCAGGCTGGATGGGGCTTTGAGCAACCTGGTCTAGTGGAAGGTGTCCCTGCCCATGGCAGAGGGGTTGGAACTAGGTGATCTTTAAGGTCCCTTCCAACCCAAACCGTTCTGTGATTCCTTTTAGGACTTTTTATTGGAAAGGGTGTACTTTTACTGAAGTTGACTTCTTTCACATAGTAACTTGAAAAGGTCACCCAAGCTAGTGCCAAAACAAGTGTAAATAGTATGGCTTAGTGACAGCAGAACACAAAACTGAGAGTTTGTGAAATGCATGAAAGGAATACTAATAACCTGAATAGAGAAAATCAGCAAAAGAACAACAAGTTAAACAGGAACTTTGTTTTCACCAGTCCACACACTAAATTTCATTATGTCCTTCCTGGTGACCATGGTAGAATCCATATTTCAATGTAGTCAGTAGAAGACTCTCAGAAAAACCAGAGCTGAGTTGGCTGAGGCTTTGTTCCTTGCTCTCTAACATATAAATGAAAACAGGATTATAGCTGTTTTGTAGAATCTATTCACAGAAGGTAGCTTGAAACAACCCAGGCGAGTACATCAAACACCCCTGGTTTGCATTTTAGTCTCTTGGATCCTAGCATGAAAGAAAGGGTGAAACTATATGAAAGAAGTTGTTTGTCACACTGGCAGAATTGAGTCTCTGGGGAGCTAGGGCCCCTTTTTAGACAGAGACTTCTGTTTAAGTGCTTGATCTGCACTGAAAAATATAAAAAATTAAAAAAAAAAAAATAAAACTCTCTAAAGTTTTCTTACTTGTATCCTGGAACAAAGCACCTATCGTCTAGTCTCACTGACACTGATAGCTGGCTTGTATTGATAATATTTCTTCCACACATTTATGATTTTCTTTTTCTCACTCCCCATACTTTTTGGTCACTTCTGTGCAAGCTTATAATTCTTCAGTGACATTTTTAGCATCTCCACAGATTCTTCCACAGAAGGCACCCTCCTGCACTGTGCCCATACAGCTTCTGAACCTTTAAAACAATATCCCAGTAACCCACCATAATTCTTATTGGGGATCTTGAAAAAGATTAGCCTCCCCCCTGACTCCATCCCCCATAATACAGGCCAACAACTCCGTTTCCAAAGCTGCTTATTTCCAAAATTATCTATTGAAAAGGTGAGTAGAAACTTGAGAAGAATGCGAGAATAAGCAGGATGAAAATCCAGTGGAGTTTGAGCTAAAGCTTCATAATTTTGTGAACTGTATTACCTGATACAGGTGGTGGCTATATTGTTACAGGATGTTCCTTCTGGTTGTACATCTGCACAGAAGTCTCACTGGAGAGACTAAATCTTCTCTTAAGCCTGAATTCATATTAGAGTGTGGTATAACATTTTTAGAGTGTTGGTGTTCTGGTTTTACCCCGAGGTTGCCAGCCTCCTTCTGCTAGTATTTGAAATGCATTTTCCTCTGCTGTTTTGAGAGTAATGCTCTGTGGCACATGCCTCTGTTGCTAAGACCGTATTCTGCCAAACTTCCCATTTTACAGTGCCCTTTATTTAATTCTGGTCACTTTAATGACAACCTTTCTTATGATTTCAAACATGAAATTATCTTTTAAATAAAAAGTGTATGGGCAATTATATGTCCTCAGTTGTATGTGCTGACTTAAGTTTCCTGCTGTCTCTTTTCTGACAGTAGGTTGGACATAACCAATGTTTAAACAAACTACAAACTTCTGCTTAGTCCTCTTCCTTCCTATGTTTTACACACAGCACTTCAAAGGAATCAGTCCTTTGAGTGAGATTAAATACTGCTGTAAAGAGCTTTCTACATACAGTGAAATCCTTATCTCCTAGAACTTGGTTAGGGTACTGTCTACTAGCATGCTCACAGTTTTTTCATCCCAGAAGATGTTTTGCTGTCTTCTTCCAAAAGATCAAGCATTGTGCAAAAATATTTCCTAGTAAAACCTATTATACAAGCCTAATAATTCCAACTTTTATCTTAGAGGGATTGTTTCTGACGACCTTGGTGAAAATCATATACTAACTGCTTTCCCAGTTTAATCTTTGTTCGTGCTTTGTCAAATTCATTGTAAGCAAAAATTTGGATTTCAAAGAGATTGCTGGTGTCAAGATTTAAAATTCAAGTAATATTCTCAGGATCTAGACTTTAGTAAATGCATCAGAGACTCATTATCAATCTGTTCAGAAATGCCATTAACATGAATCATAAGCACATCATTTACTAGTTGATTCTGTCCTGGTTAATTGCATCAGTGAATGAGGTGGAGTGAGTAGGGAGCAAGATATTTGTCCCAATTCAGCAACAAAATTTTCTTCCTGTTTTTCTTTGTAAGTTACTGGCTTACATAAAAAAAAGTGTGAGAACTGGTAGTGTTTGTCTGCCTCTGGCAACCCAAAAGTATTGTCTGAAGATGACTATATTGAACATTTTCGGTGTGCAAGTGCAGAAGAATGCCCTTCTCAATGCAAAAGAATTGTTACTTTGTTACTGTTACAAAATCTAGATGCTTGAAATTATAATAAAATAATTTCCATTTACAGAAAAACATCAGAGAGGAAAATTTTCATCAGCTCTAGTGCATGTGTCAGGCTTAACAGTGTTTGACTGTTGAAATTGATAGTTTCCATACTAAATGATTTCAAAACCTTGAACAAATTCCATATAAAAAGGTGTTAGTATCTATTACCAACTATGTATGGTGTCTTGTAATTGTGTTTTAATAATGCTATTGTTATTCACCAAGGTAAGCTGCATTAAGTGTGCTTGATAATATATGTATTAGGTATTAGAATACCCAGCATGAACAGACCAAAATGAAGTAATTATCACAAACCTTGCTAATTTAGCACCTGTATTCAAGCCTTCATTTACATTGCCTTTGAGTTATAATATTAATGATAGATTTCTTCTTGCCAAATTTTAAAGGCCGTGATACTACTTGAAAAAAAATGTCACTGTGAGAAGAAGAAGCAAGCAGGAATTGATTCACAGGCTTCATAGCTGTTTCTGTATCTGCATTTTTTAATGCATATGAGTACTCATGGGAAATTCCAGTATCTTGTTTCAGTAATCTGTTTGCTATTATAGACAAATTGGTCCTCCAGTATGAAATGCAGCTAGCACTTTAATACAAAAGTTTCTTGATAATTCCATTATAGGACTGCGTATTCTACTGCTTAGGTGTTCAGGATGAAATTATATTTATTGACTTTTTTTTTTTTTTGCTTTCCCCTTGAACGTCCACCCAAAAGCCAGTTTTAAAATAAGTCATTTTCATTGTATCTGGGATTCCCACCAGACATCTATAGGTGGAGACACTGTTGCTGACTCTCTGGAGCCTTCAAATCTGGAAGGACTAAAATCTCTACCCTTGGTCAGGTTACAACCTCTCTGGTGAACGAGCAGCCCAAATACACATTGTCAGATTTCCTATGTCCACATCTTGTCTCTGCAATAGTGAAGGAGATTTCTTCAGTTATTCCAGAGATGGAAGCTGAATGAGGAAAGAAGTTGCAGGAGATAAGCAACAGCCAAAGCAACTGAAACCTGCACTGAGAAATTTGGATTTCTCAAATCCCCTATCACAAAACTAAACCAAACTGATTTGGTTATCTGATTTTTTTTTAATGTCTGTCTGGAGTCATGCAATCTGAATTGCAGGAAGTGCTGAGTGCTTGCAGCTAAAATGGAAACCAATGCAAGCTATCTTTTAAATATGTTACATGCTATAAGCTGTTGATTTCTCTAGAAACACCCAAATTACAGATGTTTTGACTTGGGCATTCAGTTTATGAATACCTTTGACTCTTATTCTGCTAGACTTCAACACTAAATTTTAGAAGTTCTCCTTCTCTCACAAGAACAAAACATAAATATGGGATGCTTACATGCCGTAAACAGAAATCTCATTGTTGCATGTATGCAATATTGGTTGATAGGATAATGGTTTAGTACTGGACCCTAAGTAAAGCATGAACTTAAGGAAAGAATAAGTACTGAACTGTTGTTTATGTACATGAGCACCAACTTCTCAAAGTAAAAGGCTCTTTGAAAAAATAAAAACAAGATGTAATTTTCAAACTGGAAAATGTGTTTGTTCAATTGAAATTGAAAGGTGTATTTCCACTGGTGTGAATCAAGTTTGTACAGTCAATTGTAGAATTTTAATATTCTGGGGCGTTTGTCATTGTAGAACTTACTATCAGTCCATTGATGCTGAATATAGAGTTTGCTATGTTATGCTGTAGGATGATTGGTTTGGAAATATAACAGTTCTGTCTGCAAAGGTAATAAAGTGTCCTGCTAAAGGGTTGCCCGACAACACTTGCTATTTGTGCACTTTTCTTCCATTGAATGTCTTCATGGGAAATAATGGAGACTTTGTTAGATATTGACAGTGCTGTTAATAAGAAGCTGCTTGACTCCAGTTGGCTAAATTAATCTGATATCAAAAGAGTTTTTACACCTCTTAAATCAGAAGCATTGTATTCAGAGAAGCATTCAACCCTTGACTGAGAGACCTTTTGTTTCTCTCTGACCTTTTTTCTCTCCAAGGGGAGGACAACTAGTGTTTCCATTAAATTTCTGTAGGAGCCCCACAGCATTCTGCATGAGGGTATGCTGAAGCAGACCATGCCATGCAATAGTTTTCTTTGGCAGCAAAAGAACAGGAAGGAATTGTAGAACTGGACCCAAGGCTGTTATGGCACATATTGTTTCATAATGTTTACAATTTGCAAGCAGTAAAGTATGTGAATTCCAAATTCCTTTTGATATTGCTAAGGTCTGTTTTAGCACTTAACATAATTTGATTTACTTCAGTAATGATAAAGCTATACTTAAGGCAAACCTAATCCTGGCTCTGTGTGTTTGCATTGATATAGTTACAGAATTACTGATTAAAATTTTCCTTATATGTGTGCTAGAATGGATACTACATAGCTGTGTGAACTATATAAGATATTGTTTGGGAATATTTTCTTATATTTTTTACTTCTTTTTTTAATCACAATACAGATTAGAGAAAAAATGTTGTAAAAATTGCTGTAAAATAAAATTAAAGATTATGTTTAACTTGTCACGCAAGAGCCTTCAGAGGACATGCTTTTTCTTAATGTCCTGGTTTCAACTGATAGAGTCAGTTTTCTTCTTAGTAGCTGGTGCAGTGCTGTGTTTTGGATTTGGTGTGAGAACAATGCTGACAGCACACTGATGGTTTTAGTTGTTGCTGGGTGATGTTTATACTAAATCAAGGACTTTTCAGTACCTTGGGCCCTGCCAGCAAGAGGGCTGGAGGGGCACGGGAAATGTGGAGGGGACACAGCCAGGGCAGGTGACCTGAACTAGCAAAAGAGGTGTTCAATACCACAGGACGTCATGCTAAGTATATAAACTGGGGGGTTGGCTGGGGCCTGATATTTCTGCTAGGGGACTAGCTGGGCATTGGTGGTGAGCAACTGTATTGTACATCACTTGTTTTTCTTTTCTCTTTTCCCTTTGGATTGCATTCCTCTCCCCTTCTCCCTCTTTTTCATTATAACTGTTGTTATTATTACTATTGTTAACATTATTGAGTTTACTTTATTTTATTTCAATTATTACATTGTTCTTAGCTCTTGACTTTTACATTCCAGTTCTCCTTTCCATCCCTGTGTGGATGGGGAGTGAGCAAGCAGCTGCGTGGGACTTAGTTACCGACTGAGGTTAAACCACAACATTTAATTTAGTCCTTAACTGACCCAGTTTTACGTGAATATTCTAAGACTCTATAAGTTAGTAATATGTAAGATAATCTAAAAGCTTTGCAGTAACATGGGCATAGCAGCATGAGATGAGCTATTCTTATCCTTACTTTTGTCTTTCAGGTAGTCGGCTGAACAGTTCAACATAGATTTTCTTTTCTTCTGCAGAAAAACAGTTGGTAATAGCAGCATACATTCAATAAACCAAGTTGTTGTCACTCCTCTTGCATCCATGGTGCTGTATGAAATGTGATCTTTTCCCCACTGTATTCAAGGACATTGTGTTGTGTATGGGCAGATAAAGAGATGCAAATATGTATAACGTGCCTTTGCAGAACAGGTAGCACACCAGAGGTTTCGTTTGCTTTTGACATATATATCATAAAATATTAAAGGAAATCCTGCTGAACGGTATTACTGCACATGCAGTTAATGGTGTGGGAAAGCCGATTATGGCAGATAATTTGCAAATCAAAAGCAAATAGAGTTTTGTTTCCAAACCAGCTGTTAGCAGTTGCAATTGGAAATTCTGAACTTGGTACTTTAATTTTATTTTTGTGATAATGCTGAGAGAACCTCGTCATGGTTTCTCTTGTTCTTGACACATACACCCCAGAAGTATAGTTACTGTCTGCCCCAGAGAGCCTATAATTGGAACAGCAACAAAAGGCAAGGAATGGATAGCTAAGAAACTATTAACAAATCCACTGGGCTTAGGGTAATAAGTAGCTGCCATGCTACAACTGTGGCAAAGCCCTTTACTGAGTATATGGATATATTTTTAATGAAAATGGTAATTTAATACAATTATAAATTAAAAATAATAAGCTTTGCACTGTCTGGAAATATGCTTGCATGGTGTAAGGGGAGCAAGAGGAATAAAAGGCAAGAAAATAGTTTGTTCTGTGAAAAGTTTCATGTTTGCATTATTTTCATTAAGAATAAACCTTAAGTGACTGGTTGTGCTGTTTTGGCTGGGGTAGAGTTAGTTTTCTTTATAGTAGTTAGTATGGGTCTAAGTTTTGGATTTGTGCTGAAAATAGTGTTGATAACACACCGATGTCTTAGTTATAGCTGAGCAGTGCTTACACAATGCCAAAGCCTTTGACTGCTCATTGCACCACCCCATCAACAAGAAGGTTGGAGGGATGCAAGAAACTGGGACGAGACACAACCAGCACAGCTCACCCCAGCTCCCAAAGGGAGCTCCCATACCATATGATGCCACACTCAGCAATAAACAAGGGGGAACTTTGGCCAGGGGGCTGCTGCTTGGGGACTGGCTGGGTGTTGGTCAGTTGGTGGTGAAGAACTGTTTTAAATTTGCGCCACTTGTCTTTCTTGGGTTTTATTTCTCTCTTTTTGATATTTTATTTTCCTTAGAGTCTATTTCCTTCTTCTAATGATATTTGAATTATTAAATTATTTTTGTCTCAACCCATGAGTTTTCTCACTTTAACCCTTCCCATTCACTTCCCCCCATCCTTCTGGGGGAGGAGTGAGTGAGCAGCTGTGTGGTGCTTAGTTGCCAGCTGGTGTTAAACTACAACACTGATAAAAGACTAACTGACAGAGGACACATGTTGACCATTTGGTTAGCACATATTTCAGTGTTTCTATTAGTTCATTTTTTCAAAAACTTTTTTTCAGGCAATACAATTAAACCAAGTGTTTCTTGTATGGAAGATTCCTATGTTCAGTGGTTTTTGCTGTGATAACGCATAAACAGTCTGGTAAAAGGTTTGGGAAATAGAAAAGGTGGTTATTGGAGTGGAGCCAGGAACAGCAGGAGCATGGACAACCAGAACAGACTGTCCTTTTGTGTGTGCATGTTTATTTCATGTCCCTCCTGCTTTTCAAACTTTATTTCTAACAGTGGTGAAGTTCAGACTTTCACCTCTCAAACAGTGCTTATGGGATGTAACATCTGTATGAAAAGTATTTAGTGCAATTTTGCTGATGCTAGGAAAAGAAAACTGGAAATGTCAGACTTCTTTCCCTAAGTACTATACATCAGGCACTGTTCTAGAAAACACAGCTGGTGTAACCAAAGCTGAACATTTCTCTCTGGGAAAAGAACATACAGAATAGCATGTTCAGCTTTTGCCTGCCATGACTTAAGGTGTTTCTGGGAAAATGTCTGGAAACAGCTGCGTTTCAGAAAGCAGGGATGAGGTATGTCACTGTCCTGAGAAGGAGCCCCTTCCTTAGCTTGCTTTGAAGATCTTGAGTAAACACAAGGGGGCAACTTAATATAATACTTATACTAACATTTATTTAAAACTTGTTCTGTCCAGGTGTCCTGGTTTCAGCTGGGATAGAGTTGATTTTCTCCTTAGTAGCTAGTGTAGTGCTGGGTTTTGGCTATGATGTGAGAACAATTCTGACAGCACATGGATGGTTTGAGTTGTTGCTGGGTGATGTTTATACTAAATCAATGACTTTTCAGTTCCTTGGGCCCTGCCAGTGAGAGGGCTGGAGGGGCACGGGAAACTGTGAGGGGACACAGCCAGGGCAGGTAACCTGAACTAGCCAAAGGGATATTCCATACCATATGACGCCATGCTGAGTATATAAACTGGGGGAAGAAGAAGGAGGGGGGGGACATCTGGCATTATGGCGTTTGTCTTCCCAAGTAACCGTTATGCATGACGGAGCCCGGCTTCCCTGGGGATGGCCGAACACCTGCCTGCCCATGGGGAGTGGTGAATGGATTCCTTGCTCTGCTTTGCTTGTGTGGGGGGCTTTTGCTTTACCCTTTTATCCCCACCTTTCCACTCTGTTATTATTATTATTGATATTATTATTTTTATTATTGTTCTTACCTCTTTATGCTGTTTAAATTATTAAATTGTTCTTATATTAACCCTTGACTTTCCTCTCCATCCCTCTGAGTGAGGGGAAGTGAACAACTGGCTGCATGGTGCTTGGCTGCTGGCTGGGGTTAAACCACGACACCAGGTGAGGAAGTCTCCTTTGCACAGAGTTACCAGCCATAGTGGATATAAAGGACTTTCCTTTTTCAGTGCCATTTCCAGGCATCTGACAATCATAAAGCTTCAGCATATCCTTGTGGGGCAGCAAACTGAATGCAAACAGGGAAACGTGGATAGAGAAAGTAATGAAGGTCCCAGATATCTTTGGCATGTCCTTGTATTGTTTCTCCTTTTTTTCCCTGTACCTAAGAAGCATAGTGTTGAGGAGAAAGAGAGGTTAAGAGAAAACATCACTTCCTTTTGGAGTAATAGCAAGGATGTCTCTGAATTTGGAGATGAGGAAACCTCCTGATGTTAATGCTAGAGTGAAGAACAGTTTGAGGGCAAAATCCTGTTTGCATGCTCCTCTGCAGCACTTCTGTGTGAAAAAATGTGCTAGGTTATATATGTGTCTTCTGGATTTGGGTCACAGTGAGGTGGGCATATGGCAGCTTGCATAACCCTGAGAACAAGACACACACATCCTGGATGAATTGTAATTGGCTTCAGGAGGGAGACAACAAATTTACAACCAGCAGATAACAGCTTTATGAGTTGGTCCTATTGTCCCCTTGAAAGACTAAAGTTTTGAAGAACAAGTGAACTCTTGTGCACTAAAAAAATGTTTGACACAAATATCCATGAATTTTAATGAATATAAAATAGCAACATTAGTATTTTTTTAGTGGCATAAAGTACATTGATAAGATTGCTAATGAAAGGATTGAGTCTTGACCCAAAATGTATGTTCTGTAATAGAAACCAAGACCTTAGTGGGGGAATGCTTGTATGTCTGGGTAGGGAAGGTAGCGGTTCCTTTATTGTATCACACTGGTTGCAAAACTAGTGCCAGATCTTTTCTTTGGCTAGGCAAGTTATACATGACTCCAAGAAAAGTAAAAGTAGAAGCAGTATAAGGTAAAAAATAAAAAGGGACTCAGGTGTCAATGGTGAGCATTTAGCATTCAGGTAGTGTTCTTGGTTTGTCTTTTTTGTTTGGTTGGCTGGGTTTTTTTGTTTGTTTGTTTGTTTTGGTTTTTATTCTCAGCAAAGATCAGAATATGAGGTATACTAGAAAGATTATAGTGAAATTCATATAATAGTTCATTATTCATTAGCCCTATGGAAGTTTGAAAGCATTGAATGTAGCCCCAAGGTGAAAGGATGTAAAAGGCTGGTGTGCAGGTAGAAGGCTGGAATCGCTATTTTCGTTTCTTAAATATTTAAATCAGATAAGTAGAATTGCTAGATTTGTGAGGCTGATATTAATTTATAAAGGACTGAGGTAATACTGAAGAAAGATGGTTTTAAAAGTTACGCAGCTCAACTATAATTTATGTCTTTGAGTGCAATAAAGCCATACACCCCTGCTTTTTATGTAATTATTTGTTTAATGTTATTCTCACCTCTTTGCCATAGCCTCCTTTTCCATACCAGTGCAGCTACTCCTTCTTAAGTGGGAAACCATAATGGATCTCTATATCATACAGAGTTTGGAAGACTTATTCATTTTTTCCTGCAAAAGTTAAATAAAGTGCAAAACTTTCAGCCCATCAATCCTTTAGCAAGCTGTCCAAGGTGACATTTCATTAGCACACTTTGTCAGTGGATAAATCGTATAGCATGCTCTGAAGAGAAGGTGGAAAACATCCAGTCCTTTTTCATTAGATCCATCCAAAGCTGAACCACTGGAAATTACATACAAAAAGCACATGAGACACAGAAAGCACTATTCTGTCTATAAACTGCATTAATCATTCATTCTCTTCCGAGTGCTTTGAGTCACTGCCCTGTCTCTAGTTAGGTCCAAAACTGGCGATTTAATTTTTAGCTGCATGACAGAGACATTTCAAGGAAAATCACAGACATAATGACTCCTGCCAGGCTTGATAAAGTCCTCATTCATCAATTAAGGAGCTTCCAATAAGGCAAGATGGATAGAGCAAAATAAGGCAGATGACATGGTAATGTGTGTAGGGTTGGGAGTGAGAAGTGTTCTTCCCCTTTCCCATGCATACGCAAGCACATATTCCCCCAAATAACACCCACACACACACACCCACTCCCCCCACCCATGATCCTTTTGTTGGTTCTGGCAACAGAAATAATTAGGGAGCTTTGATTCACCAGTGTGACCTAATTACCTAAGGGACTGAGACTGCTTTGCTGCTCCACTGGCAGTAAGTGTCAAAGGGTTGACCAAAGATAATAAATACCTGAGGAGTCACCCATTTACCGAAGTGTCAAAATTATTTTCTCAGTGAAATTTTTCCTGGTTATGCTGAAAATAAGTGTTCAAATAAAAATGATTTATGTAAAGAATAATGGTGTGGCAAAATCAAATGAATTGCTGGAAAATGCACTACATAAACTATTGAAGCTCTGACAATAAAGAGGAGACAGACACATTGTGTTATATTAATGACCAATTTAAATTAGTGATAAGCCAATTTAGGGGACATTGTCAGGTTAAAATTGTGAGTCTGATATATCAGTGGATATATTAGATATTGAAGGGTTATTTTGCACCTCAAGGCTTGCCTAAATATAAAGTCATTGCTGCTGGGGAGTTCCTAACTAGACATCTCTGGTAAACTTTATTTGTAGGTGTTCTTGCCTAGGATAAGAAGGCTATACCCTTGTGCACCTTTATGTATAAATGCATCATTAAAGAAATTCTTAGAACAGCTTTTACCCAAGATTCCTTTATTGGGTGGTGAAAGCACAAATATTGCTGGAAATTCTACAACTGTTTCAAAAAGCATCAAAGAGTTACCGATTTTATTCAGCTTCTTTGAGAATAGCAGGAGGAACTGATTCATAAACCTTGTTTTTCTGGTTCCCCACACCCCACCCCTCTTTTGAGTTTGCTCCCTTTTTGTCTTTCTAGTGGCTGTTATAACCTGTCCATCTCTATCACTTCCCACCACAAAGAATGTGGTTTCATTTATTCCCTAAGAGGAAGGACAGGTTATTCATAGAGGTCAGACATATTTTGCTTTCCAATGGCTCATTTCTACCTAAACATTCTTGTTTAGGCTATTTAAAAGAGAGATAGTTGTGTCCCCCCGGCCCACAATGAAAAAATACAAAATACTGCAACCTGTGCTAGATTCAGAACAATTTTCTTCTTGGTCACCTGGTGCCCTGACTTGGCTGTTGTACCTCATTCCACCTCCAGGGAAGGCTTTTTCTGACATTTGGAGAAAATCAAGCCATAACTCCTCATATTCTTGTCTTCTGCCTGTGCCACTGGAAGAGACACAGATCATAAACTGGCGTTGTGTTATAACATGAAGGTTCAAACAAGGAGTAGGAGAGCACAGAAATGGTGGAAAGTAATCTTTACCCTTTTATATTCCACCTCTTAGCTCAAGAAACACAGTAACATATAATTTCCTCATATCCTAAATATATAGGTTGTGTTCTTTAAATTTTTACTTTAGTGATGAATATTATGAAGCAATTTACTTTTCATATTTGTAATCAGTTTAACCTTTTATTCCTAATGTACATATATTACTGTGTTGTTTACAAGTTATGCTGGCTGCAATTGATTATTTGAATATCAAAATGTTCTTTTAAATTACACTTGGAAAGAAGTGTACTTCTTTCCAAATTACTCCTTCCTTTCCTCCCATCTCCTTCTCAAATTTTTTAAAGCTTCTTCTTACACAACACAGTGCTTAAAAGCTATTTTTAAATTTTTTTTTTTTCATCTTCTAGATCTTTCCTACTTGTGTGACTGAAAAAAAGTAAATCTGGCAGTTAAAATTTCTTTGTTGCATTCTCAGAAGTAACACAATAGGATTGTGTCATTGTTCAAGTTAGCAGAAGTTAGCATACCTTGCTCAGCTGCTCAGAAGTAATTGACTTTTCTCATATTAATGCCTGTATTCTGGGTGGCAAGACCTTTTCATTTTCTACAGTTAGATTAGGCAACATCCTCCTTCTTATTAAATTTCAGCAGTTAGAAGTCTTCAAGTCTTTCTTTGCAGAGAAATTTTCACTTTGAACTACACCTGATCTTTACTTTCTGTACTATTTTCCATAGTATCCAAAATACCCAGCATTAACAAGTGTATTTTACTAGCCAGACTTTACTCTCTGCATTTCATGTGATGATGACACACTCCCATTTTTGATATCACAGGCAGTTGCTTCATAACTTGTGCTTTCATAAATATGCAAGAAAACTAATTTCACAAAATTAGCTGTGAAGGCATGAATGCATCTGTTACATCCTCATTGACTAGCCAACTTGTTTCACCTGAAAGAGAAAGTAGTGATGGTGCTCCAAAGGACTTCCACTGACAAATACATTATTCGAAAACATATCAGATGTGTTTTGCAAGTGAAGACAGTAGACACCTGACACTTCTGAGAGCAGAGTTAAATAGATTGCATTGAAAAAAATCCACATTTCCCCATAATTATAACCTTTTAATGGTTATACAGCTGCTGACTTATTACTAAAAATTGCCTTTATTTATTTATTTACAGGTGCTGTTTTAAGAGTCTTGTTGGAACAGGAAGGATACCTGGGCTTTCATGCTGCAGTCACTGGGAAGAATTCTACTTCTTTTTATAGATGTTCAGCTGTGCTCTTATGAATTGCATTATATCTGAAAGACTCTCCCACCAAAGAAAACTGAAAAAAATTAGCTGGTGCAAATATGTCTTTTTGCTGGTATAACGAAGGCAGGTGATGTTTAAGGAATGAAAAGTCACTATCTAGCAGCAGTTCTGTAGGTGATTCTCAAGATACTAATTTTAGAGACCTAAGGTGGTATTTTGGATGCCTTTGTAAAGTTGGGCTGAAAGACATAATGATGTAACTTTAAATTTTAGCCCAGAGAATCAATTGCATTGACTGTCTTTGGAGTCCCTGCTGGAAAATGTGAACAAGGAATACATTGTAAAGAACAACTCCATTTCCCACAGAGCCTGAAAGGATACAAGTAATGTCTCCCTTATTTTCTCCGTATTTCCCGTGTACTTGCATGCAAGAAGGCACGCAAATCCTCCTTGCAGCCACATAACAGCCTCCGGCAGCTTTTCCTCTGCTGTGCTTCCCCACTCCGTCGGCAGGGCAGGAGACCGGGCAGGGACAGGAGCGCAGGAATCCTGCTGTGCTGCTCAGCAGGCAAAGGTAGTTAAGGATCCCTCACCCTGGGGAATGAACATTTTTGGTGTATTTCATCTCTGTAGGAGCAAAATTTTCTCTGCAGATTTTAGAAGGTTGAAAGCCTAAATCAGAAAAAAACAGTTGATACGGAGGAAAAAGTAGGAGGGTGTTGAAAACTCAAGGTAGCTCTTGTCCACTGGCCTAATTTAAGGGCGTTTGAAAGTACAGTGACACCCACTAAGAGAACAGACTTTTTGTTTTCTTAGGAATGTACCCTACAAATGTAATAGCTGCTAGGTATCTGTGTAAAATCCAAAGACAAGTAGAGCACTAATGTTTAAGTGACTAGAATATGTCAGTTAACTTAACATTTTACTCAATATGTTTTAATGAAAATAAATTGTGTTAGATAAGGGTGTTGAGGAATTGTGTAATTTTTTCCTTTGGTAAACCCCAAATATCTTTAATGAGATAATTGCATTTAATTTCAATTTCATAGAAGGTAAAAATTAATGTCCTAAGAGGTTAGGTGTGTAGAATTTTCAAAATAATTTTAGCAGCATTTATCATTCAATAGGTGGAGCCATGAAATGTCACTAGTACACATCCAACTGTAAAACTAATGTTCCTGTTCACAATGCCCTTATTTTTTCCTCTTCATAAAATTATATGTGGATTATACATGTTGTAGTAAAACCATGGTAACTATACAAATACTGGTAGGAAATCATGGCCTAAGATGTTTTATTTCAAGATGATCTTTGTTACTGTGGTTACAAGTTTATTGTAGTTATAAATACAAATAAACTATACCACAGTTTTATCACAGTATCTCTATTATAACCCAGCTTTTGCTTCATAAAACAGTAGCTCTTAATAGTTTCTTTATAATTAATGCTATAGTTTTGCTTTCTAACTACTTGGATTTTAGCTATTCATCCTGAGGCTAGAAGGTTTTAAAGGCAGATGAGGAATGGAATGAAAAAACAAGGTGTTTTTTACTTTTCATAAATATAAGAATTCTTCTTAAAATCATAGAATCATTTAGGTTAGAAAAGACCCTTAAGATCCAACCAAAAGACCTTAAGTCCAACCATGAACCTAACATGGCTAAATTCATTACTAAACCATGACCATAAGCCCCTCACATGGGAGGGGACAGGGAGGAAAATTGGAAAAAGGTAAAAACTGTTAGTTGATATAAGATAAGTTTAATAATTGAAATAAATAAAAAAGTAATAACAATAACAACAACAACAATAATTGTAATGAAGAGGAGAGGGAAAGAGGAATAAAATCCAAGGCGGAAAAGAATGATGCACAATACAATTGCTCACCATTCACTGACCTGTGCCCAGCCAGTCCCTGAGTAATCAGAGGCTCCCAGCCAGCTCCTTTCAGTTTATATATGAAGGATGATGTCATATGTTATGCAATATCCCTTTGGCTAGTTGGGGTCAGCTGTCCTGGCACTGTTCCCTCTCAGCTTCTTGTGCACCTGCTCACTGGCAAAGCATGGTAAACTTGAAAAGTTCTCAATTTAGTGTGAGTACTAAAAACCAACTAAAACATCAGTGTGTTATCAATATTATTTTCATACTAAACCCAAAACACAGCACTGTACCAGCTACTATGAAGAAATTTAACTCTATCTCAGCTGAAACTAGGACAAAGAAGTAACCGCTGTTGAATTTATTAGGTTCCTAACTGGTCTGATGACCTGTAATTGATATGTACCACTTAGGTGAGAATGAAATATCATAAAAGCCTACCAGCAGGTCTCAAGGAGCATATAGAAAAGGTTAAATTAATTACTTTCTCAATAACAGCTCTAATAGTCTTCCAGGTAAGCTGTATAAGGTGAAACTTTTGATTTTGAAAAGTTAAATATAGGGCACACCTCAGGTAGCTTCATGGCTGGAAATAAAGCAGATTTATTACAACTGTAAACCTGGCTGTTTGTCTTGCAATATTTTACACCACAGTCCAATTAGCTGTGCTACATGCTACCGGTTGGTACGCGAAAACTTTGCCTTCATTATGTTTTTACTACATTTCCAATAGTCTGTTATGGAACAGAGATGTGGTTTATAGTATGATCAAAGTCATTAATGTACTACCTGTTCTGTATCATAATACTTACTCTGCTTAATGGAATAAAGGTCATAATGGGAATTCCTTTAAACACCCAAAGGAAAATTCAAAAAGATCATATTGCATACTGCAGATTATATAGGATACCCACACCATATACTCTGTTTTCTCCTTTCCTTTGTGCTTTTAACTTCTGTTTAGATCTCTCATCTATCTATGAGATAATAGAAACGAAGTATTTGAATATAGGTTTGGAACACAGAATTCTGCTATCTCAGGTGTTTTTACTTTGCTAAAAGCTATCATACAACATTGCTTAGAAAGAGGAAACAGCCTTGAAAAGTCTCTACATTCCTATCTGGTTTCTAATATCTCACACAGTTCTGTTTTTAGAGCCTTGTAATGTTAGGACACCAGGAAGTCAGTAGTCTTGACTGATAATTTGGTGGCTAGCACTGGTACCTGAAGACAAATGACAAAGCACATGGTCACTGAGAAAATCTGTCCTACATGAATAAAAATGACATGTCTTTCCTTTCCTCTCTAGGACAGTCAGGTTTAGCTTCTGTAATAATGAAACAGTTACAAACAGATGAGTTATTAAAAATTATTCTCTACATTAAAATGCTTGTGTGACTCATAAGAAGACACTCTTGCACGTAGTGCTATAAATCATCCTGCCAGCACTAAACCCTTCTAATGATGAGTTAGACTAACGAAACATGTTAAAATTTATGTGCAACAAAGGCTAATGATATTTTTTTAAAAAATCATCTTTAGCATGGAAATAAATAAGGGATCTCCTAGGGAATTTGAATAAACAAGTAGGTGCAAATCATCTACTACTCTCCTAAGTATCCTGATAGTAAATAATTGTAGTAAATAATTCTGAATCTACTGATTCAGAAAAGAAAGAAGTTACTGGTCTACAACTACTTACCACCAGGATACTTAAAAGTGAATCTTTTTTCATCTTCATTTGCATCTTCATTTGGATTCCCTAAGAGTTCGCTTTCCTTTTCTCACCCCTTCTTTTCTGCTATTACAGCAGGAGCTGGTTCGGCCCTGTTGTTTTAAATGCACAAGCATATGACTATAACTCAGAAACCTTTCAGTAAACTTTGAACACAGAGTCTTTATTTTGATCATGGCTATAATGTCTGCAAGTAGGAATGTTTCTACTAGTATTTTGATGATAACAGTATTTTAGTTATTAAAATGTTTATATTTTTAAGGACATCTGAATCTAGAGGATGCCAATTTTGTAGATTTAATTGAGAGTCAGATGTCTACATACCTTCACAATGTGGTTCTGCAAGCTGAAGTCTGTTTCTGAGATTCATGGGACAGATTATTTCAATTTTTTCAGTCTTCAAGTGTTCTTCCACCTGAAACTCTGTTGTTCAACATTCTGTTTTTAGAAGCAGAGGGTAATGAAAATTAAGTAGATCACTGCTACTTGAAGTACTTGAAAACTTTTATATCATGCATTTTATCTGGTCTAAAAGTGTCACGAGTATATGATATGAATGATCTCTGTAACTCACGGGCTCTGGGAAGCATGTTTAGCTCAAAGTTTAGTTGTATTTTTTTCTGGTAAAATAACGTTTATGTGTTAACTATAGTTTTCAATCTAATGATCCATTACAATCCCATAGAACAAGAATATATTTCTGTATAAAACCACAAGCCTTGTGAAAGTTTTCATTGTTTGAAGAACAGTTCAGAAAGAAATAGCTACCATATTACTAGCACTGTGTGAAAAGTGGCCTGATGATAATACAAAATTCATCTGCTTAAAGGAATTTATGGGAATTAGCTGTCTATCCACTGAAAATCAGTGGAATTAGTTGCTAACTGTAATAAAACATTGAAAATGCTGGTATTGCATGCAGAATGCTGAAACCTTGTATTTGTGGTTGTGTCTGTATGTTGTACAGCAGCACTTTCATAAAATTCTTTTTGTCAAGAAACATTTTGTCAAATGCTAGAGCAATAAATTATGTTTAGGGTTTTACCCATCTCAAAAGCAAACAAAAACATGCCATTAAATGGTCAGAATACCATGTGATTTGTGGAATCAGACTCTACAACTCGAGGAGAGTTATAAAGGAGGTGTTTATTGCGGCGCTGGGTGCAAGGAGGATTGCTCCTCCTAACTTGCACACTATTTCGACAAGCAGACGGATATTTATTATACAAAGTCATGCATATACATAAGGTTCCTGAAAATTTATTATCATAATCTCCTCCCTCTGGCACCTCTTCAAGATGTACTTTTCATCTTCTTGGGTAGCTACCTAAAGTTCCTGCTTATCTTTGCATATATTAGCAGTCTATTGTTTAGTTTCTGTTATCTACTAGAGTTCTTTACCTGTCATCCATTATCTAACCTTTTGTTCAAGTGTATAACATCTACTAGCTAATGATTAGCCCTTCCTAATTGCCCACTTTAAACATGTCAAGGTAATACTTGCCCACTGGTTTTAATCTATATCATGTGCTGAGAAAAATATTTAAACACACGCCTTAGAGAGAGGAGAGTTTATATAGGAAGTCAGTAACGATAAACTGTAATATTACGGGGAAAAGATGTAATATAATCTTGAGTTAAATGAGTAGCTAAGTATCATTGAAGCCATCAATGCGGGGCTAGGGTCAATCCACCCAAAACCCAAAACCCAAAACCCTAAAGCAATTGAAAATTTACCCTGAAGCAATTGGTTACTGACATATCTAGAATCAACCGAAAGTCAGTAATGAGCCAGAAATACTAGTCCCCTTTCTCTGTTTGTGTCACATAAGGGTTGTCAGTGTTAGAGTAGATATGAAACACAAGCTTTAGTATGTGAGGCGGCTCTGAAAGAAGGTGAACGTTCCTTTATCAGATGGGAATGAACCTTCTGTTTCCTTCTGGATCACTAGTTCTGACAGTAGACACTGGGCTGTTTTCAGTACCCTGTACTAATAGTACTGGATTATATCCATTTAAGGTTTTAACATGCTACATAAACCCACTGTCAATCCCTAGGTCCTCTGAGATGCTGCATTCCTGGACCAAGTAACTCCTGACATAAGGGCAAGGACACAGTGGGACAGTAAGCAATTAGCGACCCAATGGCACTGGAGCAGTTTCTGCCCATTGTTGTTGGTATTATAATGAATGAGGGAGCTCGGGGCAAATCTCAGTGGTCAGGGCCCAGAGCAGCATCTACCTTACCAACCCTGCTCTCTGGCTCATGTCAGCTCACAGATAAGGAGGCTCACAGTTGTCCCACTGTTCTAAGGCTCTCCAAGAAAAAGCTGAAAGAAGCCTCGGTGAGGCTCAGGGAGGGGGTCCCAATCACTTCCTAGGTGACACTCTTGCAACTGATCCCCCCCTGGGCTGTGCTGCAACCACGCTGCAGCCAGGTACCCCACTGATGCAGATCAGCCTTCCAGCTTGCCCACAGATCTGCCTCATCTGCAGGCTCACCTTAGAGGTCCCTGAACTCCGGGCAAACAATCAGCAGGCTTGTGTTTGGGGATAGTGTGACTTGTCCTTGACAGTGACACCACCACCTCTTCCTGCTCTGCATTGTGCTCTTCCTTGGTGGTCCAGCCTGTCTTTGCTGATCACTTTCAGAAGCCCCAGAGAAGCATTTAATAATATCTCTCGCAATTGGAATCTTGGCAGGTTACCAGATTAGTATGCAGAAGAGAGCACACCTGGAGATGGAAATATCTGCGTGGATTTGGAAAAGCAGGTTTTGGGTGTAAGAAAAATTAATTCCTTATTATAACTCAGATCCCACAAACTGAGGGGAAACAAGTAAAAAACAGAATACAACTCCAAAAGCTTACTAATGTGTCCCCAGAAAATGTTTATGGCCACAGAGATGATGGAGGCTGAGCTGAACTCCAGTATGTGTCAGTGAACACAGAAACAGCAGCTTGAGAAGTGACAGATCAGTCCAAGGGACAGACAAAGGATGCCAAGTAACTAGCAGAATGAATTCAAGAACATTATCTTGGTAAAATCAATAGGTTTTGTGATATTGAGCAAAACAAAACAGGGAAGTTATTTTCTTCAACTCCTTAAACCCCTGCCCCATAACATCAGGAAAACATGTATACTGTGGACTTGGTGTTGTGGGTCTGTTAATACATCCTTCTAAGAGGAGGAAAGCGCAAAAATAAGGGAGTGCTTTTATGACACTAGGCTACCTGCACGTGGTTGTTGCATTTATCATAGAAGCTGAAACTTGTTTTGTCTTTTCAGCCAGGTGGGATCCCAAGATATGGACAACATCATGACTCTGCTGTTTGAAGATTTATGAAAAATATATAGGGTAAAGCATCTAAGTTTTGTCCCACATCACTTGAAGATGCATAGTTCACTGTAGCGAATGGCTTTCTGGAATGCACGACAGTGCAGACAGACATAACTAAACAGTCAATAGAGTATTGTGTCTATGTGTCAAGTTTTTTGACAATATTTTTTGACAATGTCAAAAATCTATGTTGTCTGCTTTACTCAGTCCTTTAAATGAAAGGGAGGGCAGAGCTCTGTTATCAAGGATCACGATGGAAAGAAGGCACTAAATGTGCAACAGGACTAGTCCAATGGTTCCTAATTATTTTAAAAGCTCTAATTTAGAGCAGCAGCATGTAAGGCAGAGTGGGCAGGGTAGATTCTCAGTATTCTAATTGTGTGTGTGTAGAAATGTCATTCTTCTTAATTTTGGTTTAAGTTAAGTAATAAAACCCCAGGATTCTTGGGCTACCCCTCAGAGTTGTGTGGAGAATTAACGAAGCCATGTGTAGTAAAAGTAGGTTTCTCAGTCAGTTGTACATCAGTCAATCAAAAATACATCATTGTTGGAAAGTGGTTCCAAATGTCCCCAGGTCTGTTTGTTTGAAAATAGAAAGGAAGATCTTTTAGAAGGCTCTGTGATTTTTTGCAGCCTGATCCAATGGTCAGCTTCTTTCAGATCGAAGACTATCCAGAAGCATTACAGTTCTCATTAGAAGGTCAACAAATTTCCTTGCCCTTCTTATGTTAAGCTTGATTCTGTCAGAGCTTAAACAACTTTGATGTGAATAACTTTGTAAAACTCTATAAACCCAGACTTTCATGTTAGTGTGACTTGAGGTTTTTGTTTATAGTCTCTCTGGTCATTGATTTTCATTACCTTCTGTAGCTACATTTAGCTGAACATTTTGAAGATGTTGCGTCAAATATTTTTTCTGTCCCCTTTTTTATATATATATATGCAGTAATCAAATCATTGCTCTTAAATTTAAATCTCATTAAAATACAGCTTTTGGCAAACACAGAGCTCTAATGTAGCAAAGCAGATCCTGTAGGCAAAGGGCCATGCAGTTCATCTGGTAACGTGATTGGTACCTCATATTCCCTAAAATGCACACTGTTGCGTAGCTGTCTTGACCTTACTAGTAGCTGGTGGGTGCACAAAGTTCCAGGTGAACTTGTAGCAGTAAAGGACAAAGAACTCTTTGGAAATACAGTGTTTTCTGGAACAGCACGGAAAGTGTAGCACTGCTTAGCAGCAAGCAGTCCTTCCTGCAGAAGTTCACAGTGAGAGTCACTGGAAGATGAAGGTGTCTGTATGAGTTTTATCTTCCAGAAGAGGTAGCCTCATACAGATGTCAGTTTTCTTCTCATTGCAAATCATGTGCTGGAGTGGCAACATACACCTGTATTTTATTCAGGCCTCCTCAGTCTGCATTAATTACCTATCCTCTTTTCTTCACCATGCTATGCTAAGCAGATTTTGCGTTTTATAGAAAGGATGGATACATTTCAGTAGTTGCTGATGTGGTCTCTGTTTATAAGCTTTGGTACTGCAACCATCTAGCACAAAGTATGGTGCTGTCTCTATGAACAGCTCCTCAGAAATGCAAGAAGCAGCTCAACCTACTCTCCAGTTTTGCAAAAGCTTCAAGTCCTTGTTTAGAAGTCAGAGATTATTAGGTACTCTTCCTCCACATCACCAAAATTCAGATGCATACATGAGGAACTGCTGGGGGATGCCAAAACCATTTCAACAAATGAGCATGAAAAGCATAACAAAGTATAACACATAAAGAGCATTGGTTTCAAACAAGATACACAGAGACCATCTAACCCTTTATTTGCATTTTGCATTTTTTTTCCCATTCAGAAGGTCCTTTACTTCTGATATACACAAACAGTTAAAAAAGATGAAAACAGGAGAGCAACCAACAACCATCTCTGTGGTATAGGAAGGCTGCAGGCAGCAATCCCTCCTGCCCTGACTTGGATCCAGTAACAGAAATTAGCAGTGCCATCTGCAGCACCGAATATGCATTTCAAGGACTGCATGTACTTTATGGCAAGCATTATGGTATTCAATAGCGATTTTTGCTAAGCTAGACATATTTGTAGTCATCTTTTAGGAAATTAAAAGTCCCAGGGACGTAAAGAATTCCAAGACTGGAGAATGGCTATATCCTCTAAACTGGACAAGCCTGGACTGTTTTCTAGCTTATCAGAAATTGTCCACTTCAACTCATTGCCTTTCTCACTATATCTTAAATTATTTTATTTCTTTCCAGACATAAATCCAGGAGCTCCAAAATGTGGTTTTGTTATATGATCCAGCAACATTATTTGGTAATGTCCATGTGACTTTTGAAGTGGTTTTTGTGTGAAGTGAGCCTGCCTTCATTGCCTTGGCTCCCTGAGCTAGCCTCCTTTCTTAACTTTTTAAGTTATTGTCTAGAAATTTGGTTTTTTAGACCATTTGTGGCAGGTATTACACAACCTCAATGGAGAAATTTACTGTAAGACTTTGTCATATTTGTTTCGCTAGCATAACAATCAGCAAGCCATCATTTCACATGGCCTCGTATATCTGTATGAGTGAAACATAAAGAGAAATACTTCAAATTTTAATTGGTAAAATAGTGTATCTTTTCCCTTCATTAAAAATCAGGATTGCAGTTTTCAAGATGCTGTTCAACTGTACTTCCCAAGTATCACAGTGTACTCTTTGATTTTACCTTCTGAGAGTTATTTTGATATGCTCCTTTTTTAGACATAAGGCATGTGCTGGGGCAGGTTAATGTTTTTATCTTACTTAATGTGTTGATGATCGTCTTCCTTTTTCTCTTTGGCATCGTCACATTAGAAGAAATTTTACCATTGGTGGGCTTATTGATATAGAAGTTGAGACAATAGATTTGAGGGAGGAAATGTTTTTGTTGAAACTGCTTCCATCAGTTTTTATTGTTATGTTTCTGTGGTTGACCCAAATGTAACAGCTGAGGGGAAAGTGCCTTTGGAAAAAAAATATGTCCTGGTTGCATCCTTTTTACACCAGACTGAGAAAACTCGGTCCTTGCCTCTAAACACTATGAACCTCTAAACAGAAATTCACAAAATCAGAATTTCATGTTACTTAGTTAAATTGTAGAGTGAATTTTGGAAAAAAAAAGTTCAAAATCAACTCTTTTAAAACAACTTTTTTTCTTTTTTCAAAGTGTGAAACTTGAAGGGTGTCTTTATACATATAAAGCAAACAGGATTTCATCTTTCCTATATTTGAAGTCACTTTTACCAATGTTAGTACATAAGACCCATAGGATTTTAGGTAAGGATTCTAAACTTCCATAGAATACCTATGTTAAAAGTAAATTCTAGATGATGAATGAGTTCATAGGTAACTAGGTTTTTTTTTTCCTTTCATTGTTTCTTTGTCTTTGAACATCCTGATTTCCTAAAAATTATTCTAATGAGCTCAGAGTTGCCAAACATTTTAAGCAAAATGTTAAAGTGAGCTCCCGTATTCATTATGTGGTTAAGTTTCTGATCATAAGAATAAGCTTTATTCTCTTTTTCATTTTAATTCATTAATTTTGAGAATTTTTATCAGATCACTGTAAATATGTCTGCGGAAAGGAAAACACTTCAACAAACTCCTTAATTATTGCTTATTTTTATAGTTTTCTGAATGCTTTTTCCTACTTTTTTCCCCTGGGAAAGAAAAGGACCTATTTAAATTTTACTGGGTTTGCAGCTCTTTTAAATTTCTCACTTAACTTTTCCATAATCTACACTGAAGACTTTTACAGATCACATTTTCTTCATGAAAACAATACACTAATTTTCAATTCAGATTTCTTCAGAACGTTACTCTAAAATGGCAACTGACTTCTGTCACTCAACCCCTTTCCTCTAGCATCAGTTGGATTTTTCTGCATCTAAGTAACAGGCAAGTGTACTGGTACTTCTAATTAATCAATGAATGCACTTCATTGGATTAATTCTATTTAATTAGCTAGTGCCTGCTTCCTTTTCACTAGCTTGTGTCTTGTACAATAGTCTGAAGATTCAGATTGTTATATTGCAGGAGATATTCTGGGTTTGAGAGGTTTAGGGTCCCCCTTTTCTCCTCCTTACTCATACCTCTGTTTTCAGAACATTCAGTATTTTAGTGCAACGGATAGGAAAACCTAGACAAAAGCGTTTTGCTTTCCTTTCTTTAATTAAGGCAGAAACAAAAGCAACTCAAAGCCCTTGTGTAATAAAGAAGGTAATGAAAATTTCAGGTAAGACCATTCTAAGACCCAAGGCTGTCTTTGAGGAACTCAGCTTCCTCTACATCCATAGTTTTTATTTCAATATTTTATGGTTTTATCTCTGTTGATTCTTCGCTGGCTTCCAAACTCTTGTTCTTATAATCTTCCATAAATTGACTAACAAATTCTAGGTGACAATTTAGCACAGGCTTTGCTGAAGATAATCTCTAATTGACTGTTTGACTTCTAAGAAAACAGGTGTCAATCTATAAACTAACTATTTTTGGCAAATAATGAGAAATACCATATCAATATGGTATTTATGAAAGAAAAAACGTATGGCACTTTTATCCCATTTTCCAGTTTACTTTCAATACATACAAGGAATTTTTAAAGCTGTATGTACTATAAAAGCTAATCATTATAGTTGTCTAAGGAACTTGTTTTCTTTTGTCCCTCTGTCCACCTCACAATTTTACTGAAGAACAGAGAAAGACCCCATCCCAGGTTCTGAAACATTCCCAAGTATACTTTAATAACTGTTGGTGTTATAACCTGTGACCTGGTAAATAATACAAAGCTTCCCATATTCTGTGTCTGAAAATCATCAGGCCTTCTGCTTTTTTCACAGGGACTTTGGAAATATGGTTTAAATGAGCTAAACCCAGTACTTTTCAGAACCACTACAGAAAATACATGTCAAAAGACATCATAGAAAAATATGGCTAGCTATAACGATGAAAGTTTTCACGTGTGAAGCAGGACTCCAACCCACACTGTTATTGAGAATGTAGGCAGAAACTACAACTTTCTGCTCACTTATATCACTAAAGAAAACTGCCCTTTCAGGCACTGACCCTTGTTAGCGGGCTTAGCTTCCACATCCCGCTTACAATGTTGCACACTGTTGCATGACAATCACCTTAAGGAGAATTGACTTCCTATACAAAGGACAGGTATGTGCCTGGGATACAATAACTTCTCATGGAACTAAGCATATAAACAGCCAAGCTGTGGGACACTTTGATAATGAAACAAGATCAAATGTAGGAGTTGTGTTATATATAAGGCAAAAGACACCGATGGTGTCATGTGGAAGGTAGCATGCAAAAGTAATTCCAAATAAAGAAAAAAAGGGTGTGCTCACAACTAGCAGGTAGATTAGATGTAGGGATCCTACAAGCCTGGTTTTCTGTTGTTTTTAAATAGATATTCATACTTTCAACCCATGTATCTTCTGCCTTTCCCTTTCGTCCCTGTTTATCTTTCAGATGGACCAACAAATAAAGAAGAGAGATTTTATCTGTGAAGCAGAACACGTGAACACATTATGTCTCAGTAAGGATGAAATTATTTTGTAAAACAGGTAAAAACATTAAGAATGTTGTTTTATTTATGTACTTTTTAGTGAACACCCAATAATAAATCACTACCCTGACACATTTATAATTGCATCATATTTCTTGACTGCAGCAAGTAAGTTCAGTGGGGAAACTGAGCACAGTAACTGGTATTATTGAAATACTGAAGTCTGACCCCCAGCAACTGAAGAAGTAAAAGTCTGCAAAATGGCCTGCCTTGAACTAAATTAGTTATGCACAAGTGAAAAAAATCTTGTGATGAATGTCCTCCTGGAGGTTCTCAGCAGTGATTGGGTCCAAATGTAAGTGAAGAGTAAGTGCCACAGGTTTGCTCAGTTGATGTGCAAGCTAGGATTTGGAAGGAAAGTTGGAAGAAGGTCATGAACTGTTAATGATGTAGGCTGTCAGAAATTGCTGTTTGTACCTTTCTGCTTCACGTAAGTCACGGCTTATGTGGATCCCTCTCTGTCCACCTCTCGGAAGCATCAAGGAGTCTCCAGAAAATGACATCTGTCTGCCCAGCTCACTCCTATTTTGGCAGTGCTTGCTAAAGGTCACTTTCTCTGCAAAAGTCCTGGTGAAGAAGGGAAAGGGAAGGAAAATCTGAATGAAAATCTGAATGGAAAATGCTTCCTATAGCAACAGACAGTGGTAAGTCAGACTCCCACCAACAACGCCAGTTATCAGATGTTTTTCACAAGATTATGACTTTTCTAGGTGTGTGAGGAAGGTTGAACTATTGTACAGCAGTTGCAATGCTGACTGCACTAGACACCTTTCTGTGCTTCTTTGGTTCACATTGGTAATGTGCTTGAACAGGACAAATTTTCATGCTGCTTTAAAAAGAAAAGTATATATGCCAGCTGCCAGACTTACAGCATATTTATACAACAAAATACAATCTTTACAGCATAGTAATGAGAAATGCCATAAGGAAAGGTGGCAATATAGTCATTTACCCTACAACATGCATGACTGGATGGCTGTATACCATTCCAGTTAATGTTCCTGGTTCTTGCTGCTTCTGCTGATGCTGCAGTTGTCTTGTTACATCAGCTAGAAAAAGGACAGAGACATCACTTCCCAGATTTGTCATGGTCTTAGCTGTTACACAAAGGTTGAGTTTAAAAACTTTGAGACTGTGGATGAAACTAAAAAAACTAAACTGTGGATTGCACTAAATTAGTATCTTGTTGATTCTGAGAGACAATGGCAAGTTATCCAAACTAGGTTTATTAAAGATGCCCCTGTATTTGTTTGGATGAAAGTGTTCATATTTTTAAATGAAATCTATGACACAAAATGCCACATAATCGTAGCAGATACTGATGAAGATCTTATTTCCTGTCTGCTGTTTCTTGTGCCTGCTTC
Source organism: Falco punctatus (assembly GCF_963210335.1). NCBI lineage: Eukaryota > Metazoa > Chordata > Aves > Falconiformes > Falconidae > Falco > Falco punctatus. The sequence goes on from NC_137586.1 coordinate 72,061,451, forward strand.
CTCTGCTGTGCTGTACTGTTTCTTGACAGCCATTACATTTTCAATTAATATATCCATTTTAAGTTAATATTTATCAACATTGAATTTAAAAATACAGATACAGTTTTATTTTAAGAAAATGGAAAATCCAGCAATTTTATCATGAAAAGGAAAGGGAGGGAAAAGGCACAGAAAAATACTAACTGTCCCCTCAGAAGGTTGGGTTTTTTTTTTTTTCTTTTTGAAAGCACACCTATTTTTCTTTCTGCCACAAAGATAGATTTATTTTTTTAATGAAGAAGAGGATTTCATTACTATTTCCCTAGTTTAATAAGCTGTAACATTCATAGTAATCAGGTTTCTTTTGGTCAATTACAGGGGGAAATTATTTAGATCTAGTTTTAAAGATTGCTCAAGTAATTACAGCTGTGAATAGTTTACAAATGCAAATAAAAGAACATTTTGTTATGACAATCCTTTGCCTATTGTACATGCAAATGTCCATTTATGTATAAATTTCTTAGGGCTGTTCTCAATACATACAAGTCTGTCTTGTATGTATTGAGTATGTATTGTCTGAGTTCCTGAGCCTTCCTTTGTTAAAGTTTTCTGTAACTTTGAGCTAGTCTTGGAATACATTCTCTTAGCCACTGTAGAACACATATTATTTATGTCCCAACCCAAAATGCAGCAAAGTGAATAAAAGCTAATGAGAATAGCTGGTGTGGTGGTTTTTTTGTTTGTTGGTTTGGTTTGGGTTTTTTGTTTTTGTTTTTATTTTTTGGTAAGATGTGACTTGAATCATCCTACTGTGGTATGTGGTCAATATTGTGATGATCTTCACTCTTGAAATATCTAAACCAAGTATTTTACATTTTTTCCTCTCTTTAGCTCCAAGTTAAACCCCTAGTATTGGGAAACAGAATCCTTGGACCAACTGTCCACATCCCGTGAAGTCAAGCTGTATATGTCCAGCAAGTCAGTTGCATCCCACATGGCATTGTCCTGCTCCATACATGTATGCACTTATGAATTCTACAGCACAATGTGAGAAGTCTGAGATTTCCTGGAAACCTGCATGATCACAAGTGTCTTTCCTTGCCTGAAAATCCTTGCACAGAAATTACAGAATGCTAGCCTAATACCAGAAGGTGTTTGATTCTGGATATAATCTCAGCACAGTTGATGAGATGGGACCTCAGGTGCAACTTCTACAGAGGGAGTTGTTTCCAGACCTAGGTCTTCCTTTGTGTAGATAAATCACAAAAACCTCCACCCCCAGCCATGAAGATCTACCACCTTTTCTGGGCATCCATTCCAGTGCTTGCAATTATTTCACGTAATGTCTAATCTGATCTGCTCAGCCACCAGTTCACGGTGAGTGTCACTTATTAAGTCTTCTGCGAATAACAAGTAGAATCTGTCTTGCATATGTAGCTACCTTTGAAATAGCCATAGGGTGGTATTGGATTGTCCCTTAGCCAGTTCTTCACTACTCAACACCCAGCAATTGCTGTAGGAATTATACAATTACTAAAGTAATAAGAGCACCAAGTAGGAGAGAAACTGTTAGGAAATAGAAATACAAACATATATACAAAACACAAACTAGTGGACAAACTGAACTTTGCTGGATATGTGGGTCTGAAATGTAGTGTTTTGAGTTACATCTTTACATACTGAAGCAATGAAACATTAATCATATATGTAATCAAATATCTTTAAACTTCTCAGAATTATACCCTGAAAATTCTTCCTTAAGACAGAACTGCACTGAGACACCAACCCAGCACATAATTGACCTAAGACTGGGGCAGTGGAAAATTTTTTATTTACCTTCTGTGTGACTCCTGAGCTGCATCGTGGTGTTCTCCACTACCACTGAGGCACTGGGCCCAGTGATGCAGATCCATCTGATCTGGACAAAGAAAGAAAATTCTGTAAATGACTTTTACCTGTCAAACTAGTATGTTGTGAAAATTTGATCCCTAGGTCTAAACAATGACACTGAGCAAAAACTGGATCATTACAGGAGCAGATGGTAGTGTTTGTAGCTTTGGGATAGACTTTAGACACATATTCACCATCTGCCTGCACAGCATTTTCTCAGATTTTGCTAAATACTAAGTTTATTGCCACTAAAGCTTATGAGCATTATAAGGCAAGTTACTGAATCTCTCCCACATTCAATGAAACATTTTTTTTTAACAGTGTATTGTTAGTCAGATAAATAGCTTAGGAGGACTGAGATGAGTACATCCTCCTCACACCCCATAGCTACTCCCTTAAACAGATCCTCTCTCTTGGTTTAACTCATCCCTTTGCTTTTCCTATATAATCTTATAAAATATGCAAAATATATCCTTTATAGCCCTCAGAGGTTTCTTAATGATATTTTTTAATTTTATTTTTTGCAAAATGTGTGCAAGTTAATGGTGCTTTAAGTGCTCTCTGATATTTTGACACCTGTTGTTTCATTTTCTCTCTCATTTTAATAGATTTTTTTCTCAGCAATGTAATGATTGTTTCGGCTATAGATGAGTCAGTTGCCACAAAGTGTCTTTTCCAAGCTTCTTCAACTCAGAATCCTTTTGTTTGTAATCAGGGGAATGGGCTGGCAGCCATATTTTTGATAAAGCATCTGTGGTTTTTCCCATAACTGGTTAATATAAATTTCTAAGCATATCTCAGGAAAGATTAGTGTAGGTTAGCACTAAAAAATAGTGTTGTCACATCATATAACCACAACCTATTCAATGTGGCATAGTTCTGATTCTTATGCTAGATTCTGTTCTGTTTTCGATGCCTGTGCTTACTATTATTACAAACATTTGGTCTTCACTCATCATCTGACCTCTGAGTGTTATTTTATTTTTTTAAAAAAGATTTTATTTTTCCTTGCTTCTAAGAAGGGGGAGACAAGCATTTTTAGTTCCTGCTTAAATAAATGTATTCCTTAACCTGTGCTCAAGCACTGTAGTTTTATATCAGACCAACAGGTGAACCCTCAATTTCCCCAAAAGTGGTTTGTCAGTGGTTTAATTTCAGAAGTTCATTATAATTGGTTTCTGTCCTTTTTTATAATACCTTTGACTGTCTAATCAAGAAAAGGAAGTGATGCCATGTAGCTTAATGACCAAAGAGAGAGACAGGTTTTCATGTATGTCTCTGAGACGTTCAGCTGGTACGAGACTAGTCTGGTCAGCTGGAGATGGGCTTTGCTAGTCAAGTCTCATTCATGTGCATAGGTTACACTCAGTGGCAGGGCAGTTTTATGGTAACAGAAATTATCACTGTAAGTGATTTGAGTAATTTGTACTGCTAGGCTTGAGTCTGGACTCATTTACTAAAGATGGTATGATCATATTTCTGCACAGACTTGATGCTTCCTTCTGTACAAATGTAATTTAACAGCACATATTTATTGAAGTGGAAGGATGTCATAGCAGTGTATAGACAACAATTTCTTTAGTTGCTTTACTATCACTTTTTGGGATCATGCAATCCACAGGTGGTATTCTTGCAAGCCATTTTCTTCTCCATCAAGCTACTTACAAAGTGGTATCAGAAATGCTGCCTTCTCACCTGGTCCCTTGAAGGGTTTTCTCTCCCTAACTACAGACTAGATGTAAATAATAATAATAATAATAATAAAAAATTAGGCTGAACGAAAAGGGGGAGCTAAACAGGCTCTCTTGTGCTTCAAGCGTCCTTGTCACTGAGACCAAATCTGCAAGATTACCTGTTTATTTGAATGACTACAAAACTTTCTTGTGGTCTATTGGACCTAAGCTGACATTAGTGGTAGATGATAATGATAGAATACGAACCCAGTATCATAATCTAAAACATGGAGTGAATGAGACTAGTAGTCACAAAAAGAAGACAGGCAACTCACCTTATAAAAGTGGACATATCTTGTTTTCAGGTCAGGTGAAAAAAGCTAACAGTTATGAACTAAGAAATTATATTTAAGAGTGATTCTTTCAGGAGAGTCAGACTTATGCAAATACACATACAAAGAAGTTGGTAAAATTAAAAAAAAAAAAAAAAGTATAAGATAAAAAAAAATACTCCCTTGATAATGCTGCTGTAATGTTAATAGGTGGATGGATCATTCTACTTTAAGGTATTAGAACACAAATCCTGAACATCATGTAGCTATCTGGATATGTTAGTGCTATTAGTAAGATACTAAATTCTTAACTATTTATGGAAAAGATGAAGTGACAAGTCAGGGATGTTTTCCAGGTTTAAGTGTAACCATGCAAGTAAATACACACAGCAATATATATAAACAAGGAAGATACTTTACAAAGCATACTTTTTTCTTTTTAAAAATTGCTGGCATTGAGATTTCATGGAGTGAGACCTCCAAAATACAGTGCCTTACATCTGTAAATATATCACAGGAGTAAATACAAAAAATTACATTTTGCTACTAAGAGGCTGATCATATAGTAAACTTAGTATATCTATATTGATAAATATTGTGAGCTGTTATTTCAAGTCCTAATTACTGCACATTCTACTCAAACTAGCTGTACGTTTGTTAGTTGTTACATTTTTTCTTGATCAAGCTGTAAGATTTCTTTTGTTTTGCAATATTGATGTCAATAAGCAGATGTAACGAGATAAACACTTCAGTGTTAAATATTCTGTCCTCATTTAACATAATTATTACCGATTTATCATTTTTATTAACATATCCTATACAAATATATTATTTCTTTCTTCTAAATTATGTCTCTATCTAGTTGGTGCTCCATTTTGCTTAGCAATATACCAATGAATAATAAAGCACAGTAGCTATCCCAAAGAATTCAGGGCATATAGAAGGGAAACACACACAGAGGGAATGGGCATAGTATATAGTCTGAATACTTTAATGCCTGGAATGGAAAAAAGCTGTTTACCATGGAAATCTGGAATTACTACTTTCTATCTCAAATCTAAATAGGTTGGACAAATGAAAAATGAAAAGAACAAATCAGCTTTGTTTTAGAGAACTATCCAGGAATCTGACATCACCCACCACCCCGCAAAATCTTTCAGCTGATGTGGATTTCCAGTAAACACAGCAACACTGAATTGGAATGGCAGTGTGGTGAGTATGCAAAGGAAGCAGGGGTATGCAAAAAAGGAATACCGTCCATAAAGAAAAACATGTGACTTTCCCATGAATGCCAGAGGTGAGTAAGCAGAGGGCCTTCACTTTCCCTCATACGTGTTGTTCTTTATCATATACCACCATAAGGAAGATGTACATGAAAAAAAGGCTGAAACTTTTGGGAAGAGGATACCCCAGTCATTAACATCAAGGTCTTAGGGAAGATAATCTGGAATATCAGTGGCTGGTGATGCATCCCAGGCTTTCACACTTCGGTGGCTTTCCTTCCCTAAGGCAAAGACGATTTACACAGCCATTATATATGTTATTCATATGTCTTTCCACACATTGATTTATTCTAAGCTTTTGTACAGAAAGAGAGATGATTTAATCGTTTCTGTGTTTAACTGCAGGGGGCTGATTTAGTTGTGTACATCTTTCAAAAGCAGCAGAGCTGTGGAATTTTGGGGTAAACATTTTTATGGCTTTTATATTGTAAAATTGCCATGGATGGGAATTGCAAAGGAAATCAGTGTAAAACACTCCTCATCACAAAAATCTCCTTGCTAGTTATCTGTTGAAAAGAGTTAATTTGCTTAAAAATGCTGTGATTTGCACAAGAAGCAGAATAACTTCTGATATCTAAGTAACTTTTTTATTCTGAACACAGTCCTGTATGCGATTATGATGGACAACAACAGTGCTGGCCAGCAGGGCCAATGAATTAGCGATCAATGTCTGGGGAAGGTAAAAAGTGGAATTTAACACTCATTAAAAACACTGGTTACCCATATAGTATTCAAATTAAAGTTACTGTCTTACATTTTCACTAGTCACTGCTAATTTCCCTTTCAAGAAAATGCATCTACCAGTCTCCTGAACTTGCATCTTAGTGTTAACGAAGAAAGAGAGTGAGGCTTTCTTCCTCTGAGAGACCTGCATATTTGATTGAAAAGAGTCATTCTGTAACTTGGAAAGACATTAACTCTATGATTCCTGCCCTGCAAAGGCCTAGCTGGGTCATGCTGCCGTTATTTCTCGATTCATGTCAATAAAAAGGTGTTATTCTTGTGACCTAATTCTGTATTAAAAATTGCTGTAAGTAACAATCTATCCCTAAAATATTCTGTATTTAGACCATCAGTTTCTGTAAACAAACAGCAACCTGAAAATGTCTGCCCTGAGCTTTATTCAAATCAATAAACTAGAATTAAAAGGCTCATTTACCAACTGTTAATCCCCAAATCTATGCAGGTTCCATGAAAGAGGGATCATCTCATGCTTAGTTTGCTCATCTATTGTATATCAATAGGAAAATGTTTCATTATTTCTCAGGATACTATCTATACAGTAAGAAAAGACTGGGTGTATTAAGTTCTTTAGGAGCTTTATACATATATGATTTTATTATTAGAGTGAAATTGTGGTTTCCATGTGGTGACCTTCCATATGTCTACAGATTGAATTTCTTCTGTCACAAATTTATCTACTTCCTACGCTACAAAAAAGTGTTGGTCTCCTCCAAATGTTTAAATCAGCTTCTGTGAAGGTGGCCTTTCCTTCTGCAGACAGAACCATGCAAGTGCACATAACCATTGCAAAGGCTTGTGTCCCTTGCAAACAAGAGCTGTCTACAAGACATGAAATGCCCAAGGGTTTTGGACTTCAGTGATTTTGCTTTCCACATTTCTTACTTTGCCCAGCTCTGAAATGGAAAAAGGCTTCCTGTCCGTCATTGCATAACATTTTGAAACATGACCGTGAAGCCTTCAGTGGCCACATGTAAGACAGCAAAGAAATAGTTTATGAACAGAAAGGTTGTAAGGAAGTCACCGTGACATCTTGAATAGCTCAGTATCATATTAATGTAACTCCTAACAGCTGTGTAAAACTCTGAATAGCTGAGAGGGACATTGCTAATGTAATATTTCTAGGAACATTTTTTTGAATGCACGGAGTACCTTCTCTGAGTTATTCTGTCTTCTCCAATCACCAGTTCCCCTGACCCATTCAGCAGCGTGCCCAGAATTTGTCTAGTTTTCCTCTTGTAATTTATATACTTGTAGAAACCTTTCTTGTTGCCTTTCGCATCCTGTGCCAGATTTAACTCCAGGCTGGCCTTGGCCTTCATAACCTCATCTCTACAAGATCAGAGAGCAACTCTACACTTCTGGATCACCTGCCCCTGCTTCTGTCTCTTGTACTCTGCCTTTTTGTGCCAGTTAGGTCAGTAGCTCTTGCTCATCCATGCAGGACTTCTGCTGCATTTACTTGATTTCCTACTTGTCAGGGTCCTTCCTGAGCGCAGAGGAGGTGATCCTTGATTATCAGCTGATGCTGCTATACTTCTCTCCAGGATATCTCACAGGATTCTTTGAAGCAGATCTCTGAAAAGGTTGAAGTTGGCTCTCCTGAAATCCTGAAATCTGTGTTCCTGCTTTTGGCCATACTATCTCCCCTTAGGATCCTGACCTGCACCATCTCATGGTCACTGCAACCAAGGCTACCTCTGGCTTTCACTTCCCTCACCGGTTCTTTCTTCATTATCTTACAGGTCCAACAGGGCATATTTCCATTGTTGGCTTCTCAGTTACCTGTGCCAGAAAGTTGCCATCAATGTACTAAAGTCTCTCAGATTGCTTGAGCCCTGCTCTACTGTCCTTCCAGCAGCTATCAGGGTGGTTACAGTTCCCTGAGGACCACAGCTTGTGAACATGAATTTTCCTCCAGTTTGAAGAAAACCTCATCTATTTCTTCCTGTTTGGGTGGTCTAAGGAGGTATCCACTACAATGACACCAGTGCTGATCTGCCAGCTAATCTTGATCCATAAGCTCTTGACTGACTCCTGACTTATCCCAAGGCAGAGCTCCTTGCATTCCTGATGGTCTGTTACTGAAAGGATCACTCCCCTTCCTTGTGTTACCAGCCTCTCCTACCTAAAAAATCTGTTAACCTTCCATCACAGAACTCCAGGCACTACCTATCTTTGCAGACAGGTAGTGCCAAAAAAGTTTGATTTGAACTTCGCTTGAAAATACCATGCTACCTTGCAGGTTGGTATGTTTCGATGTTTCTGTTATGTTTGGATTGTGATCTTAAACAAAGATTCAGAACCGTACTTGAGAAAAATATCTTTGAGGCTAAAGCCCAGTTTGGTGTTCACAGTATTGAAATCTCTGAATGACTTTGGTGTGAAATGTCGAAGCCATATAATTTCATACATTTTTTTTAATTTTAATTCAAATCTTGTGAATATAAAGTTTTGAGAGAGTTTTTTATATACAATGAAAACTGCAGGGGGAGAAAAAAATGTTGTCTTTGGAGCTTTGGACCAAATCTGTCATGTTCTTAAATGCTGTTCATCCTACACAAAAATTACAGCAGCCTAAGGCACATAATTTAATCTCTCCTGATACATGTGTAACATACAGGATATGAACAATTGTTTAGATTTTATATGAATCATTACACAGAAGCTGTGGGTAAATATGTTTATTGTCTGAAACTTTCTGAAAGCTGTTCTGTGAGTAAATTTGGTAGGCTCAGCTAGCAAATATGGAAGTTAGAATGATTTTGAAAAATTGCTGCTTCAGAACAATAGGCAATTTCACTACCTCATTTAGCAAATACTCAGCAGATTCTGTCCATTAAGTAAAACAATAAGAAACTTGGCTTCTTTACCAAACAGTCTATAAAATAATTTATTTAGCAAATCAAATTAGAACATTTCATTTGCTCACTTTGCAAAATCAGCTACCGTGTATTGTTTAAAGATGTGTTTAAAATAATCTTGTAGAGATAATATAAATCTCAGAAAAGTTCCTAAAGGAGACATGGGGCCATATCTGCTAAATCACCATAAAATATTCATTTTTATAAAGTAATGTTTCTGATTCATTTCTTTCTTCTCTTCCATATAATAACCTTTGGGATGCACCGACTATCAATTTCCCCAGCGATTTTAATTTCTATGGTCTATCTGTGCACATTATTTCAGGCATTATATAAGTATTTGCATATCAGTATTACTGCTTTTTTGCTACTGAATGCAAAGATGCAGAAATGTGGCATTCATTTCCCTTTTTGCATGCTTTAATCAAATTCTTATCTCTGTTTGTATTCTTATTCAGCTGCAAGGCAGGGCGACATTTTACACAGTCCTAAGTGATAGCAGTGGCAAGGCAGATGTGTGGCTATATCAGTGACAAAGCAGAGGCTGGGGGACAGGGTAACACCATAAACACAGACATCTATAGGTGAAAATTAAAGGTTGCTCCCATAAGCTTGCACAGACCATGCAAAATGCAATGCAAAAATCAATTTAAAAATTGTTTTTACAAATACATTAGGAACAAAAGAAGAGCCAAGGGTAACCTCTATCATTTGCTGCATGCAGGGGTGGGAACACTGCCACAAAGGATGAGGAAAAGGCTGAGGTACTCAATGCTTTCTTTGCCTCAATAGTCAATAGTCAGACCAGCTTCCCTCTGGGCACTCAGACCCCTGAGCTGGATGACAGGGACAAGGTGGAGCAGAATGAAGCCCCCACAGCCCAGGAGGAAACAGTTAGTGACTGCTGCTTCACCATTTAGACATGCACAAGTCTATGGGGCCAGATAGGATCCTCCCAAGGGTACTGAGGCAGCTGGAAGAGGATCTCACCAAGCTGCTCTCCATCATTTATCAGCAGTCCTGGCTAACCGAGGAGGTCCCAGAAGGCTGGAGGTCAGCCAGTGTAATGTCCATCTATAAGAAGGGTGGGAAGGAGGATCTGGGGAACTACAGGCCTGTCAGCCTGACCTCGGTGCTGAGGAAGGTTACGGAGCAGATCATCCTGAGTGCCGTCATGTGGCATGTGCAGGACAGCTGGGGGATCAGACCCAACCAGCATGGGGTTATGAAAGGCAGGTCCTGCTTGACAAATCTTCTACAACAAGATGACCCGCCTAATGGATGAGGAAAAGACTGTGCATTTTGTTTATCTGGACTTTAAAAAAGCCTTTGACCATTTCTCACAGTATTCTCCTGGAGATGCTGGCTGCTCGTGGCTGCCTTGAGTGTGCTCTGCACTGGGTTAAAAGCTGGATGGGTGGCTGAGCCCAGTGGGTGATGGTGCATGGAGTTACATCCCGCTGGTGGCTGGTCACAGGTGGTGTTCCCCAGGGCTCAGTATTGGGAACAGTTCTGTTTAGTATCTGTATCAACCAGTCTGGAGAGAGGATCAAGTGCACCCTCAGTCAGTTTGCAGATGACACCAAGCTGGGGGGTGTGCTGACCTGCCTGAGGGCAGGAGGCTCTGCAGAGGGACCTGGGCAGGCTGGAGCGATGGGCCCAGGCCAGTGGTGTGAGGGTCAGCAGGGCTCAGTGCCGGGTCCTGCCCTTGGGTCACACCAGCCCCACGCAGCGCTACAGGCTGGGGCAGAGCGGCTGGAAAGGGCCTGGTGGGAAAGGGCCTGGGGGTGCTGGGTGACGGCCGGCTGGGCAGGAGCCAGCAGTGTGCCCAGGGGGCCCAGGCGGCCAGCAGCACCCTGGCTGGTGTCCCCAGCAGGGTGGCCAGCAGGACCAGGGCAGTGACCGTCCCCCTGCACTGGGCACTGCTGAGGCCGCCCCTCGAATCCTGTGTTTACTTTTGAGCCCCTCACTTCAAGAAGGATGCTGGAGCACATCAAGAGAAGGGCAACAAAGCTTGTGAGGCATCTGGAGCACAAGTCTTTTGAAGAGCAGCTGAGGGGACTGGAGTTGCTTAGTCTGGAGAAGAGGAGGCTCAGGGGGACCTTCTTGCTCTCCAGAACTACCTGAGAGGAGGCCATAGGCAGGTGGGGGTCAGTCTCTTCTCTCAGATAACCAGTGACAGGACAAGAGGAAATAGCTTCAACTTACACCAGGGGAAGTTTAGATTGGGTATTACGAAAAATTTCTTTACTGAAAGTGTGGTGAAGCATTGGAACATGCTGCCCAGGGAGGTGGTGTAATCACCATCCCTGGAGGCGTTTAAAAAATGCATAGATGTGGTGCTTATGGACATTGTATAGTGGTGAACATGGCAGTCCTGGGTTAGTGGTTGGATTTGATTATCTCAGTCATTTCCAACTTAAATGATTCCTTGATTCTATGATAAATCTGTGCTAGCAGGGCTGGTCTGGCAAGTACAGATGCCAAACATGTTTGCTCCCATCCATGTTCCCATGTTAGAACCAAAACGATGACTGGGAACTTTCATTGGCAAAGATGTGGTATTCACTGAAATGGGTAAGAGTAATCTGAGGCTTATTGGAGCAGTTCTGCATATAAGATACACAAAGTCATTTGTCAGAAGTGCTTTTTATGATGTGGCCCTCTTCTCCAGTAAGAACCCATCAAACTGAGATGATCCTCGTATCTCCAACAGGTTTGCAATGAGGCATCTTTACCTTTTTAGAGCCAAGCAATATGCCAGCTGCAGCCCAACAAAAAATTGACTCTAGCCTGGCTTCCAAAGAAAATTAGACTTTTTCAGAGGTGTTGAGGGAGTAAACCTCAGAAATACCAAGTTCCACCAAGTTTTGGGTTATGTGGAGCTAGCTAAAAATTAGAGACACAAACCTTGCTATGATGAAGCAAAGGCCATAAGGGGACTCAATGACCCACCGACCTACCAGGCAGTTCAATCACAGAGTGAGCAGAGACTGCCCCAGCCATGGGGATGTGGGCAGAAGCTGACTGCTCAAAAAACTGTGTGGTGGAAGGATATAAATAAGTAAGCAGGTCTATAAACTTTAAGAGGGAGAAGTGGTCTGTGGAGACATGGCACAGAATGCATGTGAGGCTTTTGTGGAGCAGACCACAAAGAGTGTGCACAAATCCCCTGAAGCAAAAGCTCTGTTGGTCCTCTTGTTCATGTAACAAATTTTGTGTTCAATATCTTTTTTATAACTTTCCTACCCAGGCATTTATTTGGAAGATGTGCATGATTAACCAAATTCTTCTTTCCTGAAAGAGGCTAAAATTGTTCTCATAGTAACAAATGGTTCAATTATTGCAAAAGAAGGAAAAAATCTTTTGCTGTAGATGAAAAATATACCAAAAATATTTTTTTGTCACATAGTATCTTCTCTAGATTGTATATTACCAAGTGTTTTGCCAAACACAAAGGAAAGTTCTTTGGAGCAATCCATGTAAAGCAAAATAATCTGAGGCTTAAATGTCAGGATTATAAATCTGTTCTACTTGAGTTTATAGTCTTCTGTTCCTAAAATTAATTGGTATTATTATATTGTAGTGATGCCAGAGGGCTAAGCCTTGGATGTCAACATTTCTAGTCTTACAATGGATCATTTCAGGCAAGGCATCCATGGAGAACCCTAAACTAAGCTAAAATCTTCTTGTACACAGTTCTTTCACCCCTGAATTTCCACTGAATTCAAGGGAGCTGTGTTTGATTTATGCTAATTATAGGCAAATTTGTAATTTTGCCATGTATCCAATGAAACCCTCTACTAAAGTGCTTTAGATGTTGTCTAACTCACAGACGGTTATTTGTGATTTTGCTGCCAGCTTTTTTTGCCAATAAACAGCATTTCATTCTAAGCTACAGTAGCAGATTGTCCGGGCATCTCACTGACTTCTCACTGTACAGCTTTGTAGAATGAAGATTAACAGTATTATGAAAAGTGTTTTCCTGAATAGGACTACCTGGAGCTTCCTGCACATGTAACCGGTGATGATTTGTCCCCACATGAGAGCAGAGTCTGTATGTAGCTGCCTTTACTTGAGTTACTAGGCATCATCTCTGTTCCCTTGGTCTCTGGTGGGAGTTCTTATGACAGTATTTCTTGTAGCAAGAACAATTTTCCTCATCAACATATAATCTTTCTGAATGCCTCTGGGAATTCCTCCCCCTTACATGTAAGAATTTTCAGCAGTCCTACGTATTTAGTTTTTCTACAAGTTTCCATTCTTTCAATTTTCCTCTCAAAACTCCATTTAGTCTGTCTTACACCAGCTGCAAAGCTCTTATTATCTTCCATAATTTCAGATTTATTTTCAACTTTCCCAGCTTAACTTTCTGTATCTTTTATATTATTATCTAGCCTTGTGCTTTTATTAAGGAAATGGTGTCTTGTTGCTCAAATACTGAGTGAGGCATTTGGACTCTCTTTCCAGTTCTGCCAGGAAGTTTCTCGGCAGTCTTTTGTGTCCAGATACTCTAGCATTAAGGTGAGGAAAGAGCGTTCACATTTCCAGACATTATATGAAGTACACTTCACTGACTGTGATGAAATTATTGGATGACAGTGAAGTGCCATTATCAGTCTTTGACTTGACTTTCAAAACACATAAGGCTTCTTAGGACCATTTAATTAAAAAAAAAGTTTAACATTAAGGTTGCTTGACCCATTACAAAACATTCTTTTTTGCTGATTTCATTTCACAATACTTCAGCGATCTTGATTGAGATATTCAGTTTGATGCCCTAGGCTAAATGGTCAAAACTCTCTCCCAAACCCAAAACTTACAAACAAGCAGTTCAACAGTTCTATAGCACAGAGCTAGGAAGACTACCATATTTTACCTAATATTGCTACTGCTATTACTACTACTTCTACTACTGCTACTACTACTGTTGCTACTGCTACTACTACTACTGCAAGATATAAGAGTTTCTTTTGCGGGGACACAACTTTCGATTTTTTATTTCCCAGGTTTCAAATGCTTGACTTTGCAGCCTTAATGTCTACTTTTAACATAGTTCTTTTTGTGTGCAAATAAAAATCGAGGCCCAAAATTAGCAAAATGCTGCCTCTGCTCTACAAATGCATTAAGATGAAAAAAACAGTAATTTCTTACCAGTAAATTGCTTCCAAGCTGTGGAATGGAGAACAATATAGAACAAATAAGACAGGGCACATAGTGGGCAATAGCACTGTGCATACACATTATTTTAACAGATGTTTCCTATTAATAACACTACTTAGCAGTTAATTTAATGTATTATGTCTTTCTTCCAACAAGCAGAAAGTGTCTTTGAGTCAGTGCTGCTTTAATATTTGATAACCACATTAGTTACGGGAAAATTGTATAAGAAAGAATATCTTGTATGTGACCAGAAGGATTCTAAAGTAGTATCTGTCAGCACTTAATAACGGTGCAGCAGAACAATTTCTTTACAATATATACTACTACTCCACCTAGGTATGAAAGTGTTTATAAGAAAAAAATATTTAGGGACATTGAATTACTGATTTGCCAAGGTTTTTCTGCGCTTTAGGCTAACACAAGAGACATACTTCTTAAGCTTTTTTATCTATTGTGCTGTTTTCTGGATCTTGGTAGTTGATCTATTTAGTTTCATGGATTTGTTAACACCTGAGGAAAATGAAAGTGATGTAAGCAATAAAGAACACTTGTTAAGTTTTGCTCAAACATGGCAAAAATAGAACAGAATTGTGTTATGGTTAGTTTTCCAAGGAAGCTGGTGACAGCATTGACTGATAGTATTTATATGTTCAGCTTTAGCTATTCTGGTTTTCAAATTAAAATGAAAAAAAATTAGCCACTTGGGGAAAAAGAAGATCATAACAAATGATAAGGTCTTGAGAAAATAGTTTAAAATAGCTACTTGATAGCAGTAGCTATATTAAGTATGCAAAATTGAATGTGTGTCTACAGAAAAATGAGAAGTTAAAACTAACAGCACCCAGAGGGGGCAGCATGAGGATAAGAAAATGAAGCCACATTGTCCCTGACCTTGCTGCAGCTGGCTACTGAGTATCACGCACAGTCATAGTCTTTCAACAATAGGATTGCACCACGTTTGACTGCATGTGCTTCTGGCCCAACTTCTAAATGCTATTGCAGTGAATAATAATAGCGTAGTCTCAACCATGGGTGTGAGTGTTGCTTGGAAAGAATTGTTAGGATCAGGAAGAGATGCTATGACTGAAACCCGTAAAAGGAATCACCTATGTCAGACACAGACATAAAATAAAACTCACTCACCTGAATTTATTTTTGCAGAAGAATGTATAAATGATGCATATTAATAATAACAAACATCTTCAATGGTAGCAAAGGAACATGACTGCCTTTTAAATCCACAGAAATAAATACCCATCTCCATATTTCTCGATTCCTTAATGGAGAGGAACTCTTCTTATTCTTCAGATTGACAAGACTTCCTTACTCTTTTCATTGTACTTTAAGAATATTGTTCTAAATGTCTTTCCAAGACCTCAGGTACTGATCAAGAAAGAAAAGACTGAAACATCAGTTCATAGTTCAGCCACCCAGACATGAAATCATAAAAAGGAATTTGGTTATTTGGGCTAATAAATAGGTTCCTCAACCTGACATGAATGGGTGCACAGCTGTAAGGTATCATAAAAAATGTGATCTAAATTTGTTAACATAGATGGATAACAATTACAGAAAAGTCTGTCATATGCTTATACCTGTTCCCATGAGCTAGTAACCATTTACTTCTAGATATTTAAGTCTTGCTCTAATCAATTGCACCACAGCTTTTCCCTCTACTCTTCTTCAGTTAATCCAGGTTAGTACAAGTCACAGTGATTGTCCACAGCATCTTATTTTCTGACCAGTTGAACCCAGAAAGAATTGAGAAACTCATAAGAAAAGCTTTTTTTTAATTTGATTTAATAATTTAAGATCAATTTTCTGCACTGCTTACATGGATGCTTAAGGTCTTTGCAAGCAAAAAGATGGAAGATAGGAGATTTTGAATAGTACTTTTCACAGTATCAGTGGGATTATTTACAGGTGGGAACTTGAAATAAGAGTAGGCAGAAAAGTAAATGACAACCACAGTAAAACAACATAAGCAAATTAAGTCTATCAGTAACTAAAAAAAAAACGATGAAGAATTTTTAATTCTGTCTGAAGTAAGGAATAGACTATCATTGTGTTGTTGGTGTTAGATCAACTTGCAACTCATTGTACAGTGAGTCAGATTTCCTATCAGTCACCACAGAACTGTAATTTATATAATTTCATCCCTCCTTTTTATTTCTTGCTAAAATTTTTTTACAATCTTTCTTAATTTTATTTCTTTTTGTATAGCCTTTACAACATAAATGAAACAATCCAGAAAATATGGTTATGTCCTTTTATTTATATGCCAATGAGAAGCAAAGTCAAAAGGTCTGAATTAAAACCTTAGAAAGGGTATTGGGATGAAGTGGGTAGCACCTTCAATACCTCTGTCCAATTCTTACTTCAAAAAATTATGTTATTGAATGCGATTAGCTAAAAAGTAAAAAAAAAAAAAAAAATACCTTTACATAGTTTTTGCACTCATTTAATTTATGACAGCGAAAGGATTTTGTAGTGGCTAGAAAGGAGTTCACCAACTGAGAGGAAAAGGATTATGACAGAATTTCCCTGCTTTGCATGGCAGGGTATTATAAGAAACTTCCTGTAGTAGCTACAACTAACCAGCCATAGGTTGCTAGTGCTTTTTCTCTGTTTGATCAGCATTTTTAGATATTTGATCTGGGTCTTCTCGAACTGGTAAATAACTGCAGAACTGTTTTGACTTCTACTAAGGTAAATCCAGTCCAGCCTTGCCATAAATAATAATAATGATGGCACAGTAAGAATCCTACCTGGCACCCTAAAAATTACTCACCGTCGCTTTCCAGGTTACATGGAGGAATCTGTGTGAGTTTTCAGTTCTGATCCCTGAAAGTTACTGAATTCATATGGTGTTACATTAAGCATTTCTGACTGCAGCTGCGAGATGGACATGAGTGGAACCACTTTGAAACACTTCCTTTGTGTCTACAGTTAGGAACAGATATTTCTGTTCTAGGTTGTAGTAAACTAAATCCTGTTTGAACATTATCTTGGTAGCTATGCATGTGTGTGTCCATAGAATTTATAGTTCAATTTGGAAATAGAATTGTAACTTAATTCCTTTGCATGTATATAGTAGTGTTTTAAAATAGACACAGCTCTGACGGAGTTGCATAGACTTTTTAGAACGGTGTTAAATTAAAACTAAATTTACGCACTCTGCTTCATCCTGCAGTGAAAATGAACAAAATGCTTGCAAACAATTAATTGGAATAGCTTGATCTCAATAGTTAACAAAAGCTATTTAAAAACAGTTCAAAAGCCCTCTTCCTGAGAAAGTGATTAAGCTGTTTATATTTTGTAAATAATAAGCATTCAATGTGACAAGACAGTTACTTGTCCATGAAACACAACCAGAAATTGTGGGCATAATGTGGAAACTGTTGGCTGAAACTGAATAGCCTGTGTTAAGCAGCAGGTTAGACATGAATAATGCTGTGACCTTTGTAATTTTGAAGTGGGTAAATCTAGCGGAAATTTTTGTAGAGGTCCACATGTGTAGCAGAGCATCAGTAAACTTGATGGTGAGGAAATGTACTATTCCTACAACTGTTGCTTTTATCTGCCATTACTATTAGATTTTTTCCCTACAATTTGATGCAGATATTTGGGCTTTCATCTGCTACACAGCACAGTAAATGTGTACTAATTAACGTATTAATGTATCAAAAACATACAGTCTATAGGAAAGAAAAAAGAGGACAGACTAAGAAGCAGGGTTAAGAAGATTCATGCTCAGGCACATACAGAAAGTTATCATGCACATAGAGATTAGTATTTATTGTATGCACTTAGTATCACTTCTCATTTCTTTTGAAATAATCTTGGAACTCATCATACTTATCTACCAAACAGATGGTAGATTGAAAGATAGGTGTAATTTATTGCGTTACTTTTAAAACTAGAAAAGATTGTCCTGAGAGGTTAATGAGCATAAGAATTTGTCAGAATTTTTTAAAAAAGCTTGGCCTTTTATATGGGTAACAAGACTACTTGGAGCTGATAAATACCTAAGAGAAATAAATTACTTTGGAAGGGATTCAAACAATCTAACTTTGGGGCTGTAAATTTAGGAGTCAGAAGGGTTCATAAGTATTGGATGGAATCTCAAACTGCTTCTGGACTGCGGCACTGCTATTGTGGATCTCGTGGCCTTTCCTCCTCCAAGCCCTGTAGGAAAAGCTAATTAATCTACAAGCATCTAAAGTGATCATGGTGTCCCTGTTTTACAAGGAAAACTGGTACCTGTGGATTAACCTCATTAAGCAGCTATCAGTCATGACCAGTGGTGTCAGGCTGTCCTCCTCTTCTTCTTGGCTCCTAGGCATGGAGAAAAGGCAAAGGCATTTGCTAGAAGAGCTGCTGCTTCATTTGAAGGCCTGTATGAGACACCTTGGTAATTACCTTACTTATTGGCTGTAAAATCTGCACATCAGGGTTGGATTTTTGCATATGGGAAACTGAGAGATGGTGAGGAGGAAAAGCTGAATCTTTCATGCCAGCCTTTGTTGTAGGTATTCAAATTTTTGACCATCAGCATGGAGTATCCTTTCAGTAATCTTGCAGTAATGTTTATGAAGAGATGAGTCACAAAATCAAATCAAATCTGTTTTCTTCTGCCTCACTTTCTTCTTTCTTCTTCACTGTTCAGTTCTTGCTCAGGAGTGTGTATTGGAGTAGCTTTCAGCTTTTTCTTAAAAATGGCAGAAGTTTAGTTTTATTTATACTCCCCCTTCATTCTGAATTGACAAGAGTTTCATAACTAGTGATTACCTGTCCTCTAGTTTTCTGGCATGGAACAGAGATCAGCAGTCTTTACATGTGACTTCCTGTTTTAAGCTTTACTACATTAAGACCAATGTTTAGGTTTCAATATTCTGTCACTTTTTACAGCTTTAAATTTTGCTAATTTGGATACAATTTTTTTTATAAAATGATAACAAAATTATGCAAAATTATTTCATAGACAGACTGGTTTTTTGAACATCAGAGATGGTCTTTTTTAATACTGTCCTCTGCCCCTATGTTTGGAACACTATATTACTTTACTTCAGATCACTTGGAATACACATCTTAAGTGGACTCTGTTTCTGAATCCTTTCTGCTGAAGGCCCAGATTTAAAATTTGCCCTGAAACTAATGGAACGTTTTGAAATGTAGTTATATTCTTCTTAGACCAAATAAATATCTGTAGAGCTTTTTAACTTCTGCCATGTGTGATGCTAAATACCATGGTATGCATTCTTCTGATCTCAACTGTCTCTTTTTCCCAATCTTATTTTTTATGAAGTCAATCTCCACAAGTTTTTCTTCTTTATAGTGAATCTTTTAAATAATTAACAATATCAATGTTTATTGTGCCACTGCTTAGTGAAGGTTTAGGTCCTGTATGCCACCAGAAATAGCTGAAGATGCAGTATAAAACTAGGTTAAACTTGCTTGCTTACACTGATTTACTTATTTTAGCTATTATGTATTCAGTTAACCTGAATGGTTATGTTTTATTATTGCTGTAAAAGGTAAAATTCAAAGCGCTGAGATTCAGTGTGAGTCCAAATTGCTCTTTACGGTTTTAAAAATGAGAAGATGTAAAGGGCCAATATACAAAGCATTAATGACTTTCAAAACTGGATTAACATGATACAGAAATTGGAATTTTTATTAATTTGGGCCAGATATGGAAGCTCCACCCTTTTTCCTATCAGGTTCTAATTCAAGACAAGTTGTCACTGGTCTGAATGCTGAAAGCTGAGGATAAAAATAAAAGAAAGAGGAACTCTCCATCTAATAGACTTTATTATGTAATTTGATTTTTGATACATATTTTTTACACCATGGAAGACAAGATCTCCAGAGTCAATGTGATTTTCTCCTGTCTATCCCTGCTCTCCTTCAGATTTCACATAATGTCCTACCGTGATGCATAACATATTCTGTGGTCATGTAAAAAATGCTTGACAAATACTCTTTGTAAACATGAACAGTATTCCCACCCTGGTATTATTTCCTGGCTGTTCAGATTGCTTACAGAAAAGGAGATACAACTTGAATGGTAAGGATTTTATTTATTAGTAATATTGATGATTTGCATTGGTAAAGATGGCAATAATACTGACATAACAAAGTGACTGATTGTGGTCTACTTTTGCACAGTCACTTCAAATCTAAGTGATTAAGATAATTTCTACCTGAATAAGGAACACTTCTTGCAACATGTCAGGTAGATGTTGAGAGGAAAAAGAGTGATACCACAGTGGCACTTAATGAGTTCAAACTACTAGCACACTGTCAAATGCCATCACCAGTTATGGTCTTTAGTATGTAGGTCTTAAATCTTTTGACTTCCAAGTAAGTCTCTTTGGTATATTCAGTCATCCACTGTTTCTTGGGTGCTGCTAATAATACTATAGATGATAGACCTGTCAGTCTTACAAGGTTGTAAGCAAATGTTAAAAAGGAAAAATAACTTTGGAACACATGAATGCTTGTGTATGAATCTGTTTCTACCATTGCATCTTGTCTTTGATCATAGGAAAGGTGAATAAAAATGTGGCAGAAGAACCAAACTTTCTGCAGTGGGTCTGTTCTTTAAATCTTGCACATTGAACTGATGATGTCAGAGGAAGGGTTGCTGTTTTAGTAAGAAAAAAACCCCTAATGGCCATGCATCATGGATTTGAACACTGGCAACCTGAGCTGGACCTTGTCATGTACCTCTCAGCGTATGATGCTCAGGTCCTGCACAGGAGCAATTTAAGGGCAAATATTAGGTCTCAATTTACTAAACAAACAGCAAACAAACAAATAAAAAATCCCAAACCTAGAATGACTATATGACATTTGTGGTTTCAAAGAAAAACACTGAATTCATTAAAGTAATTTATTTTTAGAACTTATAAAACATTAATGAGGCAATGAAAGTATATGACCCTTCTTTTTAAGCCGCAGAATCATTAGATCATTTAGTTTAAATCATTAAGCTGCAGAATATATAAAGTAGTCCCATAAAATGGAGAATATGAACATGTACTGTTGAGAGGACAATTGACTGAGAAGAGCTGCCAGACACAGGTCACTCAAGTGAGGAATCCAAGACAATGAAATATTTCTTCTTCTGAAAGTGTAAAATCTGGAGAATAACAAGACAATAAAAAACTTACAACATGGATTTGTAAACACAAATCTTGTCTAACCAATCTGGTTTTCTTCTGTTACAGAATAGCTGATTTAGCTAATGAGATGACTATTTGGTACTCAAGTAAGAATCTTATGTAACAGGGAAATTTATGATCCCAAAGCAATTGTTTCAGAATTGGTGGACAACTATGTGAAAAACTAGGCAGAGAAAATTATCAATAAATTACTATCAACCTGAAATGAAGAAATGGTGATCTTTATCATGTTACATTTACATTTTTCATTTACATTTTTCATTATTCATTACTTATTTAAAAGATGTGGTAAACTTCTACATCAAAAGTGGAGAGAATTGCAAAGACTTTGTGTGTCATTAGAAAGAAAATATGAACCTAATATTAAGTGAAGAAATGCTACAACAAAACATGAAGGACATTTGCTAGACAAAGAACAAAGCATTTCTGTATGATAGAAAGGTGTCATCTCCATTAAGAGATGGAAGAAAAAGTCAGGCAGCAATAGTTAGTGTCAGAGTGGTTCATAAGTTTAATATGGGTCAAGAGGGTGCTGAAAGAGGTGGTTTGTAAGTAAAAAAGAAAAGAAAAAAAGAAAAGGTCTTTGCACATGTTATCTGGAACAAAAAACTTCTCAAAAGTACAATAACTTTCTAACAGTATAATTTTGCAAAAACAAACAGTATTTCTAGAAACAGGAAAGAGTTATTGTGTCATCCATGTCATGTGTCATCATGTCATTGTGTCCATGTCTGTGTCCCCATCCCACCCAGCATATTGTCATATAATTGTAAACCAAACTACAGGAACAACAGGTCTTGGCAGGTGGTGTTTTAATTTTTGTTGAAGTGTCTTTTGAAACAATAGCATAATTCATAACATCACTGAAGCAGCATGAACAGGAAAATATACCCGAACAAAGACAAAACAAGACAAGCAAGATAAAAAGCAAATTTTGAAAACAATTGAATTTCATACAGCAATAGCCTGCAGAAGAGAGTGGATGGTAAGTCATTGTCTTGTGGCATATTTCTCCTTTAAACCAATATGTTTCAAATATGTCTGTGGGCACCTCCGCTGAAGACGCACATGTACCCTTAGAGACATGTGTCCTGCCCCTATGCACATGCACACATGCCATTTCACACGTTGAAATATCACGTGGGCTGCTATCCACACATTTTCACAGCTGCAATTTTATCATTGCTAGGTCAGAAGATTCCCCCAGGTGCTTCTTAGTCTCAGATATATTAATGCAAAAGCTGTTCACTGGTTAGCAATAACTATAGGATCCACCTTGGCAGAGAAGCTCAAACCAGCTGTTAAGTATATAACCATTCACCAGGCAAATTAGCAATATGTGTACTGTTCCTCTGTAAACTCTGCTTACATGCAAGCAGCTAGCACTCAGCTGTTCTTTAATGGGTTTCTAAGACTAGATGCTGTTCTCTGCCTTTTCATTGAGAAGATATCTAAAGGTTATTTGCTCAAGTTTTTCATTTGTTTTTCCTCCCCCCCCCCCCCCCCCCGATTTATTCCTTATTTAAAGTGTGAAGCATACAGACGCTTGGAGAAGTTAATTGTTTGTTAATTTTAATTCTTGTAAGACTTTAAGACAGGTCACAGGACACTGCAGCAGCTAACAGGTTCAGTGTAATGAAGGTATCTGTAATACAGTATGGGGGTTTGGTTCAATCACATTTTTGGACTTCTGACTGGGAAAAAAAAAAAAAAAAAAAAAAGTAGGTTTTTTTCTGAAACATAAGAGATGACCTGAAATCTAGTGGATACATGTATAAGATTTTATTCAGTAAAATATCTGTATGCATAAAAAAGGGGGAAATATCTGCACAAAAAACAGTGATATGCAACAGTACTCAACTATCCCACACTTGGAAAAAAGAAAGGATTTTTCTGAACTGTAACTTCTCTGTATTGACTCTTTTTTGATTCTGTTATGGGAGCTTGATAAATGCATCATCCTTAAGTTGACTTTTGTGAGAAGAGAATTAAGTGATCCACTGACAGTTTTGCAAATAAATAGAAGTACCTTAACCCTTGCTTATTATTAAAACCCGCAGCAATCTAATGGCTTTCTGATCAAATTCTTGGCTGAAATTCCTGCCACAAAGTTTGCAAAGTTTGGCCCGTGTTTTCTTGTCAGTCTGTACAGCACTGATAGACATATTCACTGTTAGTTTTTGGATCAGGTAATAAGGGCCTGATTATAAAGCAGTGCTTAAATGAATTTTGGCATCCAGTTTCACTTAAATGTCAATGAGCTATTTTTCCTATGTCCCACTCAAATTTTTCTTTCAGATGTTACAGATATAAAACCATACTTGTTTTAAAAACAGCTTGTTTTTTCATCTCATGAAATACCAGAGTGAGTGTATTGCATCCAAAAGTTTTAAGCTGAATAAAACTGTCTTTTCTCTAGTTGTTTGTCTTCTGAGACTGCAAATGTGTTGATAGAATAACAGCATTGCTTATAGAGATGCACTGCTCTTTGACATGTTTTGAATGTTAATGTGACTTTTAAAAGTGGAGATTAATGGAGCTGAATCCTGAATTGCGTTATTTAAGATACAGATAAGATTATTTGGGATAATTTCTTTTTCTTCTTCCACTTTAAGGGTTTTATTTTCCTTTGCTGTACTTAAAAATGGCTATAGAGAAATAATGATCTTCATACGTGATATAATGTACTAGATAACCATAAATAATAAAAAAGGTATGTGTTTATTTCATCTTAATACGCTGATTAAAAAGTTAAAAAAACAATTGTGAAACCATTATGTCTTCTCTAACCATTCTGTTAATTTATGTCACTGTGTTTGGGGACAGAGAAGTACAGGGTGCAGGGAAGAAGGGTAAAATCTACAGACACTTATTATTAGCTTTATGCTGCCTTAACTATTTCTGTGCCCTTTGATCAGACTTTACAACGTCATGGATGAAAGTCTGCCGGATACAATTTCTGGTGTTCTCTGGCTCCTTTGCAGGTCTGTGTCTTTGATGCTCAGTCTGTGCCTACTTAGCACAAAAGAAGGGCTCATGAATGTTGTACAGAGGGGAAAATTCCATTTCTTAGAGAAATACTGTCTGTCCCTCAGACGAGTGTGATCTTTATCAGCAGATGTAGGGTTGCTATTCTGCAGGCAAGTATTTCTTGTTGCTGGGAAACAGACCTTGGAGAAATAATGGGTGACAGGTATTAGTGTATGGTTTGGAAAGAGCATCATGAGGGAGTCTTGATTTGCTAGTTGAGGAGACTTGCCTTTTGCATTGTGCCTGTTCCTGACATCAAATGATCAGCCACAGTTTGGTTTCTTTGGGGGTGATACTTTATCCTTATGAAGCCATCTGACTCAAACACTGTTTCTGAAGTACCTTCCTTGCCCTTTGGGCTAAAATGGCCACAAATTATTGATTTCCGTTTTAAATGTGAGACTTAATTCCTAGTGCCTTTAGTTTGCATGTATTAAACCAAACAAAATGCTCATGTACTATATTGGCTTATCCCGATTAGTTTTGCCAAGAAGATTTAATTTGTGAGTGGTTAACCTTGCTGCTTTCTCTTTTCTTCTTCTCCATGCTCCAAGTTTGACTCACTGGATCTCAGAAGTCCGCAAACATTGGAAATTATGTCTCTCAAACTCCAGAGTGTGCTTGGTTTGAATTTATTTTTAATTTCTCCAAAGCATAGAAAATCACATTCACATTTCATAGGCATTTTTTCCTGTCTGTGAACTGCTTTGGACTATAAGTAGCAGGAAACTGCACTGTACCTTTTCAGCTTAGTATTTTTCCAGTGCAAAAGGGTGAAGCCCTCATGAAGATTTCAAAACATAAACAAAATGGGAGAAGGAAAATCGTAATAAAACCTTTTCCCCTGAAAATTACTTCTAGACTATCCTTTTCTTTTTCTTTCTTTTTTTTTTTTTTTTTTTTTTTTGTCTTTGTTAGAAAATTCTAAACTACATGAAAGCATGCTTCAAGCATAGGACTCTGATGCCATGGGTTTTCATCCCAAAACACATCCATGGCATAGTATTAGTAGTATTAATTACCAGTATTATTAAATGACAAGGTGACATGCTTGCTAACAGCTGTAGAGTTTCTATACTTCTGTTTCAGTATGAGTTTTAAAATAACAGATGGCTATGGATAAAAAGAAAATGTTTGTTTTTCTATATGAGAACTTCTCCGCATAATATTGCATAGAGCTTGGTTTGGCATCATCAAAGACATATGATAATCAGCAAATTAGTTAGGACCTAATAGGAAAATCTGTGCTGAGATGTCCTTAGAACTCAAATGTAGTGTTTAGGAGTTTTAAAAATGAGCTTTCAATTTTTACCCATCCCCATTCAGTAGAAAAAAAGAAAAGAGGGAGTGTGTGAGGGAGGGCTTAAGTTTAATATCAAAACATGTCTTAAATTTCTTTCATAAAACCAAGCCAATGACAGATCACATCTGATGCCTTTTCTATTGAATAGCTCCACATTTCAGGGTAGAGAACTAATATGCAAATTAGACAAATAGTCCTGACCTGGGGCTTGGTTCATTGGTATTTCTATGTCTAAATGGGGTTTGAATAGAAGACCTTGTGTAAACAAGTGGCAACCACAGTAAGAAATAGCTTAAAACTGAGAATAATACTAGTACAAAAGAAACCCAACATAGTTTAAAATAACAATATAAAATTTTGCTGCATCTCCCACTGTAGGATTCCCTGTTGATTCTAGATACAGAACCTGTCTTAGAGTTAACCTAAGTGGTGGTCTAGATATGACATTTTAAAGTGCAATACTTGCCTTGCAGTTGATGCAGCTGGATATAGCAGCAAGGGATTACAATAGTGTCTTTTAAACACAACAGCTGGAGAGTGGCCAGGAGATGATGAGAGTTCCAGAAAACTAGTATTACATTTGGTCCATATTATTGTCAGACACTTAAGTGGGCCAGATAGGCTCTAAAAGTAGTCAGCTCAATAACCTACAGCTACTTTAAAACCATGGATAATTCATTACCCACATCTCTCTAGTAGTTAAGCATACTGTAAAGATCACAAGAGAATTTTATTTGCTTACTGTCACTTTCACTTTATGACTTTTATCTTTGGTCCTGCTTTTAAACTGCCCCAATTGGCATGTGTTGTGTCTATGCGTAAAGCAATTTAACTCACTCAGGATGTGTGATTACTAGTTGCCTTTCTGCCCATGGTTTTTCTGTTGGTGTGGGGCTGACAATTCCAGTCTCTTGCCTCAGTACCTCCTGTGTTGTACAAGTAATCTCTTCTGACATATCATCTACTTAAAAGTAATGTCTTCTCATTTTTCATCTTTCTGTTTTGACTCCTGACAAAAGCAAATACTCCTCTGAGAGACAGGAAGATAGGAGAAGAGGAAGTATCTCAGAAACAGTGAAAACTTTGTTTAAACAGCATAAATTAATCCCCTATCACACAAGGTAAGCTACATGCAATTGCTTGTTTTTATCAGCCATTAAACCTTGAAAGCTATTGTATGCAAAAAGAGAAAAGCACGTAAATAATAGAGATTTGTTCTTCACAGCCTTGGGTGCTTGCAAACCTTTTGTGAACTGTATTCTTACTTCACTAGATGAGATGCATCACAGCTGTTATACCTCAAATAAGGCAGCGGATGGAAAAACAAATCTTGTGCTTTGATTTTGTACTAGGAAATTCAGAACTGCAGTATTCAAGGGTCTCACAAATACTTATGAGTTTGTCTTTACAATGCCTTTGTGAATTATGGAAATGTGACCACCAATTTGTGGGCGGGAAACTGGTGTACAGAGAGATGAGAGGACCTCCTGCTGTTGCTCAGTAAGTCCGTAGCAGGTTTAGGAAAAGAGGAAGAATTTCCTAGTCCCTGACCAGGCGTCTTTAGCTAGTGTTGGCTATTAAAGTGCATCTTGAAGTAGGCATGACCAACACAACAACTCTAATCAAGTAATTGCCTGGGGCTTCCCCCAGTCCCTCCTCACTGCAGCTCTGTATGAGGCTATGTCCACTCTTGTACTGTTTTCATGTCTTGTTCCTGTGGTTCATTCTGCAAATGTTTTACATCACCACAGCTGTTAGAGCAGAGGCATCTTTCACTGTGTTGGATCTCAGCAATAATAACATACCACTGTGAATTTTATAAACTCTAAGCAAACTAGTCAGAAAGACTGCAATCCAAGCTTTCTCATTGAACATACATCTATGCTGACAGGTATTCCTGCGCTCTGTGG
This sequence comes from Falco punctatus, assembly GCF_963210335.1. NCBI lineage: Eukaryota > Metazoa > Chordata > Aves > Falconiformes > Falconidae > Falco > Falco punctatus. Next base: position 72,088,809 of record NC_137586.1, read on the forward strand.
AAGGCCACTGAGTAATAACACAGCGACACATCCATTTTACACCCATACAAGGTATCCAAATACTTACTCAGTTTGCTCATCCTGGGATTCCTGGAATTTATGGGCTTTGCTCTGACATTTATTCCCAGATTCCCTTACACCATACAGTATTCCAAAATCAGGCAACAAATACCTTTTCTGAGTCTTCTTAAGAGCAGAGGAAATTGCAGAAAACTGTTACAACACCATGCTTATAGAAAGGAAAAATACACCTGTATGGGATATCTGGTAAGCCCAGATCAAGCTTTCTGATTGGAACGTGACCATTCAGACAGGCCCTTGAGCTGCTGAAGCTCTTCATCATCCCTGCTAGGACAGACAATGCAAGTAATAGCAAAGCAATCAGACAAAACAGGCTCTGAAACTCATAAAGCAGATGTGGACAATATGACTAGTTACTTCCTGTTGTAAATGCTGCGATAAATTGCAAAGTTTTGCAGATGCAAGATATCTAGGCTTTATAATTTACAGTTTTTCTCCTTTGTAGTAAATACAGGTCAATTCCTTCAAAGTTAGTACACAAAAAATTTTCCTTGTAATCTTATCATCCGCCTTTAAATGGGAGGAAACATAGCTTGATTTTTGACAGATTTCAGCAATCATGTCACAGGGTGTGATGATAGTGCTTCACAGACTGATGTGTATTTGTTCCCACATTTCTCCCAACAGATGTATTTCTCTATGTGAATGCCACACTCTGACTTCAAAAGATTATGAGAACACATTTTTGGCTGTGCATTCTTTTTTGGCTGAATTATGCTATGGGATGAGTCAGTGATAATTTTACTAAAGTGAGAGTGTGATACTTTTTAGTGAAGAGGATCTTGTTAAAGCGTAACTGAGGGTGATGTCTTATCATCCAGATTTAATCACACATATGCTATCTATAGATCAATAATAAGTAAACATTTTTCTTTTGTGTCTGGGCCCACAAATCTATTTGATGAAATTTCTTCTTACAGTGATCCCATTATAAATATTAACCTGATTCAGTGTTGTCCATAGCCTTTACAGGAAGATGTGCTAAAAATGTCCTTTTTATAAATCCTTGCTCTGTTTGACCTAGTACAATAATGTCCTGTGTTAAGTTACCTACTTCTAGAAATTTCTATTTAATGTCCACCACCGCATTTTTACATTTTAAGGTACTTGCATCTTTCAACATGTTTTCATTTTAATAACTTTCTGCTACTTTTTATGTTCATCTTAAACCAGATAGCTATAAAGACAAAAAAGCCTACACAGCAGCTTTTTAACAAGCAATTAATAGAAATCAGTTCTTCTTTTGCTGCTGCAGCTATACATCAAAAGGAAAACAATTATTGCTACTGCTTCTTAGAATATCATCAGACCCGTGTTTGAACCACAGCTTTTTGCTCCAGCTAAGAGGAAATGCAAACCTGAGATTCACATTATAAGTAATTTTCTCCACTTCAGGTAATGTACATCTGTGAACCGTGAACATCTTTGACTTTTACAATCTTCTCATCAACATAAAGAATAGTTTATTTGTTGTATCTCTATCTGAACTTTGTTCCTGTGTGAGATGTAAAAGGAATTGCTGCTGTATTCTTAGCTATCAGTATTGCCCATGAGAGATATTATGATCCTTCCATGGACCCTTCTTCATCTAATGCAACACCCTTGAGGCATTTTAGCAATTAAAATGAGTGACTAGATGTTTTCATCGTTTAATTTATACACTATTCAAACATTACTTAGGCAATGCTTTCATTTGGTTAAATTTGCTTGAGCATAATGGAAATTCCCCAGTTTTCCCTTGAAAATTTGAATTCTTCCACAATAACTGTCTCTCTGTGCACTTTCTACACAGTGATTTGCATAGGATGGGAGAGTCATGGACCTGGACATCTGTATAGTTACACCAGTGATGGGTGAAACTTTAAAGGTCCAGTGTAAAGAATAACCAAAAAAGAAAAAAATACAAAAAAACCCCTAACAAATCCAGAGAACAGGGCTTCACTTAAATTATTCAGATCCTGCAGGTGTAAAAAGATGAGGTTAAATCTCAGGACAATAATTTTCCCTGTACTACTAGCTTTGAGCCAGGCTGATTTTTATTTTTTTTCTCTAATTCAGCTCCTGCTGTTCACCATAGCCTTTCAGAATTTCTTAGTGACAACGACAACAGGATTTAGCGGGAAGGATAATCTCTATTAACAGCACAGTTACTGTAATACACTATTGATTCAGCCTGTCTCAGCAATGTGAAGAGCACTGTACATATGCTTAGAAGATAACTAAATACATATTATTTATGTATATATGTATTATATCCACACTGAGCATATGCCATGAAAATGTATTTCTGTTTGAGCAAGGCATTTGGTCATTCCATCATCTTATAGAGAAATTACTTGAATTTTCCAAAGAAAAAAGTAAATTATATTCCTATGCCTGTTCTCATACATTTATACACATATACCTTTTCTTTTGTCCCTTTATAAAGGGACAGAAAAAATAAAAAAGGTATTAATCTCTTTTTTGCTTTAATTCTCTACAAAAGGCAATTACTTGATTCAAGAAGATGTGTATTTTGAATGAAAAATCACCATATCAGAGTCAACACCTCGAACTGAAAGTTATTCCTTGCTGTTGCGCTGCTACAAAGGTAACCCAGATTTTGCAAAATGTTGCTAGAAATGGCAAACCAGGAGGCTAGCTGCCAGATCCCATTTCAAAATAGAGATTAGAAATTAAGTGGACCTATTCCTGTTTGCCTGAAGAGAGAATGTAAACTGTGATTGTGTATTTTGTGTATGAACTGTTTATTCTACATATATTTTGAAGATAACTATGAAAAAAATAATCCTTAGACTTGCTGAGACTAAACGTAGTACATTTCCCAGGGCATCTATAGAGGGAATCCAGGTTGGCCACAGTAGTAAGGATGGAGAAGTGCATCTGTTATGTACAGGAGAGTAAGAGTGTTAGTGGGACAGAATGATGCTGTTGGTTTCTTCTGTGTACCTGTCTATTCTCTGTTAATAGCTTTTCATTGCTTCAGGAACTTGATCACAATCTGCTAGGCACATCTGCTGTACTTCTAGCCACAGGCTGGCCATGGTTTAAAGACAGCAAACTGCTGTTTTGTGCTTTTACCTTGAGATCAGTTCTTTGTTCTCTCTGTGGGATTTGCTTTTCTTATCAAGAGTAGCTACACAGGATCAGAGGCTCACGAATGCACACATATGCATGACATGTATGCCAACAAGCACAGAATTCAATAGGATAATTGTAAGTATGATAGGGAACAGAAGGCCCAAACAACTGCAAAGTTAAAGTGTAGAAACAGGAATTCTGGCAGCTAGGCAAAAGCAAAGGCAAAAAACCCTCACAAAAACTAGATCTCATTTTACATGGGATTTAATTCAAATCACAGAACATATATCTATTTGTGGGTTTTATTCTAGAAATAAACACTACCCAAAAAGCACCACAGAGTGCCACCAGTTAAAATTAACCTTAGCCAGGAAAATATTTTAAGCAAGTTTAAGCAGCTTGAAAAGGTGACAATCTGTGTTTCATACTAAGGCAATGGAACTTATGTATAAGTATTTTTCTTGGCTTTGAGACCCTTTAGGCACAAAAACTGGTATCATGATGGAAAAATTGTATTTAAACACACATTTAATCTCCTTACATATTTAAATCACTTTTGCCAGTGCTAGTCTCTTGCTGAAGCCTTGGATTCTGAGCTGCATGGTTGGGTGTCCCACTAAACACTGCAGGTGAGGTCCTCAGCTAGTGTAAATCACTCTAACTCCCCTTATTTCAGCCAGGAAAAGCATCCAAATTATTCACACACAGGGATAAGTATCCCAGTTGTCTTCTTCTGAAGCTATTTTTTGTCAACTAAAGTGTTTTTAAAACCGAGTTTAGTTTTTAATTATTACATTTATGTAACCATCTTCATCATTGGTGATCAGCTGATTTACACTAGCGGAAGACCTGACTTGCTGAGAAGGTACTTTGCTGCACTGAACACACATCAGTAACAGCCTGTAACTATCCCTTTGCAACCCTGATTACATTTTATTTGTGGTGAATTTCCCATAGTGGCTGCTGTTACAAAAGACCTAAATGGATTACAGAATATGTGCTTTATTTTAAAATTGATTTTTACTTTCATTTGCCAGAAGTTGCCTTCCTACACTTGAAAGACGGTGGGCTTATTTTCACCTTGTGAATATTTTGTTGAGTTAGCAGATTTAAATTTTTTTCATGTAGATTAGTTTCTCCACTATTAACAATTTTTTTTGTTAAAAATGAAGTTTACCTGCAGTTATATAGGAGTCTTCCAACATTGTATGAAATGTGCACAATGTGTGTGGAAGGGGAGGCCAAAAAAACCCCACCAAAACCCACAAGCTTGTATTCATATGCATTAATGTTTAAAACTGATCACATTTAAGTGAATATTGTTTTCCCTTGATGACATTTTTCTCACTGCCAATTCTGTTAATGTTTCATTCTCAATGTATTTTACTCAGAATCACTGAATTTTGGGTAACAGATTAAAGGTTAGATTTAATCTTGGATTCATTACAAAAGTGAGATCATTCCTATTAAATAGAACAGTGATGAACAGTGAATGTAGAAACTGCCATGATACCAGCTCAATATATCAAAACAATAATACTTCTGTGCAAAGAATTGAATCCCCATAAGACCAATGATAAATAGAGGCTGGTAGAAAATACTTTAAAAAATATTTTAGCATTTCAGTAGAAGTTTCTTTTCCAGTGTTATGAAGAAGGAGAAAAAAACTTCACTACATTATTCTGTAACACTTTATTAAAGTTATCAGAATGAAAGGGATGTTAAAATTTCATCATTCTTACTGAAATCCATTGCTAATATAAAACCTGACGTTCAAAGACTGAAAAAATATGAATATGTATTAAAACTTATGCCCTATTTTTCAGAAACTTTCATATAACAATGTTTAGTAATATTTCTATATTTCTAATGAAAAGTTACAGAGAATGGAAGAAAGTTATAAAACATTACCAATGCAGAACCCAATGGCTAGGTGAATTACTTTTATATTTCATGAATTAGGGCTTCTTTTGCCAGAATCTGCCGGTCATAATAACAAGGAATTTTACTTGGGTAATTTTTCCAGCTCTAGTAATCCATGATGCAGCAAAACATCTAACATCATACTGAACTGCACTAAAATTATGTTGCAAAGGCATTTAAACAGAGGATTTTGGAATTTGCTGAATCTGAGCTATAGAGAACACAACCAGAACCAAAGTCTTGTTTTGTGTGCTGCAGTCTGGGCTTGAATTTTGTTGGAAATTTCTGGTTTCTGACATATTGGAATTTTTCTGATTAGCCTTTTAATGAAAGAAAACCACCAAAATAAGAGATAACTTTTTCTTATTTTGTAAAATGCTTCTCTGAAACTAAGAGTCAAAAAAAAAAAGCAACTTTCCAAGACCTGGATGTCTGATTGAAGACTTGTTTTCTAATAAGTCTAAAAATTCTTAAGTGCCCAAGTCCCTAAAATGGATTTTAAAATTCCAGGCCTCATTTTTTCTGTTAAACGAAATGGTAATGCAAAAGCACAGTATATATGAGCATTTGGACCTTGTACTCACAAAGAAGGGCTGGCTGGGGATGTGGAGGTTGGGGGGCATCCTTGGCTGCAGTAACCAAGAGTTGGTGGAGTTCAGGATTCTGCCTGGAGGAACTGGGGCGATAAGCAGGATTGCAACCCTGGATTTCAGGAGAGCTAATTCTGGCCTCTTCAAGGATCTGCTTGGAGGAATCCCCATGGGTTAGGACTCTAGGAGGTCAGGGGGACCAAGAAAGCTGGCTAATTTTCAAGCATCTCTTCCTCCAAGCTCAAAATCAGTGCATCGCTATGAGTAAGAAATCAAGCAAAGGGGACAGGAGACCTGTAAGGATGAGCAATGAGGTTCTGGCAAAAGTCAAACAGGAGAAGGAAGTTTACTGAATGGTGTTCCTTAGGTGTCAGTACACTAGGTCCAGTCTTGTTTAACTTTTGTTTAACATTTGTTGAAAGAACTCACTTGGACAACCTTAAAACCACTTACCACTAAACTGTGGATTTCGAAAACTTAAGTAAATTGCTATAAGTAGATTTATTCAGAACAGTCTGAAAGAAACATGGAGTTCTTTGAAGGTCATTTATATTCTGAAATGCCAAATGTACAGCCACAGCCAGCAGTGCAAAATCACCTCCTGTGAAGGAAACAATAATTTCTGATGTCCATTTTATCAGGAGCAGAACTACATTAGCTCCCCTTACAGTATGTGGTCTATGTTGTGATGGAGTTATTAGCAATGCTGCACTAATACAGAATATGACTTCAGAATGGAGGAAGGATGTTTCCCCATCTCTTTTGTTTTTGTTGAAGACCATGGTTTTGTTAAAACGTCTAGAATGATTACTGACTTTGGGACTCATGTAATAACTACTGTACTTGCTATTTGATTTAGCATGTGTATTTGGATATTTTTATATTGAATCCCAACGATATGGCATACATGTACTATATTTTTCATGTTAATATTGATATAACTTTACAGCTGCAGCAAGATTCAACTGGTATCATATAAAAGGCCTGTCTAATATAACAGAGAGTTACATACCATCCCTGGACCTTAGCATCTGAAATTTTCATCCTTTGCTCTTCCTTCTTGAGATGACCTCAGTAAAATTCTCAAGTCCTGATTGTACTAAACTCTTTATGAACCACATACTTTTAATGAAAACTAAGGATTGACTTAGCAAATTTTCCTCTTAGTTAAGGTGTGAGCCCCACTGGAATTTGCAAGCCTACTGGAACTGTGTAGTTTATGATCATATATGATTATAAGGTTTGAAAATATTTTTCTGGGAAAAGAATGCTTTTTTCCTCCACTTATTTTTTTTTAATTGAAGTTATTAAGGGAATAGAGTTTATATTAGTTGTATATTTAATTAGAAAAATATAAAATTTAAATAAATTTTACATTACAGTTTTCATCTTCTATTTCTTAAAGCAACATTGAAAATGTTACTTAAAAGTTTCAATGTTTCAAGAAATATGACATCTTTGCTTAGATATGCTCTTAATATATTTCTTTGTACTAGCCATATTATCTTTACCTGGCATTTCAATGTCAGAACATCAGATATTCAGCAGTGTGATCACATTGCTGAATATATGTTTTGACTCCTCCCAAGAACAATATAAGATTATATATATATATAAATGTAAGATTATAAGTCATTAAATTGAAATTTTCTTTTCTTACTGCTAGTTCTGATTCATTGATAATATAAATAGTGAGTTGTAAATTAATACTTCAAGGTGTTTCAAGCCTCAGCTGTTTTAAACTACTTGAAAATGAAGAAAAGAATGAAACACAAGGGGGTGAGAGAGAAAGCAGGAAGGAAATTGGGGAGAGAGGGAAAGATAAGCACATGAATCTTGGTGCTTTCTAAGAAAAGAAATAGACAAATATTTTGCTTAAAGGTCCTTGATTAAAAGTGCACTAAGATAAGCTCTTGTTTAACCAAAAATTTTGACAATTTAAATGAATAGTTCTGAGTTGACATGTAAACTCCAGTCATGTTAAATTTCAGAATCCACTGTGAAGTGCCCTAATTAATGCAAAATATGGTCACTTAATGGTAACTGTGTAATTCAGAATATTTTTTGTCTTATTTTCACCCTGTCTCAAACATAGCCTGCACTGCTAGAATGTGTCAGTCAATGTCCCTTTTGTGTTATTGTCTTTGTGTTTACAGGAGTGATCAGTAAACCCAACAGGGTTTAGTTGGATATATGAACATATATACACACATCTTATCATACATATATAAAAACATTGGGGTCTGGAAATCTTTGGAAAATTGGGGCAAGTTTCACAAAGCCAACGAGATACCTAAGTCTTCTTGGATTTGACAGGTCAAGGACTGTTATACCAAAACCCTTAGAAAGATCTCTTCCCATGCACACATAAACTTTTGGTATTGCCACTTAATTTAAATCAAAGTACCAAAAGTAGGGATAAAAAGCAACAGAAGGGGAAGGGGTGGTGAAGTAGGAACATGTAGTGAGATCACATCATATATGTACTTACTTAAACAAGAAAATAAGGAAAAATCCTCTGTCTCAGTCCCCCAGCTTAGATGTCTGCCAATCTGCTGTTATTCAGGTCTAGCAGAAAACAATCTTAAGAAAAAGTTTGGAAGAAGAGAAATTGATAGTGATATTGATATTCAGAGCAATTAAATGACATACTGAACTGCCCCATCTTTGGATAAATTTTGATCTTTTCTGGAGATGACTTTTCCCAAATGACTCTTCCAAAGTCTTATGCTGAGTTGTCTGGCACAGAGCAGAAACTTAACTTTTACACTACTGCCCTCATTAAAAAAACCCCAAGACTGCTTCACCTGAGTTGATGTTACAGCCCATTCAATCACACTTGAATAGGAAGTGCACACAGATCAACAGCCTTGTAGTCTCATGTCTGCTATGTGGAAGTGGATGACCTTTAAATTTTTGAAAGAACAGAGTCTTAACTGTGTGGCTCCTATGTAGCTTTGTTAAAATGTGGATGAATTGCTTAAATAAAAACCAATCCCTGCAGAATGCATTGTAGCCAGAAATGCATAGCACAGAAGCACACACCCTAATGAAGTACTCGCTGGCCTCCCATTCTTACAACTGCCTCATACATGTCCATTTATTACTATAAAGGTTGGGGAAGAGAGGCACAATACTGAAGACTGGGCTAGTGAATCAGTCTCTGGCTGAGCAACCTCTCTCACAGACTGCTTCCTGCAGGTGTCGACATACATACTATTCTATCCCTTTAACGTACAAAGCTCCAGCCCAGCCTAACAGCTGACTCTGCATAGGTGTTGACCTTATCTCTCCTCCACCTTTCTAAAGTGTTAAATCCTAGGAAGCAATATTACCCGAAGAGAGTTGCCAAAGATTTCCCATTTGGGCTTTTAAGAGCAGAAAAAATTTTCCCTGCAGCTACACAACTTGCACTGTCCTCTACAAGGCAAGGGACAACTTCTCAAATGTTGGAGTACCCAGAATTATTATTATGTGGATTTAGGCCTGCATGGGTACCCTAAACCATATATCGTGGTGTGCCAGAGCATGCTCAATCGTTCTTCAACTTCTACAAGCTTACAACATCTTCAGGATACTTTAGGCCACTGAATACTATCAAAGCAATCACTTTCGTCCCCTGCAAGGCTAGGGGCAGAAAGAGAAACACGCAAAAACACCTCCAGCCAGTTAAGAAAGAAAGATACCCTGGCATTAGAATTCCTCTGTAGGAATTAGCAGTGCTGTCATCTGTGTATTTATGGTGTAAATTATCCCACGTTTTAGATAACATTTTTTGAGCTACATTCCAAAACAGCAACCATAAGCATGGCATGTTGTGCACGGTCAAAGCTTGGATTTGCACTAACCAACACTGGTAGGTGTGTCTTTCTTTATCGACACGTACCATAAAATCAATTAATACATATTAAACCTCTAGAGTAAGAGAAGTGTTGAATCTGGTGACAAGCTCAGAGGGTTTTTTTTTTTCTCTAATATCTGGGGTTCCATTGCGGTCAGAAGAGAACAGATCAGTTTCAGGTACATTCAAGAAAACCCAGCCTCTATTCCGCTCAGCACAGCATTGCGAAATTTCATATGGTGAGGAGCACTTCTTGCCATGTGTAAACTGCCTTAGTGTTTCATAACATATGGTACATAAGATTACACACTGTTCTATGTCTCCTACAGTGGGTAAGAACAGCAGGATTATCAGAGGAGTGGAAGGTACCATTAATTCCAGATTTACAAGCACTTCTAGTTGTAATATTCCCTTACTTTAGTGAAAACAGTAGTAACAGGAAAATTAACCCAGTGGGGCAAATAGTGTAATAACACTAGGCTTTGGAGGTAAGGCTGATCTTAGTCAGGATAGTTACCCTGCCTGCTAGCTTTAGGAAGTTAGTGATCCACTGTGGTACTGATACGCTAATGCATGGTGCCATCATTACAAGATGAGAGGCAGCAATACAGTTAAAGCCTTGTGTTACATCTCCATCCATGCATGGGACATTTGCATGCCCACCCCCCTCCCCTAAGACAATAAAGCTGCTAATTTTCCCAAAGTGCAACTGCAGTTATGTGGTATTCTTTGTTTCTTCAAAACAGTGTGACTGCATATTTACTCATATCTTCACTGTAGACAATCTTCCATGGGGTGTACAACAAGGTATTGCTTAGGCAGGCTGTATAGTTTATCAGTAGATGCTTCTGCCTCTATTTTCTTTTTAAGTGTGTTTATTGTAGCAAAATGGAAGAACAACGATGGAAACCCTCACTTTTAAAAATGGAATTCCAACCACTACAGTATTTTGGACTACCTAAACAATGTACTATGGGCAATGTTTTTGGTCTAAAACAATACCGCTTTTGCACTCTCTTCTTTATGTTGTAAGGCATGTTGTGTGTTTAAAAATAGGCTCCCTCTACAGCACCTTCTGGATATTATCAAACCACACAGAAGTTATATCTAAGGAAGCCATATATTTATGATCCACAATCTAAGATTATTTTTTTTTTAAATTGAGTAAGTGATATTGTACAATGTACCTTTATTTCATAAATACATTTTTACACAAACTCAACAAATGTGTTGAGTAAGTGACATGTAAAAAAATCACGGCAGTAGGAATAAGAAATAAATTATCATATTGGAAAGTGGGAAAATACAGGTATTCTGAAGAGATGAAAGGAGAGATAATAAGGTAGGCAGACATGCTAAAAACCTTTCTAGAATGCAGGACTATAAAGAAGGCTTTCAAAAAATCTCTGATAATCAGGTTTGAGGGACAGAGATAGGTATGTATTAAATGATGTAGGAAGATAGATGAAAAGGGCCAGAAGGACAGAGAGAGAAAGGAGGGAAAATGTTTTGATTTGGCTAAAAGGATGGGTGGGATTTTAGACACATAATTGAGGGGTAAATAGATATAGAACTGCATAATGAATGTTTCTTTGTCTTATCTCCACCAAGAGATTGATGTTTCAGATCAGCAAAGACAGAATGCATGTATTTAAGTTCCTTTAAACTTCATTACGATTAGCCAATTAAGAGTAGTCTTTGACTTTAATATAAATAAACAGTTTTAAAATACAGCTTTCACTTTTATTATGATTTTTTTTTTTTTAAATAAGTTTAGAGCATCGTTAGACAATTCAGGCCAGCAAGGAAGTCTCCAGCCTCACTCCCTGCCTAGAGCAGGCTCAGGCATGAAGTCAGACCAGGTTGCTCATGGCATTGTGCTGTGGGGTTGTAACCCCTCCAAGGAGGGAGACAGCACTACTTCCTTGGGCTCATCCTCGCTACCTTGCTGTCATGGCAAAAAAAGCTTTCCCTTATCTCCAGCACCTTTGACACTGCGCAGGTTGCTGTCCACAAGGACCCAGGACATTCTGCCCAGGACTGCCCCCCACCCCACCAGCATTGCTGCTAGGGCTGCCTGCCTGGGGCAGGGTTGCACAGTGCTCCTGCCCCAAGTGCACAGGGGCCTTTTCCTCTCCTTCCACTAGTCCAGATCCCTCTGGACTGCTGCCCTGCCCTTGTGCATATCAACAGTGTCCCCAGTTTGGTGTCACCAGGAAAACCTGACAGAGTCACCTTCCCAGGTCATAACAGAGATGTTAAACAGGACAATCCCCAGGGCAGATATTGTGGGACCCCATGGGGCACAAGTCTACAAGCAGATTCAACCTCTGAGCCCAACCACCCAGTCAGATATTTACTGCCCTGGTAGAGCACCCACCCAGACCCTAACATCCAGCTTGGCTTCAAGAACATTGAGGGACAGTGCTGGAAGCCTTGCTGAAGTCAAAGTAAATTATGTCCCCTGTTCTCCACTTGTCCACAAATCCAGTCATTTTATCACAGAAAGCAACCAGACGAGTGATGTAGTTTGTACTCTGAGTAAATCTATGCTCACTTTTTCCCATCACCTTCTCCTTCAACTGCTGAGATATGTGCTAGAAGAGGACTCACTCCATCATTTTGTTACTCTTTGATGTGAAGCTGAACAGCCTCATCCTGTTACCTTTTTGATTAAAGCTGCAATATTTTCTTTCCTTGTGTTGTCACAGACCTTCACTGCTCTTCAGGGTTGTGGGCCTGGTGAATGCATTTTACAGCTCACTTGGCACCCTTGGATTCAGACTATCTGTTCCTATGAATTTGTATGAGTCAGACTCATGCAAGTCATCCCAGGCTCAGCCTGCATCCATTGCTAGTTGTTCTCTTCCTCGGACCAAGATCCTAAGCATAGAGCTATAGGAGACCTTGCTCGGTCAAGTTTAAGGCACAGAAAGCATAAAGCATCTCAGCTTGATCTGTGCTGTCACTGTCACCTGCCATATTCAGCAACAGTCCGCATTCTGTTTTGCCTTTTGCTACCAACGTGGAGGTAGAAGCCCTTTTTGTTGTCTTTGACTTATCCCACCAGTCTTGGCTCTGTTCGAGCTTTAGCTCTCCTCATACCATCTTTGCATGCCTGGGCAATGTTTCTAAACTCTTCCCTTGTATCCTTTCCCTGCTTGCACCCCCCGTATGCTGCCTTTTTGTGTTGGAACTCCGTCACAAATTCCATGCTAGCCAAGCCAGTCTCCTGAGACATCTGTTTTTCTGTCTAAGCATTCATTCTTGTACATGGACATCTCCACCTTTGAATCATATTTCTTAGTATTAAGCTGCTTTGTGGATGGAATTTCGTTGTTCTCGTTTATGATGTTGTGCTGTATTGCTTTTCATTTTATTCTGTCAGTGTGGGAGCCCAACACAGTGGGTGTAAGGATTTTCTGTTTATTGTTTTTTGTTCTACTTTAGAGATGGCATTGTTAGATTTAGTGGCTCCAAAGAGGTAACTGCTGAGACCTCCTGTCTTTTTGTGCTTTAAGAGCAGGTTTTAATAGAATCATACAGAATGATAGGCTGTGAGCATCGTTATTGCAGAGTAACAGGGTTTGTTAATTGTTATTAGAGTTGCAAAAACCTCTTCTAACATAGAAATCAGTTCCATACAGATTGAACATACACACATGATTAATTTACCTATGATAGGCCAGGCTTTCCTATTCATACATTTTAGAAAATTTTTGTTTGTTTTTCGTTATTAAACAGCTTTTTATGTTAACTTCTCTGTGAATGAGAGTATAGGCTATGTGAATACAACAGTCGGCGTTCCTCCTGGGGGAAGGAAAGTAAGCATGCAATCATGTAAAGACAATTTTTCCCTTTCTTCCCTCTTTGCTCATTTATTTTGCTGAAGGTACTCTTGGTCTTGCTAAGAGACAAGCACATTAACTAAAAGGCCTTCACCTACAGTGTAGTAGAGATTAGGCTGGAAATGCAGCCTTAGATGGGCACTGTTAGTAAGGTACCAAAAATATGAAAAAGGAGGGATTCCACAAACAATAAGCTGTTCCAGATGGAATGGTGGCAACTCCACATAGTTCCTGTTTTGATGGAGCTAAAGGGTTAAGATTAACAGGAATTATGGAGCTTTGGATTTACTTAGGTATTTTTAGGGAATAAACAAGTTGTGCCTGTATATCCTTTCTTATTCAAGTCTTTTTTACTGCTGCTCATTCCTAGGATAAATAATGAAAAATATATTAATTGAAAATACTTTGCACTTACAGAGAATCTTTCATCTAAACACTCTGTCTTTTTTTCTTCCCGCTCTCTTGTTCTTTCTGATTTCTTTACCTGCCAAATTTATCACACAAAAAGACACTATTGATGTGTCAAGGTGTCATGGTTTAACCCCAGCCAGTAACCATGCAGTGGCTTGCTCACCCCTCCCCCCACCTGGAGGGGTGGGGAGGAGAATCTGAAAAGAATGTAAAACTCCAGGGCTGAGATAAGAACAATTTAATTAGTACATCCGCAGTTGCTCCAGCTCCTGTGGCAGGTGCTGTGGCTGCTCCAGCCCCTGCTCCAGCTGCTGCAGCCACTCCAGCCCCCGCAGCCAGCACTCCAGTTACTCTAGCCCCTGTGGCAGGCATTCCAGCTACTTTGGCCCCTGAAACAAGTGACACAGACCGACTGGTGTCAGTGTTAGTGGCCCCTGTAGAAAAAATGAAATGGAAGTGGAAAGCAGCTTGTTTGGTAAAGGAGGATGAAGGAGCAGGCCCATCACAGGAACAAGATGAAGAACGTGAACAAGAGGTAACCTCCCGACCCCTATCTCTGAATAAACTGCAGGATATGCAGAAAGATTATGCCTGTCAGCCAGGTGAACACATTGCCACCTGGTTGCTTCGATGCTGGGATAATGGGGCTCATAGTATAGATTTGGAGGGTAGGGAAGCCAACCAGCTGGCATCACTTGCTAGAGAAAGGGACATTGATAGGGCAATTGGAAAAGGAGTGCAAATAATCAGCCTCTGAAGCAACTTCTGTCAAGCATGAAGGAAAGTACCCCTACAAGGAGGGTATTGCATGTCTTCCAGCCAAGTGGACTGCAGTAAAGAAGGGTATTCAGTACTTGAGGGAATTAGTTATAAACGAGATATGATAAACTGAATGATCCACAGTCACCCATAGTTCCTGATGAAGTCCTATGCACATGACTGATGTGGCAGAAATTGGTACAGACTGCACCATCAGCATATGCCAACTCATTGGCAGTAATGGGTTGGTCAGACACTGCACCACCAACTGTGGATGAAGCGATTCATCAGCTCCGAGACTGTGAAGATAGTGTCTCTACCACCATCACCTCAGCTGCAGAGAGACTGGTTAGCAGCTTGACAAGAATATGTGCTACTCTCCACCAATACAGGGTCACATCTCAGCTATCAACCATAGACACCCTTCTGTTTTGAGGGGAGAATATAGAAAATACACTCCATGAGGTACTCTGTGGTTTTATCTGCAAGACCATGGAGAGGACATGAGGAGGTGGGATAGAAAACTGACCTCAGTTCTGGAGGCACAAGTGCATGAACTACAAGGAAAACCAATCACAAATGAGGAGTCTTCCGGGAAGGTTGTTGCTCCAGTCTCCAGAGGACCATTTTCCAGACAGTGATAGGGCTGACTTTACTTTTGATCCTGTGAAAAGGAATTCTAACCCATTCTGGCAAGACATAAATGAGCAGAATGACTCCACGCTACATCTGTTTTGCACCACTAGCTATCCTAGTGTGGAGTCCCTAGATCAGGATTAGAGGGACCCTGCCTCCAGTAGATGGAGGCCAGGGATAACAGAGTTTATTGATCTGTGTGGATCTGATGGCCAGGCACACCGGACACACAGGAGTATAAAGCTCTAGTAGATACAGGTGCACAGCGTACCTTAGTGCCAACAAGCTGTGAAGGGGCAGAACCAATTAGTATTTCTGGAGTGACAGGGGGATCGCAACAGCTAACTGTATTGGCTGCTGAAACAAGCTTGACTGGGAATGAGTGGCAAAAACATCCCATTGTGACTGGCCCAGAACTTTTACTCTATATATCCTTGGCATAGACTATCTTAGGAGAGGGTATTTCAAGGATCTGAAAGGGTATCAGTGGGCTTTTGGTATAGCTGCCCTGGAAACAGAGGAAACTAAGCAGCATTCTGCTTTGCCTGGCCTTTCAGAAGTCCCATTTGTGGTGGGGTTACTGAAAGTTGAGGAGCAGCAGATGCCAATTTCTACTAGCATGGTGAATCGGCAGCAATACTGCACCAACTGAGACTCCCTGACTCCTATCCAGGAGCTGATTCGCCAACTAGAGAATCAAGGAGTGACCAGCAAGACCCATTCACCCTTTGACAGCCCCATATGGCCAGTGCAAAAGTCTAATGGAGAATGGAGGCTAACAGTGGACTATCGTGGCTGAATGAAGTCATGCCACCGTTAAATGTTACCATACCAGATGTGTTAGAACTTCAATATGAACTGGAATCAAAGGCAGCCAAGTGGTATGCCACTATTGATATTGCAAACGCGTTTTTCTCGATCCCTTTGGCTGTGGAGTGCAGGCCACAGTTTGCCTTCACTTGGAGGGTTGAAATAAGAACAACTTAATAATTTAAACAGAATAAAAAAAAGGTAAGAACAACAACAATAACAATAATAATAACAACAACAACAGTTGTAATGAAAAAGTAGGGAAAAGGATAAATTCCAAAGGAAAAGGAAGAAAGGAAAACAAGTGATGCACAGTACAACTGCTCACCACCCACTGGCCAATGCCTAGCCAGTCCCCGAGCAATGATCCTCTGCCCTGGCTAAATCCCCCCACTCACCCATTTATATACCAAGCATGATGTCCCATGGTATGGAATACCTCTTTGTCTAGTTCAGGTCACCAGCCCTGGCTGCATCCCCTCCCAGTTTCCTGTGCCCCTCCAGCCCTCTTGCTGGCAGGGCCCAAGGAACCGAAAAGTCCTTGACTTAGTAGAAACGTCACCCAGCAACAACTCAAACCATCAGTGTGCTGTCAGCATTGTTCTCACGCCAGAGACAAAACCCAGCACTGCACCAGCTACTAAGAAGAAAATTAACCCTACCCCAGATGAAACCAGGAAACAAGGCCACTCTTTAAAGGAAATACTCATTTACAGAGGTTGTGGTCTCCATTCCTTTTTTGAATCACTGTTGTCTATTATTGTATGCCTCACTTCCATGGCTTGCTGAATCCCACAGGATGCCCCATCAGCCCTCACACTGAACAAAAATTACTGTGTGCTTTATTTTGTTTCCATAGCTGACAGCTGGAAGTCCTTTGAATGTTCAAAGTGATTATGAAATAACAGGAGTTTAAGGTGCGACAAGGATGTCTTTCAGTGGAAGGTATTTTCTCTCCTGTTTTTTCCAGACAAGAAACTGTGAATCACAGTAGAATTTATAACCCAACAGTTTCAGCCGTGTTTTCAGAGTTGTTTCTGAAGTACTGTGACACCAGCAGATATACTTGTGCAGCATACTGGGAATGGTTGTCAAAGAGTATACATTCTGCCTCTTCAGTTACCGGTGTCCCTCTCTTACCTCTTGTAACCATCCTGAAAAGGTAACAGGGCATGTTAGTGGACTGGTTTAAGTCCTTGTTATTTTTTTTTTCTTGTAAATATTTTGAGTGAGTGAAACTATGAGCCAAACTCATCACATGATTCAGATGTTTTGACTCAAATTAACTGTACAAAACTGATGTAGTGGTGTCCGTCTGTCAATTTGCAGATACATTATATCGGTTGGAGTTTGATGAAGGAACTGGAATTTGATGTTACTTCTGGTTCTGTACAGCTTTTTGCACTGCCATTGACCTCTTTTTGAACAAAGAAAAAATATTTTAAAAAATGTTTTTCATTGGGAACTTTCAGATGCCTAATAAAAAAGAACTAATAAATGCTTTGCACTTACAAGTTGTTGTTTTTTTTTTTACTGCCCTCACTTTCAGTTATGGTAGAAGTCACCTACTTCATCTGCTCTCACACCTGTCTGCCCTCCAACTTACAACAGACTGCAGGGAGAATATTTGTAAGAAAATATTTAAAGAGATTATTTGTACATAATAACCACGGGTAAAATGTAAAAAGGAGAGGTTTAGGTAACTAAATACATTACCCAGGCTAAAATCTTCACCAACCTTTATCAAATGCAAGATGCTAATACCTAGACCCAAGTTTTTCTGCTGTGTCTTGATTTTAAGAAGGAGATCACACACCACAGACAGTCCTACATGCCCTCAGAAAATATGCTTTTGGTCACTTCAGAGCTTTTAACATTTAGACTAAAACACAAGGTCAGTGAATTTTGGATCTGCTTTTCAAGGTTTCTGATACCCACTGCATCTGAAATTTGGTAGTATATTAATAACAGAAATAATATAACCTACTGTGTACCTTAGTGAATTCTAAACAAATGGAGTTTTATTAATTTCCTCCTCTATTCCTTCAATATTTTTAGGTGATGAATGCTTTCTGAGAAGTAATTGTCATGTTCAACACTTAGCACAATATGGCCATTTAGGAATTATGGAAACATGTATATATATATATATATATATAAATGCAATAGAAATAATCCACCTGTTTAACTGCTAAACCTATATAAAATTATCCAAATTTCTTTGAGATTAGAAACTCCTGCTTTGTAAACAGTGTGAGTTTCACTACAGTATTTCATGTCCTGAAGTATGTACACATTGCTCAGTAGTAATGTCAAGGAGAGAAGGTGGCTGTCTTCTCTGCCACCCTGATAATTCTGTACTGGCTCTTTCAAGTACTAAAACCTTCCTTGGGCAGTGGTTAAGGGTCAGTATCAGGCCTTGTGGGGGGAACGAGGTTCAGACAGAGATCCTAAAGCAACTTTGCTGAAAGGAAAAAGCAGGTTCCGATTACATTTGCCTTTGCCCTTGCATTTCTCCACCCTCTTTGTTTTAGGACTTGTTAACTGCAATATCTTCCTGATGTTTTCTAAAATGAGGTATAACATCAGACCATATGAAGTTGCTTGCTACACTGTATGTTTTCTAATTGTGTGTTTTTTCTTATGCATAATTCAAATCAGCTAGACAAAAAGCATTTGCCACTTCTGGAGCCCAGCTTCTGTCATGGCATTCTTTGTTTATTCTGTGATGCAGGATCTCAGTTTTGGGGGTATTGCCCTTTTTTTCTTTTCTGTCCTTGGACTCTCTAGCTGAAGTCTTTCCTAGTGAATGGTGATGAAGCTTGAATGTACCATATTTACCCATCTAGCCATGTATCACTTTTCACCACTGTTGTGCTTAGTATTAGCTGATCACTTGAGATATCAAAGCATTTGCTCTCTTTCTGCAAGTGAGATACTACATAGTGTCATTTGTATTCACCTTGGGCAGACACTGAGCCTCTGTTCATTTCATCAAAGAACTATTTATGAGGCTGTAAAAAAGATGAGTTTCTCTGAATAGTCTCCAAATTAAACTTTTAAAAGTTTAATGTTGGCACACAAGAATAATTACAGTTATAAACCATTAAACATTTAGAGGAAATTTATAGTATTGGAGGAGAAAATTTACAGCTGTGGTCAAACACAATAAATTTCCTCTGAAAAGCATTTCCACAGAAACATTTCTTCTTGAGTATTAAAAAATTCAGTGCTTTATTAACAACACCAAAATGCACGGGTGATTTCTTTAGACACTTTTTAGACAGTGAGTTTTGTATCTTTGTACGATACTGTTCATTAACCCTGCAGAAGTGTATACACATATACTTATACATATTTAGCCACACACATATATGTTATTTTTTATTTGTTTGGCTATGTGTGTATGGGGCTCTGAGTTCACTCATTAGATCAAGCTGCATATGCTATGTGATCCTAGAAGGCAGTCCAGTTGTTTGCAATTTTCTTCCAAGAATTATGATGTTGAAATTACCACATGTCTGGAGGGCAGTTAAAGTCTATGAAATTTAGTCAGTCTCTTAGCCAGCCCTTACACAGTCCCTACTTTTTTCTACCACGTCTGTGATTTAGCAGTATAGAAAAGAATCTCATTTCAATCCTCCAAATCTTTCTAGTCATAGAGCAAAATTTATCAGAATCTCTCTGCCCAGCTGTCATGCTCCCTAATAAACCTTTATTTTCTAGAAATATCCTCAAATGGAATTAATTTCTTTGAGGTAAAATCCAAAACCTATGGAAGGAATCGAAGTAATTTCCATTAATTTCACTTGTCTTTGATTTATGCCATTTTTCACTTTAATTATTTCATGCAACATCTACACTCTTGGAAACATTTGGATTTTGTCTTTTCAAATAAAATAGGGGTGAAATATACTTCTTTTCAATATTTTATGCCTGAAGAGAAGCAGAAGAATTTCACATTCCTTAGCTACATTTTGATTTCAGCAAGTTATTATATTCATTATGCACAGCAATCATATATTCCTATTTACAGTTGTTTAGTGTAAATCATAGCACTCAAATAGAATACATCAGAAAGATTTAACTGAACACATAAATTAGACTGTAAGCATTTTGGATCAGAGCCTGTACTCTCTGTGATTATACATTTGCACAGCACAATAAGACATGGCCATGTGATGGTATTTTGCAATAAATAATAACAGAAATAAAAATAATTATTGACTTTCTCATCAATAAAAGTGTCAGACTCTGTTGCATGTTTACATTGTGATAGGCAACACTATCACAAAAATCTCAAATTTATTTTAACCATTCAGTGCTGTCTTTTGCACTCCTCTCTTGTTGAAGGTCCTGGGATTGTTAGAATCTTACTGATTAAAGCTGCTAGTTTGGATACGAGTTGGAAATGTTTGAATGTGTGAATGAGAAGTAATGAAATAAATCTACATGGAGAATCAGACATTTAGTTGTCTTCCCTAGATTTAGATGCACTTTTTTCATGTGAACAATGTCTCCTTTCCACAGTGCTGTTGCAAAGACACTTCAGATGTCATAGGTCTTGGCCCACAGTCTCAAAAGAACATAAACACAGACAACAAAATGGTTTAGTATAAACAGTAGGACAGTGTCAGCTGGCAGCCAAATGAATTTAGTATAATGCCCCAAAGAACTGCCAGAGTATACATATAGGAGACCATAATTCACAGAGTGCAGGGTCCAACAGACCTTTGTGTCTTTTGGTTTTTTCCTTCCATCCTGGTTGCCCTTATCACTTTCATGTATTTCATATCATTGCGATTTTGTATGAATGTTCCTTAAGTAAAATTAATCCTTTCATTTAAAAAAAAAAACACCAGTGAAAAATATTTTGAAATTGCTTTTCTGCTCAATGTGGTGATTTTGTCTGAGCAAGGATATAAGAGAAGGTGACTTGTCTCACACAATTTATTCATCCACCCCTGCTGACAGAGCAAATGAATCAGAAATTGCTGCCTGGCAGCATTTATAAGTGTTCTTATTGATCAAAAGGTCTGGACAGGTGAAATCAAGTCATTCTAGCAACATATTGATAGTTATTGACTGTAGGCAGGACTGCAGGCTTCCTTTCTACTAGGGGTACATGACTCTGGCTGTACTTTACACACATATTCCAGACAAGATAGACCAGATAAATATTGTTAAAAGACAGATATTTTACGCAATGGGAATTTGTATCTCACTGTCTTTTATTTCCCCACCCAGATAAACAAGAATGCAATAACAGTGACAGTTTCTACCAAGCATCAGTAAGAAGGCTCAGTTGCATGCCTCCAGATCTACACAAATATGTATTAAGCACACCACTGATTTACCCTTTGTAGAGAATGGAGAGGAGAAATAAAATAAAAAAAAAAAAAAAAAGAGAGAAAGAAAGAAGGAGAGAGGGAGAGAAAGAAAGAGAGAGAAAGAGAGAGAGAGAGAAAGAAAGAAAGGAAGGAAGGAAGAAAGAAAGAAAGGAGGAAAGAAAGAAAGGAAGAAAGAAAGAAAGAAAGACAGAAAGACAGACAGAAAGAAAGAAAGAAAAGCCCATTGAGAACAGTAAGGGAAAGACCTTCAAATAACTTCAGCAGTTTAGGCTTAGGTTCTGAAAAAAAGGGAGGAGATGACTTTAAAAGATATTTTCTAGATGGTTTTAACACTTCTATTACTTACCTTCGTAAGGTCTGTATGCACAGGATTTGTTTAGTAATATAATCAGCTAAAGGAAATACAAGTGGTGGGTGATGGATGATTATAATTTCTGTGCTGCAAAGCCATTGTAAAGCTGAAATGCTTTCAGAGGTGCTGCAGATGCAACTAATGCCATGATTTCTGCAATGATCACAACAACTTGAAAATATAAATTGATGAGTATATTACTAATATGCAGCTTTGAAATCAAGAGGTAAGGTAGCTGCTCATTTATAGCTTGTGAACGTCCAGTCTGCTGAGAACTGTGCCTGTTCCTGTCTGTGAGGGCAGCTGCCAGAGGCCATTTCAGGCTGATAAAATTATAAAGAATAAAATGAGTATCTATTTAAAAAGCACTGCTATACTTACTCCTCCTCCCTACAATGAAAACCAAATTGTTTGAGTGAAAACTGAGGTTTCAGTTTCTTAGTGCAGCAGATATGTGAAACTACAGACTGACTGATGGATCTAAGCTAAAGGTAACAATTATGACTTTTATCTTTATGTGACAGAAAAGCTCCCAAGAAATCCATGTCTGATAAAGGTGAGTTCTTTGTTTTCTTTGGTTTGATACATAGGCAGCAGCAAAGTGTAATAAACCTATTTTCTTTCTTTCTGTTTATATATCCCAAAGATGGTTATAGACATTATCCAAGAGAAGAAATTAGTTCTTTGTTTCCTTATTTATACATGACGTTAATTTCTCCTTCTATTACAAAAATGTCATGTATGGCAAAGCCCCAAGATATATATTAACTTCTCTAATAATTGGGGGTGGGGGAATATAGGTCTAATTTAAGTGCTTTTTTATTACTATTATGTTCAGTTTCTACATTATTTTTCTAATTAAAAATACAGGGATATTACCCCTGGAATTATCTGGAGGGATTTGTTTGTCATATTCTTGTATCTTCTTCCCTTTGATAAGTTTGTAGGTTTTTTGCCCATTTCCTGCATGTTAAAGGCTTGGTTAGGCAAACCTACTGAAGAAAAACAAGGCTTTAAAGCTTTCTAGCTGGTTATTGACTTACTTTTTGGATAATGACTTACTGCATGTTACATGATTCATCACATTCTTTAAAAATTACTGATGCTCAAAGCTCTTTCTACTTTAGGAAGACAATTTACAGATTGCAGCACTGGGATGCAGGATAGTGGCAATGTGGCTATACAATCTAAGCACCTAAGCAAGAAGATGCTGAGTATTGTCTCACACCTCACGCCAAGGTTAGGTTGATTCTTACCAGTCTCGTTACCAAATATTGAGCTACTAATGCAATATAGCTGCTATTGGAAGTTTGGGAATATGTCAAGCTTTAAGCTACAGTTTAATTTATAATGACATAGATGTCAAGCATTTGTAAATGATTTAAGTTTCATTCATGGTTTAAGTTCTTATCACATATAGGAAAACAGGAATGAGAGTAGATTAAGGTCAAAGATAAGGACAGATCAACTAATGTAAGAACTGTTACTTGTGACTAGCTTAGGAAATAACTTGGATGTGACTTCAACTGAAGCTCTGTAATATCTTAGAATTGCTTGCTTCAGTCTTTTTTTGTGTGTGTATGTTAACATGGTAGCAGCTACTCCTGTGGCCAAATCTAAAGAATAGTGGCAGACCATGTTAGGATAATGGCTTTCATCCCAAGAGATCTCCACACTTCAAAAATGCAGGTTCTGTGTTCGTGCTTTCCCATCTCATTAGAAGTGAACTGTAAAGAATATGTCTGGTGTAAAGGAGTATTGGTAAGCAATCCTAATGCACACCTTTGAGTACAGTCATTCCTGCAACAAAACTCAGCAGCTGCACCAGTGGTCATGCACAATGGCACAGGATAGAAATGGAAGAGGAATGCACCACTTTCCCGGTGCCCCCCCCCCCCCCCCCCCCCCAATTATCTCTTCACCAGATGAAAACACTGAGTAAATTTCAAGAAAAAAGAAAGATGTGACTTTAAAGTCCTGAACTTTTCCACTTCTTACCCTGTGTTTGAATATAGCACACCTCGGAGAGTAAGTAAAAGCAAATGCTACCATGTCAACAAGCTTCTTGTACCAAACAGCTTTTGCAATTGTTGCATAGTGACCCCGTAGCCAGGAACTGATGCAGTATAGTAGCTTCCTGGCTATCCCTCCTTCTGGGATTGCTGTGTTGAAGGACCATATTGCTTCCCAGTAAGAGTAGAGAGCCATCTTATCCCTATTTTTCTTTTTTTTGTGTCTGCACATGGTGCAAGACAAACACACATAGCTAAAACCTATCAAAGCCAAACTACCACCAACTCACATTGCTGTCATTAAACATAGTAACTTAATTACTTGTTCCAAAGCAAGGGTCCCTGCATGTCGGGAATGGAAGGGAAAACTGCCCTTCTTTTGCCTCTACAATTAGCGTACTAATGAGACAAAAAAGCGAGTTAATTTTGCCAGATCTGTGCTGGTCTTGTATATGTTTACCTGTAGTATACCTTCAAAGAAACCTGGGGAGCACACAGGGCTTTAATATCTCTGGGGAAAGTCAGCTTCTTCCAGAGGAACCTCTGAACTTGCTCAGAGCTGAAGTTAATGGGAAAAAAAAGAAATATAAGAAAAGAAACTTGAGCAGCAGTAACCCCAGGACAAGGGGCAGGGCAAGAGAAGAGAAAATAAAAAATAATAGCAAACAGAAAAAGGAGGTACAGGGGAAATTGGGTGAGATGAATAATCAAGGAAGTGATTAGTAAGTTTTGTATAATTTTATACGAGGATTCTGTTTCAGTCTTCTGTGAAAGGAAATTCTGGGCCAAACCTTCTGCAGATATTTATGAAATGCAGCAGTGTCTCTCTAGTTTAGAAAGATTGCACCAGTTCTAGCTTGGGGTTGTTCTTCAGATCATGGTCTTCACCTGCACTCAGTTATTTGGTTCTGAAATGCAGACTTTGCCTTCAAACCATTTATGAATTAGGTCCACAGGGAGATGTTAGTAAAAAGGAGGTCTCAGACAGAGCATAGTCAGCAAGCTGTGATGTTCACATTCAGTAAATGGAGAAAACAATAGATCCAATAGTTTGTCTGTTCATGAAAGGAAGAAATGTCTGTGGTTTTATGATAATGATGTCAATTAAGCATCAATTGACAGTTAAAAGAGACTTAATAGGAAGATGATGTGGAATCTTTAATAGAAAAGATGATGCATAATCTAGTAAAATTATAGGACACAAATATAATTAGATTTTCCACACATAAAAATTGTAACGAATATTTAGGCTCTTAATTGGATTTTAAAAAGCTAGCAATATCGAGTTAATAATTGTGACAACTAATAGAGTATCTAACTAAATGTCAGTATTTTTATTAATTGATATTTAATTTTCTGTAGACTGTCTTGGCAAATGTTAATTAAATGCCAGAAAATTCCTTACAAATTTTAACATATTAATAACCTTAAATTATGCCTTTATTGCCTACATAATTGTAAGTTAATTACACAGCTACAGACTTACTCTCTACCCTTCACACAGAGCTCAGGAGGATAAGGTTTCTTATGGGTCAATAAACTCACCTGCTTCTTTGCTACACAAATGGAGAATGAAGGCTGATCCTGTGTGGTCATGTTCTTTCTGTGGTGTAGCACATATTAGTTTCTGGGGAACTTCTATAGCAGCCAAAGAATTTGAACTAAGTATAGTGTATATTTTTCCTAATTTCCAGGATATATGTGGTAAAAGCTTATTAATGAAGTCTGTAATGGTCTGGGATTCAAAAAAAAAACCAGTGAAAAGTTAGAATACTTACATTCTTGACAATCAAAACCTTGTAGCTGGTTTTGATAACTAGACTCTACCATCAACTACCTTTAGCATTTGTAATTTAAGTCACTCAGCACAGGAGAAGAGAATTCAGGTCAGCACGATCAAATGTTTTGTCTTTTATCAAAATAATTCACACATTTATAATCTGGAAAATTAGTGAGTATTTTGAGTAATTCAGTATCTGAGCCCACAAGGTACTTCCAGTCTCCTGAAAAAATAACTTCTTCATGAGCAAGGCTCACTACTAATCAAAACGACAACCAAGTCTCGGACTTTTCTTTCTTAAGACCAGACATTTCCAGGATCTTTATTTAGATACCTGGGGTCCCACAGCTAAAAGGGAAGTATGTGCATGAACCCTTGGTTCTGTTGTATTGTTTAGATGTTTTGGGACCGTTCAGGTTATGGCTTATTCCTTCTAAGTTGTCTTAATTATGAAGGAGAGAGCTTCACAAATATTGATTTATATTTGGGTCTATTATCTCCTTATATTTTTTTTCTTTAATTAAAAGATAGCACACAGAATAAGGAGCCACGAAAGATACAGACCTAACTTTTTGAGGTCATTGTTTTTTGAACTT
Organism: Falco punctatus; assembly: GCF_963210335.1. Taxonomy (NCBI): domain Eukaryota; kingdom Metazoa; phylum Chordata; class Aves; order Falconiformes; family Falconidae; genus Falco; species Falco punctatus. Next base: position 72,114,880 of record NC_137586.1, read on the forward strand.
TCACTGTGTGAATTAGCAGTGGTCAGTCATACCTCAGGGATTCGTATGAATAATTTCGGCATCATAGTCTTGATATCTGCTTTCTACACCTTCTGTGCAAGAGTAATCTATGGAAATTTGCACAGGTGGTGAGTTAGAGGAAAACTGAGTTCTATGAGGAGGCTGACAGGTCAGATCTATAACTGTAAACCTCCTACTTTTCAGAGGAATCATTTCCTGTATTACCAAAAGAATGACCATGCTTGCATTAGTTTTCAATCATTTTTTTTTTGGAGAGGGATATTAGTTCCTTTAAACTATGTTATGATTCTGTAATCAAAGCCAATTTCTTGTCATGTTGACTAATGGGCCACATTTTCCTTCTATGCATATAGACAATCCACAGAAAAAATAGACAGTTATGTCTTAGCTACTCTGGGTGTTTGTGGAGGTCAGTGTGTAAAGCATGTATACTATTCTTTTGTAAATACCTGAAAATATTGAAAGTGAGTGTCCTGGTTTCAGCTGGGATAGAGTTAATTTTCTTCTTAGTAGCTAGTACAGTGCAGTGGTTTGGCTATGATGTGAGAACAATGCTGACAGCACACGGATGTTTCTGGTTGTTGCTGGGTGATGTTTACACTAAGTCAAGGACTTTTGAGTTCCCTGGGCCCTGCCAGCGAGAGGGCTGGAGGGGCATGGGAAATGGGGAGGGGACACGGCCAGGGCAGGTGACCCAAACTAGCCAAAGGGATACTCCATACCATATGATGTCATGCTGATATATAAGCTGGGGGCAGAAGAAGGAAGGTGAGGACGTTCAGTGTTAGAGTTTGTCTTCCCAAGTAACCGTTATGCGTGATGAAGCCCGGCTTCCCTGGGGATGGCCGAACACCTGCCTGCCCGTGGGGAGTGGTGAATGGATTCCTTGCTCTGCTTTGCTTGGGTGTGCGGCTTTTGCTTTGCTTATTAAACTGTATCTCAGCCCACAAGTTTTTTTCAGTTTTACTCTTCCAGTCCTCTCTGCCTCTCTGCCTCAGTCTCTGAGGGTAGTGAGCGAGCAGTTCCCTGCTAGGTGTGCGGTGCTGCTGGGGTTAGCCCAAAGCAGTGTTAAAATGAGTAGGCTGCCATGAAAGGCACTTGGGTGCAGTCATTTTAATCCAAGTCTTGTTTCTTCTCAATATGGCTGTTTATACACTTTATATTTGTCTCCCCCAACAGGTTGTTTCTCCTTTGATTTCTGGCTAGAATAATTTTCTTTCACTGAGTAAGAATTAAAGATAAATTAATCTTCATATGATTTTTCTGGCATCTATACCATAAAAATTGGGCTGCTATTGATTAGGTGTGGAAGACTTTAGTGGACCAGGCTTCTGTTTCCTCCTTTTTTTCAAGATGGCACTTTGGAATTCAAGTCTGAGTTTTGGCAGGTAAGACACTGTCAAAAGTTGGAGAGAAGTTCTCTCTAGAAGTACAGATGCAGCTAATATTCCTTTTAAAAACCAAATTCAATAAAATGTATTAAGTGACAGACATCATTTCCCTGTATCTTAGAAGTGGAATTTCTCTGGGACAGCAATCACAAGATCATGTGATTTCTTGTGAGGTATTGAAGGGGATACTGATATCAGAGAAGTTGACAGGAATCTATAAGGTCTCATGCTGTGAGATGATAGCAGGTTTTCGTTGGTAAGTAAGCATATTGTAGCTGCAGAGGGCGATGTACATACAAGCAAGCTCCCAATGCAATATATAAACCATTCCCTCCTGCAACCTTAGAAAACCCCTTTTCCTTCTCCTCCCAAGCAACACAGCATTTAGCACTAGCCCCCTGCTGCAGGTAAGATGACATGGCCATTCAGGTGTGCTTGTCCTCTGAACAATCCATCTCCTCTTCTGTCTTCTATTGCTGTTAGTAAGGAACTTGCTTTTGAGCTATTCTCTGATGGGTTTTGCCTGTGCATCAGGGTGACCTGCTTAATTTGGCCTTTGTATGGGTTTCTGGTCTTGTTATTGAGTCTCTTTCCACCTCATCTATGCTATAGTCCAGAACAAGATGCTTCATAAGACTCTGTAAGGTTTCTCATGGTTTATGTCACGAAGCAGATGGACTGCTGTAGTTTGCAATGATTTGTGTGACACCTGAGTTCACAATTACCTCCAATTTGCAGTAGCACATTTCTTTGTCTCTCCAAACTTCCTTAATAAATAACATATTGTTTCTTGCTAGTAAACTGAATTCCACAATATATTCTTCATGTTAATTAGTGCTTTGGTTTTCCAACTAATCTGTTATTACTCTGAACTACTCCCTGGGTTTTTGGCAAGAGGTATATTAGAAAGATCCACATTTTCTTTCACCATTCCTTTTTCGTTGTTCGTTTGTCATCTGGCTGTTTTTACTGATGCTCCTGTTTCTTCCACCTACAGAAGGAAAGGCATCTTTTGTTCAGGCTGTCAAGGGGCATTGGGAACAGATGCACTGCATTGCTGCATATTGCAGAGATACAGAGGGAGTAACACACCTTGCAGTGCACCACAGATTCTTGCTTGCTTTCTACCCTGTAGAAACTGAAGATGTACCATCCTGTGAGGATGGAGCCTTTCATTAATAAAGAAGCGGAGACTGCTAAACGTTTGTCCCCATATATTAGTACAACAGCTGAATACATAAGAGCTGTGGACAGAAGTACTAATGACCTCTCGTTCCTGCCTATCTGTTAATACAAGCTATAACAGGTAACACAGGTGTTATGGACCATTGCTGCTTCTAGACCATTTCCTCCACTTTTTTTCAGTAGAAAGATCATCTTTTGCATCAGTGGCATTTATCTCTGATACTAAAAATAAAAAGAAAAAAAAAAAAGAAAAGAAAAGGTAGTATGAGAAGTGTGTGGATATGTTGTTTATAAAAAACGCAGTGCATCAGAATGATTTTCAGGCTTTGATTGATTTCAGTGTCAGAGAATACACTGTCCTCTGTCCTCTGGTTTTATTTTCATTTTATGTTTCTCCCCAGTGACACAGTGGCAGAAGCAGCATTTTATCAATTCCATTTATTTGTGATTATGGTCATTTGTTACCCTGTTCAGGCTTCCTGTTTATAGCTTACTGACTTTAAGTGAGGATCGCCGCAAATGGAGATGGTGAAAATTGGCAATATAATAAACTTATACATAATTTTCAGTTAATGTGTTCTTAGTCCATAAATGTATCCTGTGGTGAAGTGCTTAGCTGGAGGTGTTTTTTTTATAATTCCTGTGTTCAATATTCTCATGTGACTTTGTGCTTTTCTTATTAGATTTGTTCAGTTTCAGTCTGAATAATTTTGGTTAATTAGCTTTCTTATAATCCAGATAATTTTTTTATTGACAGTATTTCTTGGCTTATGTAGTTTATTCTACTGTTTAATGGATTGTATTTTCCAAAGGTCAGTCTCTTTTCTAGAAATAATATACCCCAAACTCATTTTACATGAAAATTAAAGGGTAGCATTCTGGATAGGCTTCTGCATTATTTTTCTTATTTTAGTATTTAGATGAAAATATATAATTAATTTATATTGAGAAGTTTCCTGATTTCACGCTATGCATTGAATATGTTGACATCAATCAGATATTTTTGTACCTTTTTTTATTAATTAAGAATAAATAAGAAAATCAGAGGGCTCTTAGTCATGATATATAGTACTGGAATTAGAGTGTGCTCAGGTGCTGACTTTCTGAACCTAAGAAATGTTTTGCCTGTATCTGTTAGAAATACTTTGAAGCACTTTCACAGCCATTGAGGTCTTTACAGTAATATAATTACACTGATGGATAGAGAAAAGAAATTTGTACACACACATGCCCAGAGACATAGATCTGTGTGAACAAACACATTTTTACTTGCTATAAGTCCTGTATGTCAAATGTGACTATTGCTGGTACTGCCACTTTAAACAGGCTAATATTAAAATACTTCAGGTTTCTACACTGTTATATAAAGTCACATGTAATATCTCTTTATTTAGCTAGGTAGTGCTAAGATACTTTATATCTGTATATTTCTAATCATCATCTTGTGTAACAAATATAAAACCATGAATCTAAAACATGCTCTGGCTATATATTCTTAGGGATATATTTTGAATGATATTGAAGTTGTGGGATAATCACTGCAGTGCTTCAGGACAAAATTTCGAATTAAATATTTGTTTAAAAAAACTGGGTATTGAAATTTTCATGTATTATTCAAATTGATAGTCCTCCAGGAAAGCTGCTTATAGTAGTTTTATTTTCAGGTCAACTACTTCCAGAAGTGCAAAATCCAGTATTTAAGATTTATTTAGCTCTGACCTCCAGATGACTTCTAGCAGGAAATTATAATTTGTTCACTCTTTAGGTAAATTTTACAGAGGATAAATTTGAGAACAGATAAGTAAACCACAGGTAAAATGCACAGAATAATTAATCTTATATTTCTATTTACATGATGAGTTAAAATATATCTACAGGGTTAAGCAGCAAGTTTAAATCAGTTCTGAGTAGTAAAACTTAGCTTTCCTGAAGTGTATAAGCCTCTATTTTGTTTTCACTCTGCCTGAAGTTGTTCATGGGTTCTTAAGGACACAGCTCATTGTGTTTGGTAATTCTTGATTTTTGTTCTAGTCATAGGGGAAATACAAATTAAAAAAAAAAATGGTTTCTTATTTTTTAAGAAGATTCTTAAAAGTTATCACCATTTGGCTGGTATTATCTCTTCATAAATCCCCCATAACATGTATGTAAGAGACTGAAATCCATGTATACACATACAACAGATACCACTCTGCAGTACTTATCTTGCAAAGTCTAGTATCAGGAATTTAATAGCCTTCTGTGTCAATTTGCATGGTTTGGTCCTGCTTTCAAATATTTGTTTGTTTGTTTGTTTATTTACAGTGAAAAAAGACCCTTCATGTGTATACATTTACACTTTACCTGGTTTGTTCTTCCCTTGAAAGAACAAACTAGCCTTGTTTGTGATATTGCATACATTGTGATATTTGAAGAAAACATTTTATTTCATATGGTCAGCATCCGTGAGTTTGTTTTAAGAACCCTATTTTCCTCCCAGCTGCTTACCAGCTCATTAGGTGTTAGGAGTATGTAGTATGGTCTTGATTTTTAAGGAAACAAGTTACTCTAGTGAATCCAGTGATTTAGTATGCAATGGATAAGTACAAATCACCATGCTCAGTAGCAGCAGTGTAGGTTTGCTCTGCTGTGGTGCTACAAAGGTGTCTTATTAACTTTATAGACATTAAGAACAATCAGCTGCACAAGTGAAGTAGTAAAGTTTTTCTTGGGATCAGCACCATGTGTAAGAGAGTTCCTCCACTAATCTGAATTGACTGAGACAACCAGAACATCACTGCTGTCATAAGTTTTTCCCCAACATGGAGGGTTTTTTTAAAATGCTGGGTTAATAAGAAAGTTCAGGACTTTAGAGTTACAAGATTCTTATTTACAGTTGTGTATCAGTTTTGTAATTTAAACAGAGATAAGAGTTTTGCTACAACACCATAGAAAAAGGAAAATTGTTGGAAATAAACCATGAAAGTAAAAGAGCAGTTCAGTTACTATTCACATTTGTCAAGGATATAACATGAGAATTATAGCTGAGAATAGCAGTTGCAATCAGAGATTTTTAAGTTACGTGAACATTTTAAAAGTTGTGCTGAATAGGTCTATGTAATACAGAAAATGGAAAAAATATCAAAGAAGATGGTTATCAGGCAAAAGGAGGTCTGGAAAAAGATTCAACAAAACTATTCAGTAAATTAATAAAAATTCTTTCATTTCTATCAGAGCAATATAGAGCAGAGATCAAATGGGGAAAGAGAAGCTGTTGCTGATGGTAATAAAGTAATATGTATTCTGTTGGTCTTTTGGAACTCTGTTTTACTTAGTGGACCAACTAAGGCAAAATTTGAATATAAATATCTCTAATAATAAAGTCTAAACATTTTATGAAGAGTGGAGGAGTTAATGCATTTCTTCTCCTTGCAGACTTAACCAAGCTCATCAGCTACCCACTGAGATCAAAAGAGAAACATCACTTTATATTTGTGGACTCTGGATCATAGCCTGGGTGAAATAAAATGTTAAACTCAGTAAAATACTACTATACTGCTTATATAACAGTCCAGAGTTGTTTTGTAATGACTCATTTAAACTGCAGGAAGAAGTGGGTTACAAAATATTAAATGCATGTTGAGCTTGCAGTGTATATACAAGTAAATTACCTTACTCACCCTGACTTTTTCTCAGCCTGAATGAGGATGAGCCAAAGATTATCCTATTTTAGAAAATAACATCCTCACAGCTGTTTATGTAAACAGAGCTTTACTGAAGCATTGGCACGATCTGCATCTGCTCCTACCCTTGCAATGGAAATCATTTCACACTCATTGCCCTCTTTTAAAGGGGTGAGCAGAACTTGTTCTCTAAATCATCATACCACCTGCTTTTTTTAGGCTTTATTGTGTCTTCATGCTTTAAACAAGACTCCACAGGTTATTCTTTGTCCTCTCATTTTCCTCTCTGTCTTGACTGTGCCTAAATTTTCTTCCCCCCACCCACCTCTCCCTTTTCTTGGGGGGGGGTCTTCTTTACTGTTGATTTGATCTTCCCTCAACACATAGGTAAAATATAAAATAGTGTTTATCTCCTGGTGCATGCACTGGGTGTAATGGCTGTTAGCTGTCAGAAACTGGGATATGCAGTTGCCTGTGGCATTTCCTAGGAGTGTAAAGAGCTTAAACAGATTTGTTATAGACCTAACTTAAACACAGAAGGGGTATCACAGCAAGGTACAGGACCAACATTAATCTGTGTAAATGACTGAAAGTCATTGTCACCATAAACTACATAAAAAGGAAAACAGCTGCAAAAAATGTGAAAGCCATGTCTCCCTGATTCCCCAAGAACTTTTGCAAGGTTCCCAATACAACCTGGCTGTATGGCAGTAGTAATAAAATCCCGATTTGTAAGCATTAAGAACCTACCAGACTAGTAATAATGTCAAAGTTGGATAGCTTTCTAAATATCTGAATTTCTAGGCTTAGGGAGTCATTTCAAGCCTTGCTTAAATCCAGAAGTTCAGAGAAACAAGGAAAGAAGCAACAAAAAATAAATACTTAAGAATTTCTGACCCTTCTGAAACCAAACCAAACAAATAAACAAAAAAAACCCCACTACTACCACTACTGCAAAGCTCAATCAGAAGTTAGTAGTAAAATTAATGCATGTTTTGTTTTTCCTGAAGCAGGTTTATTTATTCTTTATCCAGCTGAGAGTTATATGAGTTTTCTTTTTAAGGGTGGAAAAACCAAGAACAGAAAGTGTTGTGGCTTAACCCCGGCCAGCAACCAAACGCCACGCAGCCGCTTGCTCACTCCCCTTCACCCAGAGGGATGGGGCAAGGAATTGGAAAGGAATGTAAAACTTGAGGGTTTAGATAAAAGTAATTTAATAGGTAAAGCAAAAGCCCCCCACACAAGCAAAGCAGAGCAAGGAATCCATTCACCGCTCCCCATGGGCAGGCAGGTGTTCGGCCATCCCCAGGGAAGCCGGGCTCTGTCATGTGTAATGGTTACTCAGAAAGATAAATGCCAGATGTCCCCCCGCTTCCTTCTTCTTCCTCCAGTTTATATACCAAGCATGAGGTCACATGGTATGGAATATCCCTTTGGCTAGTTCAGGTCACCTGCCCTGGCTGTGTCCCCTCACAGTTTCCCGTGCCTCTCCAGCTCTCTCACTGGCAGGGCCCAAGGAACTCAAAAGTCCTTGATTTAGTATAAACATCACCCAGCAACAACCAGAAACATCAGTGTGCTGTCAGCATTGTTCTCACACCAAATCCAAAGCAAAGCATGGAACCATCTACTAAGATAAATTAACTCTATTCTAGCTGAAACCAGGACTGTTATTCAGGAATAAGTCAGAATATAAGTCAGAATATAAGTCAGCAGGGAAGAGTTCAAGGGTGGTGTGAAAATGCCAGACAAATGCCACCATTGCTTTCCAGCAGGTTTGGGTGTATTCACATCCCATTGAACTTGCAAGCAAGACCAGCCAAGTGAAATTCACTGTACAGAACAACTCACAAGGCTACAGAAACTCCTGAGGGCTCATGAAACCAAAGAGGAATCTATGAGCAGCCTTGATATAAAGCAGAAATTTTACATTATTTTTTAAGAAAAATGCATGAAATATTGTGGTGAGTTCACCTTGCCCACATGCCAGGTGCCCACCAAGCCACTCTGTCTCTGCCCTTCTCAGCAGGACAGTGGAGGGGAAAATAAGATGGGAAAAAATCTTGTGTTTCAAGATAAAGGCAATTTAATGAAGCAATAGCAAAAGTTTTGCACACAGAACATATTAGTCTTTACTTCCCATCGGCAGGTGAAGTTTGACCACTTCCCGGGAAGCAGGGCTGCAGTATGGGTAGTGGTTGCTCTGGGAGACAAATGTCATAAATAATGAATGTCCCCCCTTCCTCCTCCTTTCTCTTAGCTTTTATACCTGAGCAGATGTCATAGGGTGTGGAATATCCCTTTGGTCAGTTTGGGTCAGCTGTCCTGGCTGTGTCCCCTCCAAGATCTCACCCTAATGGGGGCAGGGGGAAGGCTGGAGGGGCAGCCTTGGTGCTGTGCGAGCGCTGCTCAGCAGCAGCCAAAACACCGGTGTGTTACCATCGCCTTTCCAGCTGCCAGTGCAGGCACAGCACCGTGAGGGATGCTGTGGGGCTCAGCCAGGACTAGCAGAAACACCAAGGGCAAATTTGTGTATTTAAATGTGAACAACTCCGGCATCAGTACTGCAAGCACTCATACAGTATTGACTTACACCATTTACATGTTGAAATGGACCGCAAATTTTTTGCAAGATCTGAACTTGTCTTGATAATGCAAAGAAATAAAAGAAGTGCTTATAAAAACAGTTTGTCATTGCTACAGACATAAACTTCTTTTAAAATGATGTAACCATTTCTTACTTGGTTTTAGTCAAAACCCTTTCTTTCGTACACAAATATGAATGCCCTTGAAGCCAACAAATATCTTTGATTCACATAATTCATATACACAAAAACTCAGAGATGTTACTGTAATCATAAATGCATCTTACAAGCATACCATCTATTTTGATTATTGTAAATATAAATCAGATACTTCTAAAAACTTCCATATATATATATATATATATATATATGTACACACACATATACATAAAATGAAACAGATAGTGTTTGGAGATAGCAGTCATGGCAGTCATTTATGAATATTGATAATGGGCAATTTCATATTATAGAGTCCCAACAGGTATTTATGAGGAGGCTTCCAAATTTATTTAATCCAGTTAGGTGAAGATTCAACAATGTGGTAAATTCCTTTATTCAAATATGCATGGTTTTAAGTTTCCTGCATAGTCTTTCCCATTTTATTCCTCTTCTTTGTCTACTCTTTTACACAGAAATACAGAACATCAGTTTTTAAATCTGGAATCTTAAAACATGTTAATATATCTTCTGCTACATAAAGAGTGAAACTGAAGTAAATTATCTCCAATATTGCAGTATTACATGGACTGGTAGAAATCAGTGTGAGTTTTTTGGTTTGGTTTTTGTTTTATTTATTTATTTATTTAAGCATTCCTGCAGCTGCAGGGATGTTACACAGAGTGACAGCACTACAGTAGCACAGAAATAAAATTAGTACTGTTGACAAGCCAGTAGTATCCTGCATAGCATGACACTGTAGTCTGCAGAGAGCTCCTGGCTTACTTCAATGTTTATAACCATTATGCAGGAAGAAGAGACAGCTATTCTTGTACTTTTTTACTGCCCTAATATTTTGCTTTATTAGCAAGCAATTGTAGATGTAACTCAGAGTTGTCCTTCCTACCTTTTTCCTGCCTGGCTGGCAAACCAACTACATTCCTTTTTACTGCCACTGACAATACCTAATGCATCTTTGTGTTCCTGCCAGGGGTAAGGTAGACCACCAGTTTCCAGCAGTACACATGGGCAGTACTCTGTGGCCTGGATAATTCCTTGTTCTAGCAGAGAGAGCTTAAAACAGTTGTTTGAATTGTTAACATCGGACGTAAACTAGTTCGGTTTTTGAACTGTAATTCCAGAGGATTATTCCTTTAATTCTTCTCATCACTGCCAGATGTACTGACATATAGCTGGTCTTGTGAAAGACTGCTGACTTAAGCAACTATTTAGCATCTTTTTCTGTAATTTTTTGTCCTTTCACAGCTTGGATTGTCCCCTGACTGACATACAGTTAGACATCTCTTCTCACTTCAGCAAAGCAGAAATACTTTGACACCAGTTCAGAAGTGCACTTGCCTTCCCTCTCTTCTAAAAAACAATGGTATCACCAGGCACTCTATTCAAAGTCTTTGAGAGACCGGAAAAAATGGGAATTTTCAGGGAGGAGATTAGCAGCTGAGAGGGAATCTTGAATGGTAATGTTACCTGTTTGTTGAAACTAAACTTTATTACAACAATTAGACAATATCACTTGAAGTAGAGAAGTCTTTTCCTTAAAGACAGAAGAAGTCTAGAAAGTTTCCTATTATTGGTTCTGCTGCACAAAGGGATAGCAGAAAAAAACGGAAGGGTTAAAACAAAATGCTTTATTGAATAATAGAAGGATGATATCAATATGTTTTTATCTGTTCAAGAAATTTCTCTGTAATGGCTTTTTGGTGCCCAGTGCTCTAATACTCTATTTGGCTACTAATGGCTTTCTAATCTCATCGTCTGCAATGTTAGAGTTTTAAATCTGTTTACTTCAATTTCATGACATGTATTAGGGACAAAAGGATGCATTTACTGGCTCTGTGTTACATGTTTTTGTTAGATAAAAGGTGCCCAGACATATTCATCAGGACCTTGCATTGCACGTACTCAAGGAGGGAAGGAAAGAAAAGGTCAATTTATTAATAACTTCAATAGTCAAATAAAAAAAATTCAGGTTCTTGATGTAGTTTTAAATTAGAACATATGTGGCACTGGCTTCAGTCTGAATTTCTTTTTTCCAGTACTTTACCACCTGAATCTCCTTTTCTTTTCTGGGTTAAAATAAAAATATTTTGGGTAGTTAGTTTTTTTGTTTGGTTGGTTGTTTTGGGGGTTTTTTTTTGGTTTTTTTGGTTTCTTTTTTCTTTTCTTCCAAGGAAGTATGGCTCTGACTAAATAATTTGGGCATGTGTATTTGAGAGGGAAGGAAACCTGTCAATAAATTTCCTTTTAATCCTTCTCAAATTTTTCCATGAAAGGAAGCTTAGGCTAGATCAGCTGGGATATTCATAGGGAATATTAATAACATTTTCATCCCTTGATAGTTGACTTTATTTGAGATAGATTACTACCATCTTAGTGCAGAGTAAATGAGTTCTCTCTCTGAGGGAAGGAATTTTGAACAGGAATGGGGAGGAAATTGTCTGAAATGCACTGTGTCTGACCTGTCTCAAAAGAAGATGACTCTATTACCATCCTTGGATGTAAGAAATTATTTTAACTCAAAAGTAGGTGTGGTTTTTAGGTCCAAAGGTTTTCAAGTTAGTCTGTCAAGCTGGCAAACATAATAGCTGTTACAAAAACACAGCTCACAAAAGCAGAAAAGGATGGGATTAGCAATTAGCGTAACATCATATGTAAAACTGTATTCTTCTTTAGTGCACAGAGACTTGCAGGCCTGACAGTGACTCTTGCTTATTCTTAATTGGAAAAATGAAAGAGAATGTCTTACCCTGTGGAGGCACTGGAACGGGAGGGATCACATCATGTGTTCTAAGAGAACTCTCTTGAGCTTTCCAGTCAAGATTTAACTCTGCATTCCATGCCAAGTCTCTCTGCCTGGCCTCCTTAGGCTGAATGATCTACCTGAATGCAAAAATGTTACCTTCCTCGTGTGTTTCTAACAGAGCAAGACCAGAACCGGATATTCCTTCCTCCTCCTTTGGACCTTCTAGGTTGATACAGGTGCTTAGCAGTCACAGTAGTGTGAATGTAAAATTTATCAGTTCTACTGAAGTTGCCTGCTTTGGCAATACTACTAGATGAGAGAAAACTAAAAATTGTACTAAAGAGACACTTCTGAATTTAGGAAACATATGACATGAAAAGGACTGATACTGAGTCTTCATGTATCTGACCTGCTGCCGTGAGGAAAAGGTGTTCACAGTAATTTTAGATTATATTCAGAAACTTTTCAACTAATCTGCATGTTCTAGCTGAATATCCAAAGGCTGTTATTGCACTCTCCAGAAAAAAAGCAAGCCGAAATAACACATTTCTGTTATGGCTGCAAAAAGCATTCAGATTCAAACATTCTAGTAAATCGGTTTCTCCCTGTGCAAAAGGACACAAATCCGTCACGTGCAAACCTTGACTGGGCGTCTGCATTTTTTTGACCTTTGTTGAAATTAGATTGATGCTATTCTGATGCACTCCATGAACCTTTAGATGTTAAGAAGTTCAAATGCTTCTTTGAACCTATTTATGTTTCAGTTTAATGTTTTGTATGCCCTTTGTTTGTTGTAACTTTATAGCCTGATACCAAGCACCATGTAATAAATCATGCTTGTGCATTGTAACAGTATTTCACCTAGTGCTGAGAATCGTTAAAATACCTGATAGTTTTACCTAAACGCCTCCAGTCCTGGAATGATTCAGGATAATGAACCTCAGATGCAAACTGTAAAGTATGTTTTTATTCCTTGTGATTTCAGAAAAAATGTGTGCTTGCATCCCATGTACATTATAACATGATAGTAGTGTCCATAGCCTTCTCTAGTTTTACAGGGTTTCCTGTGTATCTGAAATTAAATTGTCTTTTAAGAAATAGGGTTTAATGAAAAGTTAGAAATTAGTACGTACTATAACTACAGTAAAGGAAAAAAGAAATTAGCCTAAAAATAGCTTCAATTTATTCTTATAGATACTTGTGTATCTCAGATCTCTTTTCCAATTGTGAATTACAAAAGGAGTAAGAGACTTAGGGATTTTGAACAGACATTTAGAAACTACTGTCATCAATTGAGATGAAAGATGTGGTCCATGCTAAAGAATAGTCTAGATATATAGTTTGCTCAACTTATAGTTTACCAGGGCCTATATATATGAACATGACCTGTACAATATGTGATTAATAGCCTTAATGGGGAGCATTAATAAAACAAATAAGAGTGATGTTTTTCCCATGCTTTGGCACAAACCAGGACTAATCTTCTGGGGAAAGTGGAAACTGGCAGATCACAGGCACCAATATTAGCAAGCTGGTTTTCAGTTTTGTTTTGTTTTGTTTTGATTTTCTTTAACAACCTTGTTCCTATTTAAACACATTGCTGTTGGAAGTAAGATGTCTCTGGACTGTTAGTTTAAAAAGCTACTCAGAATTCAGACATTTACCCAATTTCAATGTGATTGTCCATAACATCTGTTTCTGTTTTCCTTCCAGCCTAACCTTTTCCTGGAAAGAAAATGCTAAACCTATTTCTAGTGGATTTTTTATGGTTTATACAGATGAGACCTGAAATTAAAAGTTGATCCGTGGCTTGCATTTTCTTGGAATTTTGATCTGATTTAGGTTGGGTCATTTTTGCCATTGGTTGCTTCCTCTGCCATTAAAACTTCTGTCAACTAAAGTGAGAAGAAATTGCTGATACCATTCCGACTTAATATCCTAGACACAGCAAGATTAATGAAGGAAGGAAAACATACACACACTTTTAACTTTTGCTCTGAAGGTCACTGGCTGCTGTGGAAAACTTCTTTTTTTTTCCATGTAGAAACATAAAGAGAACAAATAAAGCTGTGTGACAAGAAATGTTTGTGCATGGATTATTTGTTATTCTCTCCTCCTCTTTTACATGCTTAAACATGTATGTTCAAAACCTTCAAGCTCAGACTGGCAGACTTCTTCCTAAAGTCAGGGTAGAGTCTTCTTGAGGAAAGGTAAAGCACCTTTTCTTTGTTCGCCTTTTACACCTCTATACAAGAACTGCTGTATGCCACTTGTTACACTAGAGAGAGTTACTGCACAAGATAATTAAAAGGAGCCTACCAGAAAGAATATGACGTTTGCTTTTGCTTGTCATAGTTGTCTTTTTCTACTTCCCTCACACTATATAAGCAGTATCACATTTTTATTTATATTTGTTGTTGTTATGAGGTATCTCACCAAAGGATATTTTGACTGCACAAGTCTGATAAGTTTTAAAACACTTATCTCTCTTTTCTCTATTCTTTATAGATATAGCTTGTTCTAGACCCATTTGGCACATCTCTAGGTGTTAAAGTGCTGCTGTTGCTCAACTGGTGTTGCTTTCCAGATCCCTGCCTCAATTACAAAGTAACTCTTAGATATTCTTGTGAGATGTTCAATAATCTCCACTGAAAGGTAAGGGCAGCTGGGTTAAATCGCTCTTGAAATGATTTACTGTTCTTCAATGCCCTTTCCAATATATTGAAAAATATAGAGCAAATACTTTTGCTGCCTCAAAATGAAACAATGATTAATACATGAAGACAAATAGTCAAGAAAAATGGATGCAGGTTTAGCAACAATGAAGGAAAAAATAGTAACTTATGAGTGATGATTATTCCACGTTTTTCCTGAAAGAAATAAATAAAGTTTTAAATGGTTCAGCAGGCTGCAGTAGGAGGAACGTATTAAATGTAAACAGCTTGGCCATCAAATCATGAATATTGCATTTGCTTGCATTACCTGTGAGACTGACTATCACTCTAAAAGGGGTCAAAGAATGAGTGGAAAGATGGCTCAGTCTAGCAATAAATAAACAACAAACAGGCAATGGTGGGATGAATTCAGAGACTTTATTTTGGAGGTTAAACTGACGTCTCATAGCAGACTCCTTTCATTTGTTCATTCCAATATTCTCTTAGCACTTTATTCTGTGTTTACTAGCAAACAATAAAGGCTAAAAAACAATGCTATCAATTAACTACTTCTTTTCAAGTACTCACACTTCCATAAAAAACCTCCCTTTTGGCTTTCTTTTGAAATTATTTTATTTACTGAATAGTTGTTTTTTTAAAAAAGCTTCCTATTAGCTTATTCAGCATTTGCATTCTACCACTATAAAAGCAATGTGTTTTTTTAATTAAGACTTAGCTAAAAATTCATTCTAAATACAAATGCAGTTTTCATCTTTAGACTCATGTAAAAATGTGTATTGTAATGCTTTCATGCCATTAAGCCTTTTTCTTGCTTATGATAAATAGAACTAGTAATGACTTAATTATTCTTCTGCTATTAATTTTCAAGAATATATTGTGAACTTATTCAGTGAGTTCATGGAAACTGTGGGATTTTTCAGAAAATGTGTTTTAGTCTGCAGGATAGAGACTGCAAATGAAAATACACTGCTCATAATGGGACTTCTTTGATAATATCTGAAAGAACGTGAATATCAGAGTCTGTTGCATGTTTCATTTTTAGTAAATTTTGTGAAATTATTTTGTGAGAGTTAGCCATCAAACAAAACCAAGGGAAATGCTGAGCTATGTAATATAGTTAGCATTCTTAAAATGGAAGTACAAAAATCTAAACTAAAAAATATGATTTAACACTAGAGTATTTCTCTGTGAATATTTGCAGTAAGCAAGTGTAAGCATGCTCTGGAATGCTGATTTCCCTGATCTGCATTTTACACCAAGCTCTTTTAAAACAGTAAGTTTTTAAAAGTCAAGAAGAGTACATTGCTATAGCGATGATGTATCATTGCATGGCACAGATTTAACTCTGAGTGCTTGACATTACACAACCATTTACACAGTATTTTTAACCTTATTTAAATGATGTTCTTAATTTTCCATCTAACTCATTCTGACAGCTTTCCTGTACCATACTTCTATGGCCATCTGACAATTATAGCCCATCCTTGAAGTATTTGGGGTGGGGCAAGCAGAGAGAAAACATGGCTGATTTAACCTTAATCAGGTTAAACATGAATCACCGACCAGTTCAAATCTGATGTGCTCTATAGATAACCTGAGCCAGTTTTATCAATATCAGTTTTCTATTTCATTAACTGTATTTAATGAGGGCAGGGCAAGGAGCCAGAGAAAGTTGTCATGCATCACTTCACCCAGACTGTTCTGTTGTCAATCTTCATGGAAAATAATAAGGAATTGCCATAGAATAGAAAGAAAGATAGTGGATGCTGTACTTGGTTTTTACTTGCACGTGCATCTGATGTTCAGCATCAGTGCAGGAAGAACAAATCTTTCAAAGCAGCCAAAATCTATTTCACATTATTTTGTGCCACAAAGTGAGGAGCTGGACAATTTCTTTTATTTAGTTGCATGTGAGTTACAGCAAAAGAGAGATACCATCCATTTTGAATGAATTAATTATCCTTGTGAAAAAACTACTTCTAATGAAAATCTGTAACCAACTTCAGGTTACCTGTGCTCTCATTCTGACTGGAATTACTACCACTTGTGACAATTCACTGGTCCTTAGTAGCTGCTGCTATTCAGAGCTTAATTATCCTAGGAAAGTTCAGTGTCTTAAAAATTGTCTGGTTCAGTAAAGGAGACTACTGGTATCATATCTGTCATTGCTGATAAATCCTTGGTACCCAGGACTGTGTGAGAACGCTGCTGAAATTTTCCATAGAAAAATAAGTGCTAAAGAATGTACTCTGAGCAAGGATTTAGCGCATATATCCATTTAGAATTCATTAAGTCATTACCAGTTTTTAAAGAAGGTCCATAAACTGCTACATTAACTGCAATTGACTGTTATCAAATTTCCTGCATATCTGTTTTATGCACTAGTTCCTAGACTGGTAGAAGACAAGGTCACTGTCTCTTTAATCCTGAGTGTCACCTGTTTCATTCACTGAAATGTTTAATAGTGAGATGTTTATTAAGTTTTGATTTCTGTTGAGAGAATAATTTGATATATATTTTCCTTTCCTGTTTAAAAAAAAAGGGGGGGGGGGGGGCGGGGCAGGGGGGGCGGGGATTGGGGAGGGGGAAGGAATACAGTCAAAAAAGCAATCTCCAGCCAAAAAAAGCAAAAGCACTCAAGAAAAATCACTGAAAAATCTGGGCAGCTGTCAAGTTAAATTTGTTTTCAAATGGATATATTGGAAGTGATAACTACTCACACTTTAGCCTATTAAATGCAAAAAAACTTGAAAGTAGCCTTTGCATCCCTGAAATGCTGCTGTGTGCAGTGGACAGACAACAGTGGGGTTGTAGAGAAGAGATAAATGCAATGTCCTTCTTTGAATTTTAGCCATTCCAGATAACAGCGCTGTGAAAGCTTGCAACATGCAAAAGAAAAGACTGTATCTGTGCACCAGCCTGATGCTCTTTTTCAGCAACAGCAGGGTCCTTTCAGCTTCTATTTTTTATCTGTAGATCTAATACAATGCCACTGAAATATACTATGTTTCAGTTTCTAATGGGAGAGGGAACTACAATGCAATCAAAACACCGCCTGAATAAAACTGGGAGTTTAAAGTTGGAAACAAAATGTTCAAAAGTGTGGACGTACACCGGATTCTTAAAGGCACATCCAGACAAAAAATGGAGCAGCAAGCAGAAAATGTGAAAGCAGCTCATGCCCAAAGCATCTTTATGCGTAAACTTAGCTGTCATCCAAATGCAGTTTAGATGTATTTCTCTGGAGACTCCTGTATTTGATTACAGAAGAGAGAAGGTATCTTTGAGGTACAAGAATGCTTTTAATTTTTACATATTGTGCTGGAAAAGTTGCCAGTGTAACAAATGCATTGAACTGGAATAGCAAGAACATGTGGCAGAGGTCTAACATGAAAGTTTGTGTGCTATAAAATTAAAATGGAAACAGATTTAATGAATGACTAACAATCTCAAAGGCTCATAGACAGATGCAGTTGGTATTGGTATAAAGGCAAGTTGATTACCCCTTGAAACTTAGAAAACAGGCATAATATGATCATTTGTGGCTTCAGTGTCTCATCTCCTTAAAATGCTACCTTTTTGGACAACTTTGGACACATTTTACTTGTTCCTGTTCTTATAACTTTAGATGCTACATAAATGGAAGTTGTAACATGATGAGTAATTTAGGAGAGGGTAGGAAAGGAAAGGAAAACAAAGTGAGAGTTACCAAGGTAAGGGTGTAAACACAGAATTTTCCTACTGTCATGTTGAACAAAGATTTAATGATGAATTTTTTTTTAACTAGTTAAAAAAACCCTCCAAAATACAATGTCAAAGAAAAAGAAAAGGAGGAAGGCAAAAAGTTCAAAGTTCAGGAAGCTGTTCTGTATTTCCTGTTATCTTAACTGGGTTTTATACCTTCTGTGAACCTCAAGTCACCCAAAAAATCCAGCCTTTCCAGAAGTATTACAGTAATGTTGTAAAAGATACTATTATGATAGTTCATTGAAATAATTTATTGAAGGAAGTAGAAGAGTATAATTAGAAGAGGGAGAGCAGGGAATACTCTGGATTTAGCTGTAGATAGAAAAAAAAAATCTATGTTAGGGTGCTCACAGTGTATATTTGTGGTGATAAACTGGTAAAGGTTTCCAAAATGGTCTGTGTATATTGTGTGACTTAGTTTTGTACTTGATTAGTGAGTGATACTGAATCTGTCACATGTTAAACCCTGAGAAGAGGAGGACAAATAGCAACTACGCTTATTCTTATCCAGTCATCCTTAGACAACATTTCCTTTGCATAGCATGGAAAGGGAATGTAACATAGCACAGGACGTCAAGCAGAACACAGCAAGAGTTTTAAAAGGGAGAAGTTTTTATGTGGCATTTCTTATACAAGCCTGACAGTTAAACTGTCACAGAAGAGAAAATATCTTTTCCTACTCTAACTGTGCTTTCTATTAAAATGAGAAACATCTGGGACATTTTTGTGTGGAGTTTTGTGGCAAGTTTCCTGCAGTATAATCTGTGATTCTCTCTACACATAATTTTTAGAATAATTAAAGAAAATTCAAAAATACTATTTAAAAACATTTTGATCATTCATTCTGTGCCTCACTGCTCCCAGTGTAGATTTTCTCAGGTCACTTTACTATTTAATTACTCATCCAGTTTTCCTAAAACCAGCTTATAAAAGGCCAAAAAGAAATCTAAGAAGCAGGGGCTGTCACATCAATATCAGAATATCAGGGAGGTTAAATGATAGAAAAGTGACTTAAGGAAATGGGCATCCTACAAGGATCAGGGATTAAAGGATATCCTTCTGGTTCACATTGAGTGCATTGCACAACATTGACCAGTCATTAAAGGGAAGAGAAAAATGTTTGTGGCTCAGCTCTACAACTGTTCTACTCTTAGCTGTATCTCTGGCCCTGGCGTCAAATTCCCAGGTACAATAAGAGGTAGCCATAAATATTCTTTTCTGCAAAACATATACTGCACGAGTATCTCCACATTGCATACACTGTACACTTAGTTGGATGGGTACTAGATGTCTAACTTCGTTGCCTATGCTAGCTGGATTAAGACTGGCTTTGTGGGGATTCCTCACCTGACTAAATGTACACAGCACTTCCTTGCTTCCATCCTCAGTATGCTGGACTCTGAAATGGAAGTTCCAAGGCTGCCAAATGAAGTGTTGGTATGGCTAAACATGGACCTTTTGCAGTATTGTTCATTTAATGGAACTCTGAAAGAATAATAAAAAACACATTGTTCCCAATATAAAGTTTAATACAAAGCAGTGTTTAATTTAACCTGCCTATTGGCCTCAGCCGCCACTTTACACTTGTTTTGTTACTTGATGGTTGCTGAATGCATAGCTGTTTAGACAGGGAGTTCACATACCTTCTACCTTTGTTTTGAACAGTACTCACTCATCAAAATTAGGGTTTCCTCTATCTTTTTTCTCTAAAAATAACAGTGATTCACATGTGCTCACTTCTACCCAGTGTTGACTGCTGTTGAATGAAATCTCTTTAGCCCTCAGAAAGAATGACCCAAAATTTCTGAACATTTCCCACACACATATAACTACTAGATAATTACACCTGGACTGCTCTGTAAAAAAAAAATAGCAGTACCTTCTCAGATTTTTCCCCCTCCTGTGCTTATTTACTGGCCCAGAACAAAAGAAGGCACAAGAAGGAAAAACTGGTCATAGCAACATCCATTTTGAGGTCTGCCACCACACTACAGATTTATGAAAATAAATATGATCTGACTTGCTATATGAATGAAGTATGATTAGAAGAGTGATCCTTTTAGTACTGGATATAGAGATCTCTGGTTACCTAACAATCAAACAGCAAAAATACATACAGTAACATCTTGTTATTGACTGCACAAAGGCAGGACAAAGACTTCTTGCAAAGTATCTTTCTTCTAAGTTGTGCTCTCATAAAACAGTCTTTTGAAGTGTGGGGAAGAGTCAGAGATATCATACTTCAGTATGTTTCCTTTTCTTGAAGGCTCTTTCATTTGTACACACAGTAGCCTCCCACTTCTCCTTTCATGTATCATTTGAAATTGTTCTTATCATCGGCTTTTCTTGAATAGTCAGTAATTGGGAAAGGAAACACTTATGCAATCTTGAACTCAACCAGGGAAAAATTTGTTAACTACATTTCTAGAAACTCGAAGAAACCACTAGTTTACTTGCCAAATCCAAAGATTTTTCCAAGGTAAGTATTCTATTATGGTAATTTCAGCTATAAAACATTTTCGATTCATTCATGAATAAAGAACATACCACTTTAAATAATTTAATGAAACCCTTAGGGAAAAAAGCAAGAAGCAGAAAAGAGTAAAGAAAAACCTCTTTAGAATGAAACTTTGATCCTGAGCTGAAAGATGAACTGTTGATTCATTAAAAGGAGATAATTTTTCTTCTGCTTAACAGCAGAAAAAATGAGGGGAAAAACCCCCTCACTTTACGTACCCAAAGAGACCTTGTTACTTCACTACAGCACATACAGCAGCTATCTTCATGTGCATGCATACTTGTGACAAAAATTTGCCATGGCTAAGCCAAGTGGAGTTTTGCACAGCTGTGCACAGTACCTGCGTGTCATGCTTGGTGTATTGTCCTCACCTCCCAGAATTATCATTTATGCATAGCACCTATCCATTACAACGTTATGTTTGGTACATTGTCACTAGCAGAAAGTGCAGTTCTAGCAGAATTCACATTGCTGGTTGTCTTGCACAGGCATATTTCTATTAGAACCAGAAGGTTGCAAGGTTTTGCCATTTGATGCTGTGTCATATTTACCTTAGTCTTCTCAGGCTTGACCTGTGTTGCTAATCACAATCTTAAATTTTGTTGTGTTAAACCAATGTCTGATGAAAAGAAAATAAATCTACATTATTTTCATGTTGGTTTTCTTAGTGTAAGTGTGTTTGTGTCTCCAGGGCTTATTGCTTCATTAGTAGCTCACTATAGTGTGGGAAATCTACTGGAGTAGTTTAACTGGTGTTTTCACATTATATACCTTTTAATTATAGCTGGCCAAATTGCACAGACAAGAGCGAGCAAGGTACAGAAGTCTGCATGGTTTGAAGATATACCTGCCAGATGGGAGCACCATTGGAAATTTGATACAGAAAGGGTGCATTTGTACAGTATTAACCTCTTCACCTCTCATGTATGTAACATGTAATCCACATTTATGTCTTAGACCCCAGAACACCATTACAAAAAAAGGGAGATGGGAGAAGGCTAATGCATAGATATTGTGGCCATGGAAGGAACATGATGTTTCCTGTCCAAGCTAAAGAAAGATTGGCTGGGCAAGATCTTTTTCATGTACTCCTATACTGTAAGCCTTTAATCTGGTGCTTTGTCTACATCACAGAATGACTCTTACTTTGTGTATTAAACTCTGCATATATATAATACATAACCGAGTCCAAATTAGCTGGCAACAGCTACTTTCTAGCTTACATACACAACACTGAACTGCACATGTAATTTTTACTTCCATAGGTATTGGCCTTTGTCCACTCAGCGATAGGATTCTTTACAAACCATCTATCAAAGCAGTGATCCAATGCCATTTCTCACTGAACCATTTGTGTCTCTGACATTTTCTAAAGTTTCATATGAACTGATGTTCATGTTTTTGAAGATATTTATCTCCTTTTCCTTCCTGTAGTATTTCCTTAGTCTGAACAGAATTTGCACAACCATTGTACTAAAAATTAATTGCTGCCTAGTTAATTTCTCAATTTCAATGAAAAAAAATTGAAATCTTGTTAAAAAAATAATCCCACATCTATAGATTGTAGAAGGCTTATTGTGTCTGGCTGACAATCAAGGAAACAGCACAGACTACAGAAGGATGAGGTTATAAACACTGGGTCCTCCAGTATAAGGTCTTGGAGGTTCAATATTGAAATATGGTACTTCAGAGTCAGATTCACATGTAGATGTTAATGTTTTTGTTCCTGTGGCTGAAATCTTTTATCTTCAAGGGCATCTCCCTTCAGAACTTATTCCAGTGCTCCAGATGGTAGAAATATCATAGAGCCGGAGGGGATGTAAAAGTTTCAAATGGAAAAGTGTCCTCCTGTGGGAAGAAATTGGTGTCACATACTTGACTCTTTGCTTTGTTGAGGAAAAATATTATTTAACAAAAAAGTAGTAACAAGATGGTGTTTGGTTTTGGTTTGTTTTGTTTTTTAAAAAGCCTTTTGACATACGAAATTAAATGGTAACAGGAGAAGGAAGCTCCATCTGGCCCAGCCAGAGATATGCGTGCGTTTGATGCCTAGTGGCAGATATTCAGTGCAGTCTAAATTAACATGGGGAGAAAAACTGAACAGCACAGCAACTTTTATACAGTAACAGTAATTGCTGTTAGGCTTCTACCTAATATTTAGACTTATGAAATAATCAGTGACAATTGTGTATACTATTTGGGGATAGTGCAGGATTATTTGATAAAGTATGGGTATTGTGCATCATTATTAACATCCAGGCAGGTAAACTGCACAAGGACAAAAGCTGCCTTGCAATAAGAAACACTTTTTTTGGCTCAGCGTGGTTTGGAAACCCCTCCAAACAAAATTATATGGACAGGTAAGACCAAAGAAAGAAAACAAGGTAACATATGTGGATATTTACATTTTTAGCTCTTTTTGTAAAGCATCCCAAGCCTCAGTCAGTGAAGAAGAAAAAGCACACTTCAGCTGTTTTATGAGCGATTAAAATTCTCTACCATGTAGTGCTTTGATGCAGTCATGTCAGACATAGAACAAACTCTGTCAAAATTCTGTTCAGTTATTTTTTCAAAGCTTTTAAATCGAATTTCTGACTAGATCTGAAAATCTTTAATCATGTACATCCAATCTGCAACAGATTTGTACAGAAGTGGAACAAAAGAAAACAACAACAATAATAATAATAATAATAAAAAACCCCACAGAATTACAACACTGAAGTAACCAGGAGAGCTCCTGCTGTATCTTTTGTTATCTACTATCTATGTGCCATCTTTTAGGCACCCTATAATGCTACTCCAGCACAGCCCTATTCATGCTATACAGCAGTCTTGGAGGCATGCTCCAAATCCTCACCAAGGTCTGAGCTTCAGTGGAAAATGGCAGACAGCCTGAGGTACAGTGTTGTGGCTCTCCAGCAAAGACTTGTAGCACTGTAAGTCTTTGGGTCATTTCCCACTGGGTCAGCCAAGATGGCAGTGATCACAGTCTCTCCTAACCCTTTTCTACACACCATTCCCTGCCAGCAGCTGTGGGCTAGTTTCATTGTACATTTACACAATACTCTGACTGATGGAGCAAAGCCTAAGTTTGCTGAGCTATTAGCATGTCCTCCACCATCCCCTTTCCAAAACTGCCAAAGAAATCAGTGTAGAGGAAGTAGAATGGCTTGTTTGTGACAATTTAGAGAGGTAATTTTGGCATGGGTTTGATCATGTTATTTTCAAAAGCAAAACGCCAATGAAAGCAATTCATTTTACTACGCCTGTGTCCGTCCATCCTGTTTTCATCAGGTTACTGCTGTATCTTTTCACTTAACAACAGCTGTTCTCATTTTTGGCTGCCAGAAAAGATAACATCAGAGCTTGAGATTTCAGTAAGTAAAACTGTATGCTGTAGGATCGTTAAGTCTAGTTCCTAAAAACCAAGGTAAAACCAGAAATACAGAAACACTTCTATCCCAGTCTGATTTCTTAGAGAAGCTGGTGTATATATCCAGACAGAGGACAATCATGTAGCTCCTGCTCTGAAACCACATGGGTTTAGCAGTATGGTGTCATATTGCTACTTCACCTGAAAAATGCACACTACTATCATACATCACCAGCTCAGAAAAGAGTCAGAGAAAACACACTGAACAGTGATCTGATTTTGTAATTGCACCTGCAGTGTGAAAAACATACGAGTGTGCATGGCTGTTTCGGTATTGTCTTCCTCCCTGTTCTTCCTCTGCACAACAGTGTTGTCAGAGCTCATTAATATGGTGCTTCCAAGTTAAGCAGAGTTACAACAACAGGGGAAAAAAAAAAAAAAAAAAAAGGAAAACCAACCAAACACAAAACAAAAAAAACCCAAACGCAAACCCCAAAACCAAAATACACTCCAAATTTGACACATTACTGGAATTTAAGAGTGCTCATGATGCTCATGAGATTCTGGCTGGGATGGATTAATTTTGTTCATAGTAGCTCGTATGGTCTTATACTTTGATTTTGTGACCAAAACAATGTTGGTAACAGCACAGTGTTTTTAGCTATTGCTAAGCATTGTTTGCGGAGCATCAAGACACTCACTGTGACCCTCCAGCAAGGAGTCTGGGGGTGGGCAAAGGGTTGGAAGGGGCAAAAGCTGGGACAGCTGACCCAAACTAACCAAAAAGATATTCCATATTATATAATACCATGCACAGCAAGGAGGAAAGGGTTTTTTTAGGGCAAGTAGGTATTATTTGGATACTGCTTGTGCATCAGTCTACTTGTAGGAGGTTGTGAGTGATGACTTTTTTACCATTTGTTCTTGGGGTTTGGGGTGGCTTTTTTCTTTCTTCTTCCTCTTTTCTTTGCATATTGAGTTGTTGTAACCTTGACCCATGAGTTTTCGGTTTTCCGCTCTTCCTACTCTCTCCCCTGTCCTGCTGTGTGGGGAGGGAGTGACTAGGTATTGGCTGAAGTCAATCTACCACACATTATGTGTATAATTTGCTTGCTCTGGAATAGGAAAGTTAAACCAAAGTTTTGCACAAAATGTTTCTAATTTTTGTTTTAGCTTTACAGAAGAACATGAGGGGGAAACTGAGCACTTGTTACTCCTCCCACCCCACCCCACAACCCACAAGCCAACAATAGGAATTTACAAATGATAGAGATTTTTATTTTTTTTTTTTTTCTGGAATGTGACTCTTTCCTCACTCTATGATCTGTAGTCACAGGCAGTAGTAGTTGTAAGCAAAACTGTATTAAACGTCAAGATTTTTGATAATGTAATACCTCTAAGAGGAGTACCTACAGTTATTACATTGTAATAAACTGTGAAGAATGTTTAAAAAAATCTTTAGCACTCACCATAAACTGAGGAGCTCATTCAGACATTTGTTTTCTACAGTGTTCACCAATATAGCAATTTTCATGTTTGCCACCTCTTTTCCTCCCAGAAATGATCCTTTCAGCAGAGCCACCATCTCTGACATTTTCGTTCATTTTACAGAGATAAGTAGCAACCTTCAGAGATAAGAAGCAGTGCCTTCCCCCTCTCCTTGTGGCAAGAATTCATAATTATAATTGCCAGAAATTACCAGCTACAAGGAATTTTGTTTAGCAAAGCTGCTCTGTGGCTTCCTCGAGACCGTACAGTACCATTTATGTCCCAAGTAAGCACTTGAGTATGTAAATAAGAAAAAGCCCAAAGTATAATTAATATTTAAACAATAAGTGTCAGGCTCAGCAAAACAGTTTTTCAACTTCATCTTTTTCTTTTTTTCTTAAATTGCATTTTCCTCTGAGAAATGTGTTTTGGGACCTAACTGAGCAACTTGCAATTGATCAGTGATAAGGGTTTTACTGCAAAGTGCCAAAAACCACACAGCTAAGACTCAGGTCCAGAATGGGGGAAAAATGCCACTTAACTGTTATATATCTAATAATGTAGAATCATATGTGATTTCTGCTTTTTTAAAAGAACATAGAAGCAGGGAAGAAAATCCAAACAAATAAAGAAGGAAAACAAGATAGAAGGAAATTCTTACTAGATGCAGAAAATAGAAGACTGATTATTAAGTATCTGTAAATGAAAATCTGTATTTTACACTGTTCTGGAGTCCATGGTAAAATCAAAAGAACTAAAAGTTCTCTTGGCTGATACACGTCAATAATGACAACTTTTATACTCCCAGGTTTCCTCACTGAATTTTTAGCTTCATGTTACAGAATAGGAAACTGCAGAGCAAAGGTCTCAAATGAGGTATCTGACTTTTTGTACAAGGGCAGAAATCCTGTAAAAGAGTTTGAAGATAAACATAGTTCTGGTGTGCAGGCCTAGATTTCAAATTAACGCTTCTTTTAAAAATGCAGGAACAAAAAGTCTACTTTTTATAAAGAATTTTTCAGTTGCACTAACTTGAATACTTTTCTATTTAGTCCTAGTAGCACTATACTGAAATTATGAGATATGGGAAGTAAAAATCTACAGATGACAGTGCTTCAGATATTTATTCCCCCCCCTCCAACAAGCCACCAAAACCAGAGAAGTAGTATGAATGGTAATGTTTTCTGTCCTTTTTGTAAACCCATAGTTAAATGATCAGTCTCATTTAAAAATATACGTGAAAAAAATCTTTCTGAAATAAAGAAGACGTCATTAAAAAATGACTACAGCCAAATGACTAGCAAGTACAATCAATGAATTAATACAGTCAAAGACCTAGCAAACGGCCAAACTGAACAGTAACAAGGGAAGGAATAGTCTGCTTCTCAGTAATCAGAATTTACTGAAGTCTGAAATACCTGAATTCTTTTCCCAGGGCCAACTGATAACTGTGTGATTTGGGGCTAGTCTCTATCTCTAAGTGTCTCCATCTATCATTGTTGGATTTAGATACAACATATTATTTCTTAACACTTATATTTCGGGACCCCTAAATTCAACTGTCAGGTGAGTCCTATAGTGCCATATGCTGTACAAACATAAAAGTGATAGATCACAAAATAACAGCTTCCCCCCAGTGTTTACAAACTGCTTTGGCAGCCTAAGAGACATTAAGACAAGTCAAAGCCAAAGGTGTTTGCTTGCACCAAAACACTACAGCTCAGGTGAACAGAGAAAGAGGGCTCTTACTGCCAGTGAATAGTGTGTTGCAGAGCCAAAGGAGCAGTTTTCTGAGGAATCTGGTCCACCACAAAATTAGACATCAAGTCAGTAGTGTGGAAATACGTCTACACAATGTCTACTGGAGGAGCCAGTTATTGCTAGGGCTGAACGTATGTTGCTCAAAGTGAAGCCAGCAGCCAGTTGTTCAAACTGTGGCCTGCAAGGTACTAATAACCCTGTGGACTAATGAGAGGGAGAAAGCAAGACATGCTGATCACCAGATAACCACTGCAGCTGAGAATTTGCATCTAGTGTCTTGTAAATGACAAGGTTAAGTCCTTTGACCAAAGTGCAGCATGGGACTGGGATGCTGATTTGGAATAATAAAAAAATTGTCACTAGTTTTTTCATGAATAAGAAAACAACAGCTCAGAAGATGACACCACGATCTGTAAAGACTGGCTGACCTACACCTGCTCTATACATTTTTCCCCACTCTTTTCTCTTTGTAATACTTAGCCCTGCAAAAATAACGTGCTAGCAAGTGGTACTCAAACTTTCAATCTCTGTTCTGCTCATTTGACTCTCATGTCAATGAATGTCAATGATGAAAAGCGTCAGAGTGTATACTTTGCTGCATTAGCCCCTACACATTTGCATAAAATAATTATATTTTTTCTTACAGATGCCAGCTAATTATGAAGTAAAAAGCTAAAATACTGGTCCATAAAAAAAAATAAATATAATCCCATAGAATTAAAATATCATAGAATCATTTGGGTTGGAAAAGACCCTTAAGACTGTCGAGGCCAACCAGAAACCTAGCACTGCCAAGTCCACTGCTAAACCACATCCCTAAGCACCACATCCATACAGATTTTAAATACCTCCAGGTGGAAACACCATCTCCCTTGGCAGCTTGTTCCAATGCTTCACCACCCTTTCAGTGGTGACATCTTTCCTAATTTCCAATCTAAACTCTCCCTGGTGCAACTTCCTCTTGTTCTATCACCTGTTAGTGGGAAAACAAGCTGACATTCACCTCATCACAACCTCCTTTCAGGTAGTTATAGAGTGCGATAAGGTCTCCCACAAGCTTCCTTTTCTCCAGACTTAACAACACCACTTTCCTCAGCTTCTCCTCATCAGACTTGTGCTCCAGAAGCTTCACCAGCCCTGTTGCCCTTCTCTGAACATGCTGCAGCCCCTCTACGTCCCTCTTGCAGAGAGGGGCCCAGAGCTGAACACAGGGTTCGAGGGGCGGCCTCAGCAGTGCCCAGTGCAGGGGGACGGTCACTGCCCTGGTCCTGCTGGCCACCCTGCTGGGGACACCAGCCAGGGTGCTGCTGGCCGCCTGGGCCCCCTGGGCACACTGCTGGCTCCTGCCCAGCCGGCCGTCACCCAGCACCCCCAGGCCCTTTCCCACCAGGCCCTTTCCAGCCGCTCTGCCCCAGCCTGTAGCGCTGCGTGGGGCTGGTGTGACCCAAGGGCAGGACCCGGCACTGAGCCCTGCTGACCCTCACACCACTGGCCTGGGCCCATCGCTCCAGCCTGCCCAGGTCCCTCTGCAGAACCTTTCTACCTTCAAGCAGATCAGCATTCCTGCACAATTTAGTGTCATCGGCAAACTTCCTGAACATGTATTTGACCCTCTCATATGGATCATTGATGAAGACATTAAACAGAACTGTCCCCAGTAATAAGCCCTACAGAAAACCACTTGTGATTGGCTGCCAACTGGATTTATCTCCATTCCCCACAGTCCTCTGGGCCCAGCCACTCAGACAGTTTTTTTACCCAGCAAACAGTACAACAGTGCAACGCATGAGCAACCAGTGTCTCCAAGAAAATGCTGTGGGAAATGGTGTCAAAAGCTTTTTTAAAGTCCAGGTAAAAAAAATACACAACCTTTCTCTCATTCACTAGGCAGATCATCTTGTCATAGATTTCTCAAGCAGGATCTGCCTTTCATAAGCCCGTGCTGCTGTGCCTAATCACCTTGTCCTGAACATGCTGTGTCATAGTGCTCAGGATGATCTCCATAACCTTCCCCAGCACCAAGGTCAGGCTGACAAGGCCTGTGGTTCCCCAGATCCTCCTTCCTGCCCTTGTAGATGGGCACCACACTGGCTGACCTCCAGCCTTCTGGGACCTCCCTGGTTAGGCAGGACTGTTCATAAATGAAGGACAGAGCCTGGCAAGCTCCTCCACCAGCTCCCTCAGTACTCTTGGGTGGATGGTCTGGCCCCATAGACTTGTACATGTCAAAATTGTGTAGCAGGTCACTATTTCCCCTTGGATTATGGCGTCTTCATTCTGCACCTTTGTCTCTGTCTTCCAGCTCAGGGGGATGGACACCCGGAGAACAACTGGGCTTATGATTAAAGACTGAGGCAAAGAAGGAATTAAGTACCTCAGCCTTATCCTCAGCCTTTGTCACTATGGTTTTCCCCACATCCAACAGAGGATGGAGATTCTACTCAGCACTCCTTTTTTTGTTAATATATTTATAGAAACATTTTTTATTGTCTTTTATGGCAGTAGCCAAGCTCTAGTTGGGCTTTGCTCCTTCTAATTTCCTCCCTGCATAACCCCATGACATCCTTGTAGTCCTCCTGAGTTGCCATCCCCTTTTGCCAAAGGTCATAAACTCTCCACTTCTTCCTGAGTTGCAACCAGAGCTCTCTGTTCAGGCAGGCAGGTCTTCTTCCTCACCAGCTCATCTTTTGGCCCATAGGAATGGCCTGCTCCTGTGCTTTTAATATTTCCTTCTTGAAGAATGTCCAGCCTTCCTGCACTCTACTGCCATTCAGGACTGCCTCCCAAGGGAATCTGTCAACCAGACCTCTACACAGGCCAAAGTCTGTCCTCTGGAAGTGCAAGCCAGCAGTTCTGATGATCCTCATCCTTGCTTCTCTGAGAACTGAAAGCTATGGTTTTGTGGTAACCATGCCCAAGATGTTCTCCAGCCATCACAACTCCCACAAGTCCTTTCTGTTCACAAACAATGGGTCCAGCAGGGCACCTTCCTTGGCTGGCTCCCTGACCAGCTGTGTCAGGAAGTTATCTTCCACACACTCCAGATACCTCTTAGACTTTTTCCTCTCTGCTCTATTGTATTTCCAGCAGACATCTGGTAAGCTGAAGTCCCCCATGAGAACAAGGGACAGCACTTGTGAGACTTCTCCCAGCTGCCCATAGAATATTTCATCTATCTCTTCATGGTTGAATGGTTTATAACAGACTCCCACCATGATATCTGCCTTGTTGGCCCTCCCCCTGATCCTTACCCATAAACACTAAACCCTACTATCATCATCATCAAGCTCTAAACTGTCAAATCACTCCCTAACATACAGGGCTACCCCACAACCTCTCCTTCCTTGCCTGTCTCTCTCCTTCCTTGCCTGTCCCTCTGAAGAGCTTACAGCCATGTGTTCCAGCACTCCAGTCATGCAAGTCATCCCACCATGTTTCTGTGATTACAGCTTCATCATAGTTTTCCTGCTGTGCAATTTCTTCCAGCTACTCTTGTTTGTTGCCCATGCTGCATGTGCTGGTGTGGATGCACTTCAGTTGACTGTTGGTCCTGCCACCATTTTTGGGGGTGAAGCCTTAATTCCTGTGTGACTGTTCCTGGGTGCTTCTGTGGTTTCTAATTTATCAACAACCTTTCTGTCTTTGCTACCATGTGGATCTCCATCCCCTACCCCCACTGAAATACCTAGGGCACTGTGAGAACTAGTACAGGTACATTTCAAACATATTCAAGTGTACTCAGCACATCATGGATCAGACTGAAGGAACTCACTAGCACACCATCCCTCAAACATTGCTGTACCACCCATGGCTTATCTCTCGTGAGCTTGGTTTTATCACTTTCCCCCTTCAAATCTAGTTTAAAGCTCTTTCAATGGGCCCTATTAACTCCTGTACAAAGATCATTTTCCCACTTAGAGACAACTGTACTGCATTTGTCACTAGCAAGCCTGGCATCATGTAGATCAACCCATGACCAAAAAACCCCAAATCCTGCTGGAGCCAAGCACTGATCAGCTGACACTTCCTGTTTCTTCCAACATCATTCTCTGCAACTGGAAAGAGAGAGGAAAACCACATTTGTGCTACTGATGCCATAACCAATCAACATTCAGCAAAGAACATCTTTGCAAAGTTGGCAGACCAAGTTTGAAATGAACATGCATAATCTTTTCCTTTAAAGACAAATATTATTATGAATAATAAATTATTTTTATGACTAGTTATGAAGTTCCACCAATAAAATGCATTTATTTCTTCATTTTTATTTTTGAAAGCAAAACCATAAAGCTACTTATTTCATGGTATTCTTGAAAATCAGAAGAGATATTGTATAATTAGGGAAGTAGGCACAAAGAATCCAAAACAAAAACAAAGACCAGATATTTTCTCTCAGTAAGTGGACTAGGTTCTATTCAATTGCTTCTAAAGTGTTACCCTTTAGACACAGATGGAATATGGAACTTGTTATTTAAAAAGGCAAATGTTTTCAGTAACTTGGAAATAACAAGTTGCAATGGAAATTGTTCTGCATAGCAGCCACTTTCTGCATGATTTTTAAGGTTGAAAATATTTTCATTTTTGAAAAGTAAAAAAACCTTAAGATCACTTGAGGCTTTTAAACTGTGCACATGTGAGATAAGAGAGGTACACCCTACAGTACCTATCACAAATTTGAACATCACACCCAGAGAAAAAGGTCGTTCTATTAAGAGACACTTATTTCATTAGCAAAATAAGATTTATAGCAGTAACAATGCAATAGAATTATAAAATGTCATGACAGAAATGCCAATGACTTATCACTACAGATTTATGATTATTGTCCGCCTGATGCACTTGCATAAATGGTACAGTGCTCTTGTGGATAAGTACTGGACTAGAGAAGGATAAAGAAGCGGTGAGTCATGTATGATCCCTGACAAGGCCTAACCACTTCTTACTTAATTGCTCTTCCTTACATCACATGAATTAATGGTATGTATGTTTCCACAGATGATGTAGTCAGATGTTATAGTGGTAGAGTCAGTTCATATAGAGGATTTCTACATAAGACTCTACGTATAAGTTTTTGAATGTCCACTGCAAGATGACACTGTTGGGAAATAGAAATTGGGCAGGCCTTCTGGTTGATCCTTAGCAGAAATGTCCCCAAAAGTTCCAGTAGCTATTTTTTTCCCTTTAGAGTATTTGTTATTTCAGTGACACTGCTACTATAATGGATGTCCAGTTTGTCTTTGCAGTATTCTCTTAAGGTAGAAAATAATATTAAATACAGCAGGGTTTCTTCTGTTTGTCATACTCTGAATGACTGTCGGGTAACTTGGGAACATTTCTTTCATGTGATAGAGGAAGTTAGTGCTGATAGATGGTTTCTCAGAAGGTTTTACTGCCTTCTTTTATTACATAAGACTATTTTTTTTCCTGGATATTTAAAAACAGTAGACAATTAGCAGAATACAGGACACATTATTCATATGATACTCTATAAGTCCAGGGCTTAGCTCATGTTAATGGTCTGATTTATCCTCCTGGAGGGTCTAGCCCTACCTCTTAAGTGATAAAGTTATTTTTTTATAGATTACACTGAATGTGTTCAGGAGACGTTTTACATCAATCACTGTTGCAGAATAGGAGGTATAGCTGGTGAGGTAGTACATGACACATATGCAAAGCTCTATCAGAAATCTTTAGCTTTTTCTTGACATCTAACAAGTTGTACATGAAGCCTTTGAAATATAAAGAAATATCTAAATCACAATACCAAACAATTTTCTTGGAGGCTCTTTTTGACATGTTCATACTCAAGCAATAAGTAATGTTTGAAGCAACGTTGCAAATGATTAAGAAATAAGTATAAGCAGATCAGCCATATCTTAGCCAGGTTCCAACAGCTGTGCTTATTCCTTCCTCAATGAACTATGAAAATATAACCCTTTCTTTAAAGGAACATGTTTTTTTGTAAATTATAAAGCATAATTTCCTTTTTTCACTCAGTGGTCTGATATAATACTACAACAATGATGAAGACATTAATGAGCTGAAGCAAAGTCACATAATGTTCTCCATTGCCAGCCTGGATTTACTATACTATGTAATCTGCTAATGCTGTCGCTGGGCTATCTGCTTTACCTAGTTTGGTTTCTTCACTCTTTTTAAATAACTTCTTTTGAACTTTTAAAGAACTGTTACCATCTGGAATAGGATTTACATTGTTTGCTATTTCCAAAGCCAAGCCTGGTTTTACACTTTTGCTGTGTCTCCATACAACACTGATGCCATTAGAAGTCCATATTTGCTGCCCTGTAATTTGTGTTTATTACTTTCTCAGACCAAAGTAAAGTTCTTTTTGCTGCTTATGCATAGTAAATGAAGTAGCTCTATTTGGTACTTTATAAGTAAAGCGGAAGACAGAACGTTTTATTTGTTTGGTGTTCTTCCTATGTAAATAGACAAAACAAATTTACAATATTATATACAACATTCCTTCTAAAAGAAAAGACAAACAACATGCTAAATAATGACTGCCTCTTCCACAGTTATTTCCTTCTGCAGAATATTGCATCAGATAAGACTGTTTCACTTCTGTGTCTAGATTTTTTAAATGTAGACACTTTTAGCGTGTATTATGTCTAAAGTGTATTATGTTTATAGTTGATTTGGTTTATTAATAGTTTTTTTATTATAGTTGTAAGATTAAAGTTTATTATTATAGTTTTTGAGACTTCTTTCTGAAATGCCAGCCACAAAAGCTTAGCTATGTCTTTTTTCATCTACTTTTGGAGCAATGTATACAGAACAGCTGTATTCCAACTCACCTATGAGCATTTATTTCTAACCATTACAGTTAATAAAATATTCTTAAATCTTTCAAAATACTGTTATGATCAACAGGGGACCAAGATACTGTAGCACAAGGCAGATGTGTGAGGCAATATCAAAGCAAGTAAACACATTTTCTGGAGCAATTAATTTGATTCCTTCATTTTAGTCAATTGTCCTAATTTTTATACATAACATATTTTTAAGAATACTTTGGTTTTGAAGGGCAAAAAAACCTCTCCATACTAGAAAATGGGGGAACAAAAAGAATTTATTTGAGAAGAAGTCCACAGAGACTCATATTTAAGCTGTTTTTAATTTTTTTTCAAATTAATTATTCAAATCAGGTGTTCAGAAAAGGGATTGGCCCTGACAAATAGAATTTCTGTCTTTCTTATGTTTTGTCTGTTGGAAATTTTGACTTTCAGTAGTCACTGGTTACTTTCTTTCATTTCTGATGTGTAGTATGAACTGATTTCAGGGTGTTTTATTTAGCAAAATAGGGCACAGAGTTACATTACCAATAGCTTTCTGGTTTTTGCACTCTACAGTGCTCCTCAGTTAAAAAGGCATGATACTGTGATTTAGTTACTATTTCTTTCCATCATATGCTGCAAGTAAAGGTTGATTGAACATGCAAAATTTCTATCTGGATTTCTTTTGCCCCTTTGCTAGATAACTTCTGTTCATGAGTTTTGATTCTCGTTTTCGTTTTGGTCACCATCTAAGAACAGGACTGAAAATAGATTTCAGACGAGGCTCTGGCATGTTTTTTCTTGCAATGTATCCAGACATGCTGAGGCAGAATTTGTTTTCAACCAGTATCTATATATTACATTTCTTCCCAAAATAATAATGGCACAGAATATAATTGTCTTTATACATCCTATGTAGTCTTCCATCAGGTAACTCAAGTTACTTCTTATTGCTACAACAAACTATGTTAATGGCTAATAGGTTTCTTTGGTAATGAAAAATGTGTCTTTTCTACAACCAATAAATTTTGGTCTTTATCGCTATGTCAGATAGCTGGTTTGTGACTGCTGAAGTCAACAGATTCAAGATATTTTGAGGCTTTGCCTATGTCAAATTCACTTTTTTCAAGTGAATTCCTAATTTTACCATGAATACAATACATTAAACAGGAGCCGAGAGCCTGATTTCTTTTTCAAATCTGTCCAGCAGCACACTCAGTGATGCTGTTTGTCTCCAGTGTGTGATGTGGATTAACCCCAGCTAGCAGCTGAGCCCCAGGCTGCTGCTGCTCACTCATCCCTGGTGTGGTGGAGGAGAGAATTGTAAGGGTAAAAGTGCAAAACTTGTGAGCTGAAATAAAGATGGTTCAGTAAGTAAAGCAGTCGGCTAGTAGGTGTTTAGCTATTTCCAGGAAAGCAGGGCTTCATCACACGTGATGGTTACTGGGGAAGACAAATGCCTTAACTTCAAATGTTTCCTATTCCTCGTTCTTTCACCAACTGGTATCACTGAGCATGACAACGTATGGTTTGGGAAATCGTTTTGATTAGTCTGGGTCAGCTGTCCCAGCTGTGTTCCCTCCCAGTGCCTTGTGCACCCCCAGTGGGCTCACTGAAGGGGCAGCATGAGAAACAGAGAAGACCTTAATGTTGTGTGAATACTGTTCAGTAATAGCTAGA
Source organism: Falco punctatus (assembly GCF_963210335.1). Classification (NCBI taxonomy): domain Eukaryota; kingdom Metazoa; phylum Chordata; class Aves; order Falconiformes; family Falconidae; genus Falco; species Falco punctatus. The sequence continues at coordinate 72,150,683 of NC_137586.1, forward strand.
ACATGGGTGTGTTCTCAATGCTGTTTTGGTCAGAAACACAGAACATAGCAACCTACGATCTGCTATGGAGAAAAATAGTTTTATCACAATAAGTTTTTGAACAATTCTTAGTTTTTTAATTAGTTCACTTTTTTTGTAATTGATTCATAAATTGGTAAATCATTATTTAAATGTTCCCTTGACTTGCATTTTGGAGTGATTCCAGCACGTGATTCACCTAAACAGGAGCATAAGTTTGTGAATTCAGGACCTCTCTGTTAATACAGACCTGTTTAAGTTTTACCTTTGTAAAAACCTGAGGAAAATAAGTAAATAAAAACTTTCATAGACCATAAAACATGAAAAAGAAATCAATGAAGTCTTGAAAAAATGAATTTATTTTATTCTTATTAAGGTCTTAAAAACATTTGTTTAAATTTCTTTGCTTTAGGCAAATGTTTAAGCAATTTCAATGATCCTATCGTAAAGTATAAGATAAGAAGAAATTTTTCCAGTGTAGGATTGGGGTAGGCTAGGATAAATTCCAGGAACCAGACCTTTGATTTCTTTTCTCAATAGACACAGTAACCATGCACATTTCGTCCTTTCCTCTATCAGTTAATTTGTAACTGGTCATCTTGTTCTTCAGATAGACTCTGTAGGCAGGGTCATATGCAATATGTGTTACCAGTTACCTAGTGATAGACATAAATGGTGGCTACGGGGAGCATGGGGAATGGCTAAATATGAGTATATTCACTCTTCCTACTGAAGAAACCTGATAAGCTTCTAGTGGCCAGGTAGCCATCAGTCAGGCAGGACAACGCTGGCCTCCACTAGATCAGTTTCAGGTAGTCCTTGAAAGGTCTGATCGCTGAACTTCCTAGATTGCTCTTTTAACTGTTGGTTTTCTTAGAGCTCCATATATAGTTTTGTTCAGTACAACCGGTATATTGCCAGTACTGTTGCCCTGCAGCACCATCTTTTTGTTTGGACTTCTATGTTGTATGTCTTAGCTTTAGCCATCTTGTTGCTAAGTAAAGCAGCAAATAAAGCTGAGCCAAGCCTCAAGATCTCACAAAACTGAACCAAGTGTCAGACTGCTGATACCCCAGGCCAAGTGTTATGAAAAAAGAAGCATGCCAAAACAGTGAGTTTGTACCGCTGTGCCATAGTTACCCTACAGAAAAAGCTGAAATTATGAATATTAAGTCTAGAGCAGGTGTATCCTTTGGACTAAGCAGAAGCGACAGCACAGGCCAAACTTAGGTGCTGGATCCTCTCCTTGCCTCACACAATGCACAGGATTGGTAGGAACAGGTAAATACTGAGTTCTTTCTCCCCTGAGATGCCAACATGAAATTCAGTCTCAAAGGGAAGTTGCTCCTGCCCTCTTTCACACTCAGCTTTTCCCCATTGCGTCTGATGGTCTCCTGAATGGGGATATTGCAGCTGGGTGTCTTGTAACTGGGAAGACATTCCCAGCTGTTCAGCCTGGAAGGGAGAGCCATGCCACCAAGACAAGGCAGGTGTGCACATGTCAGATAAAATTTAAGGTGCCCCTGTTATATCTAATGTGGCAGTGTGCTTCCCTCTTCTCCCCCTGCTCCCGTCTTGTCCTAACAATGACAACTGTATTCAGGTCAAAGTGAATTTGGGAGTCTGGCTTGAACAGAACGTCTGTCTCACAGAACAGAACCAATGCGGTCTAACAAGCAACCAACTGAGCGATGCCTGGGGTGAGGTGGGGGCCTCACAGCCTGGTGTTGCTTCAGTGAGGGCTGGGAAGACTCCCACACATCTGTAAACAGAAAGTTTTCTCTGTACCAAATCCCCCCCTGAACCACCAGGCCCAACTGACCTCCTCGAGCTGATACCTTGTTAAGGGCCTGTCAGCACACAATAATTAACTTAGACTCACCTCACCATGAGTACAAAATCTGACATTTTTTTTTTTTTTCCTATGAGAACAAAATCTTTAACTACAGGACAGGTCAACAGGCCTGGACTTCTCTCCTTCCCAAACATGGACATCTTTTGGTAAGACTTGCTCCTCCAACTACATTGGATGTAATCCAGGACAATATTACCAAAAGTGCTATACTTTCATCTTGAGCTTGATTTTTGCAGTAAATGTATTTAGAAATGGAAATTCTGAACTTGTTACACCTGTCCCCTTAATAAATCATCTTTTTTTTTTTTTTTTAATTTTGTGAAACTGTTTCAGTGAAGGTCCTTAACTGGACTCTGATGGGCAGATATTGACTCAGTGAAAGTTCTTCAACTGGGCTTTGACAGACAAATGTTAACTCTGATGAGTGGCAGTACATATAATCCTTTAGATCTAAACCTGCTGACCAAGGATTAGCTCTAGCTGCACCTAGACTCCTCTCTGAGGAGTTTAAAAAGCAAGAGGATTCTTTCTGAACCTCATGACTCAACAGGAGGACTGTCTTTCACCCCACCACTGGACATTTAATCCTTTATACCTAAATCCATTGACCAAGTCTGAGACTAGTATTGGGTCTACCCACACCTAGACTTCTTTCTGAGGAGTTTAGAAAGAAAGGGGATCCTCTCTGATGCTTGTGATTCAATGGAAGGGCTGTTTCCCCCTGACCCAAGCCACTCATCAGACTTGTAAGGCAACATCTAGTCCATGCATAAGCATAAGAAATTTGAAATGGTGATGATCAGGAACTTTAGTTTTGAAGGGCCTCCTAAAGATGGCCAAGTCAAGGTATAGTACATGAAGGATTTTCTACATATCCTGCTCTACAGCCATGGCTAGGACCACCATTAACTTGCATAGTAAAGACACCTTCACCTTCCTCCTGTCTTAGTTCTTCTCTTCTACAGTATTTGTGCTGTTAGATTTGTACTCCCTTTTGGAAATTTCTAGTAGTACGGTGTCTGAATGGTCAGGATTTCACAGGAATTTTATAGGAAGACCTATACATAAGTATAGATCTAATCCATGCTGTACTGGTTCACATCTATTTGGACTCCCTGAACCACGTGATGAGACTCCACAAACAGCATTATGCAGAACTCATGAGTACAGAAATATTATTTATTGGCTGATACACATAGCATGGAGCATACAGATAGAAATAATATGCTGCTAGACTACTGCTGTACCATGCTTGCCACTCCCAGTATGGGCACCAAGTGAGTCTCTGCTGTCCACACGTGACAGCTAGGCATGGAAATATGCTCTTGGCATCAGGCTGATCCTCAGTATTGCTGAGGTGTTATCTTTGTACCTTCTGGTGGTTTTCTTGGGTATCTAGCTACTTTACACCTTCTTCTGTTGGAGTTGTCTCTGAGTTACTACTGGGTTTCACTTCTAAGATAAGACTTCTTGTAAGAAGCCTACAGACTGCCTTACAGCTCAGTAGGATATTTTCATGGTAAAATACAGCACTAGGTCCCAAGTCACATATCTTGTCTGAGATCCTTTGTCACACAATCAAGAGCCATGGGGTGAAGTTCCTGTCCATGTTGGTTCAAGAACTCTGACCTTCTCATGATTGCCTTTATCCTTTAGGTCTGGTGCTGACTTTTGCAACACTGCCTGGTGGGCTGTAGTTGCAAGCCACTTTCAGTGTCTTTTAATGTCTCTAACCACAACTCTATCCAGACTTGCTCCTGTCCCCATTGTTTGCTCAGAAAGTTGTGTTGCCCTTCGCTATAGGTCTCACACAGTATCGTCCTCTGGTTTTGTTAGCAAATACACCAGATCAAGGTTTTAACTAGCAACACTTCTAACATGAAAATTCAAAAGTATATATGTGTATATATGGAGCACAGTGTCCAACTGTGATATGGTTTTCAAAACTATATGAAGAATAACTTTCTCATTAATAAAGAATGTCTGTAGATTACAATTAATTTAAAGCTGAGACTCCATTTTGTCTAATGACTAACATTTCCTGTTTTGCAGCTGCCGATGTGGAAAATTAAATGTGAGTTCTCAAGCATAATCGTACATAACTGGTTATATCTGTTGGTCTCGTTATAAAGCTGCTCCTTACAAACGCTGTGGTATGACAGCTAATGACTCTATACCTACAAAAAAGGGTTAATGCATGTTGAATACTTGCTCTTCATTAACAGTATTATTTGTACAGGATGTTCTAATACATAAATTATTTTGCTTTACAGTAGTAATTAGAAACACATCTACTTACATTGAATATATTTGGTATATGTTGCTATCATGGTCTGTAGCAGGGGTCCTCAAACTACGGCCCGCCGGCTGGATATGGTCCCCCAGGGTCCTCAATCCGGCCCCCGGTATTTACAGACCCCCCCGCCCCCCCTCCCCTGCCGGGGGCTGGGGGGGAAACCAAGCAGCCGCAGATGGCTGCCTGCCACTGCATCCACGCCGGCCCCCTGGTTAAACAGTTTGAGGACCCCTGGTCTATAGAAATAACAGTTGGTTATACATGAATAAAGAATAGCAAAGAAACTGACTATTAAGGCTTCAGCATCTAGGAATACTTACTGCTTGCTAATAATTATGATTGGGTTGATAACCGCAATACAGCAGTAACATAATCTTTACAAGTGTTGTTCTGGAAGCCTGGGCTTTATGTTGTTCCAGAGGCCAGTAATGTCTTAAGCTTTATGATTTCAGTCCTTTTTTGAACATTTATTACTTTAATTTGAAATTTTTATTTTTTTAAATGTAAAATTATGTGGAAGTGACATTCTCTTGATTATAACATTTTACGGTATAATTATTAATCTAAAGTAAAGGCTAATGCCACCAAGGTATTAATATTTATGAAAATAACAGCAGCTGTCAACAGTTGATTGTCTCTTGCATTCAGAGCAGCTGTCTATGAAGAAAATTTATCTAACTGACATAGCATCTGGCCCATTTTTGCATGCTTTCTATATAAACTACCTTCATTCTCATGGCAGATCTCTGCCCTACCTAACTCATTAACTAATATTTGTTCACGTTCACTATTTTAAGCTGCTGCTTACAATTCATGACAACTAGAGCTAAAATAATATTGCCTCAAATGTTCTGAATTTTTGTTTGTGACTGTTACAGTCACAGTTTCAGAAGGATTGGAGCAATGAACTACTGCATATTCTTTAAAATAAATTGACTAAACAAATGTACGAGATAAGCATGCCTTGCTATTCAAATTTTTTAAAAAAAACAACAGTTGAAACTGATGACATATTTTCAATGTTTTATGTCTCATTATGATCTTAAACAAAAGTCCAACAGCTGATATAATTAGACAAGAACAACCATACATATGAACAAACATGAAGTTTCAGCCTTCATTGTTAAGTCCCTATGCCCATGTCCTACAGTTCCTTGACACTTAAGGAGACAGAGGGCAGTAAAGTAGCAGAAGAAGGTGAAGAATGTAAAGCCATTAGAGTATCATGGGAGTCTAGTGTGGATGCAATTAAGATGTCTGGCCCATATTAACTTAGGAAATCTGTGGCACATCAGAGAAAAATCCCAGTTCATTTGATGGCAGTTTTATGCTTTGTCCAGGTTACTTGAAACATAGATTTCATTTCAGGCCATGCAGAAATATAAACAATAAAATTAGAGGGAAAAATAAGTGTCTCAACCAATTTTTTCAAAATCCAAGCCCAGTTCTTAGACTTATTAAATGATCTGAACTTAGAAAAATATAACAGTACCGGAACTTAAAATCTGATGAATCTCAGGCATAGAAGGAGATTTACAACCCCAATGATACAATTTCATGAAATCTTTACCTTTCAGAGAAGGCTGCTGTGTATACTTACAAATACTTTTATGACCCGTTATTTACTTTTACTTTTAAGCTTCCAGAATCTTGATTATTAAAAATGCCCAGCAAATTCTCATACTGAGTGTCAAAACAGCTGACACAAGTATTGTCTATTTGTCACAATATCCCAGCATTCTCGGTGCTTGCTTTGTAACCTGTTATAGTACAAAACAGTATGATTCCATGATTGTGTGATTTCATACAGAACTTTTCAAAGCTGCAATACAATTTAAAAAATGGATTTTTTTTCACTAACTTGTGGAAATAGTGGTTAGTAATTAGTGGCAAAATATAATTTTGTAAGCATTTGAATGGATTTAGGTGTTCATAACAGCCTTCATAAATCTTCAGGATGTCACTACTGGAAAAATCTGGAAGAATACTCAGAGCTGTTCAGTTTAGTATTTATTATGCACCATCATTAACTATTCAGTTTAAAAGTTTTTCCAAATATGAAGGAAAAAAATCTATTGGCTAAGATGACAGCCCACACAGTGCAAATATTAAATAACAAAGAATAAGAGAAAGATTTAAAAAAAAAAAGCTGTTGAAAGAATACTCAGCAAAGCCAAGCCATAAACAGTATTTAGAAATACGGGGACAGCTCTGTGAACTATTCAGCAATCATTTAATACATTGGACGTCCAATGACATTTCTGGTTTTGGAAAATCATTGCAAGTCTTATGTTACTTGGCAATTTACAGACTATTCTAAATTTTGAAGAACTTTCATTACCTAAGATTGTTTTTCCTTGAAAAACATGTTATTATTCCACTTCAACACTACAGAAAAAAAAAAGTGTAATCTTAGAGTGAAAATAGAAAACAAAAATAACTCAGTATATTCTCCATCATAGCATCATTACCAGCAACTCATGATTGTTTAATAGCACAAGTTGATAATGTTGACTATTTGTAGCAACAAAATGAAAGCCAGTTCTATTTTAATGCTGCTTCACTGTTGCACTGTGCCATTCACAACAGTCTACATTTCAAATCTCTGGACCCAGGTCTCAGCTGATGTAAATTCGAGTAGCTGAATTGTCTTTGACGAGTTTTGCCACTAGTGGAAGAATCTCTGCACTGGCACCCTACAGTAGACTACTATAATAGAGCTCAGTCCCTCTTCCTCTGATTCCTGAAATTACATCCTTCAGTACATCTAATGACAGATGTATGTACACTGATGTTCTGGTGAGGAGTGTAGACATCCTTATGTGCTTCTCTGGCTAGTATGGCATAAGCAAATATGTTTAAAGATGCAGAGTAAAAAAAAATGACAGAACACACTAAAAAAAGGTGATGAACTATAGTGAAAATCCAGTAGTTAAGACTGAAAAAAAAACTTCAAAGGATTGAAGCACTGGTTCTTTACCCATATTTGAGATTTCCTTTGCTGAATTATCTAAATAGTTTTAATGGATGTACTCAAGCTTATTGCACATTCAGAAAAAGATGGACTGTATATATCCTAACAGACTGAGAGCAAGAATCTCACCAGGGCTGTGGGATGCTAAAGTTCGTGCCTCTGTTCACATCCTACTGAAAGAAAGTGTTTACTTTTCTGGCAAGCAACTACGTTAACTGGCTGTGACACATTTCTGTGATGTTGTTGACACAGCAGCCCTATTTCTTATTTGCTCTTTTCTTAGGTAGAGTTATAAAGACCAATTTACAAAAACATCATCTTTCACAAATTTGTTACTTGTTTTTATAAGAACCCAAATTTCTAGTATAAGTGTGCTGGTTTCAGATGAACTGTTCACAACAAAGGTTTTTCAGAAGGGTACTTTTTAATTATATTTACCTGTCCAAAAGACTTTTCCCCTTCTCTTTCCCAGTCTCATTTGTACATTAAATTAGGCATTATGTTTAAATTATGTTACTTTCTTTTCCCCACATTTTTTATATTTGTGATCCTGCTGCTTTATGTTATGTGTGGGACCAATAAACAGCTATACTTAATCACATTTGAAAAAGTAGACAAGTTTGAATTTGTATGAATTTACATCCATAAATTATATCTGTGCAATTGTAATGAAAGCAATTTATGATTAGGATACAGCATAGGTTAAAAATAAGTTAATATTTAGAGCACTGTAATTCCGTAGAGGTGCCCTCTGTGTCTTCTGTGTTAATAAGACAGCTCGACATTTGCCAAAATTTTCTCTTAGCTGATAAAAAAGATGGCAATTGGTAATTTATGTCTTTTGCTGCTGTCTAGTATTGCTGCACTGTGCTGGGAAACAGTTGCACAGCACTGCAGCTCAGAAGTGTCTGTTTCGTACTGACCCATCCCTAAAAAAGGGCCAGTGATGCCTTCTGTCCCAGCCATTTAATGCCTTTACAGTCAGTGTGTATGTACAGCTTTATACATGGTCAGAAAACAGATCAAGCTGTGAAGTTTTTCATGGCCAGTTCTTTGTAATCTTCAAAAGAGCAATGCCTTTTTATTTGTGTGCATGCTAAAGGACCCCAAAATTAGGTCTTTTCAGACTATGAAAATCCTTTTTTTCCTTATAAGTAGGACAGCTCAATCACTATCTCCTCTGATTTGACTTAATTTGGGGAACTATTTAAACCTGCCCACTGAAATAACAGGAAAGACCAAATGGGAAACATTCCATCTGTACTCTGAGTTTCACCACCTTGGTGATGTAAACACAAATGAGAAGAACCTCTATTAGATGTATAGTCACGACGAGGATGTTGGTGGAGTGAAGCTTGACTTGTGCTATGCATTTGTACAGGATTGCAGCCAAACTGCTGAATTGTGGATGACAGCAGGAGCAGACCTCACCAGACTTCCGGCAGTGCTGACCCAGGCAGCAGGTGATGACTCAGGGCTTTGGACAAGTTCCCTTAGTGCATGTTCTTACATGAAGTCTGATTTTTTCAAAAACCTTGCTAGGTCTTCCCACTGTACAAGAAGAGATGTCACAAGCACACATAGCAGACATGTACAAGGGAACACACCTCAAGTGATGTTATCACAGCTTTTATCAACAAATGTTTCATGTCATGCCAAGAGTTAGAGCAGCAGGAATCTAGTTTAAGGACAGTCTGTTGACACACAGAGATGAAGACATGAATTGTTGTTTCATTTGTATCTAGCAAAAAAAAAAAAAAAAAAAAAAAAAAAAAAAAATTACAGAGCACAGACACAGTTTAACTACACAAGAGAGAATAGAGAGAAAGGAAGGATTTTAGAAAGGGAGTGACCACATTTTTTATACAGGAACTATTCTTTTTTCACTGATGGAAAACATGTTATTACCATCCACTCTGTGAGAAATTACATGTAATGGAGAAGCCAATTCAAATTCTGAAACTGAAGGAAACCAAGGTCACAAGAGAAAAAAAAAGGATTAATGTTCCTTTCCTCACATAACTGAAGTATGATTCTGTGGGGGAAACCACAAATTATTAAATGCAAAAACAAAATGAAGGATCAAATACAGAATACTAAAATCTGTAGAAAAGAAAATGGAAAATATATAAAGAATTAATGACAGATTAGAACTACAGGAAGTGTATCAAAGAGGAACCATGCAAAGCAGGCAAAATTATTACCTGTTGAAAATATGCCTTGGTTATAGCTGAGTTGTACTAATTAATGTCCTGTGCCTAAAGATAACATTACTAAGGTACATATATTTGAAACAGTAAGGTGCTGCTTTATTTTAACATGTTTTATGGTTGGCATATACAGTGGACAACATAGTACTAAAATTGTAATCCAGTCTACTGATTATCAACACAGTGAGAAAACAAGAAAGGAGAAATCTGAAGAAACGAAGTCAAAGAGCAGGACAAAGACAACTGAAGATAAAAATCCTGCCTGAGAAATGGAAAATCAATCACCAAAGAACTCCCAAAGGCAAGGAAAACCAGATCTTTAATTTTCTTTACACATTCTTTTCGCTGCTTGAGGATTCTCTATGGAGAATTTTAAAATCTATCATATTTATTACCGGTTTGTGTCCAGAGCCTCCTAGGTATTCAAGTGCCTAAGTTGTGTTTAGGATTTCAAGGGAAATCAAAATCCTACACAGGTTCCAAAACACCTTAGAGAACGTAAGACTTGAGGGGCAATTTTTATGCATTTCCTTTTATCAGATGCACTATATTTTTCATTTAAAAGGCTTGATCTTGTAACATGCATATTTTTTAGTTAATGCAGTTTGCAGCATCTATGAAGGGTATCAGGTTTCTTGAAGTCCATACACTCCTCTTGTTCCAGACATCTGCAAATTTCAGATACACGTAGCTCAAAGTGGAGGAGGTTTTTTTGGCTTGAAATAATGTTTCCTTCAAATATGACTTCACTCTCATTGTGGTGGAAAATAGATTTACCTTTCAGGAGTTTAAAGATTCCAGCTGAAAATTTGACCACCTAAGCTGGTCTTTACTGAGTAAAACAAGAAAAGCAGTACACAAGTGGAAGTCACCTTACATAGTTACTCTTCTGATTTCCACACCATTATTTAGTTTAGGTGAGTTGATGTACTACCTAGTACAGAAGATCATCTGTGCATTGCAAGTTCAATTTAAATTCATGTTGTCATTTGCAACATGATTTAGATTCAGGTTTAGGTGAAGCACTCCCCTGACCTAGAGGCAACCAAAAAGTGTAGACACCTGACCAAAGACCACCTAACCTATTCATGGTAAACCCAAGAATCTCTGAGTAATGATCTGAGATCTCTGAGTTTGATGTAGATAGGGCTTTTCTGACCCTTCATTATTATCCACTACAGAGTATCCCAAGCTGTTGTGTGATGTGCATGACTCTTAGTGGGAATAAGTAGCTCAAACATGACCTTAAAAGTACTGTCACAACACTCCTGTCTGGTGGTTACATGAGAATCTTTTTCCTCTGTAAGACTGGCAATAATGCTTGATGGTTTTAGTTTCCCCATAAATGGTCACATAGCTCTCCATGACATGCTTGACAAACTGTTTAGAATGTGGAAAAAATCTGTAGACCTCTTCTACAAACCAGTTCTCAGTGAAACTGATTATCAGGTAACCGAGCTGCCCAGCTGGCTGAGCTTTGTTTGGCTTTTCTAAGTCCTTGAAATGTACAGAATCTCCTTCTCCCTTACCCCAGAGCACCTTACTCTTTCACTTGGGTGTTCTCTCCTGAGTATGGGGATAGATGGTTTTGACTGCCTTACATTGATGTCAAAGTGAATTTAGACAATGATGCTGTCAGGTATTGCTATGTTGGAAGTCATTCAAAGAAAATTCATTATTTTCAAGCAATGTGGAAACAGCAAGGAAGAAATAATTCATAAGAATACAAAAGTGGAGGTGATTTCCATTAGTGTTTCAGCACGCACAGCATGGTGATCTTGTCAAGTGATCTGACTGTAGAATACACATTTTATCTTTACACACATTTCTTCTGAAACAAGCAAGATTAATAGAAATGTGACTTCTTTTAGCTTTTGCACAGTGCTCATAACAGTTTATGCCAGTACAACCTACCTCAGTCCTACAAAGGAGGAAATAAATTTTAAACACAATGGCACAAGTGACAGTAAAACCCTTCTAATACACATAAGTTTCTCTTGTTTTTTGCCTACCAAGGACATTCTTAGTAAGTGTATTCATCTTTTGAAAAATAAATGTTTACCATCATATCCCTGTAAACAAGCTAATAAAACATTGGGTGGGGTGGGGGGTTGGGTAGGTGGGGTGTGTGTGCGCAACCACACAGAGAAACAATGAATAAAAATCTGGGGAAAAAATATGAGTAGATAAATTCTTTACTTAAAATGTATTTTAAGCTATTTTTCTGGGCATTCAGAATTCATCATAAAGGAATGTGGTTTTTTTAGTGTAAAGATACTGTAGAAAAAGTGTAATTATCAGTCTTGTTCTGTGGCAATAATATTCTTCTCAGATTCGTCCAATCTGGTATGTTACATTTCCTATTTTCCTTGAAGGATCTGAGGATCAGTGAGGACAGAAGTAAGATATTTATGAAGCATTTTCGGGTTTCCAAAACAGTAAAGTATAATAGCTACTGAGATTTCGAAAAAATGTATGCAGTAGAGCAGTAACATGAACCTAATTCATCAAGTTAACAGTGCATATGCCTTACATTATCCTTCTTCTTTACATGGAACCGCTATCAGATACTGAAAGCGTTGTAAGCTGAGACATGCTGAGGATTCATTCCTTCTCTCTGGAGTGTATCATGGCAGAGATAACTCTGCAAAGCATCAGCATAAATGGGTGCCTTGACCCTGCTCCAACCTCTGCTATTAACAGTACTGTAAGTAGGAATGAGAGAACGAAGAAAAAGCTATTAGCTAAGGTAGAACTATGATCATTAATAGAGATTCAAAAGCAATTAAAGATATTTAACAAGTCTTAAAATAATTTTTTATGTCTACTTAAAAATGGTTTTATCATAGCTTTAATTCTGACCCTAGAGTTTAAATAAACTCACAATTCAAATGACAAATTATTCTCCCTCATCTGGATTTTTAGACCATGTAACCCAGGAATTCAAGATGTTTCAGAGTCATGTACAGGGCTTGGTTTTCTTAAGAACATTTTTGGCAATAAAACTTTGGTAAACTTTTACCTCACTCAGTTGTTTTTGGGTTTTGTTTTTTTTTTTTTTTTTTTTTTTTAACATTTCCTGAAGCTGCCATAACTATAGCACTCCATTGCAAAGTCAAAACTTATGGGGAGAGCACTCAGATTAAGACTGAAGGGTAAGTAAGTTAACATAAGCAACAGGGAAATAGTGAAGGTGAGTGCATGATGGCAAAGTGAGTCCATAAACTCATTACTGCTTTGCTGTTCCACTCCTGAACAGAGGCTATACCAAGTTACATTTAACTTAGGTCTTGTGAGTAAATACAATCAGTTTAGTTTCCAAGAGGTAATCAAAGTAAGACTAATGTATTTGAACTTCCCTTTGAAGGTGGAGACAACTGTCCCAGAGATTGTCTAACACTCTGGTTGAATGATTGGTATTTCATATTGGTATGTAAAAAGTGAAAAACATTAAAACAAATCTATATCAGAAATATATCTGAGAAAAATGGAATCACTGAATAGCTGGCCCATGCACAAGTATTTACATATATTCCATGAAAGAAGTTACCATATTTATATTAACTCTTTTAAATGTTAGCAGTAGTGGGTATATTCAAACCAAAGCCTCAAAAATTATTTTAAGGACTTTGCAAAAAGTAGTGCAACAACAACAGAGTAACAGAGGCTTGTTTTCTTTGAAAAAGCTTCAGCCTATTCAAAGAGAAACAATATAACTTGACCACTTTCATTAACTTCAGAGAGATTATTTGATGATATTTGAGAGGAATTAGAGGCTTTGAAGCTGAATGGTAGAAAAGCATTCTCCTAGAGAAACTAGCTACTCATGGTGTGGATGGGTATACTTTATGCTGGGTTAAAAGCTGAATGGATGTCCAAACCCAAAGAGTGGTGGTGAATGGAGTTACATCCAGCTGGTGGCTGGTCACAAATTATATACTAGATGAAGCCTGAATGCACTGTTAATTAGTCATTGAGAAGGTGTCTTTTCAAATTCCTGAAGGTAAGGTAAGCCTGAATAGAAATCTCGTTAATAGGATTTGTGCATCTCTCTCCCAGATAGAGCTTCGTAAATCTCCCCTAGAGCAAAACCTGCTCTCCTCACAGGAGGCAGAGATACTTCACACACCTTGTTTCTTGGACTTTTGATTACTGGGAATTAGTTTTAATGGCAAAGTTCTCTGGAGGAAACTTAACTTAGCAGTCTCCACAGTTTATATATGTAATTTAAAATTGCTCTGCCAGATTCCGTAAGTGTTGTTCCTCTCAGAATTTTGGTCCTAAAACACTTGAATTTGCTCACAGGACTTGAAAATGGGACTATATAGAGTCAGTGACCTGACACTTTTTTAAGTACAATTATTATGTGTCAGTTCAAGTTGGTCCACTAGGAGCTTACATGTCCAGAAGTTGAAATAGTACTTACACAGCTTTATTGCAAGTTTGCTATTGACAATACAACCTTCATCCTAAAATGAGATGTTTCTGCTGACTTGGTGTCTAGATGTATCTAGTATATTATGCCACAGAAGTCTTTTTGTATTCACAGTGAAAATGACAGCATAATTAAACTGCTTCCAGATCCCTTGTTGACTCAAACTTTGAAGTGCTATTTGGTATAAGTAATTTTCTCCTTGCCAGACTATAAATTTATTTTTTATTTTTCAACCCTATGCTTTACCTCTTACCTGAGGTTAAACTGAATGAGCACTTGTGACAATTCAATTCTCCCTATGGTTGTTCTGCCTCCACAGCAGCTGTAACATTAGAAGATTTGATGTCTGCAGCAGAGAGCAAATAATTTCATCCCAAAGTAGGAGAGGGTAAGGAATGGATTAATGTATCATACTGCTTCAATACCACTACTAACAGTGCGTAGGCTCATCTAGAGCTTCAAGTCTAATATGCTTCTTCTGATTCCTCCCATTTCGTCTGTTTGACAGGCATTTGCATAAGGAACACTCTTTGCAGGTTTCCTGCATGGTTAGAGGAGAGAAGAGGTCACTGGGCACTGATCCCTAACTTGCCATCCTGTGACTCCTTAAGGAACTCAGCATTGGGAGTGGGTTACTGACCCTTGGCTTTTCCTTTTACACTCACACTGGGCTGATCACTGCAGAAGAAAAGCAAATTTTTAGTTTTTCCCTAAACAGAGGGAGAGGAGCATGGACATCTATCCCGATTACAAGAATGGAAGCAGTGGGAGAAGTGTCAGCTGTGGACAGAATACCTGGTAAGGATGAAGACTTAACTTACATCTATGTTTTCATTTACAATTAAATACATCATTTCATCAATATGCATTTAACTGAGACTTAGAGCTCTGTTGGACCATAGGAAGTACACAGTTCTGAAGAAAAGGGATTGACTGAAAAAGGTATTGGCTTCATAGCCAATAACGTGTTTCCGACAGCATGACAGACTCAAGGTAGCACAGGATGAAAAAGAAAATAAAATAAACTCCACTTTCTTTAGAATTTTAACAGTATCACATTTTTATTTCTCCATCCTAGTAGAAATAAAAATCCAATTCTAGCTTTTGTTTCTCAGGGCTTATTTCCACCTTTCTGTTGCTTTTCCTTCCAAGTTCCTGGGAAAAAAAAACAAAAACACAAAACCAAAAACAGAACCCCAACCCCCCCACACTTTCATAAAGTGCCTTTGTAATTTATTTGTACTGTTATAAAAAAGTTGATTAACTTTGTACCTTGAGTACTTAATAAACAGATAGGGAGAACTGGCTTTGTAGTTAAGTGGGACAAATAGCATTTGAAATCAGTGAACTGCACACATTTACACTTACTGTGTATGATTACGTTCCTGCCAGGTAGTTAAGCATCTGGGAAATGTAATGTGAGAAAAAGACCTGTGACCATAACAGAGGGCTTGCAAGCTTCTTTCTTCATACAAGCACTGATGTGGCAAGGAAAAAAAAAACATAAAACACCCAAGAAAAAACCTGTTTTGCTAATGTAGCAACATCCTGTGTCACAATAATTTCTTTATGTAATGAATGTGGATAAACGTCAAGTTGTGACTTATGAAATAAACAATTGTAAGGTAAGAAAAATAGAAGAATTCTTGCACAAAATCTCTTCTCAAAAAGTAATATAAAAACATAGCTGCTTTTATAAAGTAATGTTAGGATTATGACAACATATGTAGTACTTAAATTTTAAAGATTTGGGAAATCTATGTAAATTAGTAAGTATTTTTTCATCCAGCCCCAAATAGAATACCTTCCAGAAAAGTGGAAGATCAGATTTACTTTCTTCCCTTCAGAAACAATGACTTAATGACAAAACAGGAGACGTTTTAGATTTACCTTTTATCCATTCTGAACAAGCCATGTGCACATGAGTTGTATACTTCCTTTCCATACCTGTAACTGAATCTTAATATGATAATTGGGTTTAGAAGAGTTTAAGAAGGGAATTTTGAGGGTAGATGTAGATGCAGATCAATAAAAATCACAGAACAGATGCAAAGGTCAGTGTTCCTTCTTTCATCCCAGGTTTGGTGATACAGTTTGTTGGGTATCACCTCCTTTGCTGGGCTAATACTAACGCTTCTCTGATGTTAGTCTCACTGCAAGTGAAAACAAGATATTTAACCCCCATTGCTGTACTGAGATTGAGACCATGGGCCCTCCACAGCTAGGCTGAAAAACAGACTAAGGGCATAGTGTTTTTCTGTTTGCACTTATTCCTGCATGTGTTCAGTCACATAACATGTAAAAAAAATAATTATTGGTGCTGTGCATTAGATATATTCAGAATATATTACTCATCTTCAAACCCTTTGTTAGCACCTAAGCCCAGGAAAAGTCCTCCTGTGACAGATTCAAGGTACTTTATCTGGTGTCTTAAGGGGTCATCAGTAGAGCTGTACAACCAAGTAATCATGACAAGCATATTTTATTTGCAGACTACTACTAATGCACTAAAATGCATATATGCAGCAAACTGTTATGCAGTAAACTGTTACAAGTTATGGTAGCCGTCAAGTGTCACAAGCTTGGCTTGTGTGATGAGTGAAGAACACACAGCCTACAAGCTCCTAAATCCTGCCACAGACTAAAAAAGCGGCTTGAAATTATTTTGGAATATAATGAACTATGGTCAATTATTCATTACTGGACATCTTGGCTTATTACTCAGTCCAGTGTAAGTGCAATTGTTTTATTGTAATGGTACATGTAGTAGTTCACAGAGATAAGCAGATTAATATATCTTTCAAAGACAATTACATTCTATTGTATATTAGCAAAAATGAAGCATGCTCAGTTTTCATTGGAAGTGGCCTCAGATTGTGACATGAGAGGGCAAGAGAAGAAGGTGGTGTTCTGATGCCCAAGTCCCCTCTTTGGATGTCTTTCAGCTCTTAACAGACTCCGAACTTTAGCCTTGCAAAAGACCTCCTTTCTCTTCCCATCCAAAAATCAATAACATGTTACTTATAATAAGTGTGATGGCCTGTTTTTTTCCTGGCTGGACTGGTGATCGGTTACTTTCTAAATACATTTTCTTCACCATCTAGTAGTCATTGGTGTTAGGAATCCAATTTAAATTTTGCATGACAGTAAGTTGATCTGACTTAAAAATACATTTTTATGTCTTACACAGAACCCTTCCCAAAACAGCCTTACCTAATAAGCAAATTTAT
The DNA here is from genome assembly GCF_963210335.1 of Falco punctatus. Taxonomy (NCBI): domain Eukaryota; kingdom Metazoa; phylum Chordata; class Aves; order Falconiformes; family Falconidae; genus Falco; species Falco punctatus. Next base: position 72,167,701 of record NC_137586.1, read on the forward strand.
TGCATATTTGGAATTGTTGCTGGGCATTTATGAGTCTGAATTTTGTTGCATGTTTTACTATCTCATCTCTTACTCTTGCTATATATGATGACATTATGGGAACAGATGTATACATAAACCCATGAACCTCAGAAAAATCCATAAATCCTGCTGATAACAAAATAAGCCCAATACTATTAGTGCATCAGTAACACATCTTTAGGACAGGGAGATGAAGTTATTTATTCAATGCTTGTGTTTTAAATAACCCCATAATGAGATTTTTCTCCAGTGAATTGTACCCATTCTCTTGAGCTGAAAAAATACACAGCTAACTCAATAAAATCTGCAGAGCTCAGCTGAACATAAACCACTCTAATGCAATTATCCATGTTTCATTTGGAAGACTGATCTTCCTGATGGCTCAGAGTATTTCTGCTTTAATAAGTGAGAGCATTTACATTTCATTAACATGCAAAGGGTTTCCTCAGAGTATTTTGTGAAGATGAAATAAAGCAACTCAACCAACACAAAGAATCCAAACCCAATTCTTTCATTGTGTGACCTCCACAGCAGTAATAATACAGTAAATTAAAGTTTTACACTGGAAGTATTTATTTTAAATTTAGACATATTCATTTGTTCTTTGCTTATGTATACACAAAATGAGGAAGTTGGTGTTAATATGAGTTAAAGATTCTGGGAGTTTTTACTGACAAGCCAGTAGGGACTTTTATTAAGTGTCAACAAAGTTATATACATAACGCTACTGTATGATACAGAATTCAGTTATGTGTTCAATGTTACAGTATGAAAAAGAGTCACTGTTGGCAATGACCCCCTTTGTGAGAATCCTTAAGTGTCTGTTGAAGCAACGTCCTTTCTTAGTTTCTGTGCATGGTGTTGACAGCATGGATGTGTATGAGATATCTATGTATTTCCAAATTCTTGCCCAGCAAAAGTGCAAACACCTCCACTCTCTTCGAACTTAAAAGGAACACAAGTTTAAAGAGACATGTTAAATTTTTTCTCAAAAGTACTTATATTAAATCTGTGCAGGTAGCCAGAGTTGCATCCAGGGTTGACTAATAACAATATTCAGGCTCCTCCTTCTCTGAGGCCAAAGAGTTCCTATATGTATTGTGGGCGCTTGTGCATATTTAAGTCTTTTAACAATTCCTGGGTTCCCAACACCAAATAAACTGAAAGGTGTCCTTACAAGGGTCAACATGACACAGGGTGAGGAGCTGCTGGTTGTAAGAGCAACTGAACAGTTTTCAGCGTTATGGCCACATGGATCCATGGTACCCAGGACCTGCTGAGCACAACCATGGAGTTAGTTTCGGGGGTGCTGGGATGGTGTAAGTATAAGCTGCTTCATTATTGTAACACTGAAGTGAAGTAGTGATTACAGGTCTCATTCAATTGCAGGTGCATCAGAACGGAGGAAATACAAAACTGCATTCAAGGAAGAGCAGTGCAGAGATTTTTCTCCAATGGAAATATCATAAATAGAACTTTATTATGTGCCTTAGTGTGTTTTGGGGGATGGGAAACACTTACTGTGGATTTTATGAAAAATTAAGGATTGGAAGTGAGACATAACAGTGCTGTGGTTTAACCCCGGCCAGTAACCAAGCACCATGCAGCTGCTTGCTCACTGCCCTTCACCTAGAGGGATGGGGAGGAGAATCAGAAAGCTTCTCTTGTTCTTTCTGACACAGCTCATTTGCATACTACTTGTAACTGTGTGATTTTTACATGGCACAAAATGCTTGCCTCTGGGACAAAAAGATGTTTTTTATGAATGTCTGAATTCTTTTATTCAAAGGGGTTCTGCCTTCTAACACTGCCTAACAAAGCAACCAGGAAAACAAGATGGGGTTAATCAAGATCAACAGTGACATTTACCTTCATGCTTATCTGACATGTTATGTCCTTCATGCTTCTCCTCTTGCTGTCCTTGAGCTTGCACTATTGAAAGTGGCATTTGGACTTGGATTTGGAGATAAAGTGTCAGCAGGGCATAAAAAAAAATGTTACCAAACAACAGCACTTCTTAACCACTCTTCCTTGATCATTATGAGACTTGAAAAGAACCCACTGTGAAACAGAGCAAACTAATTTTACTCCTAAACTCCTATCTGATGAAGTATTATGCTTATAGTGTTTTTCAAGACTTTTTGCATCCACTCCTTAAGGGTGGATCCAGAATCCTTAAGGAATGGTAGCTCCATTGTCAAACTTCCTCAGGAGGGGAAATTTTCTGTCAAACTGTTCTTTGGTTCACACCTGGTTTAGGAGATTTTTTTTAGGTGGGAGGGTTGGTGGTGTTCAGCTCATTTCCTTTGCATTAACATGTCTTATTAATATAGCCAATGCTAATCTAAAGCAAAATATTTTATTTATGTTTGCCTAAAATGATCCTTTTGTGACCATTACTAGCTAGTACGAAATAAGCCAGCTGTGGAAGTTGTTCTGGTTTTCCACATTGAGCAATTCAGATCTGAGACAAACAGTGAGGAGAGTAAAAGACCATGCATTCTTAACAATTGCATCGTTTTTCTACAGCAATATAGGACCTGTAGTTTAAAGTCTGATTTGCACAGATTCAAGTTTTAAAAGATAAATTTACATAAACTATATAAACTGGCAGAAGTTACGTATTAGACAAGAAGGGAAGAGACAGAAAAGGAAGACAGCTCTTAAGGTGTGCAAGGCCTGTTTGCTGCAGAAAACTTTGGCATGAAGTCTTGTCTATCCATCAGGACAAGAGTGAAACAGAACATAGAAAGCAGAAAGTGGCTGACAGCTGATGAGAAATTTGCATTTACCCTTTGCTTTGGAAGAACCTACATATGAACTGCAACATAAATACTGTGCCAGCTGGAAAAGCTTCTGTCTGTGACTCCAGCTCAGTGCAACACCAAAACTTATAGCTACGTCATTCATGAATTTTTAGGCCTGACAGATTCCAGAGTGACTCTACTGCTGTGTCAATGACAACAAATCCTGGATGAATAAGTTGAGTTAAATGTGGGTCATGCATGCCTTACCATTAATACAGATATTGTAAAGTTTTATGCATGACTTTCAAGAAAAAAAGTTCTATCTCCCAATGTGTTGTAGACCTTAACTTAATGTAGTCTTTGAGAGCAACAGGCATGTAACACTTAAACTGTTATTCCTGCCTACATCTTTATTGTTATTCAAATATTACTTTCTGTGTTAGCCTTGAAAAATTAAATGCTAGTATGTAGATTTAGTAGTTACACTTATCTAGCAATTCTCTCATCTAAAAATGACAACGTTGGCTTCTTGCAGTCAGTTTTAACCTGCTAAACTAATCCTAAATTAGTTGTAATTTGATAACCTAATGTATTGTTACTGAGTTGTAGTCTTGATAGTTATGCTGAGCTCTTAAAATTTCTGTTGTTTTTAGGAAGTGAAAGCCGCTCTTACAGGTCTGTAGTTGTCACATCAAGTAAAGGTAAACCTGAAACATGCTGCTTTGATTTAAAGCAGGCACAGACATCAAAAGAAACTCTAGTTTGCAAATAGGAAATTCCTCTTTTGAAATTGTGACTACTGTGGTGGCTTTCTTCAACATTCAGTCTCTAGTCATACAGTTTGAGTTATGTTGCAGGACTGCATAATATATTCTGCAAAGGAAGGGTCTTGCATATTGTTGACTCTTCATCACAGCCTAGCCCAAATTCAACTACATTTACAATCCTGTAATAATTTGAAGACAATTCAAGGACTGCAATATTCTGACTTATCTTCTTGCAGTTTCCTTAAGGAAGTAAAAAACAAAAAATGTTGGTTTTATTTCTGCTGCACATTGCCCAAAATCAAGGGTTACGCTGTGCCATTATTGATAGATTTTTCAAGTTGTTCTATCTTTAGAAAAAAAAAAAAAAAGTGTAAACTTTTGTGACTTTCATTTTTTGCAGAAACCAGAGATATTTCACTGCAAATAATCATGGAAGTAGAGCATTAAGTTATTTACATACTCATAATTTGGAAAGGTTCAGGACAGAGCTTGAAGGTAAAATTTTGACCTTCAATTTTTTTTATATAGGTACTGATACATGCATGAATGAACCATTTCAAAATTCCTGTAAAATCTTCCATGATACCAGGTTTTTCACTGTTTTACTCGTCACCTGTGCAGTTCCATACAAGCATAACTAAGGTATCGTCACTTCTCAAAGACATTTCCAAGCCAGTACTTTATTTCTTGCCTTATAATGGGTTAATGGCATATGAAGCAGCTCATTAAAAACTCTCTAATGCTGCTGCTAAATCCAATATCAGTTTTATTCTTCACCCTCAGGGCATTTTTTTCTTTTCTTTTTTTTTTTTTTTTTCTTTTCCACATGAAAATGCATCTTTAGAGTCCAGCAATGTATCATGAATAACATGAGCAGTGCCAAGATAAGCAGCCTCAGACTAGTCAAAGTACCTCTGTCAATATTTAATCTGTATTGACTCATGGCTTGATTACAATGCGTAAAGCTGACCATATCAATCTTCCCATAATGCCTGGCTTCTGGTTCTGACAAAACTCTATTGATACATTTGATTCATCCTGACATTGCAAAGCTGAAAAACTGCTGCATTTTTCACTCTCTAAAAATTTATATACATTATTACCATGAAAGGACACACAGCAACATCCAGCCAGGTTAAATGCTATTTCTGTTTGTTCTTTTTTATTTCAAATGCAAAAATGAAACAAAGCAATAACAAACATACAAAACCTTGTAAGGTTCTAGAAACAGGTTTTAAATTGCATCTTCTCTTGTGAAAAACTTCTCCTTCCTCACAGAAACCTGAAGTAAACAAATGAAACCTCAAAGGCTTTTATTACTTGTCCTGGCATCAAACAATTCTTCCCAGCAAAACATCTTGGCATATGCTTAACTTTGTAATATAATGAAGTCCTTTGCTATAGAGATATATGTTTAGGTGCTAAAAGCTTTTGTTGAGCTCTGTCCAAAATTACTTGCTGTTTCCTAATCTAAAGTATTATAAATTGATATATTAGTTTGCTGTCTTGTTTTTAAAAAGAAAATATGAATTCTCAATATTAGAAATCCACTTCTGAATTTTACACATATATTATTATACGCAAAATAGCATACACATTTACATGAATACTGAATCACACAATTCATCAGAATATCTCTGTTCCAGGGTTTGGATGAGATTGTTGATAGGTGGGAAAGTAGACAGGGATAGTCTGAAAAATGCTAAAATCTGTTGCATGTGCTTATTAATAAATACAGAACTGATTTATTAGAAGACAAATACATTCAAAAGGCAACAGGTTAAAGCAAATAGGAGAAAATGAACTTACTACCACAAGAAATATCTGAAACAAATGTCTCAGACTTAAAAAGGAAGTTTTAGATGTGTCTTATGTATTTACCCTCACTGAAACAATATTACAGTCTATAGCAACTTCTGATTAAGAGAGCAGTAGATTAAACAAAATACATCCCCATATATGCCCACATGCAAGCTCTTGGTGTAACATATGCATGCGGAAATTCTGGCAGAATAAAGAAGAGCTGGTATATCTATCACTGTTGAGCAGTCATAAACAGATAAGCATCTGTTCTGTTACTTTCTATACATCTTTGTTTAGAAAGTATAAGAGCAGATTAGAGTCACAAATATGCTTCCTATTCATTAGAACATAATTTTGTGGTAGGTTCTAGAAATTTGTTGCAATATACAAAATCAAATAGTTAGAAATTACTCTTAAGGACCAAATATTAGATCTTTGACAATTAATCCAGATTAAAATTTTTGTTACATACTAAATGTGCATTGCTGGATCTTTTTAGTTAGTCTTTCTAGGAGTCAGTTCTCCTTTGTCTGACATACCATACAACTTCATCAACTCAGATGTGATTGCATATATCTAAACTCAAAATTGAAGACAATATTTGGCACAACATGTCGACAGGACAGATCACCAACTAGTATATATGAATTTAAGAGTGACCAGTTTTGACTTATATTAGCTTAGAGACTGTCCATTATTTTTGCATTTAATTTACTTTTTGACTCACCTAGGAGTAGTCATTACCCTTGCCTCAGATTTCTAGTCAGTGCTGCATATTTGATTAAGTGTCTGAAATTAGTAATACATAACAATGACTCTTCATTGTTGCATTGTCTGCAATATTTGTTTTTCTCCAGTAAACAGAGATAATACTAACAAAATCATGTTTGTACAATCTTATGATTAAAACAATGTTTTCTTGTCTCCTGGCTTGATTCCTAGTTTTGACGTCAATAGATAACACTTTGTAATGTCTCAGAAAACAATGCCTGTAAGGTTCGCTGACACATCAGTATTTTTTATTTGTCGCAATTTACCATAGGAATGATCAGACACTGTCAATATAAAAATTTAAGGTGCAGCCTGCTCAAACTTACCCGATTCATTTCTTGAGTTGCTAAGGAATATGTTTCTTTACATTGTCTGTAGGTCACTGCTTTGAGACTTGTGACTAGCTGTGCCTAAGTCTACATAACCCTGAAGATACAGGGATCCTTATTGCAGGGACAGTGGTACAAAAAAACCCGAAGGACAGTACATAGAATCTATGGCTACAACGTCAAAAAGTACAGATATAGAGAGGATAGAAAACTGCCACCAGATGTTAATCCAAAGAAATAAACAGCTGCATATTCTTACTGTTTGTCAGAATACTGGGTAACAGTTTATTGTCAAGGAGTCCCAACATTTTTCAAGTCTTCCGCAAGGAGTTCAGTGCATCTGATTCATGTCTGTGACTAAATGCTGTATTTTAACCCTCAGGGGTAGGCTGCCTGGTCATTTTTACCTGTGGATTTTTACAGTTGCATTTTGATAGCTGCTTGTTTCCTGTTCCCCCCTCTCCGCACCGCGCCCCCCCACCCCCCCTTGCCCTATGCCATTGTCAAGAAAGACCTATACAGAAATAAAAATCTCCCTGTAGAAGCTGGATCAAAAGTAACTTACCATTTATCATAGTAGTTGCCCTGGCAGCACATTTTAGGATCTCAATTGCAAAACAAAGTTCTTCTCCATCAACAGTGTGCAGTATGGGTCTACTTTTGTATTTCTGTATATCTCCACTTCTTTTATCATCATGATGACGAATGATCCCAGGTTGTGTCTGAAGCTGGTGGCAGGCCACACAACATTGAAAGGCCATGCTGAAATATAGAAACACCAGAATATGATGAAGTCCTCACCTGCCTTCTTTGGCATCTAAGAAAGAGTGTCACCCCAGCACCTCAGACTACAAAAGATTTTGGTCTGCACAGAGGGATCCTCTGATTCATGGTGAGGCTACCTTAACAAATATGCAGTAATACTGGAGAAATGTCATGCCTAGGACAAAGACTCAGGCCTAAATACTTCTCTTTCAGGACAGTTAGGCTATCCTCATAATGCAGCAAGCAAAAAATTTAATTGCAGACCTAGCTTATTTTGAAAATAACGTACAGTAAGCCCATGAAGAAATAACAGTGGTTATCAAAGTGATAAACTTTATGCATAAAAGTTATTATAGTAAGCAGTTGTTTATTTCCATGGTATGATATGAAACATGTAGATGAATATAAATAATTTACACAGTGAATGGGCTATTGTATCACCAGCTCTGGGTAAAAAAACAGTCAGTGTAAAAAGCAGCTTCTCCTAGTGAGGGACTTCCAAAAAGACTAGCACAACATAGACTACAGCAGAGACAAACCTATGGCTGGTCATTATGACAAGTTTTATTAGGACTTACTTCTGTGAGTGAAAATAGCTTGCTTTATTACTAGGATATATTAATCCTGTTCTAGAATAGCTGAAGTCCCCGTGGGAAACAAGAAGTATGGTTTAAAAAACAGTGAAGGAAGGAAGGAAGGTATTTTTAAGTAACATTTCCATATCCTTTGAACTTGAAAAGTGTGACTTTACTGTAATCAAGGGTTGATATGGCATGTAAAATAGAGTGAAATTCTATTCCTGCTCATGTTAATGACACAGAATTACATTTTATCTCAAAATTTATTGTCTCATGTTCCCTGAATGTGCTGTGAACTATGTATTTTATACAGAATGACTATTTCTCCTGGTAGAAGTAACTCATTGTGACTACAATATGCAAATCTCACCTAGGAAGCCAACTACCTGTTTGTTTTAAAGTGTCTTTACATGGCTAAGACTGAAAATTCATTGCAGCTTTCACACAGGAATTCATAGCATTTACAGATTTTCCTGGAGCTTGATCTTATACTTCAGGAACATGGTGAAAAGCACAGTGAAAACGGAAGCGAATCTTTAAGGAGCTTTTTTCTATCTTCTCATTATAATGTTTAATTTTCTCTGAACCTCAGGAACTCAGCCATTTGGCACTGTTCCTTGATGAAGTAACAAAACAACTTATACTCCAAGCAGGACAGTTAAATATTAAAGTGATAACTACTTGGGAGTATAAAGGAAAATTAGGAAGAATGTAATGTAGCTGAACTCAGTTATTTGTTTTACAAATCAATGAATGCATTAGAAATATTTTTGCCAATATAATGTTTTAATTTATGGAATTAGCATTGTAATTACAAAATATTAGTTTTTAAAATAAAACATCTCTTAATTAAGGATTTCTACTTATCTACACACTGCAGTGTCCAATTTGCCTATAAGGAACCATTTATGGCAATGTCATCTTGGTTGCTCATGATTTACTATTTTTCTTGCAGATTATAAATTTATATATCAGTCCACTGTAATGTTCTTAACTTGTATTTTCATGTCATAAACACACTTGGCAAATTTTTCTTTAAAGAATGCGTATTTATTTTCAGCCAGAAAGAACAGTTGCACATAGAGTGGGCTCATGCAACATATAGGTGTCTGGGAAAGTCCAGATTTTGGGGACAGATCATCTGGTGAGTATATAACCTGGACCACAAAAAGTATGAGAAATTGTTGAGAGAACATCCCTTTTACTGATACCTGCTGAGGTGAGGGAGGGAAGGCCAAGGATATCCAGTGTGAATATACACAGTGCTGGCTAGACTACTCAAAGCACGGGCTGAGATTCAGGTTGAGATGGCTGGCACATGGGTAAGTACATAAGCACTGGCTTTACAACACATGCTTGAGTTTACTGATATTTTCTTGGGTTTAGGAGCTTTCTACACTTAAAAAAAAATATTTAAGGAGATCTCCAAAGGCTACTGAAACCAAAAGGGATCTTTTCCAGGGAAAAGGGACAGGAATCCATCACATTGCCTCCACACAGAAGGATCTGATGCTACCCCAGTGAATTAGAAGAGTAGAATAGAACAGAACAGAACAGAATAGAATTGAATAGGAATAGGAATAGGATAAACAGAACAGAACAGAATAATTTTAGTTGGAGAGAAAATGGCATATTGTAAAGATAAAACATCAGACAAGTGGGATTTTTTTTTTTTTTTTTTAAAGTCTGCAGGGATCATGCTTAGACTGGTAATAGGTATGTGAAATACGCTAGTAATTTCCATCCTGTAGCCCAAAAGATGCTTTCGTTTCCAGGACAATGGACATCGTAGATTCTGAGAAAATGTGTGGTCTGTTAAACAGACCAAACATAAAATATTTGTTATGTTTTTTTATATACCTACTTAGATGGTTCTTACTTATTTTGAAATTAAATTAATTCATAATTAAAATCCCTTATATATTTATATAAACAAAGGGGTAATAAAAGCATGGGTAATACATGAAAACAGACTTTTTTTGGCAATTAGAATATTTTATGAATTATTTTTAACAGTGTTCTTATGCTTATGAAAATTGCATGTTGAACTGTAGAAACACTGATGTTAGTTTCATGAAATCCTTGAATTCAACTTCGAGTTTTAAAAAATACAAATGTATAGTCATCACAGAATTACACTGCCTACTTAGGACTTTAACAGCTGTTCTGAGATCATGAAAAATATTGTTCTCTGCAAGCAACTGCTGTTGTTTTGATAAAGTTTGCATAAGTTTCTTACCTAAATTAATACACCAAGGAGTCTTCAATAAACTTAAAATGAACTCTTACCACCTCGGTTCACTTGTTGGATATTTTTTTTGAATGGGTTTTATACCTAAACATTTGATTTTCAGTGGTCAGTTCTCACATATGTTTGTACAATCTTTAATGGCTATACTTGTCTGCAACTTCTATTATTTGAAAGTCTGATTTTAGCAATAGCTTATCCTTATTTGCCAGATGATTTTAGTATTTTATTTATCAAAGTCTTGGAAAATAGTAATTTGAAAGATAACACAACTTTGGTTTCCCAGGAAAACAAAGAAGACATAATTTGTAGAAGCTCAGAAAAATATGTGAAACTCTCGAGCACTTTTCTCAAATTGCTTTGTAGTTCTTGTTCAAGGCATACCAAGACTCAGTTTTAAGGCCTTAGCATAGAGTCTTAAGATATGGAGAACTGATTTCAGCTGCTTCAGCCCCAATGTGCATAACCTGTATAAAAAGATATTAAAAGAAACTGTATTGTGAGCTGAAGCCTACTACTATTGTTTTTGTATTGAATTTCTCCCCACCCCTTGCCCACTCCATCCCCTCCTGACTCCAGAAAAAACTAGTGTTTCTGGAGTTCCTTTGTCAGCAAACATCAAAGCCGGAATTCTGTGACATGTTAATTATTCATGTCCTGAACTGTTCCTAGGTCAGAGACACCCAAAATGAATACTTATGGCAATAGCCAACACCCACAAGAGAGTGTTAGTATGCCTACAAATATCTGAAGGGTGGGTTCAAGAGGATGGGGTCAGACTTTTTTCAGTGGCACCCAGCAATAGAACAAAGGGGAATGGACACAAACTGCAGCACAGGGAGTTCCATATGAAGATGAGGAAGAATGTTTTTACTTGAGGGTGACAAAGCACTGGGACAGGCTGCCCAGAGAGGCTGTGGAGGCTCCTTCTCTGGAGACATTCGAAACCCTCCCAGATGCAACTCTATGCAACCTGCTCCAGGGGAACCTGCTTTAGCAGGGGTTGGAGGGTTGGACTGGATGATCTCCAGAGGCCCCTTCCAACCCTGACCACTCTGTGATTCTGCAATCCAGTAACCACTGGTAGCTGAGCATGCCTGACACACAGGTGTGTTTGCAATAGTAGAGCTGCGAGGAGCCAAAGGAGAACAAGATTTTGTCATAGGAAAGCAAGGCCTATGTGTAAAGAAAGCAGTCTCAGAGCCAGCCAAGGTGGTAATAAGAAGTGCAGGGCTTCAAGATTGGAGCCAACCTTCAGGAGTTTAAGATCAGGCTGAAATATGTGTTTGATCTCTGAGACCTCACCATGTCAGGTTTCCCACATTTGTGGCTGAAATGAGAAACAGTGATCACTGTCAGAGGATGAACATTTGACTGAATGCACCTGATCCGTCTTGACAACTCCTATCTTAGTTCTGTCAGGATCTCTAACTGCAGGGGTTTACTCTGAGTTCTGAGGCACAGTACTGATATTTTTATTTTTACTGATTATTTTTTCTAATTGCTCCCAGCAGTTGTTTTCTTCCTAAAGTCACTGTGTTATAAAACTATTAATGGGTAAAATAAATTGTGCTGATCTTTCTCCCAACCAGCTGAAAATAGAGTATACTTGTGTCTGTACTTGCAGTTAATGCCTGTTTATAGTCTCTTCTCAATCCCAAACCGTATGTGAACCAGCTATTGCAGCCCTTTCATTGCCTGTTTGGCAATCTCCTGTTGTTTTCCACATCATTGTTGCTTAGTTCCAGATTTAGAACCTCATCACTTTTATAACTTCTGGATTGTCACATTCTCCAGGAAAGTATAGGCATAAATAAAACCATTCCAATATTTGAAACAGATGTGCTCCAATCAGTGGAAATCCACCCACAAGCTGCAGTCAGGCCTTCTTGAACTAAGTGGCATAATGGGAAAAGGACACTTGTGATTCTTGGGTAGTTTGTGTGACAGTATGATTTTTTTAAGTTTTTTTGGTTTTTGTTTTTGTTTTTGTTTTTTTTTTTTTTTAAAAAAAAAAAAAAAAGGGAAGGCAAAGAAAAAGGAGTAACATCAGATTCAGTCATCCATCCTCATGCTTCATTCCAGAGCACGTTAGTCACTTAATGTCCCCCAGGTGGGTATGACAGTAAACGATAATTCACTCTTGTCATTTAGTATTCTTGCTTTACCTCACATTTGAGGCTAGATTGAACAACTAGAGCAGCAGATGCTGTTTCTGCTGCTATCGAAAATAAAAGCACTATGTTGAAATTAAAGTGAGAGGAACTCTATAAGGCAATGAGATTATGCTTCCAATTCACCATGTGCATAAAAGTACATGGAATTAGCCTAGTTCTGGGTATTTATATCTTCTTGTTAGAAGCTAACATACGGTATTAATGCAAAAGACTCAGGTCAATTCAGGCTTCACAAAGTTAGCAAGGAAAAGCATCCTCACAGATGAAGAAAATATTTCCAGGGGATTCATATCCTTATATGTCATACTTCTAATGGAAAAAAAAGAGATGCATAGACACTCAGAAATTCTACCTTTGACTCTAATCACAGGGAAGGTAGTAAATTAACAGGAACAAGGAAGGGGAGAAATATGAAGGAAACTCCTCTAGTCACATAATACTCATAGTTTAAAAAAAAGGGGGAGGGGGGAGAGAAAGAGCAAAGTGCCCATAATTATGTACACTGAAATTTGCTCCTACAGACAACTCACTGCGCTTATCGAAATATCTGTCAAATTTGTATACTGACTCATCAAGAGAACATGAATTACTTGTGCACTGAGAAGTTAGTGGTGGTATGGATTTAGCTTTCAAGAGTCATCATGGAAGCAAAACTCATTTAATGACAAGATAGTTTCATACTGTGAACTTTAGTCAGCTTTAATTTCTGTGAATTATAGAAAGGAAACAGACTGAGATTACATTATTATTTTTAAAGAGAAGAAGCAAGGTTTAAAATATTTGGTTATATTTTCTGCCCCAGTTAATTTAAACCTGTCTCAGGTTCTGATAGTTTTTCTCTGATTGTGTTTTCCATTGTCTGTCGGTGTCCTCCACCAGATCTATAAGCATGCATCAATAGTAAAGTAAGGGTACCCTAGCATATCTAAAAAGGGTTGTAAATAGTCCCAGGGAAGTAAGAATACACATACAGTCCCTCTCTTGACAAATCTTACATCCTTCTTGATGCAAAAGTCTGAAAAGAAGAAAAATCTGGTCATTCAGAAAATGATCAGCAGAGAGCTCACGGTTCCATCAAGACTGCTTTTTTGAAGTCCTCTTTTTTTTTTCCTCTTTCAGAGAATGTGCCGGAAAAAAGTTCACAATAGACCTAAGTAAAATTCACTTCTGAAACCAGTAGCACATCACTGGTTTTGAATAGTTTAGCAGTCTGATGACAGTGGAGGCAGATTTCACTGTGTTATGTTACAGGCTGCAGCAGAACTCACTGCAGACACAATTTGCACCATCAGACAGCAAATCTAGCTCCTGGGTGGGTGATATGCCCTAATGCCAGAATCTTTGCTTCGTGGTTTGAAAAAATATTAGTGTATCAGAACAATGGATATTAGATATCATAAATCAGAATATAATTTAAAATGTATGGATGTTTTAATCCATAGATTGCAATTTGGTAAAATCTTGCAGTTTTCTGCCCTTAGTAAGAACAGTATTTACTGAAGGGCAGCTATAGCTCCTTAGAATATGTTAAAAATACTCTAATTGAGAGTGGCCTCACTCATCTTTTTTTTTTTTTTTTTTTTTCCCCATCCAGAAAAAGAATGACTTCAACAAGCTGATACTATGTAATTTCATTCTCCCAGTGGAACTGGAGAGCCTACACTTCTTTGAAACTAATATAATTATTTCACTATTGGATAACTGTAATTCCAGTTCAGAGACATTATTGAACCTGTTAATCTGCAGTTGATATATGGTTGTTGAGTCAGTAGAAAGACTCCCAAGTTCCAAAGCAATGCTGTACTTCAAAAAAATATATGAATAAAATAAGTATATATACAAACAAGTACATAAAAATATATTTTCCAATGTTTGCAAAATAAGGATTCAATGTCTTACAGACTTATCCTGCACTGTTTTCACATTTTACAGGCATTGCAAGATCAGATTTCCTTTGCACTTCCTTTGGTCATTGAAGGCCTATTAAAGAACACTCACTTTAAAAATGTTTTAGTTCAGCATGTCTGATGCCCTCAATATAGTTGTTGATAGCTTGTGCTTCTGTTTTTGTTAGCAAAAATTTCACCTAGAATATGACTACATACCTTTGTAGCTTAACAAGGCTGTGTTTGTGTGCAATTATTGTAAAAGTGAAAAGAGGAATTCATTATCTACATATGCTAGTAATCATCATCATCATCATCATCATCCAGCCTAAGGAAGTCTATGCAGGCTTGAAAAATAAATACTGAAAATTCTAAAATCCTCTAATATTCTCTACTTCTGCCAATCTATTTCCTATCTGAATTCTCCTACTATTCTCTCTTTTTTTCCCCAGAGAGACACATTGTATTTCCTAAATAATTTTTCTGACTTTTAACATTAAAAAAAAAAAAAGTTAAATCACAGTGGGAAAGTACCCCATATATGAAAAAACAGTCTCTTGCTCAAGGTGGAAATTTCAAGTGTCACCAAGAAAATTCTTCATAATCATTGTGACAGTAAGGTAAATAGTAAGCTGTCATTTTAAATGTGCACTAAATCCCTGTTTGATCCTCAAATGATAATGTGACTTAATGGAGACACATTGACAAAACAACCATTAAATTTTCATTGTGCATCATTATTTAGCACAGTTTTTTTTCAGTAGTTGTGATGCATTGGGACACTTCAGTTTTTAGTGACCCTTAGAGTAACACCTCAGCTTGTGTATAGAAATAGAAATGCCAGTATTTTGCACTGACCTGTCACATAAAATACTTAGATCTGCTTAATTTTTCGAAGTCAAACTTATTCTTCCAACCAGTGGATGGATGTGTGAGTAGGGACAAGAAATCTGAAAGAGCATTAAGTTTTGTCTTTATACGATGGTTTTCTTTGTTAATTGACATGTTTTTTTCCTTCAGCATATGTAACAATGAAGTTAAAGAATGTATTTCTTTTCACATGGAGACATAGTTTATAGATTAAATAACTTTGCTAGATTCATGGAGATCCATGCCTGTGAACACAAATATTCCCATTCAATCTGTGTTGCTTCTGTCTACTTAACTGTCTATTCCTGAGTTGTTCATGATTAATTGATGTTTTCACCTCGATTGTCACACATTGAAAAAGCTTTCATACATGACTAGACACATGGGAAACAGAGAATTCAAAAGTGGATTTTCTGGGAAATGTTTCCCTTTCATCAGAACTGTATCCATAGCCATACAACTCTTCATTAAATTGCATTGTATTTGCAAAATTTTGTCCAAGACATGATTCCAAGATTTTCTGGACAAGATCCAGATATCTAGGCAAATTCCCAAGCTGGTTTTGTGACAAAATATTGGATGGCTTTAACGAGGCGTTGCCACACAACTGGAACCAGGTAGTATTTTCTCTGTCTCCTGATTATCACTTCCTGAAAGGAAAAGAAAAAATCTTTCAGGACTGTAAGCCTATGATTCCCCCACATGCATCCTAACCTTTAAAAATAATATTAAATAAGGAAAAATATCTTACCTAGACTCTTTTTTACATTCTGCGTGTCCATAGGCTCTTTATCTTGTGTTTCTTAAACCACCTTTGTCTATTGCCAATGAATCCATATGAAACTAGAGTATGGCTCATTATTGGTTTTAGTGTCATCACCTTGTTCACTGGCAACTGACAACTGCAAATATGTTTGCTAAGATTCATCTTCTAAAGAAAGCACTGAAAATGAAAAATCCTACCTGGAAATAATGATTTTCTTTTGGTAATATGATTCAATTCATATCAGCTGACATGACAGAATGATGCACGTAAAAATTATGCATAATGTTTGAGGTTTCTTTTTAAGTGATGTCAGAATGATTTTTCAAAACAATTTCTGACATGTCTTAATTAATTTGTGTATGAAGTCTATCTGCCAGCAGTTTATGAAAAAGCAGTTTGTTGGAACTATATACTTAGAATCTTGCTTTATAATAAACTAAAACAGGTTTTATGTTGCAACATATTTAAACCTTGCACAAGTATAATGAACTCTGGCTGCACTTAGGAGAAGCTAAATATATGAAATACTGCTAAATTTAGCTCAAAAATATGGTATAGATGCAATATTTCACTTTCATGAGATAACTTTTCATTTGGTCAGCTTAACTTAAAAGATTGTTACTCTTTCTTTGCCTAAAGTAGTTAAAAACATTTTTTGCTTACTTTTTCAGTCATCACATGATTTACTGGCTTTACAGTGGTGGATAGGAACAGATAATTATATTGTACTTCCATTTTTGTCACTATTCTTTAGAGAAGTTTTCAGTTGCTTGGCAGTTCATACCACAATAAACTTTATGTCTTACTCATTGACCTTTTCTTAGTTTCTCATGGGTTTTGTTTAAGTTCTGTTGTCTCACTCCGTAATGAGAAAATAATTTGAGTAGTAGCGCCAGCTCTTTAATGAGTGTTGTATTTAAGCCAATTGTTCATCTTCGGTGTTGAAAGTTAAAGGTACTTTGAATAACTTAATTTTGGTCCTCTACCCCTCCTCTCATCTATGTCATGTGTCTCAGACTGCAGATACCACAGGATCCCATTTCATATCTGAAAATTTCATTATTCCCTTAATTTACTCTGTGCCTCATGTATCAGTATGTGTCCACAGGGTGATGTAAGTATGTCACATGTGGCAAATATTGCTTAGTGTGATTCATTGGAAAAGTTGTTTTAAAAAAAAATGTTATCAGCTAGAGGATGGAGACAGAAGCAGTCTTCTAATGGGAAAGATTTAACTTAGAGGTGATTGCCATGTGACATACTAAAGAAATAATTTTCATAAGAAATATTCCCCCCACAGCCAAAGAACAACCTGTAGATGAAAGTGTGATGCAATTGGAAGAATGTCATATGTTAGTTCATAAGAAATAAAGTGTGTGTACACACACCCACACCCACACCCACACCCACATCCACACCCACCATTTCAGTGGTTACATCAAAGCTTCCCAATTCAGAAAGGTGAATGCTATAATTCTGAGAAACTTTCAGCTGTGACAAAGAAACTGTCATTAAAAAAAACCCAAAAAACAACCCAAAACAAACCCCACCACAAGACTGTAGAAAAAGATATTCCAACAAGAAGCCCTGTGGCTCCCTGATCAGTTTCCTTTTGTTTTGCACAGAATATTTATTTTTTTCTTCTTTTTATATGCAGAAAGAAAAGGCTACATTTTCCTCTCATAAAACAAAGCAGAAGATTTCATAGTTCTGGGCATTTTAAACTGAATAGGCTTTAGAGATTTTTGGGAAATAAAACCATGTAAGTATGCTTTATTCTATCTTTATTCAACCAAAATGTCAGATATACAAAAAAAAACAAACCTTAACTGGTTTACTGGTTTCAAGCAGATATGAATGTTGATTATAATAACATTAAAATTACTGGTTTGTATAGTATTCCTTCATGGGAATAGTACAGTTATGATTAAGGGATTTTCAGGGTTTCTCTTCTTCCTGCATGCAGTTGCACTTGTGAAACTACTCTTCTCTCTGCCCACATAATTCATCCCTTACATTGGCTATTGGAGTTTATACCCCCAAAATACTGCCTTCCTTTAGTGGTTAAGTTTAAATGGGGTAATTTTTTCCAAGGCAGACACTTTAAACATTTCACCTAGGTCAGCTGCAGGCATGGTGATTACCCGAGAGCAATGCAGTAGGGTGTGGTGGGTTGACCTCAGCTGGACACCAGGTGCCCACCAAGCCACCCTATCACACTCTGAATTGGGTGGGAGAAATTAAGATGAAAAAAACCCACTTGTGGATCAAGATATAGGCAGTTTAATGAAGCAATAATGAAGGGTGCACATACAGAATTGAAGGAAAACAGAAGATGTTATTCTCTACTTCCCATCAGCAGGTGATGTTCTACCAGAACCTGGGAAGCAGGGCTGCAGTATGCATAGCATTTGCTCTAGAAGACAAATGTCATAAATAACGAATGCCTGCCACTCCCCCCCCCCCTCTTTTCTCTTAGCTTTTATACCTGAGCAGATGTCATAGGGTGTGGAATATCCCTTTGGTCAGTTTGGGTCAGCTGTCCTGGCTGTGTGCCCTCCGAGATCTCACCCACCCCCAGCCTAATGGGGGCGGGGGGAAGGCTGGAGGGGCAGCCTTGGTGCTGGGCGAGCGCTGCTCAGCAGCAGCCAAAACACCGGTGTGTTACCATCGCCTTTCCAGCTGCCAGTGCAGGCACAGCACCGTGAGGGATGCTGTGGGGCTCAGCCAGGCCCAATGCAAAGGGATACCAGCATTCTAGTGAAGGTCATGTTTACGTGCACAGAGAAGTGGCAGCAGTGGCAACTGTGTCTGGATACCATGGACTACTGTCCAGATTTTCAGTTCTGCTGAAACAGCACTGCTCTGTTTTGTCAAACAACTGAAAAAGGGAAAGCTTTGTATCTCCTTTTTGATCTGCTTTGTGCTAAGTGGTTCAAAGAATCTGATAAGAAAGACAACACTTTCTATGAGTTTCCTATGGTTTTGTAATACAATTCAGAATTATGGAAACATAGGACGTCTCAAGAGTGGAAGGGACCCATAATGATCATCAAGTACAACTCCCTGCTCCTTGCAGGACTACCTAAAACTAGGGCATACCAAGAGTGTCATCCAGATACTCCTTGAACTCTGACAGGCTTGGTAGCATGACCACTTCCCTGGGGAGCCTGTTCTGGTGCCTGATCACACTCTCAGTGACAAACCTTGTCCTAACGTCCCATTTGAACTTCTCCTCATGCAGTTTCATGCCCTTTCTTCGTGTTGTATCGCTGGTCACCAGAGGAAGAAGATCAGCACCTCCCCCTCTTCTGCCCCCCTTGAGGAGGCTGTAGGCTGCAGCGAGGTCACCCCTCAGCCTTCTCTTCCCCACGCTGAACAAGCCAAGTGACCTCAGACACTCTTTCTAACTCTTGCCTTCAAGGTTTTTCACCATCTTTGCCACCCTCCTCTGGGCACACTCTAATAGTTTAATGTCCTTCTTATAATAAGGCATTTAAAACAGTACACAGTGCTTGAGGTGGGGCTGCACCAGTGCCATTTAGAATGGGACAATAACCTCCCTTGGCGAGCTAGTTGTGCTGTGTTTGACACATCCCAGGACATGGTTGGCCCTTTTGGCTGCCAAGGGACACCGTTGACTCATATTCAAACTGCCATCAACGCAGACCCCCAGATCTCTTTCCACAGGGCTGCTCTCCAGCTATATGCAAAACCCTTTCTGCTCCTTACCCCCAGACTCACCAGCATCCAGTTTTCTGGATAAAGACATAATTAACAGGAGCTGTTACAGCATCACTGACAGTTAACAAATGTCACCAGAGTACTCATCAGTTATTTCAAGTGAAAGAACTCAGAGCTTCTTTGCCATGTACCAGTGGAAATACCTCTTTAGCTCAGCCTTTTTGCTCTAGGAATGATGATGGGGTAAACTGTGTGGTTTCCACTGCTGTATATCATCTGAAGCTGTAGTTCAAGGAACTTCAACATTCATTTACACCCCAGTATAGGAAATAATACCATGCATACCCACTGGAGTTTACAGATGAGGACATAGTGTAAGGGTGAGTAAGAGCTCAGACACAGCCCCTTTCTCGCTTTTCACAGTAGATGACTGACTGCTCCACCAAACCAAGATGGTAAACAACTTTATTGTTAAAGGCAATCCATTTAACTTATTACCAGAAAATGCATCAGTGTTTTCTTCACGGACCCCATGCTCATCATCTTTGACTCTTTTCCTCCCTCTGACCTGACCAATAAGAATGAGAAGTGGTTATTATTAGAGCAAACGCAGGAAGTATAAGAATTGTTTAATAGCTTTCTGTAAGAGTTTCCTATTAGTCTCTATGGAAATATTGCTTGGACAATGAGTCAAAAACCTTTGTAGTCTCAAATTACCTGTCAGCTATCAAAAAATGCTCTAACAGTATTTAACAATGTTCCTTTGCCTTTATGTAGGAATGCTTTTAATTAGATTTTAGTTGACATACGTATGGAAGCAGGTTGAATAAATAACAACTTCTGATGACTGTATTTACAAGTAAATTTTCACACAGATTGAAGTGTCTTATCTTCCAAGACACCTCATTCTATAAAAACTCCATTTCTTTCTGTCTGCTGAACTCTATAACAGCTCATAGACTTTCACCATGTAGTTATGATTATGAAAGACAATTTGCTGTGGCAGATATCTGAAAAGCACTGCCAGAGAACAAGCCTTTGAAAGTCACATTTTCCTCTGGAGAAATTCACTGAGTCATCATAATATGACAAGTGTGTGATTTCTTCTGGAAACCTAGTAGCTACTGTAAAACACTAAAATTATAGACCTCATTTCAATGAGATTGAGTGACACTGAAGGCTCTGAGAACAGAAAAGGTTTAAATGGCACAGACAGACAAGAATTAGAAAGTGGGAGGGAAATCCAGAAATAAGAAAAGCAGAAGAAAGTGAAAAAAAACCCAAAACCCAAACACACAAAACCCCCACAAAACCACCCAACTTGAAAGCAAAATCTGAAGCAAGACTGAACTGATGTATTTTCAATACTCCAGAGTGGAATGAAAAGAGTTTTATTATAATTCAGAACTAATTCTGTGTCACTCCTGAAAATATAAAAATTATAACAAATTCAAAATAGCACACACTGTCTTAAAAGGAAAAGATCTAGAGGTCAGCAGGTTAAATCTGTATCTCAGTTAAATATGATGAGTGTATTACGGCTCTTTTATCTTCTGTCCAACATAACTACCAAAAATTTATAAGAACTTGCAAACTAACACATACCTTAAAATAAATGTATTTCTTTTCATTGGAATTTTTTCATTTCTCTTCCAGCTGTTTTTAATGGAGAAATCAAGTAGTTCTTTAGCAAACGAGAGCATTTCTTTATTGCCTTAAACTTATTTTTTCTTTTTTCTGATCAACTTTTCTTAACTAGGAAACTATTGGTTTGTAAAATCCAGATCTCTGTTTCTTGCCTATGCAGCATTGCATTTCTCTTATTTATTCAAATGGCTAAGAAGGAAAAGTTGCTTTAACAAGAAGGTCACATGAAACTTACTTCAAGGACTGGAGCTTTGCTCGTGAATATGGAATAAGAAGTGGTATTTTCCCCATTTTATTTAGCTATGCAAAGGCTATCTCTCCCAGGTGACCTGACACAGACCCAGTCAACACCATCCATAATGAAAATCAATGGCACCAAGTCACTAAACAATTACTCTATCTTCTTTAAAAATGCACAAGTCTTCAAAAAAACAGGGATTCAGAGACTGATTAATTTGCCATTTGCCTGGGAGATCGCACAAGTTGCATTATTCAAGAAGTTGCCTTGTCTTCTCATCCTCAAAGGATGGACCAAGATCAAAGTCTCAAAGATTGTTGTGCCCCCTGAAAAAAATATGGTGACTCTATGATGGGAAATACAGATTTGAACCATGGCTGTTTTGTAAATGCCTGTTTGTGTAGGTTCCTGATGAGCATTGTTTTTCTGCATACATAAATCACATTAAAGTAGTTTTACAAGCCCCTAAATTTGAATTGCTATTGAAGAAGTCTTTTTATACAGTAATTTAAGTGTAAACGCGGAAAAATACCAATTTAAAAATGTTTAGAAATTACAACCAATTCAGACTAGGACCAGACATGAAAGGACCATTGTAAGGCTGATATTTTTCCAATGTGTTTTTAAACATTGGGTATCCTAATGGGGCTTATGTTTTTTGTAGGCTCCTAAAAAATTCTAAAATCTAAACCAATTCATGACTTCATATTTTCATCACAATCTACCATATGGGGATACTGAATAATTCTTCATTTCACAAAAGATCATCTGAAGTTTCTGCTATAGTACACAACAGGTATCTGGAGGAAGCTGTATACATAAGGTGATCAGAGTACTGTATGCAAAACCTTTGTGTCAGTTCCTTCTGCCTAAATACAAAACTAATTCCTGAACTTATTGTTCAGAATTAATGCATTGTATTCAGAAAAGCGCTACACTGCTTTCAGCAAAATTACTTCACAAGACAAAGAAACGTTGTGACAGAGAAAGAGTTTCAAAATGGAGAAAGACTTTTTAACCTGGCCTGTATTAACAGAACAGGGAACAATGGTTTTAAACTGAAAGAGGATAGATTTAGATTGGATATAGGGAAGAAATTTTTTATGGTGAGGGTGGTGAGGCACTGAAACAGGTAGGTTAAAGAAACTGTGGATGTCCCATCCCTGGAAGCATTCAAAGTCAGGTTGGACAGGGCTTTGATTTAGTATAAGATGTCTGGACCCATGGCAGGGGGGTTAGACAGTTGACCTTTAGTTATCCCTTCCAACCAGAACTATTCCCTGACTTTATGTTTTTATGATTTTTCAAGTTATTTTGACACCCTTGTCACAGGAATAAAGAGGTCCACTAACACTTTGTAATGACAATGATGTAAGCAGTTCCAGTACCAAAATATTTTCAATATAAAAGTAAAGAATCAATAAATGATTTTGGATATGGCTTTTAAATGGAAAGAGTTCAACGCAGAGCAGGAAAAAGTTGCTCTGATTTTGCCATGTTGCTGAGCCTGCACAGCAACAACAGCTATAGCTTGCCGTATTTGTTTCAGAAGAATATGATGAGTCTAAGTAGACAGGAAGAAGTACATGAAATAATAAACGATAGATTATATTTGTGTATATGTGTGTATGTATATGCATACATTTTACATACATATGTATATTGCAAATACGTGTGTGTGTATATATATATAAACATTAATATTTTCCTCTATATAGTTATTTCATTCCTTTTTATTCAATTCTTCCCAAAGCCATATTGCGTCTTAAACCAGCTCATGTCATTTATAAAAAATTAGAAAATCACTTCTACTATTCTATCATACTAAAAGTCATTCCTGTGTTTAAAAGTTTTTACGTTATAGCCTGGATACTAGCCCCAGTCATCACAGAAACATGTATATGAATGAGCTTCTGGTTTTGTTTCTGAGATGATTATTTCTGCCTTTCAACAGATGTGCAGTTCAATTTTCAGTGACCTTTTCTGCTGGAAAGTTTTTGTAACCATTACAAAAGCAACACTTATGTGATCTAATTTCTGTAATGTCTAACTAATTTATTTCAGATTCATTATCATGGAAATAGGTATGGGTCCTGCAATATTGTTGGCTGTGGCTGAAACCACAGGATTAGGTTACACACACACTGATGCACAGTAACAATTAAATCTCATGTACACTGGTAGTGAGAAATCAAAATAACTGGTCACCATGATACAGCATTACCAGAGACACCAGAGTCCTGATGCTGGACGGTATTCATGCACCTAAGAGCATTGATCTTGCACCATCCAACTCCATTATTAAATCAATGGGAACTGCCTGATGCTCAAGGCTTTTGTAAAATCAAGCTGTCAATTCAGGGACATAAATATAGATTTAGAAATCAGACTTTAGACACCTGTTTTTTTAAAAAGCTTGACCCTGGGACACCAACACAGCAGTATTAGAGGTCATGTGCAAATCAAAGAACATTGACAAGAATGCTATTTTGGGCATAGATTTTAAAGATTGACTCCAAAGTGTTAGGAAATTACAAGTCGTAATGTAGATTCTCTCCTAAATCAATTTGTTTGTGGTTCATATTATTAGTACAACCACTTGATATGACAGTGAATGTAACTTTGAAAATAAAGGCATTTCTTCTTTGCTTTCAGGAAGTCATAGTAGCAGATATTTTTTTTCTTTTTTCTTTTTTTTCTTCTTTTTTTTCTGGAGTCAGTTTGAGTGAGTACTCTTGATATTTTCTTCAGTCAAGATTAACACTGCCAAAAACCAAGAACCATTGTTTCTCTGAAGCTGTATTAAATAATTCATGTAGCAAAAGAAACTTAAAGTCTTCGCTCAGACTAATAATAAAAAATTCCTTAGATAGTTGCATTTTGTCTAGCTGATTTTTCCAGACTGCTGAATAGACCAAGGAAGAGCTATGCAGGAACAGTGGTGACATACAACTTTGTAGTGGTAGTGTAAAAGCCTTAAGTACAATGATACTGCAGGACTAATCCTGTAAAACTGGTGGAGCCCAGAACTAAAGCCAGATGTCTTACCAGGAGTGACTGAGGGGCCTGGGGCTGTTTAGTGTGGAGAAAAGGAGGCTCAGGGGAGACCTTATGTCTCTCTACAGCTACTGAAGGGAGGTTATAGACAGGTGGGTGTCAATTTCTTTTCCCAGGTAACAAGTGACAGGACAAGAGGAAATGGCCTCAAATTGCACCAAGCAAGGTTTAGATTGGAAATTAGGAAAAATTTCTGCACCAAAAGGGTGGTCGAGCATTGGAACAGGCTGCCCAGGCAAATGGTTGAGTCACCATCCCTGGAGGTGTTTAAAAGGTAAAGATGAGTGGATGTGGCACTTATGGACATGGTTTAGAGGTGGACTTGGCAGTGTTACATTAATGGTTGAAACAGATGATCTTAAGGGTCTTTTCCAACCTAAATGATTCTATGATTCTATTTACTGCATACCTAGATGAGTGGGATTTTTTCCTTTGATGCTGGTTACATGCACATTTTTCCAGGGAAGTGCCTGTGACTGGAAGACTTTTTTTACAGCAATTATGCTTACTCTTTAATTTTGCTTATATAGAAAACAATGTCTGGGCCAGTGAGAAAGAAATCAGATTTGATCCTAATGTAGGTTTAGGGCTGGGCAAATAAAACAACAGAATTCTGTACAGATTCTTCTGTATTTCAGAACTTCTTTTCGTTGAAGGAAGAGAAATACTGTATCTAGTCTCAGCTAGCTGGACTGAAGAGAGGGAAAACAGTCTTGCCTTTGAGACACATAACTGGGCTCATGTAGTGGGGAGTTGCTGGCTTTACCATTTTGCCCCCTCAGCATGGATCTAGCTTCTGTGCCTGAGCTCTCACTTGCATTGTCCCTCTCCAATGGCTTGTTTTAACTCTACAGGGCCTAAAGCTGAAAGAATACACACACACAAACACACACACACACATGCCAGCTTTAAAAGCTGAGTTGTCCCATGTGATTATGCTCAGACATTGATGCAGAAAACATTTCACAATGTGCATAACTTTCTGAAAATGCAAGGTGCACTTCCAGGCAGGCAGGCACTGAGGTCTCAGTGCTGGCATCCAGGCACTCATCCTGGACACAGTCTGGCAATGGGAAAATGTATCCCTGCACGCATCCTGCAACCCTTGTCTCCAGCCTCTCCCGCACACTGTTCCTGTCCACACAGCCGAGCGTCCCCGCCGGCTGTGCGGAGGAACAGGGCATGCTCCGGCTCCTGCTGCTGGACGGGTAGCAGGCACAGCATGCATGGCACTACACACTGCAGGCTCTCTATTGTCATGCGTTCATGCAATGTCCAACACAATCTTTACAGATTTGTTTACTCAGTTATTTACAGAATATCCCCCATTATCCATATTCTGCTTTATACTTCTCACTTCATAGCATTTTAACATTTTTTTTTTCCATTCTGAAGTACTAACACAAATAAATACTACTAAGGTTATTTGCAGACATTACAACGTGTATTCATACTGTGTTTTTTTAATGTATCTGAGTCAAATAATTTACATTAAGTTTAAAATGTTACTCTAAATACAATCCAATCTTTTTAGCTCTATGCTACACAGCAATATCACTGTAATATTATGAAGTCACCTTAGTTATAAATGCTTTTCTACCTCTTGGACAGAAGAACTAATTAAAAATAAAATTAATAATTAAAAGTTCCAAGCCTGTCAATAAAAATACAGAATCAATGCAGTCTGAAACATTAGCAAAACAGTATAAATGTCATAGATACTCTAGAAGTTCTACTTTAATTCCAGATTGATTAAAAATTGGAAAGAATTAAAATTGTCCTTTCTAAGGGATCTATGCATTTCAGTGCAGATATAACTTTTAATCAAGATTTTCCCAGATTTTGTTTATGCAATTCTACTATAGACCAATAATTTTCATTAAAATGTAAAGGTCCTGTCATGAAAGCACAATAACTTCACAGTCCTGTGTTTCAGCAATTCAGGATACTGCCTTTATTTATTTTCCCTTGGCAGGTGGTGATTTTGAAGATTTTTTTTCTTCAGTTAAAACATGCAAATAATAAGTATCTCATTTCTGTCTTCATTTGCCTATCTGTGTTCTTTAAAATTTGGGGGCAATAGAGCTTGATAAGGTAAAAGAAAAAGACTGAACTTTGTATGGACATTAACATTTTTTGGGTGGTGATCTGAAACCTGGAAAATTGAAAGTACTAAAAATATGGATAGTTTTGGGGAAACAAAGGTGGTGTAAAACAGCTTTAGAGTTCTTGAATTTTTTTTCTCATAGTTCATAAGAAGCACATAGAATGAGATCCTTTTGTAATTTACATGATGGGGAAGGCTAACTGATGTTACTCAATGAAGGCCTGTAAATGCGACTTCAAAACGTAAAAAACTTAAAAATATTTCAGACTTTAAAAAATAATCTTTCTGGGTGCTACGTAGATTTGCTTAGCTATAACAAAATAGACTGCTGCTGTGTAGCTGGGTTGAACTGAACTGAAATGATTAGACTCCAGGCTGTAGATCTTTGCCCTGCTTTGCATTGACGATACTATTTCCCGGAATTATAATTTGTAGCTCAGTATCCCAAGACAACAGTGCCTGCACTTGCTCATTTCATATCTTTTATGGCCCTAACGCAGACCACTACCTCTTTGCTTAAGAAGGAGATTTCTTGCAACTGTAATGTTTATAACCACAAATACATTGTCAGTTAACAAAGAATAAATAGCAAGATACAGTAGTCCATAATGCTATGAACTAGTCATTTTTTAGTAACCAGCCCTTTACAAATATGAATACAGACAAATAAGTATCCTTTTAAGAAATCCTTATATTGCCCTTTCCTTTTGTAAAATACGTCAACATGCTTCTTAACGCTAAGCTTCTAAGCATCCCTAAAATAAAAGTAATAAAGCAATATTGTAGCAGAAATTACAATTAACATATATTTTAGACTTCTGTAGTGAGTCATTACATTACAAAATGTCTTTATGCTGTTTAAGATAGCAGGACTGGCAGGGGCTAAGAGTTGCTATGACCCATGCCTGAAGGAGACTTTACAGTCCAGACTATGTTTAGTAGGTGGATCCTATTCTTTATAGGACTGTAAATATGTCATTTATTTCACAGAATTTCCCGATCCATTTCACATCATCTGTAGATGTGATACAGCAATCTAGGATTATCAAAAACATTGGTGGCATTCCCTGGCTTTTCCTTTCTTCCCTTGAAATCATCCCCCATGAGCCACAGTGCAGGCTGACCTATGCACCCCTCTGAAGGTGGAAAGGAAATCGATGCCCTGTTGACCCCTTTGCTCATGCTGCCCGAGTCGTCCAGAAATGTAGGAAGAGGAGTGGCTCTGTCTCAGCCTTTTTCTCTTTCACTAGAGTAGAGCACTGAAGGAAAACAAGCAAAAACATCCCTCTGCTGACCCCTTAACTGCTCAGAGTGAGGTGAGATAGAGACAGCAGCAGTACGTGCCATATATGCAAACTGTGTGTCACAAACCCACCGAAAAAGGAAGCTGCAGGAGGAGAATTTTTATTTGAGGAAACAATCTCTCCCTGGGTTACTCAAGGGTTCATTCAGCTTTTGCTCAGCCCTTTGTCCTAGGCTGTGCCTGAAGTCTCAAGCTGGTTCACAAGTAGTTCCCTAAAAGCTATTATGGTGTGTCATTCCAGTTAACTCTCAGGATAATTCTGCAAATAAATGAGATTTCATAGGTGTGATTCTGTATCAAAGAGGTTTATTCTAATACAGTAGCAATAAATGTCTGGTTCTTTAAATGCAAGGTTTCCAGAAGTGGTTTTATTTTATGGTCCAGCTTTTCATCTCCATCATATCAATCTCTAGGCATGAAAAAAACAAATCCAAAATGTCTACTAAAATGACAGCCTGCCTGCCCCTGACTGTGGAGCTTCTGAAATCATGCTGAGCATCTCATTAAAGAACTCTCAATTATGGTTGGCTTTCTGCCTGAAACTTGCATGTGAAGGGTGATTGCTAGCCTCAAGGAACTACCTTTGTCTTTTACCCTTGAAAATGACAGCCTCTGAAGCGAGAGCTTTACAAACTGTCCATGCTTATAGAGTAGGCCAAAGTCTTCTCTTCAGTGGTTAAGTCCAATATCTAGAGGAGTACTTACAGCCAGAGGATGAAGAAAGGGGAATGTAGGAGAAAGTAATTCCGATGCCTATAGGACTGAAAATGGATCGTTGCAATCATTGTTACTACCTTGGCCCTAGGTTTCTCTTCCAGCAAAGGAAAGAGCAACATTCACCTGACCCCTTCCAAAATGCAAAAAAAACATGAGCCACCTCACAGCAAAATGCTATCATTTTTTTGGCTTACCACCCAAACTGTAAACAATTCTCACCAACAGCAGCAGCAGGCTTCTGCTGAGTGCAGCATAGGATTTGTCAACTCCTGTTGGCAAACATGTGTGGGGTGCAGGGATTCTGCACCACTCATGTCAGCATGCCTGCTGATTTCACTGGTGCCTCTTACAGGAGGAAGGCAAACAATGACACAGATTGCAATTTTCCCTGGATTTTTTGTTTGTTTGTTTGTTTTGGTTTTTTTGACGTTTGCCTTTTGCAGAAGGACAAAATATCTTCTTTTCAAAACTTTTTTCATCTTTTTCTTTCATTACATTACATAAACACATTTTATTATGAGCACAATCTCATGTAAAGGGGCAAATCATAACAGACTGCGGTTACTATTCCTCTTAGTAAAAAGCAGTTGTTCTAGTGTCAGATGGCTTTCTAATAAAATGATTGCACTAGTGCCCCTGTCAGGAGAATATGTATATAATATTAACAGGTGCAGGTTTTTTCCTTTGCTTATGCACAGGAACAATATGAATTAATTGTAAAATGCATAAAAGATATAGTCTTGAAAATTAAGAATGATTTAATGGAAAATAAAATGGACTGAACATTATTGAATATTAGTACTACATTAACATTGCATTGGTGCTAAACAGTGTAAAAGTTATACAACATCCAAGGAGAAGCAAGGAATTGCATTTTTTATTTGATTTTACCAGCACCCTTTCCACTGTAAATACTACAATTTAAAACACATACATGAATTGCAATGAGAATGTAAAACTAGATTTGCAGATATTACTGCTGCATTATAATTTTAAATAAAACTGGTTTACTGTCAGTGAAAGTATTTTGAATATTGAAAATAATTTTAATTTCAAAATTACTTGTACTTTAAAACTCAGTGAATTAAAGCTGAGACATGAAAACTTAATTCTGTTGCATGTATTTTTACTTAAAATATTTGTTGCAAAAATATGCATAAATAGACATTAGAACACTCTAGCTATTTGTTATATATGTTATGATTTTGTCCAATATAAACTGTGCCCATTTGGTCTCTGGTAAATGTTTTCATTCTTTTCCTTCAATAAAAAATATATCCCTTTTCAAAATAATTAAACGGAGATGTTTTGATTTTAAATAAACATTTAAAAGGATACATTTAACAGTTTTTACACACTACAAACCACAAACTGGATTAAGGACAAACAGGTCATTTAGTGCATTTCCCATGGATCTATCTTTCCAGCAATTTCAAAATAAATTTATGAGGGGGTCTTGTTACTGGGGTTTTGTGGTTTTGTTTTGTTTGGGTTTACTCTGAACTAGTTTAAAACACAGTACATTTGAATGTTAAAATGGTTTTAAGGAAGATTAATATCTTCCTTATTAATAAGGAAGAGAAGATGCTTCTACCTTTGATTTGTGGAAAAATGTATTCGTAAAAACTGATTGTTTTTTCTTTTAGAATGCCCTTGATTTTTTGCTTTGTTTTTTGTTGGGTTGGTTTTTTTTTTAAATGGCTTCTGATAATAATCTGTAAGACATTGTTAGGAAAAAAAGTTCACCTCATCAGATATTCTGTGAGAAATACAAAACCCTTTTTCTGATAAATCAGCTCTATTCTCAAAGTGACAATTCTTACTTCAAGTTCCAGGCTGTACCGCAGCTCATAAATTTGGGGAACAGAAGAAAGAGCAGAAAAAGACCTCAGAATGCAAACTCTAGGAAAAAAAAACATTATATATTCTCTAATGATGCTTAAGGACAAAAAGTTTTGTTCTAATGTTTAGTTTCTTTTACTTCATTTGTGCTTGTATTCTTTCTTCAAGTCCCTATTAGCTATTGTCATTGACTTTAATGAAACTTCTCAGGAGAAAATAAAAAACACAGAAACCTCTTCTGCTGAGCTCAGCCAGCCAGCAAGCAGCCTGTGCCTTTAGCAGATGTTTCTGCTTTAAAATTAAGATCGCTAAAACTTTAGGTACTTGTTTTAAAGACTGCTCTGGGTGCAAATGTCACTTCAGAAAAGCAGAAGCATTTTCTGCCTGATGCCCAAAACAAAGTATTAACCTTCATGGCAATATCACATTTTGGATATCTTGGACTGTGAGCAACCAAACAGATTTATAAAGTCATGATGCTAATGTCTGACTGTTGCACAAAGAGGGGGTCTCCATCAGGCCAGCCCTGAGCGCTGCCACATGCCTCTGGTCCTTGTGGACCAGGAGACCAGGGACATTCCCTGGGCACGTTGCTTGAGCAGCTTTGGTATTCACAAGGATGCAGTGCAGCGGTGTGGTCTGGGATGGTTTGTGCTTCTGCCTCTGCCTCCAGCAGTTAGTTTTGTTCCACATGTTGATCATTGTTAGGTATTTGGGATCCACAGTTATCAAATGGAGTTGGGTGGCTAAATGCCACTGAGGATCTGTGGCTTCGTCTCCTTGTGTCTGTGTTGTTCCACCTATAAAATGGGAAAAATACTTTTTGAGGAAAAACAGTTGCTATCAACTATGAGACACAAGATAAGAACAATGAACTACCATTGCACAATCAAGCTCCAACAGCTGATTTCCCTCTCTTATCAGTAACAGAAGCTCTTTCCTCTACTTTCTCATAAAGCTCACGATGCCAGAAGCCCCACACACTTTATTTAAGATACAGTTCTTTCGGTTTCACCATTGAGTATGTATGTACGTACCCTTTGCCCTGTTCAGCTCAGTGACATAGCAAGGCAGCCCTCGGAGAGTTTTTATTAGAAATAAATCATTGATCTGTTTGATTCTATGATCCCTGAGAGCACAGAGGAATTTTCTTCTGGTATTTCAAATAAGGAGCAGGGATTTGTTTCTAATGATTTCACTGGGAAAGATAGAAGAAAGAAGAAAGGTTTCTTTTTGACACAGAGCTTACAGACTTGATTAATTTTAGTGGGATTCCTTTAAAAATCAAAAATATTCATGATTACTTTTCTGGGTTGGGTCTGTATTTTAGTTTTTAGGAAGTGAAAGAAAACAGGATCAAATGGGCAAAGCACCCAGAATAAAAGATACTGGGTCAAATGCCTAGAATAATTTTTAGTTATCTAATTTTAAAATTCTCAATCTTCAGTTAGCACCAACAGGAATGTTTCAGGAAAGGTCCCTTATTCTCTTTCTCTTCTCATTTGGTCTCCAGCAGATAGCAAATCCTTTTGGTAAACAGCAAGTTCTAGAACATAATTTAGAACATTTAAAAACAGGAGGATTCTTCTTATGAAACCTACCAGCACCTGAACAGCATACAAAATGCAGAAACTATGTAGTAAATAAAGCTTGGAAGTTTCCTTAGTGAAAAGAAAGGACATCAAAGCTCCCACCCAACACATGATAAGAGCCAGTCATGTAATGAGAACAAAGGTGAACTTCTGCAGTGAAGCATCCATGACTTGGTTTTGTGCCATGTTTTCACATCCTCTTTTTAACCATGTACATTGCTTTCCTTCATCTTCTCTCACTGTCTTGTAATTCAGAGAAAATTTTCATTAAATTGTACTACAAATACAAAAATACCTTTAAAGAGTCTTGAAAGAGCAGGGTTTTTTAACAGCAGTAATATTCCTCCAACAGAAAAAGATGGGTATGTCAGAGAAAAGGACCAATTTAAAAGTATGGTCTACCATCAATTTTCATACTGTATAACAGCGTGATTGTACAGCACCACCACAGTCATTTTATTTTCCATAAAATAACATCATATGTTAATTCTGGGATAATTTTTCCTCTTTTTTTTTTTTTTTTTTTTTTTTAAATTGTTGTAAAAAAGGGAAGTGAATTTTCCTTTCTTTTTTCTCAGAGGATTGTTTAGTAGGCAAGATGTGACTGAGAAAGGCACTAATTAGGTGGTAATACTAGGCACAACCATAATTCAGTTCCTACTGAGCCAAGGAACTGATATGCACTTAAATACAACTGAAAATTAATGTGACTTTAGGTGAGTTTAGGGATACGATTATTCATACCCTTAGAGTTAAGACATATAAGTCACAAAAAATTGTGAGCAGTACTTTTCAATGCACTCATACTTTTTAGTGTTTTATTCTGTTGTTAGAGCTTGCTTGCTATTTCTTTCACATCTGTGAACAATCCAAACAGCAGCAGCAGCACACAAAGCAGTATCTTGGCAATGCTCTCTGTTCTTAACTACAGATGGGGAAATGCAGCAAGAAGTACCTACAGACTTTTTCATTTTCTCACAGAGGGCAAATATTTCTTGCCAGAGTAGTCATCCAAGGGCTGAATGGGTAATGAAATACTTAGAACACTATCTTTTACTGATTGTTTTAGTAAGTGTTTGCTTGAAGGTTTATGCATACACAAAACACGACAATATTCTCTTATTTAGAACTTTGACAGCAGAATGTAATCACATCACTTGCACAGCAAATTGCAAGCAGTTGAATGGATCTGCAGCTTTGTTAGGGACAGGGAAGAATATGCCAAATAAGGTAATATTTATATTTTTATATAAGCAATTCAAAGGGATGCTGAATTTTCTAAACTATCCACCAAATTAATTGCATGAAAGTCCAAGGTTAGGCTCACACCTTGGATTCAGATCTCAAAATCATCAAATTAATTTCTTTCACCAGTACTGAGATTATGGAGTATGTCTGTGGATAACTGCAACTCTTTTAAAAGAATATTTCAGATCTGGTCTCTGTATTATTTTAGTAGCACTGTTGGGTCCTTCTGTTGTTCCTCTCCACCCCATTTCATCTATGAAGAACTGGAAAGAAAATTTCAGTTAGTAAATCATCTCAGTACTAAGTATTTCCCTAAATAACTAGAAGTTACACAAAAATAGAAACAAAGAAGTATATGGGAGGTGGAGCAAACAAAGAAGGTATGACCATAAAAGAACATAGCAGCTTCCATAAGAAGGTTGAATCTTCATTTTTTCAGTTGTTTTAGGATATAATCACTGCAAACATTTTTGCCATAGGCACTTTGTCATACTTCAAATGTTGAAAACTATTTTTTTGTATTAAAATCTTTTTAAGGCACTGCTGAAGGTCTGGATTTAAACACTATAGTTGAGTGCAGATCTGTGTCTTTCTCATGTGTTTCTAATGACTCTAGCAGTTTTAACATTAAGTGAAATTAAAAAGAACCTAAAAATTTGTGGAAGAAGCATTCAATGGATGGGTATACTATAGAATGATAATCTATGGTATTCAATCAATAATGTAGTACAGAATAATACAGAAAGCATGGAATGGTAGTTCATAGTGTTAAAAAAAGCACCAAAAAAAGGTCTTTCAAATAAACATTATGTGTCTGTTAACAGTTCCATTTAATACAGAGTTTTTAAAAATTAAAAAAAATAATCTTTTTTATCCATGCTGATTAATTACAATAGTAGTATCACAACATGTTGCTTGCTTTCACTGTGAGCACCTCTGCAATCTTCCCATGAATGGGAAGCAAATTTAATTATACAGTAGACGGAGCTATGGTTACACTTTGAAAGTGTTGCTCTGAATGTTGGGTAGCCCCACCTGTGAAGCTGGTCTAAATGTTCTTGCCCCAGAACAAGGCAGACATTGCTTTATGGCCTCTTTATAAAGTTGGACTCTGGGTTATTTTCACCAGAGTAACATTTTTTTTTTTTTCTTTTAATACACTAAAATCAGTAGGAAAAGAGAAAAAAAACAGAATCTAGAGAAAGAAAATTAAACTTCCCCCCGACCCCGACCCTAAATGATGAGTGCTAATAACCATTCCCCTTAATAAACCCTCACTGCCATCTGGCTGATAAGGCAGACACTTACTCCCAGACTGTTTTATCCCATGTTTGAAACTCACCAGTGCCCCCCAGGGCCAGCAGCTTTTCTAGTCTGAAATATTTAAAGTCCTCGTTTGTTCTTAGAAGGTGGTATGGTACTGAATTTTCTTCTTGTCTTGGTAGTTGCTTCACTACTGGAGCCTTTACAGCTGTGTAGACAGAATCTTAGAGGGGTGCAGAAGAGCCTAAAATTAAGCAAGAGTTATTTTTACCCCTGTTTATTAATTCATGCAGCTTTTTTATTTTCTTTTTCATCCTGTTGGGCAGCCCCCTCCAAACTTAAATAACTGCAACCTTCGGCTTTCTGTCTTGCTTTGATGCTGTGGCATGCTTATACAGCTAACCCCTTGAAGAAGGCCTCCCAATGGATATCACAAATAAATTTTTTACTCCCTAGCAATATTATAGATGTGAAGACAGGGGTTGAAAGTCTCTTGTAGACATCTTAGATCTGCCATAAAGTAAATACTGCAAATACTGCAAAATAGGCCCTTTCATCAAGAGAGGAAATTTCAGTTCAAAGAATAAAGGTTTCATATCTAGTTTAAGTGTGCGTGAACAGCTAGCTGGCACTGTTATTTAAAATCAATGGATCTCCTTTTCTTTTACTTTTTTCCTGTGAAAAGCAACTAGTTTTATTTGATGGCTTCACCTTCCAGATGAGAGGAAAAATGTACTTTTTTTTTCTGTAAAACATTTTTTTAAAAAATACAGTAACAGACTTCCACTCTATTCTCTAATTTTATTGCCCAGAAAAGCACCTGGATTATTCTACATATAATTATCAGTGTAATCAGATTTATTTTAAACCTCTCAGACCTAACATGAGAATAGAGGTTCCTACAGAAATATTTCTAGAAAATTAAATCTACTTCTCTGACACTTTGTCATAGCAGGAGTCAGAAATTAGGCTGTGTTTGCTCTGGGTTTTTTGGTTTTGGTTTTTTTTTTTTTTCCTAAGGAAAAAGGAAAATTTTGTCTAGTCACATTCCAAAAGGTTAGTAATACCAGTAGAAACATGCTTTTTCTATTTACTGCACCAAGTTAAATACTTGTAATTGTGTTTATTTTGCTATGTTTTGTTTATTTTTGTGACATATGCAATTTGCTTAAGCTGCACTTCTGTGCTCATATGTTTATAAACCTGCATGAATTAATGGTAGGTTTATAGTGTCAGCTGTATACCTGACAAACACCACCAACCACAGGGATGAAAGTGGAAAGAAATTGCATGACCTATTACTTCTGAAACTATTCTATTGTATCGAAAATAAAAATAGTAAGAATCTCCTCCAAACACTTTGTGTTACTTTTAGTCACAGGGGTAGGAATGCCTTTTCACCCTATTCCTTAGCCCTTATGTTTTCTTTATTTAACACATGCAGACTTTTTTTTTGTTAGATGTCTTTATCTAAGTGCGTTTATGAAAGACAATTTACTGGTTCCTCACTCTTGCTCTATAATTTGTGCATTATATAATTTTCATCATCAGCTTTGTACCCTAAAGCAAAAGTTAAACTCAGCTGCAAATGTAGATATCTTTCTGCTCTCTGAATCTTGAATGCCTTCTGTGGGTCACAAACCTTGGGTTTGGAGTTTAAAGAAGGTAAGGATTAAAAACTCCAGACAAGTTTTCTGGAGGACTTGGGATGGTGAAACTCTTGAAAACCTGCTGTACCTTTCCTAAGGTTTGCCCCATAAGAGCCTAGTAATATGCAGAACTTTCATCTGCTTTCTAGGACCCTTCTGGGGAGGAATGGAGAATCCCAGTAAGATTCTAGAAACTAAAATGAAGACTGTGAAATAGTTGACAATCACTGATGACAATCTGTTGCCTTCTGTAAGTTGTTTTTTCCCCTCAGATAAAGTCTGAGCTTGCCTGTTTAGTATCTTAATGCACATATAGGCCTTCTCTGTTTCCAGATTTCCTTCTTGCAGACTCACTTGCCTGCAGAAATGTCTGAAGAGGCAAAACCTTTTCACTATCCTCAATCATCAGTTCTAACCTCTCTTCAAAAGCTAATCTTTCTCCTTTTCCTTTTATCAGATTATTCTACTTTCTCATTTTTCAAATCCCAGGCAAGTTTTCCTTTACATGTACTACCACCTGAAATTCATCTTTTTAACTGTCAATGTCATGAGCTGTCATTTGTTATCTCAATCCAAAGTACATTGCTCCTGCATTCATGCAGCCTGCTACTACTTTCCCTTAGTTACCGGGTTTGATCTCAAATTTAGTGTATACTAACATTGTCACTCTGTTGTTTGAATGGTGCCATTGATTTAGTTTTGAAGAAAAAGTGTATTGTTCTATGTACACTGAAAAAAACCAATTCCTTTGTAAAGACTGGGATCATGAATGAAAGTCTCTCTAAAACCAGGATGTCTATTTTACATTACATTAATTTGCATAGTGTAGGGTGTTAGAAAGCTTTATTGGAATACTGGCATGGAATCAGTTTATCTTACAGTTTTGATGTAGCTTTTTCACACGTGAAGATTTACTATGTCTGTAACAGAGAGACAGTAACTACAAACATTTAAAGTTGCTAAATGAGGATTAAAGGAATGGACTGAGGTAGCATTAAAGTACCCTGCACCCCCAGTTGTGCTCCTACTCAGTGGGAGATAGATCCTTACACCAGCATAGGTCCAGAAGCCCCTGGAGCTGCAGGAATTTAGGCAAGCTGAAGTTGGAGCCCTGGACTAGTAAATAATAGGCTAGTAAAGACAGAAATAATGGAAAGCAAAATTAATGTATTTTTTAAAAAAGTTTGCCTTTTGCGATTTATTATTCTTGTTGTACTGAAGTGAAACTAATAACAGACAATCTGAAAAGGCGGAAGGGCATTCTGACTGGCAGGAAAAATTATTCTGGATCATGGGCCCAGAGCTAAAACACAGCCTGACTGTGCTGCTGAAAGAGGGGCTTTTTCCATTCATGAGAACATACACAGTACACAGTCATAATAACCAGGATACATCAAAGTTAAGCCATCTTCTATAACAGAAACAAGTACATTAGATCAAGCTATAGCTGTAGTAACTGTTACTCAGTGTAGTGTATCTTTGTAGCTGGCTGCTACTGTATATTATGAAATAGATTATAAGAAGATCAGACAACGCTTCCTCTGATTTTGGGACTCCTTGGGACAAAAGTTGCATTAACATCTTCAAAAGCCCTGCTATACACTTTTCCCATTAATTCCTCTGATATATTGTTGGCATCATACTAAACATAACAGTAATAACTTCTTTGGTTTCATTGGTCATTCAGTTTTAAAACTGATTCTTTAAAAAAATAAACCTAGTATCTGATCATATGATATTATAGTTTTGACTGAATTCTATGCCATAAAATATGTTGGAAAAGTATGCATGATCAGTATTTTAAAGACAGTAAGAGTAATCTCTCAAGTAAAGAATTTTATCCAATCTCCATCTGCTTCAGTCTGGGAAATCAGTCTTGTGAGATTAGCAGCACTGAGGAATAGCTAGCTACCTTGATATAAATGTTTATAAACTGTTGGTTCTATGCTCTGGTGATTTGTCTACTTCTGTACATTTATGGAGATGTAGTAACCCAAAGTCATTGGTAACAGACTTCTTCAAGAACAAATGTTACTGGAGCTCTACACAAACATCCTCTGATGTGTCATCTTCACTGCTCATTCCTTCCTCAAAAAAAAAAAAAAAAAAAAAAAAAAAAAAAAAAAAAAAGAGCTTGCAAGGCAAAACAACCTCATATGAGGTTTAAAGTCAGATTTTTTTTCCCCACAATTTCTGCAAGAATATTTCAAGTTGCAACAAAATGCAACAGGTTGGGAAAATCTAAACCAGTCAGTTAACAACAGTTACTGCTGCTTTTAGCAACAGCTTTCAACTCCTTTTTATTCCTGCATCTACCTAAAATAGTTATCAACTGCATTGCACAAATCTTTGGCTAAAACTCTAGCTCAGTACTGGCACAGCAACCAAAAATTGATATTTTCTGCATCTCAAGGTCATCTTCACATTATCTTAAAAAATATACTGCACTGCACTGTCCATCCATTCCCTGATTTATTGAATACATTTTCATACTATTTTAAAGTGAATGTATCAGTTAATAGCCTTCTGGATGATCTGAGTTATTCAGAGCAGTATTTTTCAACACTGTTTCTAAGGAAAGTGGACTCACAATTCCCAAGTTCTAGAATCAGAATTACTGATTGCACACTGAAAAGTCACTTTATAGAAGGTAAAAAATAACTAGAAGAAAAAGTCAAGTTATTTAAAACAAATATGAACATAGTTTCTTGCTTTACTTATCACAAACAGGCAATTCTATATGTTCCTTGAAAATAATACTTAAATAAGTTGATCTGTATTATGGAAGCTAGAAGATATAATTGGTCTCAGCTCACCAAAATTCAGCTCCTAGTAATGGGCAGCATTTATTTCTCTAAATTTGTCTATTGTGTTTTGTAAGTCAGAATTATTCAGATATAGACCAAAAGATATATAATGCACAAATCTGGCTCTCCATCTGTCTACTAAAATCTGCTCTGTCCAGCATATTTGCATCTGGCATTCTGGCTTCATCTTTTGTTGATATTGAGCTTGTTCTCAAGCAATGATGTCCTTAAGGATAAGCTATGGGCTTCAGACTGAGGATAGTCTTCGCTTATACTGTGAACATATTGTGAATGCTGTATTCATAAGACCCACATGCCATGATAAGTCTGAAATACATCAGGCCAAAAGTATTAAAAAGTCTAAAATACTTATTTTCTCTGGGACACTGGAATGGATAGGGAACATTGCTTTCTGTTGCACTGTGCTTCTGGTTCCAGGTTATTAGCTCAAGCCTGCAGGATTTTATTCTACATTACTAAATGCAATAATTCTGTTATGTATCACTGTAAAGTGGAAAAATAACTGAAATTTCTGGTGCAGAATACAACATCACTCATCTTTCTAGTGCTCAGAAATTGAATTACTTGCTGGGAAATAATCACATCGCTATCTCATTTAAAATACCTATTTTTCTGTTCTTCCCTATGCTTTTATGGACATCGTGCAAAGTCTCTTTTGTATATATTAGATGAAAAATTGACTGTCATGCTGTTAAATATTGTTTTGTCCCAATGAGCCTTGCATTGCTTAGTAAAGCTGTTTTTATTTTAAGTTTCAGGATTTGTTCTTCTAGGTAACTTGCTACCTCTACTATAGTCAAGCCATTACCAGGCTTCTGTCCTTTGGTTTTCTTTAAAAGGAATTTCTTTCCTTTCCTGCTCTTACACCCCATAATTTGCACTGTGGTTCACAAATAAAAGTAAAGATAATTACTAACAAGCCCTCTTTCAGCCAAGCTTCCAAAATCAAATCCATCTTAGAATCACAGATATTCACCTATATTAATTTCAAGATCCCACTCAGTGATATGCACAGATTTTGGTACCCTGATCTTTGCTTTTCTCTGAGGAGCCTCTGTCAAACCCTGGCTCTCAGTACTGGTAATGGGGAGTATATCCTGGTGCTCTCTAATGGTGGTATATAAAAAGACACATACATACGTGCATACATACATATATAAAAATATAAATATTATATGTATACATATATATATAATATAACAAATATGAAGTATTGTATATACTAAATAAAATATATATTATAGGTAATATATGCTACTTTCCCTTCCCTTCCCTTCCCTTCCCTTCCCTTCCCTTCCCTTCCCTTCCCTTCCCTTCCCTGCCCTGCCCTGCCCTGCCCTGCCCTGCCCTTCCCATCAGGTCCCTGTCCCTGTCCCAATTCTTTTTGCTCCCCTCCCTCCCCCCATTCTCCTGTGTGGTGCCTCCTCCCAAGGCTTTGTGTGTGTGTGTG
This sequence comes from Falco punctatus, assembly GCF_963210335.1. Taxonomy (NCBI): domain Eukaryota; kingdom Metazoa; phylum Chordata; class Aves; order Falconiformes; family Falconidae; genus Falco; species Falco punctatus. The sequence goes on from NC_137586.1 coordinate 72,208,054, forward strand.
TGTGTGTTGTGCCTATGCATTAAGACCTGCTTTTGAACAGACACGATACCTTCCTGTTGTTAAAATATTGCTCAGTCAAACTTTGTGAGACCTTGACATACATGGTCCCATAAGAGCCATGAAGAAGTTAAGCGCATCCTGCTGCCCCTGGGTGAAGGCCAGAGCTTCTCTGCAGCCAGGGGACAGACTGCACTCTGCCTCTGCCTGTGGATGAAAGTGTGAAGTGCTCTCTGAAATGAATCAGGAAAAATTTGTAACATCCCTAAAAAGGGCAAGAGAATTAGAATTAAGGCTGTGGATAGATCTGTCTTATTTTTACTAGGTATCTTTTGGGTTAAAGGGGACTAAGCAGAAGCAGGCACTGCAGAGGTGTGTGCAACTGCAAAGGCAGTTGTGTAACTGCAAAGGTTGTGTAATGTAATGTCTATCAGGTGCACAAGAAATAAGAAAGAACATATCTATAAAACGAACAGAATGTGGACTTAAAAGCTTGGTGTGCTAGAGACTCCACAAACAGCTCATACACACTGCTGCCAGTGTTAATATATAAATTAAGTACTTTGGATGTGATGTTGCACCTTTATCTCATCTTAGTAATATCAATACACATAATGCTGAGCCTAAAGAGTCCCAGTGCCCTGGCAACTCTGCAGTTTTTCCTGCTACCCAACATTTCAAAGCACCATGAGCATCCATATTACCAGTTTAATCTTTTTTTTTTAAACAAACAAACAAACAAACAAACAAACAAACCAAACCAAACCAAACCAAACAAAACTAAAACAAAACAAAACCAACCAGGTATCATCATGATTTAGTTTGTTTCCTAAGTCTTAAAACAAATAGTATCCACCAAGTGGAACCTAAGGCTTTGCCAACCCCGTATTTTTGTGGATTTAGCTACAACCATAGTGTCCTGAAGTTCTGCTAGGCTAGACTATGACTTACACTAGCTCAGGTAACTGTGTCTGTTAGTTATGAGATAGGGAAAGTTGTAGTTGGCAGTAACCGTTCAACAGATGGGGTTTATGTATACAATAAAGGCAGACTGGCTTTATTTAGAAGAACTGAAATTATGCCACTACAGGAGTTTAAGTGGTGGTGTCTGTGGCAGAAGCAACTCTTCTGTTTGTGAACAATGGGATAGCATTTTGAATGTGCAAAATTGTTACAAAAGGAAAAGCCTGGATTTTAACTCCTGAGAAGATTAAAAAACTGAAGGGCCAGTACTCAGAAGTAGAGCAAATCTCTTTATGACTCAGTGAGATAGGAGCAGACATTGGCTGATTTGTGGACTAAGTCACATTTGATGAAGAGTCTGGTAGTGTTGTGTTTGTACAACAAACTTCTTGTTTATGGGATAGCTCATTTTGTGCCGCACAGGCCTGTGAAAATGGAGTCTGAAAGCACAACTGTTAGCTGCTACCCATGCTGCACTACAGATGAGTTGCTAGACCATTGTGAAGGGTAGATGGTATTAATGCATTCACAGATAATGAATCCCAGATTTAAGAAATCTGACCATAAGATCAGATCTAATGTAAGGTCAGTTACTTCCATAGAATTATAGCAGGAATGGTATTGTTTCATTGTAACTTTACAGAATGAGAGAATAACTACATTTTTGAGAGTAGACAGAAAGTTTATCTGCACCTGCTTTGTCATGTGTGGTTTACGCACAGAACTAGTGGTCTAACACCGTACTGCTCTACGATGGGAAACAGTCCTGTTGTCACAAAAGCCTACATCCTGGTAAGCAGTTATTTATTGACTTTCACTCAGCTATGTACCTGAGCCTTAGTGGAAGATGCCACTAGCTCTTCTGACATGATATTCCATTTTTACCTGTGTGAATATGCATTGTGAATAAGAACCTACATAGCAAAAGGCTTTCCCAAGACCTTAACCTGGCTGAACAACAGTTTCCCGTTCAGCTAACTTCACAACTGGCTTCTTATATTACAAGGTGTTACTTAAAAAGTCATCAATTCTTTCCAGTTGCAGATGCCTTTTAAAACAACTGGAGAGAGTCTGTTGCCAAATGCTGACTCCAAAACTGCACCTCAACAAGTAAGGGACACAACAACTGTCTTCTTAACAATGCAACGGTATGCTATAGGGAAATTGGGTTGCCTGTTTTTGTTTGCCGGCTAGTGTAACTAAGAATACAAGAAAAGAACTTGGCATGGTTCCCAATACAATCACATGGCGTTATTCTTTCAATGTATACTTTCAACTAACTTTTTGTGTTTGATGACCCTTTCATTCACTTTTATCTACATCCTTGTTCTCTCCTTTTGTTAAAAGGTGAAATGTCCTTTTGAAAATCAGTCTTCTGTAGTGAGTGTGAAGTAATTGGTTTCTTTTATGTCAACCTTTTAACAAAAAAAAAAAAAAGGTATAAGGCACTGTGAAATTACCAAGGCAATTGAACCTCCGTGTTTCACACAGAGAATTAACGTTGTTAGGTGAAGCTCTGAAGATAAAATCTCTAGCCCTGAGAAATTTTTATTGTGAAATGGTTTTCTTATCAGTAAGGTTAATGAAGATGTCAGCAAATGGGATGAGGTTTTGCCAAATGGAATTGCTTTCACCTCCAATCCAACTTGGAAAAGGTGTTAATCAGTACATTAATCTTATCAGCAGCTGAGAAGAAGGCTTTGAAACTGGCTGTTTCTGTTTTTCATTAGGAAAACCTGAAAAGATAATTATTCTCAAAATCCATATTACCAATATTATTCTTCTTTCTCATTCTACTTGAAGTACATACTTTTGCAAAGATATGACAAGGGTGGATGTGTTGACACAGGAAGGGTACGTAAAAGGATTACTTGCAAACAGAGCTGAACTTTCTCTGGAGTTTTAAAGATTCACTTGAACAACTTTCTTCATGAACAGTTATGAAAATACTTGGGAAATCTTTGCATATATAGTCACCCCTAAAACAGCAATATATCTTGTAGTAAAATATTATATATTATAGCTTCTTAAAATTATAATGACAGCATGACATGAAACAAGATTTACAGGATCAGAAATGCCAACCCCTATATTGGTTGAATAGCAAGGAAAAATGGGATTAGTTGAATTGATCCTGTGATTATGCAATTTTTTTACTGTTGTGAAAGACCATCATGCAAAGTGCTAGTTTCTAGGTGTTTAGGAAAAACTTTGCAGAAAACACCAGAATATATTGTGCTTCGATTATGTGATACTCTCAGGTAATCTTGCTGCAGAAATATATTGCCATTTACATTTGTGCATCTCTTACTCTGTGCTATGAATGTTCTTTACAAGTGAGATGATATGACTTCACCGTGTTGTGAATCAATCAAATCGTGCTGCAGCTGAAGCAGGTATTAAAATAATTTAAGTCATACAGCACAATTAGTATGATGTTATATTTCTTTTGTTTATTTATGCAAACATATGTTATTTGTTTTAAAATTAACAAATGAATGAAATATCACTTTTGAAATATTTGTTTTGTTTTCGTTTTAAACAAAATATAGGGAGAAAAGAAAGATAACCATTTCAAGGTCTTGAAAAGTGTGAAGTCCAATAAATCAGGGTCAAACTTCTAATTCTGTCACTAATTTTCTGACCGTGAACAAGAAAGAAAGTGTTTAAAGTCTTTGAAATGACTAGGAACAGAGTGGGATAATGTTCTACAGCTTCCACTTGAGAGACATTGACACTTAAAAGAAGACTCAGCAGGAAATGAACTCCCAAATAATGCAGTTTGGAACTGTGATCTTAATCTCACCTCAGTTGCTCAACTAAATAATAAGGATAACAATAGATCTTATTCAGACAGGGATCCTTCACAGTCATATTAATTTGTCACCATAAGGTACATAGACATGTTGATCTAAGTGAAGAGAAAATTCTCTGTCTCAGATGAAAGATAAAATCCAAACTGTTTAGTATTATTTATGATTCTAGAACTAGTTATACTCCCTTTACTCAAGGGCCAAAGTAGAGGAGTTACACATGGAAGTTCTTTTCTACACTTTCAAATTTTCAAAAAATATGATTGACAGGCCTAGCTAAAAAACAGCGGTGTTGATGAGAAATGAAGTCTCGTTTTGTCCCATTTGAACTATCAAAACTCCCAATTACCAAGATTATTCTGCAGATGGAGAAAAGAAACAGCAACAGTCAAAGAAAAGAAGAGTACGATCATTCAGCACTAATGGCTCCTCAGTGGAAAAGGAGGCAATTTAATCCCATTTCTTTTTATAGAGCATAAGCACTGCTGTTACTAGAGTATCTGCTTTCAGTTTCATACAGAATTGAATCTAAGTTGCCACTAAGGTGACAGTCTTTTCTTGTGATTCACACAGAAAGAGACTCTAACTCCCTAAAATAACATTTACCTTTTTTTTTAGGGATTTCAGAGCTCTGAGGCTGTAATCACAGTCTACAGAGTCAGTGTGGTGGATTGACTCTGGCTGGACGCCAGGTGTGACCAAAGCCGCTCTGTCACTCCCCTCCTCAGCTGGGCAGGGGAGAGAAAATATAACAGAAAGTTCGTGGGTCAGAATAAGGACAGGGAGATCACTCGGCAGTTACCATCACAGGCAAAACAGACTTGACTTGGGGAAATGAATTTATTTTATTAGCAATCAAATCAGAATAGAGTAATGATAAAATCTTAAAACATCTTCCTCCCCTCGTTCTGTGCTCAGCTGCGCTCCCAGTTTTCTCCTCCCCCCGCGAGCGGCGCCGGGGCCGGGAGCGGGGCTGCGGTCAGTCCCTCACACGCTGTCCCCGCCGCTGCTGCCGCCCCGGGGGAGGCTCCTCACACCGCCCCTGCTCCACTCCGGGGTCCCTCCGTGAGCTTCTCCAGCACGGGGCCTTCCCAGGGGCCGCAGCTCTCCGTGAGCTGCCCCAGCGTGAGCCCCCCCGCGGGGCGCAGCCCCCCCGGCCCAGCCGGCTCCAGCCCGGGTCCCCGCGGGGCCACAGGCCCTGCCCGGAGCTGCCCCAGCGCGGGCTGCCCGCGGGTCACAGCCCCCTCGGGGCGTCCCCCTGCCCCGGCGTGGGGCCCTGCCCGGGCTGCGGGGGGGGGGGCTGCTCCCCGTGGGCTCCAGGGGCTGGGGGCACAGCCCGTCTCACCGGGGGCTTCCCCACGGGCTGGGGGGGAACCTCTGCTCCGGCGCCCGGAGCCCCCCCTGCCCTGCCCTGCCCTGCCCTGCCCCGGGTGCCTGCAGGGCGGCTGCGCTCACGCTCTCGCTCCCCGCTGCCTGCGGTCGCCTTTGCACAGCGACTTTCCCCCTTCCCAGCCGTCACCCCCGAGGCGCCACCGCCCTCGCTGCCGGCTCGGCCTCGGCCAGCGGCGGGTCCGGCCTGGAGCCGGCTGGTGCTGGCGCTGTGGGACACGGGGGCAGCTTCTGGGACCTCCTCACAGAAGCCACCCCTGCAGCCCGGCTGCTAGCAAAACCTTGCCATGCAACCCCACTACAATCAGTTACTACTATGATCTTTTTCCCTCTCTGAAAGACTGAAGTCAACTCCTGAACAAAATCAGTAAGTAAACTTTGTTCATGACATGTCAGTGCATCCACTAGAGTGAAGTGATTTGTGAGTATGAGTTCAAGTTTACAGCTTTTAAATTTGGAAGTCCCATGCAATCTCTGAATGGGCTTGTAGGGGAAATATAATGTGAAGTTTTGTGGATCATTATGCTTCTTAGATGATATATATTCCTCCTATACTGTTCCTATTATGCCTAGAACCCATGCTCATTGTGAATGGTACTCAGAGGTTTGGATCTGTTTCAAGAAAAATTTTGAACACAAAGAATTACCCATAAAGTATTTATATCAAAACTATCAAATTATAAAATGTCCCTGTTGTTTTTCTTTCTCACCTATCTTGAGATATGAGTTCATTAAAAATCCAGCATCATTATTTTTTAACTGTCCTCAAGGTAGAAGGTCCTTGTGGTTTATTGATTGGTCATGCTGAAGAGTAGAAAACCTAGTTGTCCTCTGATACAGTTGTTTTAATGCCTAGAAGTACGTGAGACACCTTTTAATAAAACTGTAGAACAGAATAAGTTCCATTGCTAGTCATGGGTGAACAATGCAAGTCTTTGCGTGACAAGGGCCTTTAGTGCAATAGAACACAGCAGGACAAAAGCAGTCAAGATAGAAAATAGTCAGAGGATAGAAAGAATAAGATTAGTAGCCACATTCTGAGTCTAAATATTGATACTCTTGTCCTGTTGCTGACTCAGGTATGCAGTTTCTTGTGCATACCTTAAATGATGTGCTTCAGTGTCATTTGCAGCACCAAGGAGTGCTTGGAGTGCAAATATTTGGTGATATTTGCTTTTTAAATTTTATATTGGTTTCAGGTTTTGTCCTTTTTCTCTCTCTTGGCTCCAGAGCATTATAGGATGTGTGAGACTGTGGAGGTGGTGGAATGGAGGAAGTGTGTAGCTAAAGAAGTTAATCAAAACCTTTCTGAAAACTCAGTAACTATCACGGCTTAGTTACATGGAAATGCTGAAAATGCTGCATACGTGCTCTCCAAGGTTTTTCAAGTCAAGCTGACAGACCAGTAGGCAGTTTTCTCAGTGATGTCTACTGTAAAAGGTCTACTTTATCTACTACAGCTCCTATTTCTTGTGTCGTGCAGTTCAGTTACAATTTCAATGTCAGCTCATTTCATTTCACATCCAAACTATGAAACAGTACCCTAATAAGAACCAACAGTTTAACATAACGCTGTCAGTCTGATCTTGGCAGGTATTGTGCCAGCTATTCATTCATGCCAAAAATTTTGTGTTCCTAAGGTTATCCCTTAAGTCTAAAGTTATTACAATTGCTTATCACTTTAAATGTACCTTCTTATTTCTGTATTTCGAGCTTTGTGAAGTAAAGTATGGTAATTCCACATTCTCTGTGTGTGTTTTTCTGATCTCCTTCAGCCTTTGTCACTTCCTTTTCTCTTTGGAAATTAAGGTGGACTGAAAATTCAGTTAGTGCGTGCTGTCCTTTATGGCCTTTGAATCAAGTTTATGCTCTCACTTTTATATAAATGAAAGGATACAGAGATGAAAGAATATAAAATATACATAAAATAAAAAAAAAAAAATAATGTCCCTTTACCTGAAAATAAAAATGCCAATACTAGGTTACACTAAGTTCAGTACTCTGTCTCTGATGATAGCCATTTACTCGCTACTACATATAAGCTTAGGAGGAAAAAAAACCTTACTGTTTTATATGTTTAGCCTTTGTGGTTAAGATGAGTTAGATATATATGTTTTATTTAATAGCCCCTGATATACTTTTCTTCCTTGAGTTTGTTCAATGGCTTTTGGAACAACTGTAAACTTTCAGGAACCATCAAGTCTCGCAGCAAAGCATTTTACAGTGTATCTACTCAGAATGTGAAGAAATATCATCTTTAGTGGATTAAACCTTCTGTCTGATGGTTACATTTTATACACAGCATTTCTCATAGCACAAGTGGAATCACAAGGTTTCATCATTCCATCTCTGGAATCTGTTCCACACAATTAACCATTCTTTGCCTTTTCACTTAATCTATGCTTTGGAAATAGATAACAGAACTGACCTGATCTTAAAGATGTAGGAGCTGTATATGGCAGTATGGTTGGATTATTTTACTAAAAATACTTAGTATTCTGTCTTCTTTAACTGCTACTAAATATTTTCATAAAAAATCTATATCATTACTCAAAGATTTCATCCCACTTATTTATACATATAATCAATTTTCAATCTTATCATCATCCAAGAAAGGTGGGGGTGCGTTTTGCTTGGGTGTGATTGATGTCATTCTTCTGTGCACTGAATGTCATCACCTATTTTGTTACCTAGTCATTAACAATCTTCTTTTGAAACTCATCACCATTAGCTGATATGGTTACCTCCCCAAAAAGCTCAGTAGACTTTGTCTGCTTACTGTTTACTCTTCTTTCATTCTCTATCTGAAGATCTTAAACATATTTTAATTCTGCAATATATCTTTTTAATACTTCGTAGCATCCACCTCTTACTACTTGTAGAAAAACAAAAAAAAACCATAAATCAAACAAACAAAAAAATTAGAACAGCTCAACAGAAGTAAACTGCCTAGGAACCCAGGTGATACTCTGCCAATAATTTGTTTTCCCAGCTGAGTTAATTCACCTTAATCTTAGAACTGATGGATTCTTGATCTCTTTGAAAATCAGACCCTAACTAATTTCAGCAACTCAAACTGAAACCTAAAGCATGCAAAATGAAATTAATTTAGAAAAGTTTGCATAATTATGTGCTTGAGCTATCAAAGCAAATCAGTAATGAAGTCAAGAACAAAGCACGAGCCTCCTGAAGTCAGGAGCATTGGCATCATGCGGTAGTTGCCAACACTTCTGACTACAGCTTCTGCTTAGCAGGGCAAAATTTATCCAATAAAGCAAATCCTTCCACTAGGCAGTGAAGTTCCTCTTACTCCAAAGCATGTACTCATTAACAACTCCACCTCACGGAAACTTCATGGCTGTCACCCATGCATGCAAGTCCATACCACAGAAAGGAACTGGAAGGCAGCATTTGACTGCCAGTCTGACACAGGACTGATAGAGGGCATGTGATCTTTGGGTCCAGACTCTGTTCCAGGAATGAAGAACAGAAAAAAAGTCATTATGGACCCTATGGGCCATGAGTGGCTGTAGGTAACGCTCACAACCATACTTGAGTTCAGAGAAAAGTGAATCTTTGCTGCCTTCACTGGACCATGAGGTGGCGTGCAAGAGTACACAGAGATACAAGCAAAATTCTGGTCCTCTAAATGCATTATGAAAAAGTACTGAAAACTAGTACTACATTTATTGAAAAATAATATAATTAAAACATTTTTTATAGAAGTTAAGACAGCTTTTCTTCCTTTGGTATAATTTTGAGCAGAGTGGTGGAACAATGAAAATAGAACTCTGCAGGAGCCGTCAGTTACACAGTGATATAATGGGCACTATGCAGAAAAATTAGAGTTGAACTGTTCTAGCAGTGCAATGATTTGATTCCTTAACATCATTAGAGTGCTCTATAATCAGATTTTGGGCACTCTCACCTAAATTGTATTCTAATATTTTGTACCACTGGTGTCAAAGAAGTCATCTTGGTGTAATCTGGGGCAGAATCAGACCCTGTGCCTTACTATGCAATTTTTATTAGAGCTATACTTTGACCTTCCATATCATTGTCTTCATTGAGCAGGAATGGCTAACAGTATAACAGCATTTTCTTAAATAAAAGCCTCCTTTATCATATGTACAACTTAGGCAGATAAATGTTTGTGGAAATATTCTTTCTCAGTATCAACAGGGACTGCGAAATATGTCAACATAAGACACATGATATTCACAGAAATGTAGAGTTTTGCAGCAATGGCCCATAAATACAATTGGCTTGAGATAGTGAAACTATCACTTTTTTTTTCTTTTTTTTTTTCTTTTTTTTTTTCTTTCTGTGTTTTGGTGGACTATTCGGAAGAATGAGATAAAGGAGGGCCTTGGCAATGTCTGATTCCTGTGGTTAACTCAGGAACTGTGTTGTTCATTTCCAGAGGAGTCCTGTCAGGTTCCCTGAAGCAAAATAGACAGCTGGGGGAAATATAGGAGATGTCTCTGTCGTATGGTAAAGTAAAGCCTTTCTGAGGGCTTTGATAGTGATTAGAAGAGACCAGGAAAAAAAATATGCATGAAGAAGAAATTTGTTTTTCATTGTCCCATTGCATGGGAAGCAATTTCAATCCAAACATTCAGTAATCATTATTATTAGTAGTAGTATTTCTAATGAAAGTGTCAAGTGATTGAGACTTTTTTTTTTCAATAATTAAAACATATAATCCTAAAAAACAATTTAGCAAAAGATTAATTTGTAATGTACACATTACAGGCTAATTGCTTTGGTCATTACATTGTTTTCTGAACAGTTGAGTTACTTCATTTAATAATAATCTTTCAAGTATGTTCAATACTTTTTTTTCCATTGAAGAAACTGCCATCCATTGAGGCAATGATCCTCCATGAAAAACTAGAAAGCTCAGCCTTGATATGGTAGGCCATAGAAGGACCATTATAGTTCACCATGTCAACAGCATTGACATTAATCTGGTAGCCTATGACACTCCAGAAGAAGCTGGTAAAGTTGAATAATATTATATATATTTTATATTAAAAAAATGGAAAACCCTCAACATTAAACATTTATATGATGGTCAAAACAGCTGTCTAATGGACAAGATTTCTCAGAAATCTCCAGTTCTACACATAGGAAAAAAAAAACCAACTAAAAAATTAAGAAGTTAAAGGAGTACTTTAACAGTTACTGCATTCATATAACAAGATTTTTATTTTAATAAGGAAAATTTCTTTCACTTTGAATGAAGGAAATGTCCACTAAAGCCTGGCATTCATCCACAGGAAGTAATCACCATCAATGTTTTCAAGGGAAAGGTAACAACAAATCAAAGACAAAACCAAAACAAATTCCAGAGCCACAGAGCTGTGCAGGCTGGAAGGGACCTCTGCAGAGCTCCTGTGCAGCCTCCTGCTCAGTGAAGGGTGAAGAACTGCATTCAGACAAGGGTGCTCAGGTTTTCTTCCATCCAGGTCTAGAAGACATACAAAGATGGAGACTACAAGCTCCTTAGGCAACCTGCTTCATAACTTAGTTATCCTAAATTTCCCCTCCTGCCTTCTATCTGGTAGGAAGTGCTCTCACTTCAGACCCTGACCAATGCCTATTGTGGTCACACAGTGCACCTCAGTAAAGAGCCTGCCTTTGGCTTCTTGACAACATCCTTGAAGGTATGGGTAGCCTGCTAGTAAGTTGTTCTCACCATACCTGCACACACCAGAGCTCTCTGTGCTTCAAGCTGATTCAGCCCCAGCTCCTCATTTTTGCTTCACAGGGCATGTGCTCCAGTCCCCAATCATCTTGATGACTGCCACTGGGTTTGATCTGGTTTATCAACACTTTTCTTAGAGTATGGTATTGAAGATGCAAGTTGCTTGAATAATAGAGAACAATCCTCTCCAATGGCTCCTGGGCTGTGCCCTGTTCACTCCACCTTGGGTGCTGCTGACCTTCTACATTGCCTGGTTGTAAAGTTGGCCCCTATTCAGCTCACTGCCTGCCTGAACTCACGCTCTTTTCCCCAGAGCTGCTTCAATCCCTACCAGCATTTCTGTTGGGATCTTCCTGACATTAGCAGGGCTGCCCTTTGCTCCTGCTCCAGTTGCATAGGGCTCTTGTCAGTCCCTTCCTCTCAACAGAACCAGTCCCTCTAGATGGAGACTTTCTCTTCCATGCACTGACTGGTTCATCTACACTTCGTGTCGTCTGCTAACTTGGTGAATGCATCCTCCACTTCTTCCTCCAGATCACTGATAGAGATATGAAACATGAAATGTCCTATGATGGATACTGAGAGCCTCTACTTGTAATTAGCCTTCAAGTAGATTATGAACATATAGCCACTATCCTTGAGTCTGACAATCCAAAGAGGTTTTTTCAGCCATCCAGTAGTAGCTATGGGGATGCTGTGGGAGACTGGATTGAAAATCTTGCCAAAGTCAAGGTAGGTGACATCCACTGATTTCCCCACATTTATGGATCTAGTCATTTCATCATTGAAATAAATAGGTTTGTCAGACTGCTATTCACAATCACATTCTTTTTCATGTGCCCAGAAATTACGTCAAAGAGGGTTTACACCATTATTTTCCCAGGAACTGAAGTAATGATCACTACTGTAGAGTTCCTCAATTGTTCATCTTGACATTCTTGAAAATTATGCAATAACTATTTTTTTCCAGTGATTGGAGACCTCTGTGGAGACCTCCAGCCCTATAACCTCTCAGTGATATTTCTTACAAGCTTTTTCAGCACTCTGGATGTATCTCATCTGGTCTCATAGACCTGTAAGTGTTCAGATTTCTTAAGACATCCATGATTCCAACCTTCCTACTCAGTAATTTCTTTCCTTCTTAAAACTCCTGTAGGCACAAAAGTCTGTGAGACATATGAAGACACAAAGAAACAAAGCCTTGGTTATCTCACCCTTGTCTGCATTCACTGTCACGATATTAATTATCTGTTTAGCAATGCACATGCACTTCTTGTTTATTCTTTTACTGTTAAGCAACTGGCAGAAGTTCTTCTTGTTGCTCTTCATATTTGTTGCCAGTTCTGTCTCTAATTGAGCTTTAGGTCCCTTAACGCCATCCTTGTGTGCCCAGACAATGTTTCTAAATTACTTCTTTGTAGCCTGTCCTTGCTTCAGCCTCCTGCTTATTGTTTTTTGCACTGCAGCTGTGTCATAAGTTCTGTGCTTAGCCAAAACAGTCTCCTGATATGTCACTGATTTTCACGAGAATCAAGATGGGCTGTTCTTGTTCTTGCAAGAGGTTGGTTGTCCTTCAAGATCTCCCTTGAGCTCTTGCACCAAACAAGGTCTTCTGTCTTCAAGTCCAGGGACTGAACTCTGCTACTCCCTTCCCTCACTCCCCTCAGGATTTTAAACTCCTCAGTTTTGCACGGTACCATTGGTTATTCCATCCTTCATCAGTTGTTTTTGGTCTTTTTTTGTTTTAATTTCTAAGCAGCAGATTGAAGACCACATCAGCCCAGTTGGCCCATCTAACTTCATTGTTAAGAAGTTGTCCCCTGACACCCTCCTCAAACTCCTGGATTGCTTGTGACCCACCCTTCCAGGAGAGGTCAGGAACACTACATTTTCCCATGACAAACAGTCCTCATCAAACGGCATAAAAAAGATATCCGGTCCACTTCTTCACTGTGATTGCTCTGTCGACTTTAGCAGCCCCTCATCCCGATTCATCCAGGCAGTTGTCCATTTTCTGGCAGAACTCCATGCATCTGAGCTACTCCTCCAGATGAAGGACATACCCCTTCTTCCCTCTTCTAAGAAGGTCTGTATCCCTCCATCACAAGACAGTAGCCTCACAAACAGTCCCACCATATCTCAGTTACTCCAGCAGTGTCGTAACTGCACCTACACAAAGACTACCACTGCTTGTCACCTAGGCTGCACACACTTGCGCATGGGCTTTGAAGTAGGCTTTCTTTTGATCTGTTTTATCCCTCCCAAGGGCTCCTTCACTTACATCACCTTGCCCATGTAATCATAGATGTATATCAGTAAATAAATGAAATCACCACCACTAAGCCATTCCATGACTATTTCTTTGCAAGCTATATAATGGCATGGCTTGATGAAAGTTAATTTCCTTCTACATACTTACCCTTTTTCTCACAACTTTTATTTTGTTTTCTGAACAACCTATTAATTATTCAGCAAAACCAAGCAGGACATAATTAAGTGAATGGGTCTTGCAAGGGGACTTCAGGAGTGTTGAATAGTGGCTGTACCTCAGCTGTATTTACAGCTGGCATCACACAGTTGTGATCAGCTCAACAAGATGCACTTGCAACTCCATCACAGATTTTTCTTCTATGTTCAATTAAGGCTTGAGGATAACATTGAACATGGACCTTTCCTTTGTGGCACTACCTTAAATAGCACGTTTTGATAGGCAACCGGAAACACACTATGCCCACATCAAATGTCTGGAAAGTATGTACAGTGTTTTAGTGCAGAAAGCAGTATAATCAGAATTTAATCAAAGCTAAATTACACAGCTTTTAAGGTTTTTTTCAGGAATTCATGCAATAAGTGTATAAGTATGGTATAATATGTGACACATACTATAGAAAAGCAAGCAGCCTTGTTTAAAGACATTAGTTAACAGAAAACCCATAACTGGGAAGTCAAATTAATTCAGAACTGGATGTCTGAGAGAAGTTCAAACACTGCAGCAAGGAATTTGACAATACAATTTCAGCTGCACAGAGCAGGAGTGATAGCAAACTCCAGCACAGATTGCAACAGTTAGCGCAACAGGTTTACTGTGATTACAGAAAATAAATATGCAGAGAACTTGCACTGTAGATATCCTAGGAAAGGATGTCTTAAAGTTATTTTATCACTATCTCTAAATGGTTAAATTTATCCTGGAGTAATCTAGGGTTCAGAGGGGAACAGGGCATCCCCTAAAGCACAGGCTAAAAGTACATTTGCTAATTAGGCAGCAGTCTCAGACTAATTCCTTCAAGACAGATGCAGCTTGTTGGTTTGGGTGAGTGCAGTTAATTCCAGTTTGGAAAAGAAAGTAGAAAGAAAAAGCAATGTAAGAAAGAATTTATCAACCTGTTTTTTTCTTTTGTCAGAGAATGCTATAACATCCTGAAAGCTGTATGGGTAGCCCCTTATTCCTCTTGTTGCTGCATAGGCAGTGAATGGTGAAAGGCAAGTGCAGAGGAGTCTTTTTAAGCTCCCAGATTCAGACCTTTCAAAGCAAGTTAGTTAAGTGCTTGCATTGGTGGCTGACAATACTTCAGATATCCAGGCTACTTTTCTGCATTGTCGCTGTGCTCATCTTCTCCAGTGGCAGGAGTTACACAGAGCTCTTCAGTCTTCCTTTTCAGTGATATTGTGCATAGTCTTCTGTATAAAACTGGATATGCCTCTGTAGAAGGTTCGGAGTTTTAAAAAATTCCATAATAAACCAGAAAGGCATATAGCTTGGCTATAATATGCAATTGTCGTAAGGTGTTATAAAAAGCTCTTCACTTTTACAAATTCCCATTTCTGTCTGTCTTCACAGGTATCCCCCAGTTCTGTTGCTGTATAACTTCTGTGTATCTATATAGCAATACTGATGTAGAGATCCTGCATAAGTTTCAATTTCCACATAGTCTGCAGAATTTTAATGTAAAAATCAGGAAATGTAAGACTAATTTTTCTTCAGAGTTTAGACTAGCAAGGTGAGTTAATCTGTTAAGGGAATGTTTGTGTGCCATGATACCTTTGCTAATACATTCATGAAGAAATTGAGGTGTACACTTGCCAAAAATATATGAAATGAGCAACAGCGTATGTTTGACTAGTGGCTCTACTCCTGTTGTAGAGATAAGATAGCACCATAGATAGAGCTACAGAATTCAGCATGATGGATGTCAGTGTCAAAAACGTGTCAAGTGGTAATACTGACTGCAAAACATTGGCCATTTGTTTTCAGGGACTGTTCTGCCACACTGTGGAATACTGGGCAGAACAGTCACATCGTCTTGCTAGTTTCCGGGTTGTTTTTTAGCACAGTTAATAATGTATTGTACTGTACTCACTGAAAAACTTGCCTTTTTTCCACACTCCTGCTTAGTTCATATCGGTAGTATGAACACTTGCATTGATGTAATGAAATGTCTTGGTGTATTACTTCTCAAAATATGCTGCTACCAAGATCTTAACAGAACCAACTCCTATTCTGTGTTTTTCAGAATAGATAGCCACTTTCACCTTGCTATTCTAAGCAAGAAATTTTCAAAGTAATTCAAGAATAATATATTGTAGGACTGAAACCCCTTGTAACCATTGAATCTAGCTGTCACCCATCATCTGAAATAGTTGTGAAAATTCGTTAGAGAAGCAGGCAGCTAATATAACCAGACCGTCTAATATATTTCATCATAAACGTCTAAGAGGAAGTGTGTGTTTGTTTTCAAAGCAAAGGCTGTGTAAGTCCCCTTGGGATTTCAGTGATTCAGGAAGAGGAATTTTGCATTGCTGTTGTTTTAGAACATGAATATTTGCCTATGCAGAAGAAAAACTAGTATAAATAGGTGATAGATATTTTTATTAATGGCTAAGGTCTGTGTCAAACATGTCATTAGTCCCCTGATAACAAAGCTGCTATGGGACTCTGTCTAAACCCACCTCATAAACTGAATGCATCTGAGCATCTAAACACCAGAATACCAGCAAGGGAAATGGGGCAGCGATGCAATTACGCTGTCATTTTTCACCTTCTTCATGAAGAAAGCTTACATTTAAACAAACAATTTCAGGTGAAGCCAAGCTGAACTTGTGTTTCATCCTTTTTTCTATTCACCTCTGTGCTCATCTACTTAATTGTTCTTTACCATCAGATGTACTCTAAGAGTAATTATCATTATTCACAATACTAACTAAAGATCAGTAAATGTACCTGTTTATCTTCCTTAACTGCTTGATTTCGAGTCATTGGCTTCAGAATACCATAAGACATATTAATAGTGCTATATTCCTACAAGTTGCATCTTGAACACTCTTCTTACTGAATTAGATGGTGAGAACAGTATAGTAGTTCATCCATAATCTTCCATGCAAAGTTCCAGTTCAATTCAATAATAAAATGAGGTCTTACACAGATGGGACAGATTGACATCAGTGCCTCTGGAGTATCAGGCAAAGTCTCTCTAAATGGCCTGCCATAAAGGACCATGGCAGAAAATGGTAACTGTGGAACTGAAGTGTTTTAGGTGACCACTAAACTAACATGTCAGCATGTGGCTGTCATGCCAAATTCTCTATATTTGTTGAGTAAGTACATGTTTCCTATGAGGGCAGACTAGGGGAGATCCATCTTTCTTTGGGCAGGTCTACTCAGACCTCTCTCATTATTAAGATATTCCTATCTCCAAAGCTCCGCTCCCTTCCCTTCCCTTCCCTTCCCGCCCCGCCCCGCCCCGCCCCGCCCCGCCTTGCCCTGCCCTGCTGTCTCAATTACCTTGTATTATCCAGGAATGACAGTGTTGCCGTGGGGTGCAAATACAGTCTTGTTGAAAAGCCACCTTATTCTTCCTGGCTGACAAGCACTATAGTCTGATATTCTCCCTACAGTGAGGGTGAGGAAAGTCTTGCTGCAAGTGACATAGCCATGCAGCTTTGACTGGGAGAAGTATTTCAGGCATTTCATAGTCTGGTTAAGTTCTTTGCATCAAATGAAAGAATACTTGGACTTCTGGAGGACTTTTGGGGGGTTATTTGCTTGAATAAAAAGGAGAAATTGCTTTCTTTTTGGTGCATACATACACAAATTCTCTACTAATCAATAAAGTTTGCTGCATAATGTGCAGCTGACAATCATGGGTCTGACCATCATTCCAGACTCTATTTTTTATTATCAGGCAGTGTAGTTCAAGGAAAAAAAATCACAGCTTTCAAATAAGCCTTCTACATGGATGTTAATAAGCCCTGGCTGTCCCCCGTGGTCTGTTCCCTAATTCTTAAGCTTCTTTTTCCTCCAGTCTCAAATGCCTGATATGGCACTCGGCATGGGAAGCTGCAGGCTGTTACTGAACAAACAGTATTGTATTTGTCTGTCAGCAAAATCTGTGCACTCTTAGGCAATTCTGGCTGAATGTTTGGGCCATGAGATTACATACAGCAAGTGGTGTGGATATCTCTCTGGTAACTGTTAGAGTCCTTTCATGGCACAGAGTTCTGATACCTCCACTGGTTTTTATCTAGGTGGGCATGGCTCTGTGAAGATATAAACTGAGGCACATTTTCTTGACCAGGTGCCAAATACATGCATTTTGCCACCTCTCTTCCTTTGGAAATCAGCTGCAATACCAAATGGCATTTAAATCCAGCCATTGCCAATACAAGTCATTTGTAAATTTAGTCTTTAATCTAGAGGCATGTCAGTACTTCACATTCTTTACTACATACTTTAAAACAGGATAAATTAGCCAATGCAAGGCTCTTGTTCTGCCAGAGCTAGCATAATTTTAGCATTTACTGTAACTGGCTCAGAGCTCCAGTATCACTGAATCACATCATGGTTTACAGTCAGCAAACCCACATAATCTCTGATGGAAATTGTAACAGGCAATACAGCATTGCCACTGCTAGTAAAAGGCCATAAAATTTGTAGCAAATTTGGAAGACCTCAGGAGGGAGCTTTTTGGGCTTGCTCTGCCTGAACATTTATTGACCTGCCTCCAGCTTTGTTTTGATTTGGTTTAGCTGTGACAGTAATTTCTCTAGTGGACCAGGTGTCTATGGCTGATTTGGTATACTTTTGTGTATCCTTGTGTGTACAACTGTATTTTTACACAGATAGCAGCAACAACCAGTGAACCAGTGAAGAATGAGGTATTAATGATCCTAACTTTAAACACACAGTGAAGAGGAAGGCCTGGTACAATGGCAGAAGTGGAGACACTTCTTCTGGAGACAGAGGATGGGGCACAGAGGAGCACAGGCATGTAATGATGAGTTGGAGCATAGGCTTGCCACTGGTGACCCCACAGGTACAAAAGAGCTCACCTATGGTCAGTTAAAGAAATACATAACTAGAACTAGACAAAATTGGTTTTAAGGGCAACAAAGAGAAAAAAGAAATTGTCCTATGACTATGTCTTACATAGGCGAAAGACACCTTACACAGCAAATTCACATGTAACCTGGAGCTGTGAGAGCAAAGAAAAAGGTATCTGTAAAAGCACGTAAGTAAACATGTCAAAATAACTTCACAGGGTTCTTAGAGTAAGGAAGAAGAAACCATCAACATGGACACCACATTCTTCTCAGCAAAGGACTAAATGCTGGAATCCACTCCCACTGTCAATATCAGCATGAAACCACCAACCTTAGGACACAAAGCAGCAGTAGGGGGTTTAGCATAACGTGAAGAATGGTAGAACCAAAGTGCATAATAATTTTAACTGCATAACTATTACTTCTAGGCTAACAATGATTCTTGAATTAGACTTTTAGGATTACAATTATACTATCAATAAATTATTTTCTACATAGATAAATATACACAGATATGTATGGTGTGCTCCCACTCTGTCCTTGAATATAAAAAAGCACAACAGTTGAAATAAACACAAAAAGTGGACAAGGCATACTACTTTTCAGTCCATGGGGTTATTTGATTTTTGTAAACCATGTTTGTTATTATTTAGCAAAAGGGATCCTAATTCAGTTAATAAAAACATTTGCACTGAAAGCAGTTGGAAAAAATGATAGAAGGTAATAGAAAGATTATTCTAAATGGCGTAGTTTTTTATTCTGGAGTAGTTCAGAGATCATCTGCTATACAATGGCATTATATTACATCTTTGACTGAGTCTTTATAACAATTACTCAAAATAAATAGCTTCATCTAAAAACTTCAGCCACAGCTGGAAGCCAAATCAGGCTGAAGGACAGCTTACCAGTGTCTCAAGTTATATATTATTCCCAGCTTATTACCAAAATTGCCTTTATAATTTTAATTCACATAATATTTTCTACTATTTATCACATAAATTATTATTCACTGGCGTAACATGCATGATTTAAAGTAATTTACTGAGGGATTTCTTTACTGCTTCTATTAATATGGAGCCCACAGTTTTGAATAAAATAGGAAAAAATATCCCTAGCTAAAAGCATTACAATGTTTCTCAGGTTTCCAAAGCAAGATGTGATCCTCTCAGCACAGAACAAATATTTAGCTCCCTATCCTTACACTAGTCTGAATTTTCCTAACACTGCCATATATTAAGCAAAGATTTATCTTTATTTTTAAAAAGCTGAAAACAAAGTCACACTCTAAGTGTTCAAAGTATCCTCCTGCCTCATAAGCAGAAAAATGACTCAACCAAATATTAAAGGACCACAGATTTCTCACACCATTACCCAAGAATTTAATCTGACAATGTCAGTATCAAAGCTGCTCCTTCACTAAAATGTAGTGCTGAGAACCCAAACATCTTCTAAATAAACAGTTTTTCTCTTCTACCCTCCTCTTTCAACCATAGTCCAGGAGGAAATTGTTAGTCACCTGCTGTCCCAATTAGAGCCAGATGGGATCCATCCAAGGGGTAAGGAGTGAGCTGGCAGAGGAACTCACCAAGCTGCTCTCTGTAAGTTATGAGTAGCCCTGACACGCTGGGGAGGTCCCAGCGGGCTGGAGGTCAGCCACTGTGGCACCCATCTACAAGAAGGGCAGGAAGGAGGATCTGAGGAACCACAGGCCTGTCAGCCTGACCTCGGTGCTGGGGAAGGTTATGGAGCAGATCAGCCTGAGTGCCATCATGTGGCATGTGCAGGACAACTGGGGGATCAGCCCAGCCAGCATGGGGTTATGAAAGGCAGGTCCTGCTTGACAAACCTGATCTCCTTCTACGACAACATGACCTGCATAGTGGATGAGGGAAAGGCTGTGAATGGTGTCTACCTGGACCATAGTAAAACATTCGACAACATCTCTCACAGCATTCTGGAGACACTGGCTGCTTAGGGCTTGGATGGGGGTGTTCTGTGCTGGGTTAGAAGCTGGCTGGGTGGCTGAGCCCAATACATTACATCCAGCTGGCAGCTGGTCACAGGTGGTGTTCCCCAGGGCTCATTATTTGGGCCAGTGCTGTTTAATATCTTTATCAGCAATCTGGATGAGGGGATCGAGTGCACCCTCAGTCAGTTTGCAGATGACACCAAGCTGGGGGGAGTGCTGACCTGCCTGAGGGCAGGAGGCTCTGCAGAGGGACCTGGGCAGGCTGGAGCGATGGGCCCAGGCCAGTGGTGTGAGGGTCAGCAGGGCTCAGTGCCGGGTCCTGCCCTTGGGTCACACCAGCCCCACGCAGCGCTACAGGCTGGGGCAGAGCGGCTGGAAAGGGCCTGGTGGGAAAGGGCCTGGGGGTGCTGGGTGACGGCCGGCTGGGCAGGAGCCAGCAGTGTGCCCAGGGGGCCCAGGCGGCCAGCAGCACCCTGGCTGGTGTCCCCAGCAGTGTGGCCAGCAGGACCAGGGCAGTGATTGTCCCCATGTACTCGGTACTGGTGAGGCTGCCCCTCGAATGTCAGTGTTCAGGTTTGGGACCCCTCATTACAACGGAGACACTGACGTGCTGGAGCGTGTCCAGAGAAGAGCAATGAACCAGGTGAAGTGTGTGGAACACAAGTTTCATTAAAAGCAGCAGAAGGGACTGGGGTTGTTTAGTCTGAAAATGAGGCTCAGGGGGGACCTTCTTGCTCTCTACAACTACCTGACAGGCTGTAGGCAGGAGGGGCTTGGCCTCTTCTCCCAGATAACAAGTGACAGAACAAGAGGAAACAATCTCAGCTTACACCAGGGGAGGTTTACATTGGATATTATGAAATTTTTTTTTCACTGAAATGGTGGTGAAGCATTGGAGCAGGCTGCCCAGGGAGGTACTGGAATCACCATCCCTGGAGGTCTTTAAAAAATGTGTGGCTGTGGTTCTTTGGGACATGGTTTAGCAATGGACTTGGCAGTCCTGGGTTAGTGGTTAAACTTGATGATCTCAAAGGTCTTTTCCAACCTAAATAATTCTGCGATTCAGTGTCTGTTCTACGACTCTCTGCAATGTTAACTTTGAAAACAATTGTGAAAGGAGCCCTATATCCTAAAGAAAACAGCAGTGAAGCTCTTTGATTATTTATTGAAGATCGTTTTAAAGAGGCTGTCACTTTGATCATGAACACCTGTTTTCAAAGACTCTCCAAACCTGTACAAGAAGAACTGGGGATGGTACTGTGAAATTAAGTAATAGTTCTTTCCCTGATAGTAATGGGTCTTCAGTATCTGCATAATAATTGGAAAAGAGTAGATATTGTTGTGGCTCCAGCAATTGCTGTGTGTCACTTTTAACAGACATTTGCCTGTCAACTTTGGTATGAAACTCTTTACATTTAAACATCTATAGAGAAAACACTTGTCTTATTTATACATATCATGCATTAGGATTTTCAGGAAAGTCCCACACAACTGTTGATGGTCTGTAGGGTTTATACTGCATCACGTCATATACACCTATGTTTATGAGTTCTCTTTTTGTTCACCAGAATGAATTTGGTGCTATGCAAAGACTTTTGTGAGTGGAAAATTGCTGAACTAAGAGCTACAGAGAAAAGGGATGAGAAAAAAATCTCAATGTAATATGATCTCCGGTCTTCAGCAACTTAGGAAAGGCCATGAAGGTAAACAATTATAATTTAGATCTGTTCCAGTCATTTATGGAATTTCATGTTCCCTAAGCCATCTGACCCGTTATTGTCTGTTATTAGCTCTGAGAAGTATGTCTTCTGGGATGTAGCAGCTGCTTCTGCACCTTATACAATATCTGATAATTAAACTGCAACCTCAGATGGGTTGCAGCTAACTTGAAGAGCAGCTTCCAGCTGAGACCTTCATAACTTCTCTGAAACAGTGTGTATGTGTGTGTCTGGCCGTATCTTCTTCAATCCTGTGAGTTTCACATTTTGCTGATGCTAAGAGAAGCAGGGCACAGTGGTCATGCAAAATACCCCCTATCTTTTTCCAGGGACTCCACAGCTGGTGCAAGAAGCTTCAATAACCTCTAATCTGTTTAAAAATCCACATGAATTGTGCCAAAGGAAATCAAGGAGGCACGGTGGAAAACTTAGATGATACTCAAACAGATTCTTGGAAGTGCAAAATGACATTGGATTTTGAAAGTATTCCTCAGGGAAATGTGTTCAAAAATCACAGCATCTTGTATTCAGACATCTTGCCTCATTGTCCATCCTATAATGAGCCTGATTTTCAATTTTTTTATTAAAATGAAACTTCTGATAGACATATTTGAAATGTTTATTTGTCTATAATGGTAGGAGCTAATCTGTATTGACATTAACTTTATGCCAACAAATACATATTTTAATAAAGACAATAATTAAATTGTACCCATCAGCTATTTGACTGTAAAGAAAGATTTGTTTCAAAATCAGAGTGGAGGAAAGCTATCTGACACAAAATATTCACCACATGTCTCCCCTACCGTTTCAAAATCTCCTTGGGCTTTCTTTTCTCAGTGATCTTCAGCCTGTTATTCTGGTTCTTCTAAAATATTTATAAACTTAAGTGAGCCATGAAATTTTATTTACAACAAATGTAGTTTGTAAAAACTTAGTCTCTGCTGTTGTATTGTGTCTCACTGCGCCAAACTAAGTCATTGTTCATGAATTTCAGAAAGCAGAGTGAGTTCAGAGCATGCAAGCAAAGGCAGAGCTCTTCTCAAAATATAAAGTATTGCTATAACGGAGCCTGAGTGTATTTGTTTACTTATAAAACACCAAAAACCAGAAAAGCATTAAAAATGAAGATATTTTGTTAAAATTATTGAAAAATAGAAGTTTTTATTAAATTCAATAACTAGATTTTTTATTATTATTATTTCCTCTGTGTCAGACAGCTTTACAATTAAGATGAAGAGCTAAAAAGAATAGGTCTAAGACACAGATGAAAAAAAAAATTAACAGGAATATCTGATATGCACTTTACCTAATGCTAGTCTAGTCATGCCAGTTATTAAGAAAGTCTTATAACGTACTCAGCTATCTGTCCTGACACTGTATTCTGGAATGAAAACTTTTCATTTGCATGCATAAGTACGTTTAATAAAGTAACAAAAGTGTGGCTGTTATATAACTTAATGTAACCTCTCTTACACGCCTGTGACTACATAAAAAATATGCAATTTTTTTCATCCCGTTGAAGAAGTGTAATTTTTACTTTATAGTGTGAACAATACATAAGAAATCTATTTAATAAAATTTAATATACTCAAAAATATACTACATATTGCTATGTTGAAAAGCAGCTAGTTTTGGTAAAGTATTGCGACAGAGAAGGCTTAAGTATGTTATTACAGGACTCCAAGTTCTAAATTAGACTTTTGTGCATGATAAAGTTAACAATGGGAACCAGTAACTTTACACCATCACTGCAGGGCATCTTCCATGAAGTTTGTATGTTTGAGTCAAAGCTGCTAACTCTGAAATATCTGTGCTTCAGTGATTTGGCTGTTTGACTGCTCAGATAAAAAAAAATAAATCTCAGCTAGATCTTAATTACTGATGAAGAGGATGAAAAGTATATCAATATGTTGACACATTAAATGTGGCCAAAGAAATTTCTTGAATATGTAGTCAAAAGAGCAGATTTTATTGGGAAAGTTTTGCCCGTCATTTAACATTCTTGAAAAAAGCATTTGCTGTACTGAGATGTTATAGTTTGGTAGAAAGAAAAATAGTATCTATATCATTTTGATAGAGTAAAGAGTATATGCCAGGTTAAAACCAGTGAGCTAGTGGGAGTTTTTGACATCAGCTTTGTAGGAAGAAACGTGATTATCTCACCAGGAACTCCCACCAATCCTTTCTAACCCTACAGGATGACGATTCTGAACAAACAGAACCTCTTAATAAAGGTGACCTTAAAAACAACCCCCCAAAAAAGGCAGAGACTGGGGGGTAAGCTCTTAGGCAACCCC
This sequence comes from Falco punctatus, assembly GCF_963210335.1. Classification (NCBI taxonomy): domain Eukaryota; kingdom Metazoa; phylum Chordata; class Aves; order Falconiformes; family Falconidae; genus Falco; species Falco punctatus. The sequence goes on from NC_137586.1 coordinate 72,232,233, forward strand.
AGTTAATACTAAGTTTGGCACAGAAACAACTGCAATATCCTTTTCTATATATTGTATTTCCTAAACACAATTCCACATTTGGAGCAGAGTCAAATCCTAAAGCACATCAGGCTCTGTCCCCAGTTAATAAATATCACTTATGAAATGTCATTTTATATTATAATTTTTTTTCAGTCCTGTCTGTGTAACCAATCTGATCCATGGATATAAATGAGGGCAGGCTTGTGGAATATTCAACAGAAGAAGCTGATGAAAACCAAGGTATAGACTCTTGTAATTTTTCTACTGTATCAGGGGCTGAAAGATGAAGTTGCAGAATAAATCATTAAAAATGCCTGATAACACCAGTCATGATGGAGAATAGGAATGAGGGTGTCCTGAATATTTATTTGGCTGAAGAATGGTAACGGTATCAATGAAGTCAAAAAGGTAAAGCTGATAGTGGGGCATAGTGATGGTACTATACTTATCCAGTGTGGCTTTAAATTAAATTAAACTAAATGGAATATCATTAACTTTTAAGAGCAACTGTAACCTGAAAGGTTAATTCTTCCTTCCATTAGAATATTTCTTCCTACAAGAATCCTTTCCCTCTGAAACGGTACAAAAAACATCAATGAAAGAAGGGTCACCAAGTTTAAGAAAAAAATTTAATAAATTCAAGATGACACAGATCCTTGTGTTAGTAAGTGAATTTAAACAGAAATTTAAATAAAAGTTTTCTAGAAAATGAGATATATTATACATACTTTTAGCATAGCAACATTAGTTAAAAGCATTAAAGAACCTGACTTCCAGGAAGTTCCTAGATTGCCAAGATTCCCTTTTACTACAAGCCACTTGTTTTTAATTTCTTTTATATTTCTCCCTGCAAGACCTTTTGCAAGTCTCTGTATTGCAGTGTTGTAGAAACGTTTAATTTTTCTTAAAAATGGAAATATATATTATCAGATCTTTGAATGTTTGTTAGTCTGTTGTTGTAAATTCTCTTGCTTCCTTTATAATCCATGCATTTCTGTTTTCAAGAATGTGATTCCTCAAGACTATGTACTTGGCACTTGTCCTGGTTTCAGCTTGCATAGAGTTAATTTTCTTCTTAGTAGCTGGTGCAGTGCTGTGTTTTGTATTTGGCCTGAAAACAGTGCTGGTAACACACTGATGTTTCTGGTTGTTGCTGGGTGATGTTTATACTAGGTCAAGTACTTCTCAGTTCCTTGGGCCCTGCCAGCCAGAGGGCTGGAGGGGCACAGGAAACTGGGAGGGGACACAGCCAGGACAGGTGACCCAAACTAGCTAAATGGTTGTTCTATACCATATGATGTCATGCTGAGTATATAAACTGGGGGAAGAGGAAGGAAGGGGGGGGACATTTGGCATTATGGCATTTGCCTTCCCAAATAACAGATACACATGACGGAGCCCTGCTTCCCTGGGGATGGCCGAACACCTGCCGGCCCACGGGGGGGAGTGAATGGATTCCTTGCTCTGCTTTGCTTGTGTGCGTGGCTTTTGCTTTACTTATTAAATTGTTCTTATCTCAACCCATGAGTTTTACATTCCTTTCCAATTTTCCTCCCCATTCCCTTGGGTGAGGGAGGAGTGAGCAAGAGGCTGTGTAGTTGTTAGTTACCAGCTGGGGTTAAACCATGACAGCACTGCATGACTTTTTTTCAAGCTTCTGTATGTCTAAAATCATTAGCTATTGTTTCCAATCACATATACATTTTTTTTAAGATTTGATTGAGAAATCTCCGCTATGATACTACATCTGTAACTTTGGTCTGCTAGGCATTTTCTAGGTTATGATATTGCAAGAGCAACAAAAATTAATTTTTTTCCACTTTTCTATTGTAAGATTCTATTAAAAAATCCCATCTGTTGCTTTAGAAATTTAAAATCAGAAAGCAATTATTATTTTGAACAATAGAATAAATAAATATTCTTTCATACCAGACATTGTTTTAGTCTTGTCAGACCTAAGCTAAGCTGGACATGGTTAAATGAAGTTGCACATCAAGTGATTACTCTTGAATATGTTGCCATGTTCTTTCAGAAACAATCTGTTCAAAGTGATAATGATTGGTGTACATATGCTGCCTAAACAGTGTCACTGTGAGTGGTGTATCGCCGTTTTTGATGTTGTTGCTAGTAATGTTTATTAGGAGAAAGCTGACTGGTGTGAACCAAGGTGTGGTAGGTATTCTGTGTGCATACTTATGATATGCAGCCAAAATCAATCAAATGGCTATTTCATGGCCATTCATTGTGGAAGCTGAATCTTGGGCAACCATATTGATTCATCTCACATTCCAAGAACAGCTGAAAAGGCCTTTTGCCTGATGCTTTTGAAGTCATAATGGAATCATTTAGTGCTAGATTTGCCAACTACTACCACTCCTTTACACGATATATATTTTTTCCAAAGAAGTCCTTTGCCTCAGTCCAGATGAATGGTTTGTCAATGCTACAGTTTCCTTGATGCTGTGCATATCAAGAATTTGTCAGTAGACATGCTTTACATAATTTAATTTTTTAAATGGAGACAGACAACTCTCTGCTATTTAATTGATATATGCAACTTTCTGAGAATTCTTCCCCTATGAAGAGATGTACACATAAGCTCCATCATTTTTTTTAGTTCAGCATCCCAGTAATAGCAATTCAAGGACTTAAGCATCAACTACAGAATACCCAAATATACATTTGCATTTCTATCTACATCTTTGTTTCACCAGAATTATTACCTTTTTTTCCCAGTTCTATCTACAAGGTGGCTTCTATCCAAATAGAGTGAGGTATATATTGTTTGCAGGAGAGGAAGTCTGGGTCCAAATTAGCAGAGCAATATGTCATTCTCTTGTTACTGGTTACTTCATATTTCTTGCACTTCATGTTTCTTCTGTTTTCCAATCTAAAGGCACTAAGAATTTGATGTGACCTTTGTATGTGACTTCAAATACGTATGCATCTTGTGTCCAGAAGTGTTATAATGAAAAAAAAAAGAGTACATGAAAGACTAGCATGTTGAAAAGCAAAGTGGTATAGTCAGTTTCTAATTGCTCAGTCAGCAAGTGTAATGAATGGCCATTACGGCTGTTAGCTGCTGATTGCCTCCTGAGCCCCAATTCAATGTCATGTCAAGCAAAATTATTGTAGCAATGTAGCAAAACTAATTACAGAGGGATAACCACATTGGTGTACAGATACAGTTAAAGTCAGCTAGCTTGAACACGCCTCAGTATTTCAAAAAAAGATAACAAAGTGCAAAATTACATTTGCAAAAATCTTAAGGCAATTATACTTTACTTAAAAGGATGTGTGCATAATTAGTGTATTTATCAAACAGGCAGTTCCTGGCAAGAAATAACTGGAATGCAATTTTGTCACATAGAGATTTTGCCAAATGAAATAAATGTACTTATCTGCAAGTTCAGTTTTGACTCTTATTTTCTTCTAATTTTCATAAGAATGTAAACCCATTGTCATTTATGCGGTCATTCCTGTTTCACATAAATACAGGTTAGTGAAGAACCAAACCCCTCCATAAGTCAAGTTTTCTGAATGGTGGTGACCTTTCTATATTTGCATTTTACATTGCAAATTCTTATATTTGTGCAATTTACATCTGTATTGCATCTCTACCCACCCCCACCCACCCCCAATTCATCGTGAGTGAAAATCAAATAGTTTTGGATGGCAGCTTTAAGATAAGCATGCAATTAATTATAGAATAAAATTGGTTCCAAACTTACTGGAAAACTGATTTTACTACTCAACATATACACCCACTTCCTGTGTCATACAGGAGTTACGCCCATGACTTTGGTTTCTGTCTATCTGTTTCATTATAAAACCCCAAAAGGATGCTTAGACACCTCCCTTTGGGAAGCTGAGTTAACGGTTCCTTTTTATAGGCAAATAGAAGTAAAAGATCTGGAGTCTTTCATTGTTCAGACTGCTCTGTTTTCTCCTACAAGTTCCTACAAGCAAGGTATTGATCATAAGTTGTCATGCTGTAGCCCACCAGATAGGCCACAATTAAGGTTATGATATATGCCATGTTGACTTTGCTACCCACAGACCACACAGAAAAGTTGAATCCACAGGAGAAATGGGCTGGGCATTGGTGTCTCCATGGGATGTGGTGAATGATTGACTTTGCATTGCTTGTTTTATTTTCTTTCTGTCTTATTCTACTTCCTCTTCAATCATTAAACAATTTTTATCTTGACCCTCAAATTTTCTTGCCTTTACACTTTCTTTCCTCTTCCCCCATCACTTACAGGGGAAAGAGGGAGGAAGTGAGCAGCTATGTGGTTCTTACCTGACTACTGGGGTTAACCCACAACAGTGTAAGAGAAGTCTGCAAGTTTGAAAACTTCTGATCACAGACTTAGCTAAAGAAAAAAATTATGGTAAATTCCAATGCCTATATATAATTTCCAGTATTGTTATATATCCATGCAGCATTCAGAGATATGAGAGATTCAGAGATGGCTGCAAAGCCTTTGGTAACCTTATTCTGACATCTGAAGATTTATGGCTTCTCATCTGCTATGGAGTTGAAGACTCCATCCCCATCCAGGGATGGGGCATCCACAGCTTCTCTGGGCAACATTTCCCAGTGTCTCACCATCCTCACCCTCAAGTAAACAATTTTTTTCCCAATATCTAATCGAAATCTACCACCTTTCAGTTTACAGCCATCACCCCTTGTTCTATCACTACATGTCCTTGCAAAAAGTCCCTCTCCAGGTTTCTTGTAGGCCCCCTTTAGGTACTGCAAAGCTGCTATAAGGTCTTCCTGAAGCCTTCTCTTCTCCAGGCTCAACAGCCCCAAATTTCAGCCTGTCATCATAGTAGAGGTGTTCCAGCCCTCTGATCATCTTCATGGCCTTCCTCTGGATTCGGTCCAACAGGTCCATGTCCTTCTTATGCTGGGGGCTCCAGAGCTGAATGCAGTACTCCAGATGGGGTCTCACAAGAGCTGAGTAGAGGAGGAGAATCACCTCCCCTGACCTGCTGGTCACATTTCATTTGATGCAGCACAAGATACATTCGGCTTTCTGGGCTGCAAGTGCACTTTGTTGGGACGTGTTGGGCTTTTCATCCACCAGCACCACCAAGCCCTCCTTAGGGTTGCTGTCAATCCATTCTCCAACCAGCCTGTATGTATTGATGCAGAGGGTTGCCCGACACAGATGCAGGACCTTGCACTTGGCTTTGTTGAACTTCATGATGTTCACACAAAGCCACCTCTCAAGCCTGTCAAAGTCCCTCTGGATGGCAACACTTCTCTTCAGCATGTTGACCACACCACTCAGATTGGTGTCATCAGCAGACTTACTGAGGGTGCACTCGATCCCAGTTGTCCATGTTGCTGACAAAGATGTTGCACAGCACTGGTCCCAGTACAGACCCTTGAGGAGCACCACCCATCATTGGTCACCGCTTGGACATCAAGCTGTTGTCTGAAGCTCTTTAAGTGTGACCATCCATTGAGTGGTCCATCCATAAAATCCATGTCTTTACAGTTAGAGGCAAGGATGTCATGCAGGACAGTGTCAAATGCTTTGCACAAGTCCAGGCAGGTGACATCAGTAGCTCTTTCCTCATCTGTGAATGCTGTAACCCTTTCATAGAAAGCCAGAAGAACTGTCAGTCATGATTTCCCCTTAGCAAAGACATGTTGGCTGTCACTAATCCCCTCCTCATTTTCCATGTGCCTTAGCATAGTTTCCAGGAGGATCTGCTCCATGATCTTGCCAGGCACAGAAGTGAGACTGATCAGCCTGTAGTTTCCCAGGTCTTCCTTATGTCCCTTTTTAAAAATGGATGTTATGTTCCACTTTTCCAGTCTGTTGGAACTTCACTCTACTGCCATGACTTCTCAAATATGATGAATAGTGGCTTAATCACTTCATCCACCAGTTCTCTTAGGGCCTGCAGATGCACCTTATCAGGTCCTATGGACTTACGCACTTTCAGGTTCCTTAGATAGTCTCAAGCCTGATCTTCTTCTATAGCGGGCAGTTCTTCATTCTCCCAGTCCCTGCCTTTGCCTTCCACAGCTTGGGTGGCATACCCGGAGCATATGCTGGTGAAGACTGAGGCAAAAAAGTCATTGAATATCTCAGCCTTCTCCATGTCCTGGGTAACCAGGTCTCCCATCTCCTTCCAGAGAGGGCCCACACTTTCCCTAGACTTCCTTTTATCACTGACATACCTGTAGAATCTTTTCTTGTTGCCTTTGATGTTCCTGGACAGATTTAATTCAGTCAGTGCTTTGACTTCCTTAATCTGGTCCCTGCCTGCTTGGACAATTTGTCTATATTCCTCCCAGGCTACCTGTCCTTGCTTCCACCCCCTGTAGGCTTCCTTTTTGTGTTTGAGTTTGTCCAGGAGCTCCTTGTTCATTCATGCAAGCCTCCTGGTATTTTTGTCTAACTTTATTTTTGTTGGGATGCATTGCTACTGAGCTTGGAGCTTGTGATCCTTGAATATTAACCAGCTTTCTTGGGCCCCTCTTCCTTCAGGGCTTTATCTCATGGTACTCTACCAAACAGATTCTTGAGAAGGCCAAAGTCAGCTCTCCTGGAGTCCAGGCTAGTGACCTTGTTGTAAGCCCTCCTTGCTGTCCTAAGGGTCTTGAACTCCACCATTTCAGTCACTGCAGCCAAGGTTGCCCTTGAGCTTCATATTCCCCACTAGCCCCTCCTTGCTTGTGAGAACAAGGTCCAGTATTACATTTCTCCTTGTTGACTCCTCTGGCACTTGAAGAAGGAAGTTTTCATCAATGCATTCCAGGAATCTCCTGGATTCCCTATGCCCTGCTGTGTTCTTCCAACAGATATCAGGGTGGTTGAAGTCCCCTAGGAGGACCAGGGCTTGTGAATGAGGAGGCTTCTATCTGTCTGTAAATAGTCTCATCTGCTACATTTTCCTTGTCAGCTGCCCTGTAGCAGACTTGCACTATAATGTCACTTGTTGCTGTCCTCTTTTAATCCTGACCCATAAGATCATGGTTGGCTTCTTATCCATCCCCAGAGCTGCTGCACTCCAGCTGGTCATTAACATAGAGAGTGACACCCCCTCCTTGTCTCCCCTGCCTGTCATTCAGAAAGACCCTGCATCCTTCTATCCCAGAGCTCCAGTCATCAAGGCCATCCTACCACATTCCTATGATGCCAGTAAGATCAAAGCCCTGCAGGCATGCTCATTTCTCTAGCTTCTCTTGTTTATTCCCCATGCTATGTGTGTTTGCACTGATGTGTTTAAGTTCAGGCCCTGCTGAAGCTGACTTACTGACTGGACTGGTCAGATTTCCTTTGTGCTGCTCTTCAGGTGCTCCGCTGCTGACCTGTGATCCTTCTTTAACCTCTAAGCATCTCTTGCTGGCAGTGGCATCAAACTGGTAGGAGGAAAATCTTCATCAACAAAAAGCCTCTGTGAGAACATGAACCTTGTTCTCTGAGGAGATTGCCTGAACACAGTGGTGTAGGGAATGCAAAGCAAAACTTCAGAAAATGGCACAGATGAGCTGGAGAGCAAAAGGGCTCTGTTATCAAGCAAAAGAGAGGACCAGGTAGAGGCCAGAGAGAAAACTTGTCAGTAGCAAAAGCAAAAAAGAAATCAGTTATGTAATATAACTGGAAATTATACGAGAATTTCATTTGAAGTTGAACTGATGGGATAGGCTTGAAACATTGAAAAGAAATAGATGTAAACTCAAAGCAGGTATACCCCACTGTGACCTCAGATCATATTTGTATGATTTCATCACATAAGGTGTTTGAAATGTAACTGAAGATACAATTCACATGCTCATTTTCAGTCCCCAGACTGGCTGCCATAATTATGAAAGATCTTTATTCCAAGTGTAATTACCACCATTTTAATGTTAGTTTCAGTGATTATCTGGGGATTATTTTAGAGTCAAATCCCCCCCATTCCTCCATTTTCTCTTCCCTCTTCTGAAAAAATTCTAGCTAACACTAACATGCATGAAAACAAACAAAAAAATTACAAGATTAGGGAGATGAGACAAAATAAGAATAAGAAATGCATACAAAGACTGAAATAGGAATTAACATCTACAATAAAAAAAAAAAAAACAACTTGTTAAAGTAATTTAGTTCACTTTAGATAAGCATAGATAAATTTAAATAAATTTCTGTTGCTTTTCCCAAACAGGAAATTACTTTAAATATTTTCTGAAATTGCCAGAAGACTTTCAGTACTTTTGGTTTTGCCATTGCCTATAATAGCATAATCTCTTTGTGAAACTGGTAAGAGGTTTAGACAAGAATGAAATTCTGAATTTAACATTTTTACTTGCATTATTTTGAAGTTTTGGTAAGAAATCTTAACATTTTTTATCTTCTTTTAGCACTCTTTAACACTAGAAGCTTATACCATAATACAAGATAAATAGCCTATAAAGATGTTACCTTTTTGTTCAGTTTAAATTACTAGCTATACCAAAATAAAATCCTTTAGCTGAATCTGACTAGGTTAGTGAAAAGTGGAAATCAATGGAACCTTAAAAGTTGCAGTCTCTTTATGTCACATTTTATGACCTCATCACACAGATCCCCAGGCTCATAATTCTTTGCATTTCTTTGTTAATGGAATGGGCTTTTTCAGTCTTTTTTCTGCCTTATCATTTGGTGTATTTTACAGTACAGCTTTATAATGATCTCTGGTTGTTGCTATGGTTATAGTAGTAATGAAATCCATAATGCCATTAGCAATCTATATAAAATCTATGCATACAAGGTCTGCTCAGAGTCCTCAAAACGATGATAATTTAATTGGTTGATTTGTAGCAACTTTGAATTTTCATAGTCAAAAGTCACAGAAGAATGTTGCACATTGTTGACAACCCACAGAGGAATGGGTTCATCATTTTATGGGCTCATTGATCAGGCAAATGCCTAGAACGCCTTCTGACAGCCTGCATCATGAAGAGAACTGCAAGCTGGCTTTGAGCACAGCTGAGCATTCCTTGGCAGAAAAAGACATTTGGTTTTCTTTGGTTTTGTTCAAAATGTTTACTATGGCTTTTCTTTTTTTTATCTGCCACAGCACTGCAGATTATATTTAGACTTTTTCATCAAGTAAAGATACTCTGCTGATGGCTTGGTAACTCAATTTAGAAGTACTACAGTCTTACACATGAAAAAAAAAATAGATTTGACATAGACTTGACTATATTTTTTCCTCATGAAATAAGCTCACGCTGATAGTGTTAGGATATTTCAGAACTGATAGTAATTTCTCTAAAGGCTGCAGTGGAGCTATGAAGCTATCTATAGCTGTAGTTAAAATCTCCAAGACTTTGAAGCCTGCTATTCTGGAAGCATATCGTTGTCCAATGTATTGTCGACAAAACTGGACTTTTCACTTTTCGTCCCCTTTGCATTGCTTTGGATGATGTAGGTGGAGTGATAACTTGCCTGGATACATTTTAAACATGCCTTTAAGATTGCTGAGGTGCCTGAATTATCGTTGTGTGACTTCCAATGTCTACAGCTAAAACAGTAGCCCCTCCACAGCAGATAGTAATGTATGGGCAAAGGCTTTCAGTTTCAGTGTACTGGAAGAGAAATACATATTGGCAGAGACATTCTTGTTCTAGACTTTTTTACTTCACTGAATTTAATGTAGATTTTCCCAATAATTTCAGTATCTGGAAAAGTAGATCTTTATGAATCTGTGATAGTCCTAAACAAAGAGTAGGGCATATTAGTGGGATACGTAAGGCATGCTGATACTGTTCCATATCTGAGTATGTTTGTGCCTGAGGTGGGATTTTTTGTTTGATACTGTTTGTTTGGTGGTTTATTGTTTTGGGGGGTGGGGAGGTAAGAGATGTTTTTAGGTTTGCTTGTTGGTTTTTGGGGGTTTTTTTTGTTTGTTTTGGTTTGGTTTTTTTGTGGGGACAGCACAAGTAAATTTTCTTAGGGAGATGCTAGCAACAAGTTCAATTCTCTAGCTAAAGCTTACTGTAAGTCTGTGTAATCAAATATTTTATGTGAAAGTGTTAAAGTAATTTAAAAGAATGGCATTCCTTTTCTCTCTATCACCACAAAAGCCTAATAGCTGTATGTGCGGTGGTCTGAAGTTTTCAGTATGTTAGTACTTGGTATGAAGAATCCAAGAAAACAAACTAAAGTATTGTCCATAGTAGTGAATTCTTCCAAATTAAAGGTATCTCTTAGAATATGATGTCAGCATTATCCTGATAGCACTTTGCAATTTCCCCATTTGGATTTCTCTAAACCACGCTCAAGACTATGCCATAAGTTAGACAAACCTGAGCAGTATCACTGGAGAAAAATCATAAAGCATAAACGACATACCTACACTTCAATAGCATCTTCTGATGCAATTCAAAGTTTGTTAACCTGCAAACTCCCTGAACATAACTGAGCTATTCAACAAACTGATCTTTCTGGGTCCAGTTATGATATTCCTTCAAAACTTGTCTAGGGGGAAAAAAGTATGCAGAATTATCACCTCCTTTTTGTCTCAGGCATCCAGATATTCTGTAGCCTCTAGCAGCTTCCTAGTACCATACCGGGCCATCAGAAACTTGGCTGCTCCCCACTTCCTGCAAATTATATTAATCAAATTCAAGACATTTACTTATCTGAAATGACCATATCAAATGATTGTAAAGAAATTTAAAGGCTCTAGCTCACATTATGAGGCTTGGGAAGTGTTAATTTGCTTTTAAGTGAATATCAGAATAGAACATATGAGCATTGGAGAGACAATCTGAAGAAGAAAGCAAGGCACTAGGAAGACACAAGAAGACACTAGGAAATACAGGGAATTAGGAAAATAAATAAGAAGATTAAAATATTCATCTTATATCACAAGACCAACAGTCCCTTTGCAAATAACCCTTCCCTTCAGAAGCTTGCTAGACATTAACCTCTGAAGTTCGTCTTGCAGAAGGGACATCTGCAGGAAATTATGTTGATAATACAGGTAATCCACTGTAGATAAAATACATCACAAGCTCACTCCACAAGTGTACACGGAGCAAGTATCCAAGAATCAAAACAACTCTGTGCTGTTGTCTATACTAAGTACCCACCTTATTTCTCAAAGAAACATTTTAAGACCACCAATAGTTTTAAGAATGATATACAGCTGCCAAACAATAATATTCATTTCCTTTCAACATGAGCTTTCTTCAAATACAAAACTTTTTAGTGACTAGAACATCCCTAGATTCACTTAGTCCCATAACTAAAAGCACTGGAAAAACTTACATGAAAAAATGTATTTGTTTGTGGTTCTATGAAGAATTAACAATTGCACTTCTCAGTGCTGCACAGAAAGTACTTGTCAAATGTCACTGCATGAAAGAAACCTCAGTTAAGTAACAATGACAATAAGAAAACAGTGGTATTATGTGGTGTTCTTACATCTTTGTTTCTCTGGCAGTACTGTTATTTTCAATTGAATATCCCAAATATGACTGCTATTCCGGTTGTCTCAAACTTCATATCAGTATCTCCTGCCAGTAAATGTGACAAAGCAAATGAAACAATGACCTCTTTTCCTAAATGGGGAAGCTTATTCATTGTAATCTAATCTAACATATTTTTTGTATTGGTGGTAGTTTTGTCCTTCAACATCAGAACAAAGACGGAGTAACCTGAAATATCAGTCGAAACTTTATGTTAAAATTAGCCTTCTCATAAGACTTCATAAGGAAAGGAATATGCAACATTACTTATAAAAAACCAAATAACTGTGTTTGTGATTCTTCTGCAGAAATTTATTATTCTAGTAAATCTGGGCACTGAAACCAAGCCATAAAAAAATCTTGAATGAGGTAACGTTAAGACAGCCCAAATTAACATAAAGCACAGAAGAACCACTTCAGATTGTTGATTGTTTCAGAAGCTTATGAAATCAAAAGAGATTCAATGACTGTTGAAATGGTGTTGCCCTGTGTCTTGCTTTAGATTTGCCCCACATGCATTCATGTAAGAAATGCTTCTTCGGAAATGCTTTTGACGTGGCAGTCTTAAAATCTGTCAACTTCTGTAGAGACACTAGCCTAGAATGGCCCTGAATACAGAAAAGCATATATCTATAGATATAGATATAGAGATATACACACATATATATAACTATATATATAAAAATAGATTAAATAAATGTTCATAAAATATGGACACTATGTGCATGCTAATGAGAGAGGCTTCTCACCTGAGAGTGGACAGAGATCACATTGTAATGAGCAAGTCTTGAGGCTATTCAGGACTTTCAATGACAGATGAGATAAAAATAGTATGTCTGGAAGACCTGTCATCCTAGCTGTGGCCAAGGAAAAGAAAAAATTTCTGCAGAGAAGTCCAGAAGATAGCACCCAGAAACAAGGAAGAATTGTGGTGGAGACTTAATGCAAGCTTATGCGTGGCAAGACCACTGAATGAGAAAAACAACATACATATGTTTAGCATGCAACAGCTGTCAGCTCTGATACTCTGGTCTCTTTGATAATTTCTGTGTAAATCTGTTCTCAAAGTCTATGTTTTCTAAGTGCTACATTTTAAATCAAAGTACCCAGCAGACTAAAACCAAACAGGCTGTGCCAGGCACTGGGAATTTTTGTTTTATTGAGAACATCATAATGTCAGATTGTGACCAGTGGGTCTCATGACAGAGAGGGCCCTGAAAGAAGACAAGATCAGGGATCTTATGCAGCCCCAAAGAAAAGTAAAACATACTGATCTGATGATAAGGTCTGAACATGGCAGTCTTGGGAGAGTTTTAAGGCCACTGCAGAGCTTCACCAAAGCTGTGACAAGACTAACAAAATGTACTTCCAATCATTATAGCACACCTGGCATCACTTAGCAGTCATTTAATGACATCAGATGTATTCCCTTGTCATTGATTTTTATATGGAGCTTCCTTAACCAGAATACAGGGAAAAAAATGCTACAGGTAGAAACCAGTCTGAAGATAGGCTCCATCATCTTGAACCATCTTTAGTAAGAGATGTGTCCCAAACTGAGTCAACAATGTTGCTGGTGATCCTTGATGCTTAACAGCAGTGTAAGGCTTAAACTACTTGATAACTGCCTCATATAGTTAATGTTCTTAATGTATAGTTTCACGAGGTTATATGTAGAAAAATTACAATTTCTCAACAATCACAGTGTAATGAATTATATATGAAATGATGAATTATACATGAAGCAGTAAGGACAATAAAATGTAATTCATTCTGACAAATACCTTTCAGCTTTTGGAGTTAGTGATACTGTTATGAGATGCATTTACAATTATGAAAGAAGAGATTATACCCTCTTATCAAGGTCACCACCCATGCTCACACTTATGTTGATGATTCTCAGTTTTCTGTATATGTCATGTCTCCTACCCTTTTTGGAATTCTAGTTCTAAGGCCAGTTTGATATCTTCTCTTTGGTACTCTCAGGTAATATAGAATAATTTTATTAATACTTGTCTGGTCAACCTTTCTTTACAGATATATCACCTTTATCGCTGATTAGATTGCATCACCTTCCTGCCTTATAATTTGCTCATTATGTTGCCTTGCCAGCTAAGCATTAGTCAAGAATATTGGATACTTTGAAATGAAGAACACCAATGAAATGATGACTACTGACACTGCTTGAGGATCTGGCTTGTTTTAACTCAGTTCAGACTGTTTCAGAAACTCTATAAATTCCCTTCTTCTGCATATCTAGCTGCAAATCTGAGAGTCTTTCATTCTCATAATGGGCCTGCAAGGTAAGACATTTGCACAACCACAATAAAACATACAAGACACAACAAACTATACGAGTAGCTTAGATGCATTAAAATTAAAATTATAGCTGTAGAGGGAACATAAGCGCTCCATGTTTCTTGATTTCTGTGAACTTTTGAGACTCATATCCTTAGTTTTTTAAAATATGAATACAGATATTTTTTTTCTTGTTTCTTTTATTTCTTCTGTCCTTTTTTTCTATTTCAGTCTGAACATGTATATATGAATATTTCAAAAACTCAGTTCTGGTAGGCTTTCTGTTATAGGCAGAGCTGTTATCTAATGCTAGTCAAGATATCACATTTGTTTCATCTTCTGAAATTTATTTTTTAATTAACTAATGAGACCTGGATAAAAACTTGTTATTAATAATGCTTCAGCTTTCAGTTATGGATCTATTCAATGATGGACAGCAGTTATTTCATGAGACTCATCCCAGCAACAGTATCAAAACAACTAATTTTTATTTTTCTCCTACATATGCTTTGATGTTCTGCCAGATGATGAAAACCTGGTTATTCCAGGAGAAAAGTCTGATGTATATTTCAAGTGTTTGCTATTTACCAAAATGTCAGTAGCTTAAAGATGTCTTAAAGGAAACACTTTTCTCTACTTCTCCAGATATAAACCATTTAACTATGGATCTTCCCCTGGTAGGCACTAAGTATCCTTTATGCATGTGTACAAAATAAAAGAAAAACATCTTGGAAGACAGTAGAACAGATGCAATAAGCTCTAGGTTTTACTCCTTTAAGGTAGAGTCTGGTCATCGTACTAACTAGAAATCAATGTCAGTGGCAGTAAAAAAAAAGCTTGAAATAGAAGTGATTCAGCCTAAAGTAAGGAGAGCTGAATAGCCAATGTGTATTAATCTAGGGGTTTTATCACTGTGCAGGAATTTTTCAAGACTTAATATTCTTATGTATGTATATATATATATGTATATAAAAGGAAAAAGTAAAATGTGAGTGGAAATTATTAAAATATAATTGGGAAAAATATTCATTTCAGCTATAAATGAAAATTGGAAATGAAAGAACAATAAATTTCTACAGTGCTCAGTAATGTTATTGAAGAGACAACTACAGTTCACTTAAAATATACTGAAATAAATAAAGGGGAAAAAATGACACGTAGGTCTTTTAATTTCTAGTTAGGTATTTTGAAAGAGACTTATTTCATTGAAGCTAAATTGTCCTTTCTTCTTAAACTTTTGTAACAATTTCAAACAGTTGGGAATTTTACTAATTTTGCAGTAAACCCCATAGAATAAAATGAAATTCCTGTTGTTTATATGAAAGGAATTTATGAATAGACACAAAAATAACTTCCTGAAAACACATAGAACTTTCAGAACACTGTTTCAATTCAGGACAGCCAACATTAGAAACAGACCTAATAATAACTATTTGTTTACATTTCAGTGAAGCCAAAAGGACTAAAACACAAAATTCAATGTTTAAAATGCATAGAAGTATTGTAAATCCCAAACATCTAGACATCATGGATTGTACTACTGAAATCACGAGACTGAAAGTAATCACGCGATTTTCTGCTTTTCATCTAAACTTTCTACCTTTGAAAGGAGATGGCTTGTCCCCAGGATTAATGAGATCCACTCATATTAAGGTAATTGAATGCACCCAGAGGTCATCAAAACTGGTGAAAGGGCTGTAAGGCATGTCCTATAAGGAGTGACTAAGGACTGTGGGTTTGTCTAGTTTGGAGAAATGGAGGCTGAGGGGCCACCTCATCGCTCTCTACAGCTTCCTGAGGAGGTGACGTGGAGAGGGAGGTGCTGGTCTCTTCTCCCTAGTATCCAGGGACAGGATGCATGGGAACACTTCAAAGCAGAATCAGGGAAGTTTCAGATTTGACATTAGAAAGCATTTCTTTACAGAAAGAGTGGTCAAATACTGGAACAGCTTTCTTAAAGAGGTGATCAGTTTCCCATGTCTGTCAGTGTTTGAGACATATGTACAATACCCTTAGTAGCATGCTTTAGCTTTGGTTAGCCCTGTAGTGGTCAGGCAGTTGAACTGGATGATTGTTGTAGGTCCCTTCCAACTTGATCATTGCATTCTGTTTTGCTCTATTCTATTCTATTCTATTCTATTCTATTCTATTCTATTCTATTCTATTCTATTCTATTCTATTCTATCCTATCCTATCCTATCCTATCCTATCCTTTCATCCTAAAAGGCACAAACACAATGCTGTCTTCTCTAACCATTACTTGCAAGGTCAGTTTCCTTATGATTTTTACCTCCTAATAAGAAGAGACCAACTTTGAATCTCTCAAATCTACTGCATACTCAGACAACGTGCCTCATGTCCCTTCTCTGACATCCAGTTTTTGCTGCATGCCTTCACTCACTGTTTTTGCATCCTTTTGGGCCCAACTGCCAGCTCACAACCACGTGCTTTCTTATTTATTTCTAGGTATTTGTATTCCTCTGCAGTTTCTCAGTTTGGTTTTTTTTTTTTTTTTTCTGTTTCTCACAGTCCTTGCCACTACAAATATTACAAGAACATGAGCCAAGCTGAACAGCTAACTTTATTACATGTATGCCATTTTTGTATGAAGACTGTCTGCATATACTTATGGTTAAAATCAACAAGACTAGTTATCCATTTAAGATTAGCAATCAACACCACATTTTGTGACATGTAGACAAAAATAATTTAGAAGCTTAAAGACTATCATCTTCACTGTCCCACAAAATTAACAGACTAACTTAAAATAACTATGATATTCCAGGTTGTGAGACTAGAGACATATGCAAATGAACATTTGATTCTGGTTTTCTGTTTTTCTTTATGGAATTTATTTTTGTTTTTTTTTCATATCTGAATAATTTAATAAAAGCTCTTTTTTGGGATCTTGAGCTATATGGTAATGACAGTAAAGCATAATACTATGATATCCAGTAAGTAGGCACCAAGGCTTTGGTATGACGGAAAATAAGACACAGCTTGCCTCCTTCCACTGGGTATGAAGTAATGCCTTCCTTCTCGCTTGGTGTGCAGATACAAACAAATAGACAGGCAAAAGTGTTAGAACAATATTAAAAAATAAAAAGGATATGTATCTCTAAGATGCATTTCCAGATTTTCTCCATTTCTTTGTGTTTATCTGCCATCCATAGAGTTGGCTTCTTATCTTCACCTACATCTCAAGAGCTTCTAGTACTCCATAAAAGACAATCAGCTACGCCTTTATGGCAGCCTGCTTGAAAACAAAAATGCAAAATTTTCTTCAGCTTTAGGCTGTAACAATTTTTCCGTTGAGAGATTTTTCTCTTGGGTTGTGGTAGATGGAGGAGCAGAAGGACAGAGACCTCCTCCCCAAAGCATGCACTTCTCTTCTGCATTACTACCCACTCCTGTTACCTTTTAGTTCATATGACCAGTCCAAACTTACTGAAAAGTCTATTCTGAATTGCTATACAGCACAGAAAGCTCTTGGGGCAGTATCTCCACATGTAAGCTTGCCATGTGGTGGTAAGGTGATATCCTAAGCAACGTTCACAGTGTTTCTGCTTTCTATTTCTCATCACAGGTTCTTACGTCTGCACTGATGTAAGCAGTGCCTCCCAGTACCTTGCTGCCCGTTATCTCTTCTCTGCAAATAAAAGAACCCTTTTGCTCCTTTTTTTTCCTCCACTCTGCCTTGACTCACAATGGAATAAGACCCTTAAACCCAAAATATCAAAATGTACTTTCCCCATTTAAATTTTACACAGTATTTTTCTATAGATCTTTAATATAAAGACAACTTAGACCTGAGTGAAGTGTTAGTATTAATGCAAACGATATTGCACTCAAATAAAATCCTGGAAAATCATAAAATGCTATACTTCATGCTGTTGTGGGAATAGAATGGAAATCTGAGAAAGGTTTTATAGGAGAATGTGAGAAAAATGTCCAATCTGCAATATGTATTTTGGAAGGATAGATCTCATCCAAAGAATCTAACAGAGAGTGCAGAGTTTAATTTCAGGACAATCAGAGGTGCCTGCATATACTTTGAGTACATTATTTTAACCTGTTGTGAGATTTTTATTTGAAATAGACATAAGAAAAAAAATTAATTGCATGTTATGAATTATGGTCCCAGAGTGTTATTTTTAGAGAACAAATTTCTTATTTTTCAATGCACTGTGTGTGTACCAATTTGGCCAATTACTAACTGTATTAAGAAAGACTGACAAGGAAGAAGATCCCAGTGTAACTAAACGTGGACAAAAAAATACAGTTGGCAATGCTACTAAAGATTAAAATCTTAGTGGAATTTAAGAGATAGAATAATCCTGTGGGAACAAAGATCACCATCCAAATATCAACAATACATACAGTTAGAGAGGTTTACAGATGTATAGCTTTTGGTAGTAACTATAAGTTCTCCACAGGGATCTAAGTCAGTCATTATTCTATTTCTAGGTATTAACAAATCAAAGACTCCAGTATTTCAAGGAAACAAAATTATTTGATACCACCTGAGAAGTTTATGAAATACAGTGTGATAGATAGATACATTCTTATAGGTATAAAATTGAGTTAGGGCTTTATGTACCTCAGCATGCATGAACTGGTACCTCTTAAAAAGTTGTGAAGGAGATGATTGCCTCACTGCTCGTACTGTACTTATACTGCATTAGTCCCATGCTTGAGGTGGCCAGAAAGGAACCTCTGTTCCTAGGTACACAGCTTCTGAAAGTCTGCTTTTGAAGCATTGCAGGTTAGAAGTAGACCCTGGAATAGAGTGTGTTAGGCCAGTGCTCCTACTAGTTCTGAAATCATTCAGACACCTGGCAAATACTTTGTAATTGCACAAAATTAAATTGGCTGAACAGGTTTGACATCAGGAAGAAGTTTTAGACTGGAGTTTTGCTTCTTAAGCCTGTGTATAGATGTTACTAAACAATTTATTTTTTGTTCTGAAATCTTGGATAACTGAAAAAATCTATAATTTCTCCTCAGCATTTTCACTGGTATTTCATAATCACAGTTTTCAGTCTTTTACCATAATTTTTGGAAGGTTATGATGTGCTGTTTAGAGGTGGTGTGATGTGTTGTCTGTGCATCTACAGGTCTATTATTTTATCACATTGAATTGCAGAGGACTGGACTTAAAAACCCATCTAAGTCGCTATCCTAAGCCTCTCTGCCTGTGTGGGTGGCTCTGCTTTCCTGAGCCAACCTGTAGGCCTAGTCTAAATATCAGATTGTCCAAGCCTTTCTAACATCAGGATAACATTTTAAAATATTGTCTGAAGTGAAGTACACTTCAGTAGACACATTTAAAGACATTCCATTCCCAGCCTATGGCTGTCAACAAAAATACCTCCCAAACAGAAGAAAGGAGGAAGATTAAGTTTCCAAAAGCATATACAGGTATATATGAATACAAGACCACGTGAACTTAGAGGCTGTTAGGACAAGTATACTCCAACCTGAATAGTCTCCTTCCTCTGGTACAAAAAGTATCCAGCACAGTGCGATTTTAAAGAGGAGTCTCTAAACCGGCTTCCTGAGAAGGGTTGTCTTCTCTGTAAATGACTCACACAGACTCAGCAATGGATGGTCTAAAATGTCTATGAAAACTTATAGCTTTTCATTGCTACTAAATAAATATATCTATTTCTTATATGGGGGAAATATGAAACATTTATGTGTGACATAAAATATGAAATATGGCATTTTATAACATAACCATAAAATTATATATATACATCCAATATTATACTTTATATATGCACATAACTCTGTGTAACTCTCTATGTATATACATGTATCTACTGTAAGTATGAAAAATTGCTAGTGAACTCCAAAGGACAGAACTTTCTATAACATTCTTTTTCTTAGTGCTGCTTTTCTCACTCAAGGAAAAACAAAGAAAATGTACAAAACAAGCACAATTATTACTTCGAGACCTTGCCCTAGAGTCACTCCAATATTACTCATCACTTTCTCTTCTGCATCTGTCTATTGTTGAAGAGACATATATCTGAGGGGGGAAATAAATCTAATTTCACTGTGTAGGTTGCATTCGTGTCTTGTATTCTTTCATGAACACCCACAAAAATCCTATTGTAACTATGTATTTTAGGCAAATATCCACAAAAAAAACCCATCCAGAATTTCAAACTTTCAAACTATGCATGCTCCTCAAGTGGGGTTTTGCCCTCTTTTGGGGGGCTATTTGAGTTGGGTGTTGCAATCTCCCATTACCACAATTATCTTTGTCCTATTTTCAACTTATTTTCTGTTGTTAGTGGATTGGACCACCTTCTCATCCTGTTTCCTCACATAGCAGAACTTCCCTGACTTGAAGGCTTCTTTCTTAGATAATGGTGTTCTTTTCACTATTTTCTGTGTTTCTCATGATCTCTAAAGCTTACTTCCTTGATTAGAAGTTCCTTGATTCGTAACAACTTCAGAGTGAGTCAGCTTGACCAGCTTTGTGACCACTGAATCAGAATTGGGTAGTCCAGGAGTTTAAACAGTGATTCCCTGCCTGTGGACTTGTTTCAGTCCAGGACTAGTCCAATTCCATCACATATAGGTGGACCTTGAGTGACTCTAGTTGTACATATTGTTGTTACTAACTGGTATTGTGCGCCCGGTGAGGTGTAGCAGTACCTTGGAGGCAGGTAACTTTGGGAGGGAGTTGTGCGTTAGTATTACTATGAGGTTATTTCATCTGAGAGAAGTAATTTCACCACAATGGTTGGCTCAGCCACGGACATCTCATGGGTTCTTCATGTGACAACTCGTATGCAGCTTATCAGCTGTGGGGTGCCATCAAGTTCCTGTTCCTGGTGGGAACACAACAGAGCATGGCTGTGGTGCCTGCGCTCCGCTGCATCCTCCGTCACTCCTATCAGCAGGTGCTGAGCTGGCAGGCTGTGGTGCTTAGGGAACTGTAGTAATTTTAGATTCCGTGCATGCCAACCATCGTGAAGGTGATACCTATATTTTACCCTAAAATGGCTTCTGTAAGACTATGCTTCTATTAGGACCCAAATTTCTCTAATTTCCTCCCTTTGAGGTGATTTTCCCACATAATCCAACCTGTGTCACTCAAGTTTCACATGAGGGCATTTAGGATTAATATTATGTGGAGTTTCAAACACATATATATCAGGTATATCGTGCATACTCAGGTGGAATAGAAATAGCAAGTAGGATAATTGTTTTGACATACCCCAAACTTTTACATATAGTGCCATCATTAAGATAAAAAGCAAAAGAGTTAGTATCAATAAAACAACAACAGGGTGAAGTACTCTGTTGAACATTTCAGTAGCAGTTGGTGAGCATCTGAAAAAAGTGTCCCACCATCGTTCTCCATCCTTCACTCTTTCTAGGGCATGATGGATCTCTTCTGCATCATGATGGACTGTAATCAAAGTATTCTGTCAATTTTTCTTGTTTGTTTCAGCAATTGAGTCGAATCCTCATGTCTTAGTAGTTTTCTCACCAACAGAAGATTCATTCCAATGGGGGTAGGCAACAAACTTGAATCAGTGTATAATTAGACTGTAACAGTTAGTCAGTTGTGATGGGAGCTGGATGATTAAAGTCACATCACATAATCTTAAGAAAATTACAAACACAAATATTAGAGTGACTACTTTTATCTACTATAATGTTATCTACGACTACAAAAGCACAAAGCATTCTCATACAAGCACCTCCCTTACCAATATATATTTAAGTACAGTTTCAGGATCTTCATCAGGGTGTATTTCAAAATGACAAATGTTTTGTTCTGTGTCAAGACAAATATCTTGACTTTTGATGGTGTTCCTTTCACAAATGAACCCTTGCTGTTCGTGTACAATACATGTGTTGACATCAACAGTTTCCGTTTATTCCCATTTCATTGGTCCTATACTCTATGCTCAAGTTGGTAAGAGTACAGCTCCATTGTGAGTCAGTCCTAATGCAATGATTTGGTTTATGGTATATACCGATGCATTGTGTAGAGTCAGAACAAACGCTGTAGCTATATTGTTGATGGGATCACAGGTGAAATTGACCAAATACCAGCAGGATTGGAATTTCTTTTCAAATTCAATTGTGTTATCCTAGATTACCTTTCAAATTTCAGTTGGTAATGTACCTTCTCCACCTTCCCTTTTGATTGTAGCTGTCATTGATTGTATCCATAATTGTGCATGGATGCAACTAAAAGCCAAAGAAAAATTGCTTTGGACTACAAGAAATGCATCTATCATCAGTTGGTTGTCCTTTTGATCAATTCCCTCCCACTTAGGCAATATGTCCAATAAAAGCCAAAAGTTCAGAAAGTCAAAAGGGAAGATCATATTGGGTCAGATCACTGGTTACTGTAACCAATTTGTTCATTAAGACTTCTGAGTCTATGCCATTTAGAATTCCCAATCCTGTTCACAGAATGCCAGTCACATCTTTTTGCTCTTCTTCAGGGAAAGAAGGTTTGTTTGTGCAGCCAGGCTGTCCATCCTGCATAAGAGGTCTTCAGGAATGGTGCACAAGCTGGTTGGATTGTAGAAATGTTAATTTGCATGGACAATTCTACTCTTTTGAGGAAGCATGGTGGGTTGAACAACACCTGCTGTTGGCCTGTGTTCTTGATCACATATGGTTCAATTTTAGAAATTTATGGAGACAAAGTGTATTTATTTGTGGGTGTGGAATCTGATATTGAGAGGTTTGATATCAAGGTCAATACTGATGGGGTGGATAGTGTTGTCTTAATAATATCTTTTAAATTAAAATGACAGTCCCACACCAAGTTGAGCCCAAAGGCATACTGTAGAACTAGGCTGCACTAAGGTAAAACTGTACCAACAGTCCAATTGTTCAGCTGAACATGAGTTTGTATCCTTCATCTTGGGTTTGATGTACTATTGGTTACTGTGATTGGTGGCTTTCTCATGTCTAGATCCATTGATCATTCTACATCCTATGTGGATTTCTTCTCCAGCTGTTCCTACCAAGAGGGAAGCCCAACATTTATTACTGCATTTCCACTCATGTCTCAAATATACATAAGTTCCATGCATAACTACAATAGCTAAGTTCAGATTCTTATCTTTGGAATCTATTCCCATATTTCCAGTATACCTAATATAAGCTTGGGACCATGGCCTATCTGGGTTATTTTGGCTACAAAGCAAAGCAAAGCAAACTGCATGATCAATGTAAAAAATGATATTACAGATCTATATTTCAAGGATGACATCCTTAGAACTTAGGCTTGCAAGTGATGAAGCATATCAAAAATAGTATTATGGCCAAAATGAGCAGTAGGCTCTTTCATCCATCCGCATCAGTTCATTCATAATTCCTGTGAAAAGAAACGAAAATATGCTCAGCTGGAGATACAACCAGTGGAATTAATTAAAACAAGGGTAAAATCTGTTGAGTACTGATTCAATGTATTTTTCCTGAGCAATCTCTGGCTTCCCACACATAGAGTTTTTTTAGAAGTGACTAGTACCATTGGTATGGTTCCAATTTGGGGTATCTTCACTAATACAGGTTGTCCAGCACAAAGTGTGGACCTTTGGGGCAATTGTGTTAGCAGATGAGCAAAAAAAGCTTTCATTTCTGCACTACCATCTCCACTCCATCTGTTCTTCAACTGACAGATGGCACTAGACAGTTGTAGGTGCCACCCAGATTCATGTGTTTTAGCAAATCTTTTAACCAAACCATTAGTTTGTTCAACTATGCCATTGACCTGAGGACAGCATGGGGTGTGGAACACCCATCAAATTCCTTCCTCTTTGGCCCACTCTTGCACTATGATAGCTGTGAAGTGTGTCCCGTTGTAATTCTGGATTTCCTCGGTAAGGGGGAGTGTGCTGAACAGTCCCCTCACTGTGTTTTCTCTGGTTGTTTACGTATATTATGTTTCTATAGTAAGATCAGAGATGACTTCTACTGCTACCAGAACAAATTTCTTTCCACCTGATGGTCATGATGGACTGATATAACTGATCTGCCAGGTGTGCCACAATGTTTTTTCAACTCAGATATGTAAATAAGATGCTTTGCTCAGATTGTTCCTGTCAGGTCACTGCCAACATCACAAACAGGCAGTCACTACTTGTTCACATAGTTCGTATTTAAATCCTTACAAAAGCTTGCTGTAAGACTATGCTTCTATTAGGACCCAATCTTCTCTAATTCCCCCCTTTCAAGGTGATTGTCCCACACGGGTGAAAGGAGAGCATTTTCTGGTTTAAGTAAGCTCTCTGACTTAGTGAATGCACCTTTTCTAGAGCAAAGCATTCTGCTTATCCAGTTTTATCATGTGTTGTGGACACCTCAGAGGGAAATCCCATCTTCCACAGCATGGCTTCTCTACAAGAAAAAGATTGTTTAAGTCTAGGAGGATTTATAATGAATTAGGGAACCTGAAACAAAGTGTGTACAAGCGTGTGACATTCAATTTTCCAGAATGCAAATATATGGATGAACCCAAAATGTTTTCAATGAAATGCATTTTTTAAAATGTATTGCAAATGGATGTGCACAATATTTTCTATCTGAAAAAAGAAGTGAGACACAGCTTTACAACTTTATACTCAAATACTTGGCTTATACATGCAATATTTCATATTGTAGCAAGAATTATGAAAGTGCAATCTCAAGAAAGAAAATAAAGGGATTTAAGAAAAAATGAAAATTTAATCATACACCTTATGCAATTAGAAAATGTGTTAAAACTTAGTTTCTAAACCCTTTGTTATGCTTAATGACACATAACCTGTTTCTACTTTAATTCCATCCCCATAACAATGAAAAGATTTTATTAATACAACATCAACAAAGTATTTTGTGAAATGCACATATTCAAGAAAAAAAAATAGGAAGATGAGGGTTTTTTCACATAAGAAAGATCAGTAACTTAGAACTCATTAAAACCTTGAAATAAGAGGAAAGGATATTATCCTGACTACCCTCAGACAAATCAGTTCACCACATGAAGATTTTGCTGTGTGGTCCCAAAAAAGCTGCAGTGATATCAGAAGGCTACAGTAGTTATCTGTGATTGTTGAATTGTTGAAAGCTGACTCAAGATCAGCAATAATTATTCATGTCATGACTAATTAATTATAGTTTTCAGACTGGATGGAGGTAAGTTTGTCTTGAAGTAGGCAAGTTAAGAGCTACCTCTTTTTATTCTGTTGTTTCACTAGAGAGATTTGAAATTATCAGATTTTATTTCCACCCTCAATATTTTCTTCCTTTGCTACATTTCAAAGAAATGAATACAGTGTACTCTCATCACAAGGACAGACAAAAATAACATTTATACAGCTAATTTGCCATAGATCTAACACAATTATTCTACAAACATAAATAAGCTTTTTCAGACCACTGATCCTGTGCTTTAAGAATAGGACCATCAACTTCAGCATGGTCAGGAGCAAGTGAAAGGTTTTCAAAATGGAAGTTCAAATATCAGTTGAATGAAATTTGAATTTTTCTGAGAAATTTGGGATTCTGAGTTGATTTTCAGTGACTAAGATATGAAGGACAGTCGTTAAAAACTGTTCATTTGACCAAAGCTCTCCTAAACCTGTAGGCTTTACTAGCTCCTTAGTCTTCTAAGAGCCAACAGAACTGAGACTTCAGTTACTGAGCCACTTTTGAAAGCTGTGCTACAAATATTATGAAAGTAAAACATGAATATTGGAGGCAGGAAAAATTTCCCATGATTATAAATTTCAAGTAATGAAAGTGTCAAAAGATGTCAACTTGAAAATTAATAATAAGCATATACATAAGACTTCCAGTCTGGTGACTTTTCTACAGTTCTGCTAATGAATTGCAAAAAAAAATAAAAAAAATAAAAAAAATTATCCTACATAATTAAATACCTTTCTTCCTCCATCCTGCTGTCCAGAAGATTAAGTACTTTCCAAAACATTTTCCTCCACAGAGTGGTAGAATTTATTTCTGTGCCTATTGAACTAAGGATGTATTTGCAATATAAAAAAAAAAAACAGAAAACGTAATTCAGATATTTATAGTTCCTTGTATAAAAAGTAAATATTTGTTGAAACTAAATAAAGAATTCTTATTTAACTTTTCCACCTCATAATCACGTAAGTCTGGGAAGCATCTAATCTACTACAACTGCATGTATGTATCATCTACTCTTTGCTAGACAGAAAGATTTTGACAGAACAAGTTACATCTTTAAAACAGTCTAGCAATTAAACCTGATCAAATGTTAGGAAAAAGTGTGAAAACCATTTGCATTTGCAAAGACAATCTACATTGTTCTGATATCCTTTGATGTCACTTTACTTCAGCTTTTAACTTAACATGAAATCATGAAAAGTCATGCACATTCAGGGAAATAACTATTTCTTGATATGTAGTTTTTCCTTGAGGATGTGATAATTAATGTTCTTTAGATATTAAATTAACGTGTGCAATACTACTGCTTTTTTCTCTTAATTAGTTGATGTATCAGTGTATTTGACAACATTGGTACCTTATATTACAAATAAATATGCAAGTGTAAATTTGTTGACAATAACACAAGGAATTTACACGCATTACTAATTTAACTGGTTAGATGTATAAGTCAAAATTCTAATTTTAGAACATATACTTATAGCTTGAATGATTTGAAAAACTGTGGAAAATCAGAAATAATTTAGAATAATTAACATGCTTGAGAATTTTGAGAGATGTTTACAGCTAATTTGCTCAGTAAAGAAAAGGGAAAATCAATTATTTGTTGCATACTCAAACTCTGTAATTTGCTGAACTTCGTTATATCTGTGTGGTAAAGAGTAAGCAATTTATAGAACAGTGAACTTACAGGACATAAGAACAAGAAGATACAAAACTGTCTTCTACCAACCTTTGCAAAGTCTGTATTCTTCAGTATAAGAGTGGTACTTCATGTCCATCATCATGGATACAGGTAATGTCTGGCTTTATCATATAGCGTAAGTGCTGTTGAGTCAGCATGGGAAAAAAAGTATCTATTTCCAAACACTGCTAAGTAAAACCTTTACAATGCTGTCAGTTCTGTAATTCTGTAAGATTGGTTTTGCTCAGTTAGCTTTTTAAATTTGAACTATAGTCTATAATTTTCAATTTTGTACTCTGCAGATCTGAGTGAATTTCATATGATTAAATTTTGAAATTGGATCACCATGAGTTTGATGACCAACATTAGGCATTAAAAGAGATAAAATTGCTTATTCAAACATGCTCAGCAAAGAAAAAAAGGGTGATAAAGAGTTTCAAATGAGTGCTGGTCATGCCACCAATTTTGCTTCCTTAATAAATAATCTGGAATGTAGCTTTCAGCAGCTCTGAACAGCTCTGAATAACCCTGAAATTTTAAATGATTGAGTACTTTAGAATACAGTGGGCATTAAAGCCCTGTCACTGCTGTCAGAGGGAAGCAGAGATAACAACAGTGTAAGATTTGACCAGGTAGATGATCTGCTCAGCCTGGTGGCAGAGCTGGAAGTCAAAAGGTTAAGGTGTATCAGGGAGCATGAAAGGGAGATAGACTGGTGCAGCCACCCTCTACCACTGAGAAAAATGCACTGCACAGACATATCACAAGTAGTGGAGGCTTCCCTACCTACAATCCCCCAGACAGAGAGAGTGGTCCTAGGTGATGGGGAGGAATGGAAACAGGTCCCTTCTTGGTGCAGCAGGTGAATTACCCCCACCTACTTCACTTTCCCACGTGCCCCTATCCAATAGGTATGCAGCTGTGGAACCCAAAGGCCAGGAGAATGATGGTGTGGATGAAAGCCCTCCCAGGTTGGAGGAGTTGCCTAGAGCAGGTTAGTCAACCCCGCACATCACAACCAGCTCTGCTAGGAAAAAAAGAAAACTGGTTGTCACTGGTAACTCCAATCTGAGAGGACAAGAGGGCCCGATATGCTGACTGGACCCAACCTGTAGAGAAGTTGGTTGCATCCCTGGGGCTCAGGTGAGGGATATTACTAGAAAACTCCTTTGCCTTGTATGATCCTCTGATTACAACCCATTACTGGTCTTCCAAGTGGGAAACGAGGAAATCCAAATGACAAGAAGTCTGAAGGTAATCTAGAGGGACCTGAGGCTGCTGGCTGAGGGATCAGGAGGACAAGTAGTGTTTTTTTCTGCCAGTGGCAGGGAACAATGAGGTGTGTAATCAGAAGGTCACACAGATCAATACCTGGCTCTGGACCTGAAAGACTGACAAGGATCTTAGGTCAGGAGCTAGCAAGGCTCATAGAGAGATTTAAACTATATTCAAAGGGGGAAGGCAATAAAACCAGGCTTGCTGGAGATAAGCCTGGAGGTGGCATGTCAGGGTTGGAGGAGAGATCCTCGCCTGTGCTATTGGACAGCTTAAGTGCATCTATGCCAGTGCCAGAAGCCTGGGCAACAAACAGAGGATCTGGAAGCCATCATGAAGCAGGAAGGCTATGGCATAGTTGCAGTCATGGCGGTGGAATAACTCACAGGACTGGAGTGATGCGATGGATGGCTACAAATTCTTCAGGAGGGATAGACAAGAACGGAGAGCTGGTGGAGTAGCTCTGTATGTCAGAGAGTGTTTCAACTGCCTGGAGCTGAATAATGGTGACAGTAGGGTTGAATTTTTATGAGTACAAATCAGAGGGAGGGCCAACAAGGCAGATATCATGGTGGCAGTCTTATAAACCACCCAACCAGGATGGAGAGGCACATGAAACATTCTGCAAGCAGCTGGGAGAAGTCTCATGGGGGACTTCACCTTACCAGATGTCTGCTGGAAATGCAACACAGCAGATAGAAAAGAGTCTAGAATGTTCCTGGAGCATATGGAAGATAACTTTCTGACACAGCTGGTCAGTGAGCCAACCAGGTGAGATGCTCCCCTGGACCTGATGCTTACAAACAGGGAAGATGTGGTGTTCAGAGGCCGTCTTTGACTAGCAATCACAAGATGACAGAGTTTCCAGTTCTCAAAGAAGTAAGGGCCGTGGCCAGCAGTACTGCTACCTTGGACTTTCAGAGAGCCAACTTTGGCCTGTTTAAGAGCCTGGTTGACAGAGTCCCTTGGGAGGCAGTTCTGAAGGGCCAAGGGGTCCAGGAAGGCTAGGCTTTCTTCAAGAAGGAAATGTTAAAGGCACAGGCTCAGGCTGTCCACATGTGCTGAAAGATGAGCCAGTGGGGAATAAGACCAGCCTGGCTGAACAGAGAGCTTTGGCTGGGACTTGGTGGGAAAAAAAAGAGTTTAGCACCTTTGGAAGAAGGGGCAGGTAGCTCTGGAGGACTGTTAGGATGTCATGAGGTTGTACAGGGTGAGGATTAGAGAGGCAAAAGCCCAGCTAGAACTCAGGCTGGCAACTGCCGTAAAAGATAACAAAAAATGTTACAAACACATTAGAAACAAAAGGAGGGCCAAGGATAATCTTCATCCTTTATTTGATGTGGTGGGGAACATTGCCACAAAGGACAAGGGAAAGGCTGAGGTACTTGATGCCTACTTTACAACAGTCTTTAACAGAAAGATCAGCTTCCCTCTGGGCACTCAGCCCCCTGAACTGGAAGACAGGGATGAGGAGGAGCAGCATGAAGTCCCCACAGCCCAGGAGGAAATGGTTAGTGACCTGCTGCTCCACTCAGACACGCACAGGTCTATGGGTCTGGGTGGGATCCACCCAAAGGTACTGAGGGAGCTGACAGAGGAGCTCACCAAGCTCTTTATAATTTATCAACAGTCCTGGCTACCTGGACCAAGGAGGTCCCAGAAGACTGGGGGTTAGACAGTGTGACACCCATTTACAAGAAGGGCAGAAAGGAGGATCCAGGGAACCTATCCTCGGTGCAGGTTATAGAAGGTTATGGATCAGATCATCCTGAGTGCCATCACACAGCATGTGCAGGACAGCCAGCGGATCAGGCCCATTGAACATGGGTTTATAAAAGGCAGGTCCTGCTTGACTGACTTGATCTCCTTTGATGGCAACATGACCTGCCTAGTGGACAAGGGAAAGACTGTGGATGGTGTCTACCTGGACCTTAGTAAAACATTTGACACCATCTCCCACAGCATTCTCCTGGAGACACTGGATGCTCAGGGCTTGGACAAGTGTGCTCTGCACTGGGTTAAAAGCTGGCTGGGCCGCTGAACCCAATGAGTTACATCCAGCTGGCAGCTGGTCACAGGTGGTGTTCCCCAGGGCCAGGGTTGGGGCCAGTTCTGTTTAATGTCTTTATCAACAACCTGGATGAGGCAATCAAGTGCACCCTCTGTAAGATTGCAGATGACACCAGGCTCGGGGCGGGGGGGGGGTGTTGAACTGCTGTAAGGCAGGCCGGCTCTGCAGAGGGACCTGGGCAGGCTGGAGCGATGGGCCCAGGCCAGTTCTATAAAGGTCAACACGGCTCAGTGCTGGGTCCTGCCCTTGGGTCACACCAGCCCCACGCAATGCTACAGGCCCGGGGAAGAGTGGTGTTTCCACAGTTGTCTGTCAGGAAAGGGCCTGGGGGTACTAATTGACAGCTAGTTGAACATAAGCCAGCAGTGTGCCAAGGTGGCTGAGAAGGCCAACAGCAACCAGGCTTGTATCCCAAACAGTGTGGCCAGCAGGACCAGGGCAGTGATTGGTGAGGCTGCACCTTGAATCCTGCATTCAGTTTCGGGCCCCTCACTACAAGAGGGACTTAGAAGTGTTGGAGAGTGTCCAGAGACAGACAACTAAGCTGGTGAAGGATGTGGAGTACAAGGCTTATGAAGAGCAGCTGAGGGAACCGGGGATGTTTAGTCTGGAAAGAAGACTCAGGGGGACCTTATTGCTCTTTACAACTGCCCAACAGGAAGCTGTAGGTAGGTGGGGCTTGGTCTCTTCTCCCAGATAACAAGTGACAGGACAAGAAGAAAAAAGCCTCAAGTTGCCTCAAGTTACATCAGAGAAGGTAGACATTGGAAATTAAGAAAAGTTTCTTCATTGAAAGGGTGGTGAGGCATTGAAACAGGCTGCCCAGGAAAGTGATGCAATCACCATCCCTGGAGGTGTTAAAAAACCTTGTGGCTGTTGTTCTTCAGGATATCGTTTAGTGATGGAGTTAGCATCCTGAGTTAGCAGTTGGACTTGATCTCAAAGATCTTTTCCAGACTAAATGTTTCTATGATTCTATAAAAAACTATAGAAATTAATAAAAATTTCAAATCTATGTATAACTATATATTCTTACAGGAAATGTTCCAGTTCAGACCCATGGTTATGTTTGCTGTTCAGTTTGAATTGGCTAAATATTTAGTAATGATTGGAAGGCCTTCATCTCTTTTCACTTCTTCTTTTAAGTCTTTCTGTGCTTATGCCAAGTTTAATTGAATTTTACAGAATTAAAATCAGCAGTTTGGGATTTTATTTCTTCTCTGAAATTATTAATTATATTAACACCATTTTAATGGTTCATTCATTTTTCATTTTCTATTGTGTTTATTAAAAATAATTTCATTGTATTATTTTGTCTGAATTCTGTGAAGTCTTTTGTTCAGAGATAGCACTCGAGTTTTGTCACTGTTGATTTGAATGCAGAAATTTTCTGCTTTCTTTTCTCCTTAATCATGAATTCTTGTGCTTTTTTTAAACAATACTGTTTCTGCTTAAGAAACTTGTTACCGGTAGAAAAAATATTGATTATAATAAAATTAATATATTTTGGGGAAATCGTATATCAATTCTGTGCAAACATGCCTTTTTATGCCAACCTTTAAAATTAATTTAAATATTAAATTTATAACACATGATAATCACAGTCTTCCTTTTTTCTCTCTTCAGCTTCTGACAAATCCAGTTAGTTTACTTTCGTTCCCAAGGCAGTCTAAAATTTAAAAATGGAACCACAAAAACTGGCTTAATGAAAAGTAGTTGTAGGAGGACAATCTTGTGAACAGTGTTTTGGGAAATAATCTAGTTAGTTCTACTTTCTTTGAGTCGGATGAGAGCAATGTGTGTACTACCTAACTAGCCAGCCCTCATGAATGTTACAGAGATTATCTGATGAAGCAGGCCAACCAAAGATTCTGCTCTCTTACTAGTCTTTCCAGGAGTACAGAACATATCCACATGTAGTTTTTGTACATGACTGCTACTGGGAGCTTCATGGAGAGAAATAACTAGAATTTTTAGTGTCTCTGACATGATACTGTATTTATGATCAATGAAGTAACATTCAGTGCATAGATCTAAGGTTTACCATTGACATCAGAAATCTATCTGCTGAAATAAGCACACCTTTCACAACAATTTATTCAAATTATGACAGAGTGCTTAAATATTTTTTAGTTTGAATTCCAGCACTTTAAGGAAAGTGTTGAAGGAATGTTTATGGCAAAGAAATAGCATGAAAAATTTGCCCTTATTTTGTACTGTGGCAAAATAACCCAATGTAAGTTATTTAGTTCTAAACAATATATAAAAGAACTTACACAACATCACTATAGGTGACAGGAATTTATAACATTATTGAGCATATAATCAGACATTTGGGGAATTCTCTGTTCTTTAAATACATGACTGAAAAGACAACTGTTTGTATATAAATTGATTTTCAGAGATCTACATACAGTAAGTTACTGAAAATTTTGAAGAACTCAGAGAATTCTAAAAATGTTTCAAAGACCAGAAAAGTGTCATTCATGAGAAATTCTAGACCCATCTCCTTGGTCTACTAGCAAAAGACCCCAAAACAAAATAATCTCCATATTATCACTATTAATAGAGGATACGTAATTATCTGTAAAATTTTTTAAAGTTGCTTGATAAATTGATACAATATTCAAAGTTTTTATCATCAAATGCTTGCCTACAGAAACAACTTACTGAAGGGCTTTAAGAACTATACATAATTTGAAATATCAATTGTTTTTAATATTCTTCAGAAAGATAAGCTCTATGTCATGAAAATATGTGGTTCTGGTGGTGGAAATCATGTCCAAATTTTATATATTTTGTTAAGCAGATTAAATTTCCTAATAACAGCAATTCCTTCTGCCATTAAAATCCATGAATCCATTAATATAACCCACAAACTACAAATCTCAGCCACCAATGTTACACAGTAGCACGGTGATTACTACATTCCTAAAAAGTATGCCAGAACTTTTTAACATTTAAGGAGGAAGAGTTTATTAACTCTAATCTTATGACAGATGTCAGAAGGATGCTGCTGTTGAAACAGTATTGAAATATTCTCTTTATCATAATATCAACTGTTTCTTCTTGTCCAAATGAGCTCCATTGAACATCATCAGACAATGATACTAGCCATACCCTTTCTGCAGGACATTGAATGATCATATATGTTCCTTACTACTTTACAAAAAGAAAAATGTCAGGTTAAAATTAAAGCTATTCTTAAAATTACAGAAAGAAGAATACACACACAGCTGGTTTTGTCCGCCTTCCATGATTTCTGAGAAAACATGAACTTAGTGGTAATTTAGACAACTGGAAGTGATTTCAATTAATATTTGTCCTCTCACAGGAAGAAAAAAATTCTTAGTTCATTTGCCTGCACACTATTTCCAGTTAATGAATATAATTTTATGCATTTTTTGTGGTAAGTTCCACAGAAAACATGGCAAAAAATGTAGTAACTTATCAACAATTTTATTATCTTTAAAAGCTAGCAAGAATAACCAGAGAGTGAAATGGTTTAATTCATTACAACAGCAAAAATCTCCACACTTTTATATGTAAAGAAGTCAGATAAATAATAACTTATGGAATATCAAAGCACTGCTTAAAAGGAAAAAAACCAACCAAACAAAAAAAACCCACCCAGACCACCAAAAACCCCAGCTACAAACCAAAACAACAAAACAACCCACCCACCCCACCCCACCCCACCCCCAAAAAAAAAAAAAAAAAGAAGAATATTTGCGTCCTTTGGAATAAATACAACCCTCACAGATCTACAGAACTTTCTTTAAAGGTCAGGAAAGGGTCACCAGGGACTGATACCATCATAGGCTTCTAAAGTGCATTATCTCAGTCTCACTCTACTGGTTCTTTTCCCTGCTTTGGTCAGAAGAAATGCAATTATTGCAAGATTAACACTTCAAGTAAATTTCTTTCTTAATTCAAACCCACATGCTTATACCACCTTCACATCCAGGAAATATTTATCTATCATATCAGGTCTTTTTATCACTGCTTCTAAAATCTGAAACAGATGGAAAACACATTAAGCCATCAAGTTATCTACTGAGTAACACAGAACGTTTTGTGACTTTCATGTATTCCGTTGATTTCTATGCTTCTCATAGCCCTACTCTTCACAACTCTCCAGAGCTTCAGTCTCTGATTTCTCCCCTTTGCTTCTGCAGTTCTGTGCTGAGGAATAATGCAATAACAGCTGCAGAGACTACTGGAGACTAGGCACAGGTTTAAAAATTTTGCTGAATTGAGTCATGTATGTAATTTGGCTTTAAAAAGGTTTAGTGTTAATAAGCATCTTTAATAAAAAAAACATGACAGCAAAAATGTGAAACTATTTTTCCAAAATTTCCAAATCCTGGGTTTTTTTGTTTGGTTTTTTGTTTGTTTTTTTTTTTTTTTTTTTTTTTTAGTAAAGAAGGAAATGTATCTTTCATAGTATCATGACGTACATGACATGAAAACTGGTACTTTGAAGACTACAAAAATCTTTCTGGGCGCTAACTTATTTACGTGTATACCCAAATCTTTCATTTATAAAAGTGTATCTAAATCTACACTTGTTTCCCTTAGAGTTCACATGTATTTTGCAAAGTAACAGTGAAAGCAGTTCTAACCAATCATTGTCCATAAAACCCCACAAAATTCTTGTTCATAACACTAAAATTCAGACTCAGTAAATTATACGAGCAAAGGTATTTACTGTGCTCAGTATCTTCAGTTAGTGTCATCTTCTACTTAAACATTTTAAAATTCAAATCAAGAACAATCCCTCTTCATGCTGATTTAAATCTTTCAGTAAATAAAGGTTGCATATAACATACAGGGTCATTTATGTAACTGTTTATGAAGAATGACATTTACGATTTGATTCTCAGAAATTAGTGGGCATTGTTTCTATGAGTGTGTACTATTGCACAATGAAGTATGTATGGAAATGTCACATTAATGAATTATCTTGTTTCCTGGATAATTGTGGTCTCAAATTATTTTCTCCACCTTAGAGAAAACGGGAAGAATCTTAACTTGAAATAGGGTTTTCAACCACTTCTCAGATACTTAGACATGAGTTTCAAAAAATCCCATCAAAGTAAATATTTCACATTTTCCTGAGGCCTTCATCTGCTGAGTAAATTCATAAAGAGAAGTATATCAGGGTCTGGGAATCTGGAAATTGAAATGTCCATTTATTAAACCAAAGATGTCTCTCCACGCATCTTTAGTTTTCACTCCTTGGAATGAGACATTTATTTCTTCCAGAATTTCTTCTATACATGCAAAATGCTGCTTCTATTTCAAATAAAATGTCGTGGTTTTACCATTATTGCTATTACAGGTCTTCCTACCATGACTATTAGGTTCTGATGTACCACTTTCTCCACCTTGACCCCATAGCTTTTACTAGGTTCAGTTGCAGAGGAATGGGGGTGGGGTAAAGAAAACCTAATATTTTATTTAGTAAAGAAAATTTATAGTTCATAGTATCATAATACACATGAGATGAAAACTTTGCCTCTGAAGGCTACCAAAACCTTTCTGGGAACTCTCTTATCTATGTGTATACTCTTTTTTGGTTTTCTGCAATGAACTGAAGGTATATTAAAGGAAGCTTTTACCTTAACCATTGGGAAATCAAAATGTAATGTACCCGGGGCAGAATCTATGAAACTCCACACCCTGGACATAGTAAGAAAGGAATTTGTTTCTTGAGGTGTTTAAATTAAAGTTATAGCATTGTATCACATTCACAATATAGAGCACTGCAGCAAGTTCAGTAAATATTTTCCATATTTATCAAAGGGTTCTTTCATTGGTCCTTTCCTCTATCTTAGATTTAGATACAGTAGCGTATCTCAGATGCCAGACCTTCTCTTTCCTCAGAGGAAACCATATTCTACATATGAAAACTCGGTCCTGTCATGTTTGTATTTTGCTGATATGAATCTTCCCTGCAGGCCAACCTAAAGTTTTAAAAATTCTGTGTATAATAAATACTTGTCTCTGAACATACATTACAGACAAATCCATTCAATATGGAGTAAGAATATCCTGAGGTGATACAAATGGGAAGGTGGCATAAGGAAGTATAGAGTATAAGAGAACATCTTATGGGAAATAAAAAGGGACACTTAGAAAGGCTGAAGATTATTTCAGAAGTAGGGTGGAATTGAAGACAGAAATAAAAAATGTTTGCATGGATTTACAGCACAAAACCTTTCATTCCACTCTTAGAAATAATGACCTACCAGAATGGGAAATATGGCCAAAGGTAGGACATGTATACAGGCAACTTCTTCAGGGGTTCTATGAATGTTTTTGATCTGTTGAAGATAATTTTTCTACTTACTTGTAAGCTTAAGCTTTCCTTTTCTTGATAGGGTTCATCAGTATATGTAAGTTGCGCAGCATATAACAGGACAGCTACAAACTCTCACAAACCATTTGTGTTCTTTAAGCTTTGGTTCAAATTCTGAGATGTAACACATCAATGCTTGTTTCAGCTTCAGGACAGCTCTAAATAGTAGACCATCCACACATTTTCCAAACATGTTGTACTGGAGTAACAAGGAAACAGGAGAGTATATTTGGAAAATGGGTGCTTTTTGGAAAGTCACTTTCACTAAAGGAATTCTTACTGGTGACTAAGTATGCTTCACTGGAGTAATTTTTTGTTAAGTCCATCAATATAGCTACAATTCCAAGGGCATAACTGCCAAATCCCTACTGTATTGGTATATCATCCTGTAGGTTTTATATTATTGTGGAGATATAATCTAACAATAGAACTACAGGGGGCAACCAGTTATTTCAGCTCTTGCCTTAGCAGTATCTGGCTGCATGGCAGGTAGCTATTAATAGCAGAACCATTAAGCTAGGCCTAAGGATGCCTACTTTTTATTCAAGCTCTGCTGTTGAACTTTTATCTAACTTATACAAGTAATTTTGTTGCTTCTTATTTCATATTCTCGTAATAATAAAATTCAGACTGTCCAATTAAAAAGCTTATGAAAGACAGAAGTGTTATTCTTTTCATTAGTAAGGGTCATTATTTTACATGTGCTTAAATAGCAAGTATTGCTGTTCTGTTGGTATGATAGCATCTTACTAACAGGTTTATAAAGAGATATAGCTCTATGTATAGGAACTTACCAGCTACTCAAAAATTCCCTTGATATCTAGTATGAAGATGAATTTGAGCAATCAATTCTCCATTTTAATTTTAATCTTTAAAATATATGGAAAAGAGTAAAAAGATTTTGACAGCACCTAAACAAAACACAGGGATGTCCACTTTTTGTGCAGTACTATGGAGGTACAGGCAATGGGATGCCTGGTGAGCCATTGCTTTTCAGGATTTTTCAGGTCAATCACCTCAGAGAGGTCAATCACCTCACTCACAGAGCAGATGATAAACTGGGATATCAACACTGAACACTGCTTTACAAAACAGAACTATGGAACCATGGAATCACAGAATCGCAGAATGGTTGAGGTTGGAAGAGACCTCTGGAAGTCATCTGGTCTCACCGGTTCAGCTCAAGTATGGTCACAAGTCAGTTGCCCAGGATTGTGTTCAGATAAGTTTTGGATAACTCCAAAGGTGAAGACTCCACAACCTCCCTGGGCAACCTATTCTACTGCTTAGCTACCCTCACAGTAAAGAAGTGTTACCTGATGTTAAAAGAGAAACTTCTGTGTTTCAGTTTGTGCCCATTGTCTCTGATCCTGTAAGTAGGCATCACAGAAAAAAGCCTGGATCTGTCTGCTTTATACCTTCTCTGAAGGTGTGTGTTTGTGTGTATATATATATGCATGTGTACATATATATATATATATACACACACACACACACAGCCTTCTTGAGGCTGAAAAATTCTAGACCTTGCAGTCTGTATTGGGCCTGGCTGAGCCCCACTGCATCCCTCACGGTGCTGTGCCTGCACTGGCAGCTGGAAAGGGGGTGGTAACACACCGGTGTTTTGGCTGCTGCTGAGCAGCGCTCGCACAGCACCAAGGCTGCCCCTCCAGCCTTCCCCCTGCCCCCATTAGGGTGAGATCTTGGAGGGGACACAGCCAGGACAGCTGACCCAAACTGACCAAAGGGATATTCCACACCATATGACATCTGCTCAGGTATAAAAGCTAAGAGAAAAGAGGGGGGGGGAGTGGCAGGCATTTGTTATTTATGACATTTTTCTTCTAGAGCAAATGCTATGCATACTGCAGCCCTGCTTCCCAGGTTCTGGTAGAACATCACCTGCTGATGGGAAGTAGAGAATAACATCTTTTGTTTTCCTTCAATTCTGTGTGTGCATTTTGTATATTGCTTCATAAAACTGCCTATATCTTGACCAACAAGTGGGTTTTTTCATCTTATTTTCTCCCTCCCTTGTTCTGCTGAGGAGGGGAGTGATATAGCACCTTGGTGGGCACCTGGCATCCAGCCAAGGTCAACTCACCACCAAGACATTCCTCATATGGGAGATTTTCCAACTTAATAATTTTCCTGTCCTTTTGTTGGGCTCTTTCCAGCATGTTCATATCTCTTTTGTACTGAGGAGCCCAGAACTGGACAGTGTACTCCTAACACGGTCCTATTAGTGCTGAATAGAGAGGACATAACAGCTTCCATAACCTGTTGTCAGTGCTTTCCCAAATGGATACCAGGATACCGCTAGACTTCTTTGCTGCAAGCACACTTGCTGGCTCATGTTGAACTTTGACCAGGATCACCAGGTTATTTTTTGTTACGCTTTCCAGCTGGGTAATCCCCAGCATGTATTGATGCCTGGTTTTTTTTTCCTCCCAAGGGGCAGGACTTCGGGCTTCCACTTGTTGAACCTCATGAGGTTCCTGTCATCCCATTTCTCCAGGCTGTCAAGGTCCCTCTGGACAGCCTCACAGTCTTCTGACCCCTTAGCCACTCCTAATTGTGTGTCACCAGCAAACTTGCTGAGGGTGCACTCTGCCCCATCATCCAGATCATAAATGAAGATGCTGAAAAGGACTGAGCCTAGTATTGGCCCCTGGGTTACACTGTTAATTACTAAGCTCCAACTAGACTTCATACGACTGATCCCCACCCTCTTGGCCCATCCATCCAGCTGTCTGCTCATCCAGACTGTTATTTCAACAGCTTCACTATAAGGATCTCACGAGACAGTGTCAAACGCCTTACTGAAGTCCAGTTAGACAATATCCACCTCAACTCCCTCATCCACCAGACCAGTCATTTCATCATTGAAGTTTAAATTGGTCAAGCATGACTTCCCCTGGGTGAAGACACACTTACTGCTTCTGATGATTTTCTTGTCCTTCATATACCTGAAAATGGTTTCCAGGATAACTTTCTCAATCAAACTAAAAAGATGATTTATTTGTGCTACATGGTCTGTCTCCACTTACCACAGACTTAGTTTTCTTCTACGTTAGTAAAATCCTTACAAAGTGAGGTCTAGGTGGCTAGGACAATGAGCTACTGTGATATAAATACCTCTGTTCTTTAACTAAAATTTCTAGCATAGGGTAGTGGGATTCTTAAGGAGGGATGACCCTGTTTTTTTGTATTCTTGAGTCTTGCACACAAAAAATGTCCTTTAAAAAAAATAAAAAAGAAATTGTGTCTTGCTGGAAAAATACTGGAGACTAAGTTTTTCACATGATTTCCTTCCCAAGAATGTGAGCTATATCTTACCTCTATTATTAATAGCACTTTTTTCCAGTTTGTTTGCTATTTCTCCTTTTCTCTTTGAAATAAATCTATATTCTCTGCATTTCGAGGGCTAATTGTTGCCACAGCATGTCTCTCTGTTGTTTACTGTACTAAGCTAAGGAAGACAAGTAAAGTGGGGACTTTCTACATTTGCTCTTAGTCACATAGGAAGCTCTGCACATAGCTAGCCAGCCAATTCCTTTGCTTAAGGTGGTGCAAATGAGCTACACGTGACCAAATATTTCATGCATTAATCATACAAATAGCAAATCACATTTCTTCACTGCCCTTATTCAGCCTAAATTATAAACCTTGCCTACATAATTCTGCAAATATAAGGGATAATTATTTTAATACATTCTTCTAAAAATCAATGTTAATTTAGATTTCTTTTCTATCCTGCCTTTTCCCCTGCCTGGAGGAGAAAGGCCAAGATAGAAATGTTAAAAATAGTAATTCTGAGGTGCATCTTCCATTGCACCTGGTCATTCTATAATTTGCTTTCTATTCACTACACTAGTGTCAGGCTCCCAAAAATTCACAGCTTATGCAGTAACAACAGGAGAAAATGAGCAAGCTCATAGATGAACAACTTTGGATGAAAATTAAGATAGATGAGCAGGAAAAAAATATAAGCCTGGATATTAAAAAAAAAAAAAAAAAGTTAGCCAACTCCATCTGTCAATCCATTTCCAAGCTGCCAACAGATATCTGCCAAGTTTGTATAAGACATAAACATGAAGGGAAAAAAATATTCAGACTCTGTTACTGAAACTTACTCTCAGGTTAACACTAGCTAGTACATCTCCAGTCACTTTTTGTTATTGAGAAGGTCCTGGACAGTAAGGAGAATGTATTACTCTAATTTTCACTCTGGCAATATAATTGTCTCCTACACTGCATCTTTCGTATACTTGAACTCTGTGTGCTATGTATGTCGGATTTTCAGGATAGTGATCTGGGGTTTTTTTTCAATATTTTACAGATCTAAATATTTTTTTTGCTTGTAATAATTTGTTAAAATCATAGGTGTATGAAAAACATGTATCAAACATTTCAGAAAAACACTGTTTTTTACAGCAACTTGTAGAGAGCTTTGTGGCGAGCACTGGAGGCCATGATGCCCTTGAAGGTTGAAGAAGAAGAAATAAAATAAGGTTGGCTGAAGGCCCAGAGAGTAAGATAAAGTTGGCTGAACGCCCAGAAGAGAAGAAGAAACTTTGGCTTAAAAACAGGATCGTGAGCAAGAAGTTTAGTGTGCTTGTAGCTTAGCAGTTAACCAATTATATGTTGCCAAGAAGCGTGTGAACGGTATTGATTAACCAATGATATTTTAGTATGCTGTGTATGAACAGTGAACTAGGATATATAAGCCTGGGGTTTGGACTAACAAAGGGTCTTCTGATCAGCATTAAGGAGTCCATGTCGTCAATCTCATCAGTAATTTTTCAGTAGTATTGTAGGCAGCAATGAAAACTAATACAATTTTAAGATCTGTATTTTTTTAAGATTGTCATATTTAAGATGACAATGATAGCATCAAAAGATTTTAATACAAAATATATTGCTTGTTTTTCCCTTAGAAGGAAGAGGAAGAGGCAGTAGGACTATGTTAAAAAAACCACAAAGGGTCTCCCAGCATAAACAGTAGTAAATGCAACAGAAAAATATATTTTAGCCTCTACAAATAAGTGCTAAGCATCCTGATAGCCAAGCTGAAAACAGAACTTTTTTTTTGAGTGCCTCAACCTTAGGAATACT
Source organism: Falco punctatus (assembly GCF_963210335.1). Lineage (NCBI taxonomy): Eukaryota > Metazoa > Chordata > Aves > Falconiformes > Falconidae > Falco > Falco punctatus. The sequence goes on from NC_137586.1 coordinate 72,273,703, forward strand.
GAGCCAGCAAAGGTTCAGCGAAGAACAAGGGAGTGAGCAAGGCACTTAACAGATCAACATCTCATAAGCTTTAACTTATGATTACGCTGAATTTTGACTCTGAACTAAATTTGAAATAAACCTGACATTGATCCCAAAATCTTCATTCTCCCTGGTCTGTGCTTGTGGAATGAATGGCAGAAAGTGGGAGACAAGACTTTGTTTAAAGGTACTAAATGGATGCATTTTAGCATAGAAGAAGGCTGAGGAAAACTGTCTTGCTGATTGTCATGATGCTGGAGTTTTGCATTTTGTTCCCCAGATAGGCATTGGACACGCATGGAACCCATTTCAGAAAGAAGTTTTGTCATCATCATTTTCTCTTCACACATGAAGCAAGTATTGCTGTACCCTCTTAGATTTTTCTAAGTTGAACTCAACAATGTTTAAGAATTTCTCTTCACTTATTTGACAGCCTAGCGCTCAGCAGGATCACCAGATAATCTGTTCCAATAAAGAAAAGGAGCAGTCAGAGAAATTTCTTCCAGCATAGCAGCTGAAGTAGTGTGATCTTGCCATTTTTTTCCCCCAAGTTTTTCACTTTAGTCACTCTTAATTTGTTACTAATTTTTATTAATTTTTATTGTCTGGGGGAAAACCCCACAATTATAAGAAGGGGAGTCCTCCATTCCCTTTCTTGTTCACCTGCAAGGTGAACCTCTCTCTAAATGCCTATCTTTTTCCTTCCATAAGGCAGAGGCAGTTTACTGTTTGTTGTAACGGGGTCCATTCAGAATAAACAACCATGGAAAGAGATAAGTTTATGTGTGCTACTGCTTTAGTTCAGTTCTGGCATGCCGTTTTGAAATTAATCCCCCACTTGTTACCATGTCCTGTGTTTTAGTTCTCGGCACAAAGCAATTTCTTTCAGAGATACAAACTGGATTTCTTTTGGTTAAATGGGAAATATAAGGTATGCTCTAACAGCTCAGCTGTGCTTGCAGACTTCCAAAGTATAACAAATTTCTGTGAAAGTGCACCACATCTCAGAAAAAAATTGCTACTTGTTTGGAAATGATCTCAGAAATGTTGGTATTTTTCTCCTGAAAAGAAGCATAGTCATTGCATTGTGAAGTAAACCTCAGTACTTCAGGGATCATTGAAACTCTGTGAAGGGAGAAGAATGAAGAAACCATGACACAAATTGAACAATGTCTAAAGACTACCTTAACCTACATGACCCATAGTTGATGAGCATTTTTAAAAAGAAGGCACATCAAACACTTTCCATTTTCTAAGAACAAAATACTGTTTTCTTTTAGAAAAATATAAAAATTTCAATAATAACCATAAAAAGTGTTATCCATCTCAAAGTGTGGAAGAACTTATTTGGAAGAGTACAGCTAGATGTTTTGTGGGCCCCATAAAAACATTCTCACAGAGGACAGCATACCACACCTACATACAATGTAAGTAGACTGTGTTCTTTGAATAGTTAGTTGTTAAAGGAAAGTGTTTATCCCTTAAAAGGACAAATATTTTCAATTAATGCTGACATACATTTTGCCACTCACTCACTATGATAGTTACAACATACTGCTACAGCATGCTAGACCAATACCCAACACTGTTTCAGACTGGATTAGGACAGTTACACAGGAAATGAGACCATCTCTACTGCCGTATCAGATAAAGTTGGAAAAAAACCCAATGAAGATCAGTAGCAGACAGTGTGTAGGAATAAAATACTTCAACTCTGTTGAAATATTCTGGGTTTAGTTCAACATTTTCCTCTTTCTTCCAACAAGTCATCTGATTATCTCATTCTGGCCTTATAGCAGTGCCATAACAGCACAGTGGTTGGTCTATGGCAGCAGTGCCTACTGACAGAACTCACCTGTTTTGAGGCTTGATAAACCTTTCTTAATGAAAAGAGGATTCACCCAGAATTAATCTGTATATGGCTTTACTGAGACCTGCAGATCTAACAAACCTAGGATGAGTTTAGATCTCTAACAAACTGAGGAACTCAGTTCAGAGAGAAGATGGTAAAATTAGTGCTGTGCCTTTAATTGGTGTGATAATATTCTTTTTTTCAAGTACCTTTCTGTGCCTAATCAAAGACAACTAATATTTTACATTGCTAGTTTTGAAAACAAACAAGTAATAATTACTCAGTATGATTCTAAAATTAAATACCACCCAGAATCATAGCGTAGTGACCAGAATACTGGGCTTTGGCATCGCATACACTTGGATGAAATTTCTGCAGCAAATTTCAGAATGTCTTAAAAGGATTGATGTCATATAACTAATGTTCTAAAACTCAGTGAAAAAGTCGAGCATTATCACCTTTATGCAGACAGAATAGTTATTTGGCTCCCTGTAGGATGAAATAACTAGATGAAGTAGGTGGCTTGAGCTAAGTGGGGGAACAGACTGCATGATTCAATAGTCTGTTTGAGATGTATGAATGTATAAACAGGGACACTGAAGCATGGATTCATATAAGTCAAAATCTTCAAAACTGTTTATGCATTCAGGCATGCACAGAAAAGAAAAGCTGCCTTAGTGGAGCAGGAGGGTGACTGATTACGTTTTGATGGAAAAACACAAAGCGCTAAGGCAGATTTTTTTAAGGTAGTTCCCTGCTGTTGACATTTTAACATTAGGGGCTTAGAGAGATTGAAAGAACAACTTCTGATTTTCTCCCCTATCAAATGCAAACCAGGCAATACCAAAAATGAACACAATTCTCCAGAGGACAAAGCTGAAAATGTTAAAAGAATATATACTGTTTGACTGAACTCAGCGATTGCATACATCAAGTCCAGGCAGGCTAAGGGTAAAAGATATTTGAGATAGTTCAGAGCTTTGATCTTATTTTACAGAGAATAATTGATTTAAAATACATGCCATAGCTGCAGAATCAGTCAGATTCTATTTCGTTGTGATTTTGAAGGACAAATCAGATGTCTTCTTATAATATACTCTACCAGTTGAACTAGAATTTCCATCTCATTACTGTACAAGTTAATTTTAAAGTCAAATTTATTTAGCCAGTACAAAGAGGGAGAGACATTTGTGACAATTGCAGTGGTGGAAAGAATGAAATTTTCAAGCTGTTTGGCAAAGCATTCATGGCTTTGTAGCCCTAACTCAATTCCCAAAGGGCAGCAAATCAGACTCCTTAGATCACATGATTTAGAGTACGTACAGAAGACAAGAAAAACAACAGATGAATTATGACTAGAGCAAATGGTGGTTACTATATTATTTATTAGAATGAGCAAGTAATTCACAGAAAATGCTCTCTGCTCAATAGATTTTGTGCCTCTGGAATTACTGAACCAAACATTTCACATTTCCTTGACAACATTTGTTGATTTAAAGTATGGGTTTGGTTTGGGGTTTTTTATTTGTTTGTTTTTTGTTTTGGGGTTGTTTTTTTTTGGTGAACTGTGGCTTACTTTTTCCATAGCTAACTTAAACACAGTTCATTTATCCCTCCAGCACCCAAGACCAGCACAGTCTATAACAAAGACACAAAAAAAAACTTTTCAGGGAAAATTGAAATAAATCTTAAAGTTTACAACAGAAATAACTCAAATAAACATTTTAATTTTACCTGAGACCATAAAATTAAGATGTGCATTTCCTTACAGCCCATAGGATGCTTGACTGTTTCTGGATAGTTTGAGATAAAGTACATACTATAGCTTTTTAACATTTAAAGTTGTGATGTAATGCTTAAGTTCTCCATGTCACTTCTGAAAACAATGACCTGTACGAGCTTGAGGATGGAGAAAGAATTACAAAGCCAAGAAAGCTTTGCCAGTAACACATCCCACCAGCCCTCTACCATTCAAAAAAACTCAGCTAAGTTTCAAGTGAGTTATAATGCTGGAGGGCTATACAGAAAAAGGACAGTTTTCTTAGGTAGTTAGTTATAAAACATTCAAACTCCTGATGCAGTGGGAAAGGAATCTTAGAAACCTAAACAATTTTGAGGATATAGACATTCCTTTCCTTTTATTGGACAGTTGCAAAGCCTGAAGTAAAATTTTAAGCAACTCCTGGAATTGATGAGAAGTATTTTAAAAAAATGTATGGACCAGCATGTTCCTTGAAGGAAATGTTGTTAAAGTAGAAGACATGCTTAGTTAGTGGGCTTCAGTGTCACTCAGATTTTTGCCGCAAGTAGTACTTGACTGACATATGAAGGCTGTGAAGCATAGAAGTAATGCATCCATATCATAGATCAAAATTACTACATATTTACTATCATACTTGTTGAAAATAATATATGTTTTGTATGTTTCCCAAAATAAAAAGTATGGCTTGCATTTAAAAACAGAACTTCAAAAGCAATTTTTTTCATCCCATATTAAGATTTGTACTTTAACACTAGCGACTTATACTGAAGTGTTGCCTAATTCCATGTGCCTACATAACACATATTATGTGGAAAGTTAGGAAACATTGCCATTATTTCTTTGCTATTTTTTTTTATTAGCAGGAGGAATTTCTTTGTTTATAAAAAGAAACACTGGAGCAGTGAATTTGGTGGGAAATTAAGGGGTAAATATGTCTTATTTTTAATGTATAATTAGTTAAGTTCAAGTTTTCAAAGTTCAAACGTTTTTATATTCAAACATTTAGCAGCTTTGCAACTGAATTGTAAATGGTTCACTAAAAGTACAACAAATAGCATATAAACACAGAAATTCTTTCATAAATGTCATTGTAATACTCTTTCTTCTTAACCATTGTAACTTTAACCTACTATACAAAAATGAGCATTCTTCCATATCTTTTTCCTTCCCGCCCCTCCCCTCCCCTCCCCTCCTCTCCCCTCCCCCTCCTCTTCCCCTCCCCTCCCCTTTCCTTTTCCTTAGTTAAGCTTAGCAGCACATTCCCCTACCTGCATAGCAAATCTTCCATTATTTCAGAGTTTATAGTGATTAACTATCATTATTATGATAATGAAGGACAACACATTGCAATGCTGCTCTGTTTTCACCATCCTTCTCATCCTCTGGTCAAACCAACTTAACTTTTAGTAATGACTTAACATTATTTCACATAATGTTTTACAAGTAAATACCAGAGAAGGATACGTGTGTGTGCATGAACACACTGACTATCTGACTAAAAGCAAAATTTACTCTAGCAGCTGCATACAGCTAATGCTTTCCTTTAATGTAATGACTGAAGTCTCATTTCAGCAAGAAGGAAAAGAATACTGAGCATTTAAAAAAAAAAAAAAAAAAAAAAAAGGAAAACAAAAAATCCAAACTAACAACTAAAAGCAAAGAACAAAACAAAACAAAAGAAAAAAACCCACCCTAATATCCAGGCAGCAGCTGCAGAAGATAATGGATGGGCTTACTTTTTATATTTTTAACCACAGGGACTGGATGAATTATTTAGAAATGTTAAATACATAATGCTTTCAAAGCAGGGAAATGGACCAGGTTTCTAAAGATATCGGCTTTCAAAGTGCTATATGGAGAGGCAAAGTATTAAATTTTAAAATATTCTGATCTTAATCTTTACATTAAAGTCTATCAGTGTATTGATTAGAGCAGTGTACTTTCATTCTTAGAGTGAAGGCCATTTGAAGATATCACTATATGCCATTCTAGGAAATGCCTTACTGTATCTTTATCTTCCCCCATAATCAGAAACTCCCAGAGTTTGTTTTGTCAGGTTTGGTATTTTGTGGGCTCTTTTAAAAGCATGATGTGTTGTTCTAATTTTCATGAAGAATAGTCTTTTTGTTCAATTGTAAAAGGAATAAGGAGATGTCTGTTTAACTGCAGCTTTGTATTTTACAAAGTCAGAGATGATGATCCAGCTTTTCTCTGCACAACCCAGAAACTGCAGTCAATTTTTCATTAAGAAAAGAGAACAGGGAAATTAGTAAGTTAAATGAGTTAAATTAGTAAGGTTTTTTATAAATAATTGAAGTCAATAGTAAGAGTGAGAAGAAATTATTCTATATAGTAGATATTAAGAAAAATAGGACTTCCTAGATATTGTAAAGAAGGGGTTTAGTGATTTCTGATAGAAACATTGTACCAGCACAGACCTTAAATTATTAATCTGAACCTATGAATTTCCAATGTATGATTCATTTTCAAGTCATCTCCAACATGATGATGTCATTTGTCAAAATGTCTGAGAGAATGTCAAGATGTCCACTTAAACTTTACATCCTTAGGTCAAAGTACATAAAAACAAATTTTTAAAAAGTTTGTTTTCTTTTGTTCGATAGTGGTAGGGTATTATTTATAAAGAAGTTATTTAATAGCCTTTACTGTGATATAAAAACAGTGAAATTAATTTAGAACTGTACTGTAACTTCCATACAACACTGTAATATTCTGTTTTCTCTTTAACTTTTAAACAGTGGTTCAGCCACGGAAAGCTGTAGATTCAGGTTAGAAATGAGAAAAAAAATCCCACAGTGAATGAAGCACTGGAATAGACAGTGGGGCCTCCAGCACAGGAGGTCTGTAAAAGCACTCTAAACCAGACATGTCAGCAGTAATAAAACTGTAGTTGTTTCAGCTCTGGGGTAGAAAAGCAGAAAAGATGATTTCCTGAGTCTTTTCAAAGCCTATCAAGCTATTACGGGACAGTGCCTCAATAAGACATATTCTTCAGTGCCTTCTTAGATGTTTAATATACCACAGAATGAATGGTATAGGTTTTAAGAGGAAAGGGAGAAAAACCTGAAGTAATGTATTTTAGAAACTTCAAAAATGTTATATTTTAATACTCTTCCTTCTACAATGATGTAATTCTCTCTATTTTAGAATAAAAGGAGAATAGGATACAGGGTCATGCATGTTTCAATCTTCCTAAAAGAAATCTGAGCTGCAAAAATCTAGAAATCTCTTTCCATTTTGATAACTGAGAGGAGAAGAAACAGCATAAGAAGGATTTACAGATCTATCTTAGAACTTTTTTACATTATCCATTGCTATAGTTTAGACAAACTAGGTAAAAAAATATTTAGAAACCAAAAAGGTTTCTAAAAGGCATAATGGAAAACCTGCCAGTAGCCATGTACTAAAAATGAAAAATTCCATATAAGAAAGGATTTGTCTATATGTGAAAGCAAATATTAGAAATACTTGTAACACAAATATACAAAAGTAGCAAACAATTCTAGCAATAAAGAAAGTAAAGGCTGATTATTGTATGTTTGCCTTTTTACTGAATCTTGGTTTTACAAAAGAAGAAAAGAGAAGAAATCAAGGCATCTTGGAAAAAAAGAGCAAATATCTAAAACAGTGACAGAAGGATTGATCTTCAAAGCCATTGGTATTGCTTGTGTTGTTTCATGTTTGCTAGGCTTCACATCTTTTATTAGCTGTAACGCAGGTATAAATACAATAATCAATGTAATATATGCACCAAACAGTTTATTCTAACCTTGTTCCTTAAACATGAGAGAGAAGGAATCATATGCTTATTTCATTTCTGGGAAGACTGTTTACACAGTCATGAAGGGAAAGAAGAGTAATGAATTGTAACTGAGTACTTACAAATCATTGAAAATTGCCAGTAACAATTGTTTCTAAAGAGGTAAGGGAAATATCAAGGCATCATTTCAAATTTGAAGATTTCTATTAGTCATGGATTAGACAAACATTTGCTAATTACCTTTCTCCTTAACTAATTTATTCAACATCAGGTGATGGTTGGAGGTTTATCAATATAGACCCATTTTTCAATAGGACCAAAGATTTAAACATAAACAAGACCATTCAAAGAAGTATTTGAGTCAATGATCACATGTAGTCTGTCTGAATTCACATGTATGTTTTAATGAATGGTCAGAGGTAAGCAAAAAGTGAAATCTCTGTTGATTTCCATGATCTTAACATGATCTAACAACTTAACACAGGAATGCTGAAAATGCAGACTTCTAAGTCTAACTTCAAGGGTGTTTCAGTCTCTCTTAAACATGTTTCTGGAGATACCTGTGTGAATTGTTATTGCAACAGGCATCTCCAGATGGCCTGAAAAGAATTTTAAGCCCAAATGTCAGTGTCAGACAAAAGACATTCCTTATACATGTTACTTTAGCAGTGAAAACATTGATCTTTCTGAAACATTTATTTGACCATGGCTAAAGTTCTTGAGCGAACAATACAGTATCATGTCTTCTAAAAAATATAATCTTGCAGTTCAATTAAGAGCTAGCAAAGGACAAAACCCAAGACAGGGACACCGATTTCTGCCCTAGAACTTTTAACAGTCTAATTCATGGACCACTAAAAACATTGTTGCCAGTATGAGTCAATATGACAAGATGCCAAATGTTCCACACACAGAGAAGTTGTCCCTCCAAGGTTTCAGCACTGGGAGATCATAACCAAGTCAAATCTTTCTCCATCATCCAAGCTTCCCATCAGCAGAATAAAAATAATAAAGCTCTCACTCTCTCTGATTATCATAAGGAGCTCTGACATGCACAACTTTAAAATGGCAACAAGCATTAAGAATAAGGCAAACAAGACCCAAGCAGAAAAATTCACTGTCTGTGTGTCTTGGTTTGGTTTTATTCATATTTCATCTTTATGTATATTGCTGTATTTCAGCAGAAGGATGGGGAAGCCCAAAAAGGGCTGCCTCCTTTTTCCAGAAAAAAAAACAGAAATATCACTGCTGTAATGTAGTTTTCTTATATTTGAAGCTAAGTAAATGTACAACAATTTTTGCCAAATAAATACAAAAAAAAAAAAAAAAAAAAAAAAAAAAAAAAAAAAAAGTTTAAGATACTTTTATTTTATAGTTTTGGAATAATTTCCACTGAAGAGTTTATATTGTGCATATTTTTGGAACAGGATCCACATGCTTATTTGTGGAGATAAGTTCTTAAATTTCATAAGAACATATATTCTAGTGTCTAAAATTATTTGGGCACAGCATAACAGGCAATTGTGGCCCCAGGTGCCTAGACATATTCTATGGTCAGTAGAGACGATTATTGCAGGAACAATAAAAGAAGCATTAGGTGTTCTGAATTATCCTCTGGAGGAGTCTCCTAGACACTGCTTTCCTTGTCAAGGAAATATATGTTTGCAAAGAGAAATCGCTGAGGCCAAACATTACTAGTTTCAGTGTAAAGTAAGTTTAAATGCCACTTGAATTCCAGTTGCTCTTTATTATACATAGATATATTTTATATATATGGCTTTGAGTCTTCAAATAACGTTTAACACTGAGGTCCCTAAGTAATGATTAAAAAAAAAAAGAAAAAACCCAAACTGCCCAGACATTTTAATTCCAAGAAAAAAAATAATAATCAAGGAACCTAAATTATATGAAACCAAACAGTTGATGTTTGATAGTAGTATCATGTGACTATATAACTTTCTAAATAGAAGAAATACTGTTATCTGGCCTTAAAACACTGTGTGGACTAAACGGAAGTTTAAGTGCATTTATGGCAGCTTTATCTGCTGAGCAGAAGTGAAGTTTAGGCATAACGTGGATACGTCTGCACATGCAGTTCTGCCTTCTGAACATGATGCAGCAAATCACCCTGCAGCAGTGTGGAGAACACCATGTCAGGTGCTGCTCATGACTAATTGGACTATCAGTAAATAAAGCTATCTAAACAGTGAGAAGTAACAGACCCAGCATTTTTCAGACACTTATCTCAGAATTTATAGTGTTTTCTTGCATAGCTTTCAGTTGTCATTTATGCAAATGAAGGTGTTTTGTTTCCAAAAGGTTCTGGGTGTTTTTCACTAGGTATTAAAAAGGTCACATACTGGCAAATGATTTTGTGATTTTGAAATGTAATCATAAGCAGCATTTCATTTTTCTATATATAGCAAAGGTGTCTTCAAAAATAGTTTGTATAATAAAATGTGATAAGAAGCTTAAAAAAGAGAGACATAGACATGGCAATTAACTATTCAGACAACAGGTGTAAGCTGTGGTGATTGGAGTTCTAACTCACTGAAGTATCTCAAACCGTGATAAATTCAAAAAACTTACTCTGCAGCCCAGTTATACAAAACGTAAGAGGCAATTGTATGACCTATATTAAACATTAATTCAAACAAATTACTTGTAATAGTCTCTTCTGACCTTAAAACCTTTGAATAGTATAAAAATGTGTATCATAGATTTCTGTATGCAAACGCATACAGATGAAGCCCACTCTGCCAGACTGAATGAAGGCATTGATTCAAAAGTGTTTCAATTCAAATGTTTCAAAAATTAGTTCTCAAAGTGATTCCATTATGTTCCTGAAACTGCTTTATTAGTACTGCACAAAGTCATACTGCTATTCTGATCTATACTGTTTCTTTAACAGGAGTTTCTTTTGGACATGAAAAAAAAATCAAAAAAAGATTATATATTCCTTAACAAGGAACAACATCTTGTAAAATTCATTTTCATCAGCATATATCATATTCTTATTAACCCGAATCTTCTAAAACACATGCAAGCATATTCTGAAAAGTCTTTAAATCTAGAACATATTAAGCATACTTGGAAAAAAAAAAAAAAACCAGCAGATTTTGACTGATAAATACACAGGCTCTGAGTGGTGAAGATAGGTGGCATTTGAGGTAACCATCTTCCCTCCAGCACTGTACTTCAATTTGAACACTTACTGCTTCTTTTCACCATAGAGATGAAACAGCACAGGTGAAACATAAGCCTGTCACTGCCAGAAAACAAAGTTGGGATTAGCTGAAATGCAGCTTACTCAGACTGTTACTGGACATACGGAATAATTTCTATTTTCAGCCTTCATCTGACTCTTCTGATTCCAAAGATAATTCTGAAATATGCAGGAAGAAAATAAAGCAGCTTGATTGTTATTTTAGTGAAGGTTTCCATCTAAGCAGAAGCAAGACACAAAAGATTCCTTCCCTCTCTTTTTTTCTGTCAGTCCAACAAATTTGTGAATATTTCTGATTATTTTAAAATAATAATATATAAGTATTATTTATAAATAGTAAGTGCAACGTAACTATATATGAAATGTAAACCAAAGACAAAATCTATGTTTACCGTAATTAAAAATAAAAATAAAATTGCACTGTACTAAGTAGCCAAGTACTATAGAAGTGCTGAGGATGGCAGTGACACAGTTAATGAAAAAAAGTGTTTATATTAGGGGTTTTTGTTTTTCTTTAAACAGAAAATTCAATATAATAAAAAAAGATGGAATTAATTCTCCTCTACTTCATATACAGAATTTAGAACTGTTAAGTAAACATAAATATATAGGTTGAATATGTACATATCAATACGAATTGTGTGTTTGACCTTTAGCTTACAGTGCTAAAGTCCACAACCTTTGTTTCTGAACAAGAGAAACAGATGAGCAAATACCAGTTTTGATTCTCAGAATATGAAGATATGGTAAAGAATGTCTTCACATAGAAAAAAAACCCTTTTGTTCCCCCATTCTTCCAGGAGAATCATATCAAAATATTTCATTTTTCATGTGCACAAATTCAATCAATGTGTTTTAGTTTTCCAAATAAATCTGAAATCTTCAATTATGGGATTGTTTGTTTGTTTGTTTGTTTGTTTTGTTTTTTTCCCAAAACTATCTACTGAACTGCTAATAATGAGGTTTGGGGTGTGACAACTTCAGAGTCATGCCCTCCTTTGTGTTAAGGGCTCTCTAAAAAGACATCTCTGTGGGGAAAATAAGCCTGGGGCATAGCGTAAAGATTCTCATGACTACGTTGTCTCATGGCAGATGTATCTAAAGTATAAGTGAAAGTGAATATGGCCTAACAGAAATTACAGGTTCTGTATAAAACCACAGTTCCAATAGTGCACAGAACCGTAAAAGACATAAACACCTCACTGAGGCAGCAATAACTTTGTTTAGACGTCACCAAGTGAAACATTTTAAAATTTTTGTCCTATGAAAATGTAATAATTTCAACCTGTATTGATACTGGACAAAAACACATGTAGAAAAAAACAGATTTTTCATGGAAGGCTGCAGGCTGACACACACACGCGCGCACGCACACACATACACACACAGAGCAGGCTGCCTATTTCACTTCATGAGTTTACAATTACTACCTTAAAAAGGTAGCCTGGTAACATCGCTAAAAGTTACATTCTGTAACTGATTATCCTTTTCAGTATAAACTGCTCAGTGAATAGCAGGTAAAGACAAAATTTCTTTTAATATGATGTGTTTGTTTCAGTAGTCACTGTACAAAAAATTACTTTCAATTTAACATGCTTTTTTTCACATTAAGTTCCCAGAGACTGTGGAATGAATTGCATTCTCTGAGGCCTCCATAAATATCAGAAGCAGCAAAAATAAAAAAAAAAGAGTTTTTAATAACAGAATCTGTGATGGTTTAATACTTACTGTAAGTTGTCTTGGATAATGCATTAACAAAATATGCTAATAAAATACATTCAAATTCTGGGAATTTTCAGTAAAAATAAATCTTGAAAGAAAAAGAATAAATATGACAGAGTAATTTATGATACAGTAATTTATTTACAATATGTTAGTTGTTTTTTTTTTTAAATAGAATGGGAGTTCTGCTTGAAACTTTCATGAACTTCTGTGATGCATATAGACAGTCAACACCTACTTGCTTGCCTTCTTAGCACATGCCACATCTTTGGGGTTCATGAGAATGAGAGTCAGGAGCTGACTTAAAATGAAAGGATTAATAAAAAGAGGTCTGCTCTTTTTGCCTTGTCTTTACAGTTGTTGTTTGTTGGGTTTTTTTTAAGTATCTAGTAGAACTGATTTATGGTCTGAATTTTTCTGATATCATGTCATAATGAAACTTCGCAGAAAAAAACATTTGGCAGCTGCTGGGTCGATCACCGGTAAATGGTACTAGTTCAAGGCTCTATTAAGCCATGTGCCACTTTGTTCTTTTCCAGACACAGCTGAAAGCAAATAGCAAGCTGCAACCATTAGCTCAAATATTCATAGCCTGCTACTTTGCTCCTATGTATTAAAGACATGAACTAAAAATTGTCTTGGAGAAAACAAAACTTGATAAGAAAAGAAAAAGCCCAACAAAATGGTAGATATATTTATAACCAGACAATGAAGTGTATAGTATAAAGCATTACAGTTTCACAATCAATACAAACTATTGGATATGAAATTACTTTTTGATTACAACTGTGAAAACACAAGCTGCCCAATTAATTTCTCACACCACTATTGATTTTATTCCACTTTTTCTATTGCATTTTTAAAGCATTTCATGTCAATTCTTAAGTCTCCATTCTACTGCTAAATGCTAAGCAAATGCACAAAGGAGAAACCTTGAATTTTTAAGGGTGGAGAGCTGTAAATACTATTTTTCATGCTTTAATCTCAGTTGTCTTTCTACCACAGCTTGTTGAAGACTCGAAAGTATTTTTGTAGACAGACTACACATGGGAACTACTAGAATTTTCCTACCCTTTTAACCCATTCATTTATTTCCTGTTATTAACCTTTACCACTCTGTAGCAGCTTTCTATCATATGGCACTTTGTTTCCTGCTGGTTCCCATGGCAATGGCCAGGTCATCTGTCAAATGACAGAGCAGTATACTATAGTCATCTCTCAGAGCTGGTAAGTGGGTTCTTTTATTTTTCATTTGTTAAGTTGTCAAATAATCAGCAAGAAGCACAGTACTTTTGCCTCTCTTCTTTTCCTGTGAGGTAAAATATGAAACTTGAGTACCGAGGCAAAGACAAACCTATGAATACTGTGTGACATTGTATTCACTTTTTTTCTCAATGAACTGAGCTTTATAAGGTATACAGTTGCTTTCAATTTAGAAGTAGAATTAGCTGGTTTGAATACAAGGTGGTACAAATTTCTCCCAATGATATGTCATGAGATCAACGTGTGTATCTTTTTATTTTCTCCATTATATTGACTGTGCCAGTATTTCTAGCCTGCCGCAGTTTGGGTGTTCTCTTTGATGAACATCTGTATTTACAATGTATATTTGACTGCATGTCGCTGAAAAAATATTTACAGATATCCATACAAATGAAGGATCCGCACCATATTGGAAGTCTCTTTTAGAATTAAATAGAATAACTGTTTAGCAAGCATCAGCACAATGCCTAGGCTAGTGATAAGCAATAATATCTAAAGGATTAATTTTGGTAGGCAGAGTGTAGTTATCTGCAAAGTACCTAGGCCATGACTCAAAGGTAGTGGTTCTGCCCTTGCAAGACAAAGAATTACATGGTGATGACAATGACAAAAAAAGTTAGTTTCAAGACTAGTAAGAAAAGGATGCATAAGAAAGCCATGTGAAACATAGGGCCTAACCAAGAATTTGATGGAAAACTTCATAAAAAATGACATTGTGTGCAAAACTCTGCTGAGGATGTGAATTACTTCCCCCCCCCCCCGCCTCCCCCACCTCCCAAAATTAAATGTGCAAAGCACACTGAACCTCAGGTTACCTGACATTGGACACAAGTGTAAAGATGACATTGTTAAGTCAGTGTCAAGTAATATCCAACCATTAAAAAAAATACATGAGACAAAGTCCTATTGCCAGTTACAGCATCAGTCGTATTTTGTTGGATGTTTGAAAAAGAGTATAATCATCAGAGTTCTGGTCATCAGACATTCAAACAGGAACCTCCAGAACAGAACAGAAAACAAGAATACTAATCTGACCATTGGTTTGCCAAATTCTGACTAACCACAATTTTATATTTACACAATTTCACTTGTTCAGCTTTCTACTAGGTAAAGGAACGTATAGAAAATACAACATTAAATTAGAATTGTGACAAAGTGTTTGCAGTCTGTATGAACATTGACATTTAATACAGGTTTACACTGAATGAACTGCAGACAGATTTCCTATATTTAAAGAACAAATATGAGGAATATCAGAATAATTCACTTGAAGGGACAGAGATTTCTTATAGGGTAATTAAAGTTATAGCACATTGCAGACATTTTACTTCAGTGTTCATAGCACAATAAATTTAAAACAATGTCAGATTGACTTTTTTTAACTGTAGCTTCAACTGTAGATTAAAAGTAATCAACATTATTATTCAAATAACATACTTTGGATAATAGTGACACAGTTCACCGCATTTGGATTACACTAGTGCAGTCCATATCACTTCTACCTTTAGTAATAGTAACAGCGGACTGTTTGGCTTATGTCCAAATGATGTAAAAGATAAAGGTAACCAGCCCCTTCGTCATAAGTTCTCTAGAATTTCTCTGCTGGCTAAGATATTTGTAAGTCTCAGTGGTTTAGTTATAGTTCTGGCTAACACCATCAAGGAAGTAACTAAGGATTAAGCCTTATACTTCAGTCCTTCTTCATAGAAAGGGCACATTATGACTGCCAAGGGATTGCAATATTATCTTTGTTCTTTATATCAAATCACATATTTTTCAAAGGGTTTTTCAGCAATTAGATCATAAAATTATCTCTCTTCAACTATACAGTGACTAGCTGTTCTAACAGGTAAAGTCCCCATCCCCTTACTCCTCACACCATTAAACAAAGTAAAAACCCAACCCCCACATTCTTTTTCATGTTTAAGAAAACATCTACAAGCACTATATCAAGTTATTGTCTTAATTAGGGATTTTGTTTCTTTGTTTATCTCATAATGATAGGACAAAGGCAAGGACTGCTCTTCCTCACCACTTACTAAAGTGGATTCAGGTCTTTATAAAATATACTGTTAATTAGACATTATCCCAAAGAATACGATGGAAGGCACATTGGTACATTTAGCTGTATCTATGCCAGCTTCTGTCATGGCTTTTAGAAAATTCAATTTGTTACAGAATTCAGGATTTCTTCTACTATGGAAACTTTTATATGACACTATCCTCTTGAACCCACATAAAAATCGAATGCTTAATGACATTTTTGATAAAATGTCCTTCCTATTCATAATACTACATACTTAATTCATTTGTTTGCTTCCTATTGCTGAGGAATGACAGTAGTTTTAAAGAGCAAGAAAATACTGAATTCACGTACTGATGGGTATTTTACATGCTGTAATTACATAGGTATTGAACACACATATAAATTGCACCAATCTGAAAACAGAAGACAAAATCACAGATGCATGGAGGTAATAAAATTCACTTACAAGCTTTATTTCATCATTTAGAACACATTCTTTACCTGCAGATCTGATATTTCTGACTGTAAGAAGAGACGATATGTTTTCAGTCTGTCTGGATGTGCAAAAATTCTCCATTTTTTGATCCAAGATTGCGTTCTTAATGCTCATTATTTTCTTGATTACCTCTGCAAGTTTAACATTAAGATCTGGTTAAAGGTGCAGTCTTTTTTGGTGCTTGATTCTATTGGACTTTCCAGTCTTTAATCTTTATCCCATACTAATAATAGATTAAAAATCTTCAGGGCAAGCTGAAGTCAGTGTTTGTAAGTACTGTGGAAGAAATGCACATAACTAAAACCAAAAGGATTCTTTACCATTTTCATTTCAGTTTAATTTTTCTAATGAATATCTAATTAATTATGGAATATGCAACAAAATATATTTTTCAGAAGAAAATAGCACTTCACATGGACTTTTTCAAGTGCTAATCTTTCTCCTGCACCACTCAACTGCACTTTGGCTATGAACAGTTTTCCATCCTGATTGAAAGAAGTTAGTGTTGGATTTGACAGTGATGGGAAGCACAGTTTCTAAAACAATTTAAACATTCTCAGGCACTAGAACTGTGTCACCAGAACAGATGACATAACTAGTTATTTTAATAAAATCAGTAGATGTTTTCACATGAAAGATTTTCTTTCCTAGCTTTGTCATATGTAATGTTTGAGGGACATGGACAAATGGAGACATGACAGAAGAGAACAAAGATGATGACTGGATAACATGATAACAAGGCTTATGGCAAAAGACTGTAGAAGTCATCATTGTCTAATCTTTTAACAGAGAAGACTGAGGGAATGTGTAATTACAGTCCTCAGCTCAGAGGTGAACTGACTCAGAAACAGGAAAAATCACCTGTTCCCTGTGACTGCAGGGTGTGCAACAAAACGCAGTATGTTTAAATTGCACTGGAAGAGGTTAGAGCGGGTGCACAAATAAAACTTTATCATGTTAGGGGGAGATAAGTACAGGAGATTTCACAGCCTACCGGACAAAACTGTGCAATCTCATCCCTGAAAATGTTACATGCAGGCTAGACAGCTCTCCAAACCATTGTCATTACTCTTTCATGGTGGAAGGAGAATGAACTAGATGATACCTTCTGTTTTGGCCAGAACACTACATGAGACCTTATATGTTATTAAATTAGGGAAAGCAAACAACTATTGCTTTTGAAGATGTTGTCATTTACTGCTTTATCTTCCCCATATTAAGAAGAGACACTGAATTGTATGAATGTAGTGCTGGACCTAAAGTATTCATTGCCACTGCACCAAGGCACTAGTGCTGGGTTTTAAGATAACCTCATGACTTGTGCATTTTTACTGCTATTAATAGATATTTTTGTCTTTTTTCATTACATTCAGTGGTATTTTGTAACTTCACCCACCCACTCCACCCCCACCAAACTGGAGACAGACATGCATTCCTGGTTTAACAGCTGTACTACATGGCAGTTGTTTGTAGTGGTATTATAGTTCAGTATTAACTTCATTCACAGTTTGTACATCATTTGCCATTGCAAATAAATAGTGGGATCTCACTATCAAAAATCTTGCTAATTTCCTTCAGAATCCTTATTTATGCTTAGTTAACTTTTCAAGCAAACATAATGATGCAAAATTTCAGGGTGTTTTTAATTATAGTATCGGTAATAAATGAAAGCATAGTAGTGAATGCAAGAACACTTTTGAGGACAACAATTCAAATATTTCTCAGAATGAACCTAGTCTTGGAAGATTATTTACTAAAATATTCAATAAATACTTAAGAAACACCTCATATGTGGGGAACTTTCACAGCTTTCTCTGCTTCTGCCTCCTTCTTTTAATAAAACTGAGGGCATTTGTCACCTTTTGGTCAGTTAATACTTTTACCTTTTTCAGTATCTGATCAAAAGTTGAGAGAAGGAAATCTGTATTTTTCTCTGACACTAGATTTAGAGTGACAGATGACGGACCAGAAATGAAAGTGAAGTGTAATTCTTTTTTTCACATTAACAAAGTTACCAGTTTTAGTCAAAGCAGTGTTTTATCACATCCAGTGCAACGTGAGCCCTCTGTGTCACTCACTGATCTCCTGTGCTCAGTCAAGCTGAAAATGCCTTTAGGAGGCTGTTGAGCACATTAAACAATATGATTCTAGAATAACTGCATGCTTAGAAATAGCACAGATCTGTAGTTTTCACATGATCTGAGTGATATTATTATACATACATGGTAATGCTTGCTTTTCCTGTTTTGTACTTATTGCTTCTTTCTTGCATCCTAATTTTCAAACCTTGGATGCTGGGGTCCCTCTATATATTTAATGAAATCTGTTAATAAATTTCCAAATCCTCTTGAGTAAGCAGTCTTACTGCAGACTCAGCTCTCTCTCCCTTGGCTTTACAAGAGACAAAATAAGATTTGCACTCTGACAGGGTAAGCATTTGCTTTATCAGCGAGCATATTAGTGTGGGCATGTCTCAGCATAATGTGCACCAACATCTGAGATTATGACTAATTTGTTCTGCTATTAAGTGAATGATAAAATGTTTTCAGAATTACATGTAGTTGTCTCATCCTATGTCTGTGAAAGTCTGAGAGCTTTTAGTGTATAAAATTACATTATGGGAAAGACTGGGCTTTGCATAGAGAAGATAAGATTGTGAGAAACAAAGATTCTGCGACAGCCTCCGAAGAGTTCAGGACTTTAAACTCATGCATGTTCCCTTTACCTTTGCCTGACCTCTTCTCAGTATGGGATACAGAGGTAGTGGAAGTGGGTGAGGGGAAACAAAGCTTGTTTGGGAAGTTGTTTTTTGACTAAAGCACACAGAATCGTGTTTCATGGTCAAATCTTGTCAGTGATTCTTTATAAACAACTGTATAAAACACAACAAAATAACCTCAGATCTAAGCTTGTAATCTTTCTGATGTATTTGGACAAGGATTTGAATAGTGATATGCATTACCTCTTACATTCTACAATTTAACAGCTGAGCCAATGATCGGCCACTGAACAGAAGACCCAGTAGAAAGTCTGTAATACAAATCTCTGGCCTTGAATGAGACTGAGAAGCTTCTAGAATTGTGTTAATTGTATACTTATTTCAATGCAAATGTTTATTTAGGCTGCTGTACAAGAAAATGAGTGTGCTGGTGCTGTGGTAGCCTGCAGCTTTGGCTGCAGCTTACCTCCCCAAGACACAAACACTCTGTGAACACATTAGATGACATTGTTCCAAACACCTTGTACAACCTATATGAATAAGTGGAACTGCAGTCAATATTATGCAAGATTACAGATTCCACACAATGTTTTTCACATGATAGATTCAGCTGCATGGCCGTATTTTCACTTAGAATTTACATGTAGTATTAGATCTACTGCATACTCTGAAGCCCACCAGGACATGTTCATCATAACTGCTGGTACTACCACAGGCAAACTGCTAAATCTCCAGGAGTCCCAGACAGCATAGACAGTTCTTTCTTTTCAGAGAAAAACCCAGAATTTACAACCAGGAAAAGAACATGTGACACACCTAGTTAAGGGAAGAGGGAGATGAAAAATCAGATTCCTACTGCAGCGCTAATAAGAAAGCTTTGGGCCTCCTCACTCCCCTCTGCAGCTCTTATTGGAAAGAATAACAGTAGCCAGCACTTGGAAATTTTGCCATTTCATGCTCCTGATTTCCTTGGTGTTTTTCCCCAATTGCTGAAAACTAAGTCTTTATCAGGAAATTAAAACTATTAGAAACAGCATTCAATTTTGCATTGTTCTCACTCAAACATAGTGCATTGGGTAGCTCTAACAATGATGAGTTCCCTCCTTTTCTGTTTATCCATTACCAAATGACAACATTTGGCTGTTTTAACCTGGATTATCACTGAATGAGACAGATAAACTACATCAAAATTTGGAGCTTCAGCAAAACTTCATTTCAGTGAAGTTTGATAGTTATTTTAGATCTTCACAAATAAAGGTCAGTGATACCTGCCACCCCACGCCCCACTCCACCCCCACTCCTACCCCCCTCCAAGGAAAAAGTGAAACTGGAGAGATCAGTTATGGAATGAGCCCAAAAACTATCAAGAGAGCAAAACTGAGGTTTCTGGAAATATTGATTAAATAATGAATAAACATCCTTTTACTCCACGTGTGATCTGACCATTATTATGGAGGCTCCATTACTTTGTCCCAAATTCTACCAAATTTCAAAGTGAGAATTCCTGTCCAACAATCTGAAAGGAGAAAAAGTAGATCATGCTTCAGCTGATTTGTCTTTTCTTTAATTTGGGAACAGAACACTCTATGTAGATGTGTTATTCTGACCCAGCTGGATCAAAAAGACAAAAATGCTGTGTCATAATCTTTCAATTACAAGAAAAGGTAACTGAATCCTGCTGCAGTCTGGACAGTGGGAAAAACAAACACCACGCAAACTGTTAGGCACTGAAATATGAAGGAAATAATTATTGTATTTTTTAATTGAGTGGAAGCATTTTCAAATTTTAACACTACTCCCAGTAATCTTGCTAACTGAACTCTGCACCATTCTTTTGGAGGAAGCTGCAATTCCATTTTCTTATTTTAAGAATATACTTTATGCAGGCTATTTAACCACACTTTTCCAAAGTTAATTACTACTGGAATACAAAATGAATACAAATTATGTTTATTTATTAAGCTAAACAAGGAATTATTTCTAGTATGTAACAAAGAATTTAATTTACTGTGGATAACAAAATAAATTTTAAAGACAGTTAAATTTGCTCCAAGATAAGTGATAATTTAATCATTAAAGTAATTACTACCTTACTCATAACCAACAAAGTTTGGTGATCAAAATTATGACAAGATTGTAAAATAAATGCAGCTTAAGCTAAAAATATTGAAATATAGATCTGTGGCTTTGTTGAGTTCCCCTGTACAAGGACTAGAATAAGGATAATTCATCAAGACATGAAACAAAACATGATTTTGCAACATCTAAGTCATCATTTTTTAAGTGGATTTTAACTGTTGGGGTAAGACCATATGCCTACTGTATGGAATATGATTTTATGTATTGGTTATAAGAGAAATAGCGTGGGTTATTGCTTAGGAAACCCACTCATCTAGGAAGATCTGCCATTAACTTTATGGTGGGACTGCATATCAAGTATCAGTCATCAACTCTTTGTTCTACTGTTTCTATCCATATCTTTGTCTGTCTTGTCTGTTCAGATTTGAAGCGAGATTAAATGTATTGGCAGGGAATGACAACACACAAAGTAAAACCTTGATTTTGGCAGCCATTTAATAGATTATTTACTGTTGCCTCTTGTATAGATACACACATATTTATCTAATATATAAATAGGCACACACATCTAATATATTTATTGGCTACATTATATATTATACGTATTTAATACTTATCACTGGATGATTTCTAAACTTCAGCCTACTACTCATACAACATAAAAAGAAGCACACTTTGACTCAATCAATGGAGAATCTGAGTTCTAGTCTTAATAATACATTACGATACAATGTTTGGGTAAATTGTCATAAAATTCTAGCAGTTTAAAAAAAAAAATCCAGTTGTATACTGTAGGCAGGGAAAATATTTTTTTTCTCATCAGATTGATGAAATAGCTGGCTAGTGTAAATTTCTGCCATTTTAGGTCCCACATTTTCTTTAGTGAAAAAATACCTGATGGACAAAAGTTTAAAGAACTTGCCAGATCAATCTTAAATTCATAAACAATCTGTGATATTTTCTTGATTTTAGTTTCATCCTCTGTTCTTCTCATCTTGTCCTTACTGTTCTTTAAAAAAACCAACTCTTAAAACAAACTATTTTTCAATGTATATACTATTTTGAATTTTATTCCTTGCCAAATATCCCTGAAGTTTTAAATTCAGTAACAAGCTATGCAGAAATTCTATTATTGTTACAGAGCTTATTATTTCCACTGTTTCAACGATTTTTGTTCAGTATTTTGCAACCAATAATTCATAATTGCCATTATGATTGTTTTCTAATTGGGAATTAACATCTTTCTGGCTTTAAATGTCATTTCACTGCAACTTATTATAGTAATGAATTTCTATATATTCATGGTCCATTTGTGACCTGACATTCACATTTGCATGCTTTTTGACCCCTGTCTTATAATTCTTCATGGTGTTATTCTGGTGGCATTAGCATTTTAGCCTCTACTGAAAAATCATTATTCAATTTTTTTATTTCATCTGTATCATGCTTCATTTTCTCTACAAATTCCATTGTCTGTATTACCTCTTCCACTTTGACTTGTTGATGAATATGGTAATTACTTCATGCCTTACTTGAAACCAACAGCTAACATTGAGTTAATCTGTAATCAACATGAAATCTACAATCAACCTTCCAGAGAAACTGTTTTGGACAAACCTTTCCAACCCAGCATGATTTCTATAGTATTTTGTAAACTAGACAAAGTTAATAACTGTTCAAAAGCATATATTTCCTAACAGAAAGGACCTTGTACAACCATGGGAAACCAAAAGACCTGCCCATACTGAAGACTTTTTGACCACTTTTTTTTGACTAAAATTTGTGTTTTATCTGCAGTCAAAAATTCTTCTGCCCATGCAGAACGAAGTTCAAAATAATTCCTTTTTTCCTCCCTTAAAAAGGATGCAAATATTCTGCTTCACTGTGCAGCGTTTCCCCAGGGAACTCTTCTTCCTTTTTGCCCATATGCTTAGCTCTGCTGTAAGGCTTTAAATCAACTTAGTTGAAGAAAGGTATGATCAACAACATGTTTATTTCAGGCAACAAAGTAGTACAAATAAAAACAATCCTAGCAGCCATCAATTGCAGCACAGAGCTCCAAGGGAGAAAACACAAACCCCTGTCTATAAGAGCTCATCCAACAGAAAGCCTGTCCATGGCTGTGAGATCTGTTGAGTCCTTTATGCCATGAGCCTGCAGATCATCAGCTGCTCTCTGCAACCATTTTGTAGCATTCATGCTTCCTGCTGATTCCCCACATTCAAAACCACATGCCCATGGACCTTTGCACTGCTTTCTGTCCTGATTTCTGAACACATGCTATGTAACTCCTCTGAGTGTCCGCTCTCCTTACTGACACCATGCTAGTGCTGCTATTTGCAGCATTTAGGATCACAGGAGTGTACTTGTGCACATCCCCCTTTTTTGCAGTAATACTTTTCTTGGAATACATTTTTAGTTCTTGAATTCTTCTTGGCAATGACCTGTTCCACAAAAGGAAAAGGAACTTTAAGAAAGATAGTGATGCAGACACCACTAGCCCTTCCTGACCTCAGGAAGCAGAGACCCAAAGTGAAAAATCAGTGTATTACAAACCATTTAAACCAAAAAGTTGAGAGTGCACCACAAATTAATGTCATGATTAAAATACATTTCCATAACTGATAACGATGAAGAAAAAATGTATACAAATGTTTCCTCAGAAAGATTCTATTTAACTCAGCTGACAGAATGGGACATCTTACATTATGCATTGCTTTCATACAGGATGAAACTGACTTGCTTCTCACAAACAATTTTTATAGAAGTGTCCTTATGTCCACCAGTCAGTTGTACAATTAACCTTTTTTTCCCACTGTTACTTTTAGTAAAAAGTTTCCACAAAAAAAATATTTGTTTAGCTTTATATTTCTACTTGCTGAGGACTACTCATGACTCTGCTAGATGTCATATCTTTGAGTAAACATGATATCTTATTATTTAATGACTTCTGTTTTAATTATTATATTAACTGCAATCTAAGCACATAACCTAACAGTGTTATTGATATTTCTAATTATCTCACATTGATTTGTTTTAGCTAGTGATATGATGCCTGCTATTACTGATTGCACATAATCTTTTCAAGCAACTGTTCTACAGTATGTATCAAAACACAGACTTCCTCTAAGGCAAAGGTTGTGTTATGTAGAGCTAGTGATGTATTGAAAGCAATATATTTGATCTATACCTTTCAAAAGAAAAAAACATTTTTTCCCATGTCTGTTTCCTGGAAGGTCCTGAGCAGCTCAAACTGCTTTTCATATAAGATGACTGATATAATGTAATAGTATCTCCTGCTTTATCCCAGAACTTCCCAATTGGTCATTTGAAATCCAAAAGCAAACATGATTCTCATAAGTAATGAGTCTCCTAATGAAAAACTAGGACAAAAAAGAAACTGTTTTAAGAACATTGGAAAACATTCCCTACAGCACATGAAGGATAGCCTGATAATAAGATTAAAATCTGGATCCTCTGTGCAGAAGTATACACTCCAGTACATACCTGTGCCTTCCTACTCAAAGATACAGAAGAACCTGTACAAGTGAAAAGTCTGGCAAAAAATGTATGAGGAATTGCAGAATGTGGAAGCCCCATGGAGGATTAAAATATTCTTGTTCATTATGCAGCTCCAAACTGGCAGCTTGACCACTTCATTTGTCACTCAGCCACATCACTTTCTGCTTTTTATCTCACCCTGTTTTTTCAGTGGAATAATTTATCTTCCCTTATCTCCAACACTCCAGATTTTTGAGCTAATGGAGGGTTGCAGGTATGCTGAGTGAAATCTTGTCCAAGATTTCAATTTATTTTCTGTGGAAATTTAAAGTAAAAGTTTACTTTTTTTGGCACTGGTGTTAGGTTGAATGCATACCACATTTGCAGCTGGAGTTTGAAATTTGCAACATAATGTGTTCTGATGGCCTGAACTTAATAACAAACTTATACCTTTTTTTTCCCCCCCATTTAGAATAGCACAGTTTTATATTTGTACAGGAATCTCTCCTGAACAAATCTGATCATCTAAATAATAAATATTTTTGCATTAAAATGCCCATTCAGCTTTGTCATCCCATTTTGAGAAAGGTCAAAGTTGTTGAGCATGGAGGGGTAGAGGGAACCAATCTTCATCAGATATTGACCTGTAGCAAATAAGAACTCATGTATACTTTGGGCTGGTGCATAGCTGTCTGGAAACAGTCATAAAAAAAGGGACAAAAAAGACTACTGAATTTTCTAGAAATGATCTACATTATCATAAAATCATCCATCGGTATCTCAGATTCTGTGTTTGGTAGATTGATTTGAAATGAAATTCTTACATCAGTGAAGTTGTCCATATTCAAAGATAGTATACATACCTACACAAATTGCTACATGCATAAACTCGCTCTCTTTGCACAGAGATTTTTATTATCGCTCAGTTTTAGTTGCTGTAACATTAGCAATCTAAATAGATGAACTACCTCTTACATGAATAAGTATATGTACAATCATAAAAAATATTTTTATATTGTTAACTCTTTATTATGAAAATACCAGGATCGTGTCTTCCACCAGTGCAAAAATGTCCTAAGACTTGGAGAAAAAATACATAAAATAATTCTTAGAAATCAGTTCTGGAAATCGTTACTCATAATTTCTCCTTTTGTCAGTAGCACTAAATAGAAATCTTCCCCAGGCAATGCTGTAATATTTGTAATAAGTAAATGTATGTTTGGAGGAATATATGAAGAAGGTGCTAGCACAAACTGGAACACAGAAGTGGGGCATGATAGAACTGAATAAACTTACCCGGCAATTAGACCAGAGAAAATATTCATGAGACTCAGAGTTTTTGGAATAATTGCCTTCTGCTCATCCCTGAAATTTTTTTGGATCTGTTTAAATGCTTTCTTTCCTAGTGTGAATTTCTTTTCTTGTGTGTGGATGAAAGATTAGGAACTGTTGTAAACATTTTTATGTAACTTTGCAGTTGAACTAGTAGTTTGCCCTACTTTTTTATTTCTTTCTTTTTTTTTTTAATCTTTTATTTCTTCTTCCAGAGAGGCAACCTTGCCGGGGTCTAGCCTACACCATTATTTACTTTTTCTAGCTTCTGCATCAGCTTGGCAATGGACACGTGCTGTACATACCGACAAGTGTGTTCTAATTCATTTCTGCAAGGTACTGAATTCATTAGCCCTAGTCAATAAAGAACTTCTCCACATTCTTGTATGTTTTATTGATCAATATATAACGACCCCTCCTGACATCTCCACCAGTGAATTTCTCATACTATCCCAAATCTACTTAGAAGAGTCATAGCTGAAGTATACAAGTAATATCTAAATAATTTTTTTTCAAATTTTTGTTCTTTCAGAAAGAACAAAAAGGGAAAACAAATTTGAGAAGACCTGAATAAGGTAATTTCTTTAAGGACATATCTTGTTGATAAGCTACAGTTTTAAAACTCATTCCATTCGTGCCTTCCATCTGGCTTAATTGTATCAGTATTGCATAATTTTCCATTAAAAAAGGAGAGTTTATGCCAAGGATAAAAAAAATTTCCATAATTTGTAAACCCCGCTGATTTTCTGTCTTTCAAAATGTCTTTTTTATTGTGCCTAATGGTGGCTTTAATATTGTGTCTAACATCATTGTCTCTATTTTTTTCTAATCAGAAAAAAAATACTGAAATAAATAAGCTCACATATGCTGAATCTAAGTACAAGATAAACTGTCCTGTTTGTTTGTTGTAATGTATATGAAGCCTGGTGTTAGTCTTCAGAGATTCAGCTATATAAAAGGGATTCCAAGATAGAATGGTATGACAAAAGATAAGGTGTTTGATCATATTAACCTAGCCTCTGATGGAAGAATTATCATAGTGACAACTGCCCCTGTTGAGCAACCAGCTGTGATTGTAATTAAAAGTTAGTAAATTAGGCAGATGTTTACAAAGCAGCTTTCAGATTTCCTAACTGTCCTGCACAGTAACTGGATCTAGTTTCTTCAGTAAATATTTTTTTTTTCATTAAGACAAAAGCTTGTTGTACACCTTCTCATAAAAATATGCATTCCTTGACTTATTAATCATTATAATTGCATTCTAGCATTTTTAATGGTGACTGTGTATGCACTTTTTTCCCAGCTGTGAACTGAAGTTGAAAGGTAATATTCCTCAAATCTTCAACAATATTGAAGACATTTTATAAGCTAGTAGAGTGTAAAAAGAAGGACTGTATGTTTAAACTGAGTTGAATTTGACCTTTAATACTTGCGTCCAGTAAGTCTGATACCATTTTCAGAAGAGGCATGCTTTTACTATTGTATTTTTATACAGTGCAGGTGCATATTGCATTGCTAACAAATATTGGTTTAGCACAGCACTAGTAAATATGTTCTACCTTATCATCGTATCTGGAAGATGCTTGTACTGGACTATACCTACTGCTTTCAGGACAGATAGAAGGGAGATCTTGATCGTCCACAATTTGTAATATCCTAAGAAAACAATTGTTGTAGGAGGACCTAGGAGTGGCACCTGGAAACCAAACACAGTCAGTTGAATGCTTACATTAATGCAACTTGAAGCTATATAGATATCCAAGCGGCACATTTGGGAATCTGCATGCACACAAATTTAAATAAAGGCCAGTGCAAATTCACATACATGGAAACACTCAAAAGCTGTTACAGCACAGATAATATTTTCTAAGTAAATTTATTAAAAAGACATGTTATGAGATCATTATTTTATACATATGTTCGTGGAAGAAGGAGTTATACATATGTTCATGGAAGAAGGAGCTATGATAGGAATATTTCTGTGGAGGAAGACAGTATCTGTAGGCAATTAGTTGCTGGATTGTTCTTTTTAACTTATCCCACCTACATTGAATATAGAGATAACCAGTGCTCTGTTTTGTTTTGTTTTTCAGGATTGCTAGATTAACAACACTGCTAGAATTAAGGCACAGTATGACATTGTCTTATGTGCAGGAGCATAGTTAATTCTGAATATTTCACCTGCAGTAGATATTGACAAAGGAGCAGATACAGCAAAATTAAATCCAAAAATGACAGAAGTAATGATTCTTTCTGTGGCAGAATAGCACAGAACTGCTTCATGCAGAACTCCCAGGGTTTATGGTGTTAGAGTAGGAATTTCACACTAATTTAGAGCACTTAACATGGTGTGGGAGTTGTATTCTGGCCCCTGGCCATTGTTCTCCTTCCCATCAAAATGAAGGTGTAAGAATGATGGGGTAGGAAACAGATCCAGACCCCAGTCCTCACCTCGCTCTCAGCACAGAAATGCAGTATGGCCAAACCACAGCCCTGAAGAATGAGTTGTAAAGTACTTCTGGGCACTGTAACATACACGTGGTATTGGAGATTTCAGCTTCTTCAGTAGTTTAAAAATGAATATTTGTCAAGATCAAAACACAGGAGAATAGGTGACACTAGGATTTCCAAGCAGTAATAATAGATAAACTGAAGGGAAAAGGTAAAGGAACTGTTAATCTGCAGAGAAGAAGTCAATAAAAATTATGAACTGTTATTTAAGCTAAGGAGAATAATACACTAGTTCTTCTGCTTCCATAAGAAAGATGTTCCAGATAAACCAGCACAGCCATGGAGATTTTGAGAAGGAAATGAACAGAGTCCACGATGTTGTACTAGTCATTTGCTTTCCTGTAACTTTCCAAATGCTTTGAGTTTTCTAAACTACCACAGAGAGATTGTCTTTCAGAAATCCTTAGAAACTGCAGACATGTATGCATTTAAGAAGAATTATGGTAACATGTTTAACATTTTTACTATGTTTTGAAAACACTGAACAATAGGGTTTAGATCTACTGCCAAAAAAGTTTAATAACAGCTGCTTGCATGAAACAAGCCATAAATGTAAGATATTAGTATAATGAACTGAATTTCAAACAGTGGCACTTCTCACTGCAGAAATGCTAGATGAGTGGGGAACTAGAAGGAAGACATGAATGAAAAGCAGGTATATAAATAATTTAGCCTATTGAAGTGTAGGGCAGACTATGGATGAGGGCCACTGCATCAGTACCAACCTTCACCCCCAGAGTACTTTCATTTATGGTAAAAACCACTTACAGCACTCTGCAATTATGAAAAGAAGGGCATTTAGTGAATTTATTCACACAGTAAGGGGCATTTACAGTTGTCAGTGCAATAAAGGAAAAGAACTTCCTGCAAATATTAACTTTGAAGCTGACTTATGCCTGATTTAATAAACGTACTTTCTGGAATCACACCTTTTCTCCTGAAAATTTGTCTCTTACACATTTAAATTCAACTCAGAGATATCTAAAGGTTAACGACAGTCTAACACCCAAATTAGCAGTTCTAGAGGAAAACTCAGGAGTGTTTTTTTTTTCTGTCATTATCCAGCTATAGTTAGCAGTTCATAGCTTGATCATAGCTCATGAGCTTGAACTGCCTTTTCAGTAAACTCAGCATAAAGCTCCTTTTTTCACTTCGGAAAACAGATTATTTCACATGGGATAGAGTTCATACTGCAGAACACACTAACTTTGAAATGTTTTAATTGGTTTTATTTTTGCGCATCGTTGTATTAAAAATCTGCTCAGTTTCTTCACCAGTAGGCATATCATGCTTTACCAGAGCAGAGAACATTATTTAAAAGTGTTGTTCTACACATCCTAGGTGCTGTAAAAACAGGTAAAAATTAAGAGCTTATCACAACAGAAGTTCTTCTACACACCTCCATACAACTGTCTTTACAGACATTTAAGCTAAGTTTCACCTTTTACATTTTTACCCTGTGGTGGGTTCTAGGAATAAACACATTAAAGATTTTGCCTTGCTTTTATGAACCACACCCAATAACATACCAACAAAAAGCAAAAAATCATCTGAGATGACCAGGTGAAAATCTCTGTCGGGGGCATCCTAAAAAAAATCCATAAACCTATTGCATCTTACCTATTCATCCTGCTATCGAGTATTAATGGGGTGATATTAATAGTTAAAAGATAGATTTGCAGAAAGAAATATGTACTATAAAAAACCTGCAAGGTACCTCATAACATGTAGCTCTTCTTCTGTATTTTCAAAAGAAAACACCTGAAAATATCTTATCACTGATGGGACTTAAGTGATACTAACAGAGAAATAACAATATTATATTAAAAAGAGAAAATAATTCAGACCAGTCATCCATCTATCCATGTGTCGTCCGTGTCCCCTCCCCCTCACACCTTTCTCTTACAGCAGAATATGTGAACTATATAAAGTATTTTGGCCTACTGTTTGTGCACAATGTCTGATGTGCTTGACAAGTGGCATATTGGCAAGGTTTACAGAGCTTGAAGGATATGCCAAGGCTAGTCTATAAATAATATTAAACAGGAACCTGTTTTTCCCCACCTCGCTTTCTGTGAAATGTTGCCTGAATTCTAATAATAAATCTGGAAAAGGACAGCTCTGTTGGTATACGAAAACCTTCTGATACACTTTAAAGCCTAAAGTCAGTATATTTTCTGAGCTAGAAAGTTATTCTCTCTCTTAACTGAAAAGCTATATAACATAAGGAAACTATATCATTCAAGTGACATGAAATAAATCTCCCTAGCACAGCCTTCACCATAATTTAACAAGATCCAGGTCAGTATCTTTTAGCATAGTAAGACTGATTAAATGAAAACTGAGCTGAAATCAAAGCAAAGCATGTGCTAACTTATCTGCAAAGTAAGCAAAATTGCAAATAATAAAGTATCTGAAATGAAATCTTAAAATCACAGTTATTGCTTTGTACATCATTCACATGGTATTTTATAGCTAAAATATTTGATTCTGACACTTTATTCTCCCACCTGTGTCCATTTTGTCAATAGAAATAAACCTGAATATGGTCACTCAATTAAATTTAAAGAGTGTAAGCCGTCATTCTTTATTTTATTTTTTTCATTATGTGATTTTCACAAAAGCAGGTCTAAATTCTGGCAGCTTGAGCCCTAAATTCTCATTCATACCAAGGTTTACATGTTGTATTTATTGCAAAGAAACTGCAGTTTAAGGCAACTCCCAGAATTATGTGCAAGAACATAAATACATAAAAATGCAAAAATAAATCCCAGGAACTGCAAGTAATTAAAAAAAATATATGTAATTGAGAAGCATAGATGGTTTTCCTCATTTCCAAGTGTCTGTTTTCAACTCAGAATAGTAAATGTCAAAGGAGCAGATATGTGCCAAAATAATTAAGGAATTTCCCCTGTAACAGATGAAGAGCGGTATCTTTTCTAGGTGAGTTGGTGTGTAGGAGAGAGGGGAAAAAGATGGAAAGACTTTCCTACAGTTGAACAGGAAATAAAGGAAACTTCCAATAAGGTCACAACCTTTCAAGCAGTCCTGATCCTAAACCTCTTCTTCAAGGAATGAGGTTTTATAGCAAGCTTGAAGAAATTGCTGTGGAAATTTGGTTCATACATGGTATGAACATACATCTTGGTCAACTATGCAAAAAGAACATTTGTAGCTGTCCCAAAGTAGGAATAAAATTTTTAAAATAATAATTATAATAAAAAATCAGCAGCAGGCAAAAAATATTACATAATGAAATAACAGTATAGATATAGAAAGTAGCATGTTTGATTAATTTGTCGTGCCATTGCCATTGTTAACTGCAACACAAAGTACTTGTTCAAGAAAGCATGATTCATAAAATTCATACAGTGATTCTGGAGAGATTCTGTTAACTAAAAGCACATTCTATATCTTCCACTGACTTGAATTTAACAAAACCAAAGATAAATGACCAAATGAGCTCAGACTATAGCTAGAAAAAGTCAAGATGACATTAGGAGTACTCTTCAGTAGTAAGGATGGTGAAGCACTGAAACAGACTGGCAAGGTAGTTATAGAGTTGTTATAGAGTTTTGCTTTCCATGAGAAGAATTGACAGCGTTATTTCTTTCCTCCAAGGCTGACGTTTGAACTAACATTCTTCTGGTTAATGAAAAAATGTCTTCTGTTGTGCTTGTTAAAAAACAAAAACAAAAACAAAAACAAAAACAAAAACAAAAACAAAATCAAAAACAAAAACAAAATCAAAAACAAAAACAAAAACAAAAACAAAAACAAAAACAAACAAACAAAAACCAGCAACCAGTCACTCATAATATGGGAAAGGAAGAAGTAGACATGGAAAAATGGAAAGCATAAAACCAAGCTATTGGAATGGTACTAGAAGGAGAAGAAACTACGTTTACTGAAAATGTGAATTTCCAGTGAGGTTTACTGTTTCTAAATGAGTGTTTTTATAAGTTACCAAGGGTTGGATCTATGGAATGGAATCTCCTAGTTGTCCACAGAACAGGTATAGCTCATTCACTTCATTATATACCTCCATTCTGGCATGCCAGTATGCCTCATTCCTCACCAATTCAGAAGTGTGGTTGCCTTGTCCCCTTGAGGCTTTGGTTCTTTGCTACATCTGTCAAGTTTTGCAGGTATGAAGCCTTCAGCTGCCCATTTGGAGCTGATGGCAACAAGAGCATCACACAGTAAAACACCCTCAATTACTAGTGGCCTCAACAGTACTACCCCTTGCAGAGGAGTTTTCTTCTGACAAGAAGACATCCTCAGTGAGGCACATGGCCAAAAACATATTACAAGACAGAACCTTACTGTTCAGTCCCACATTATCAACAGGCCTATTCATGATTTAAAATATTTTTGTGCTTGTGAACCCCTCTGAAAATGGTGAAAGATATGGACTTTTAATAGCCCAGATATATTCCATTAAACCTGATAAAGGTTTTCAACACAAAACAGAATCCTGTGACACTATGAAAGAATATATGCCTGAAGAAACATGAAAGCCGAGCAATATAGCTGGTGTAAGAATTAACAGAGGACTACTCTGTTAGTTTAGTGTTCTTTGGATCATGGTCTAGAAGAATATTTAATTATGATACCAATTCAAGAAAATATGTAAATATGTGATTAACCTTAAACCCATTGATTTGAAATTATGTAAGTGGTAAATGCATCTCCTGAATAAGACTTTTGAGTGACGATTTGAGCAAGCTTTACTATGTGATTTTTTTACTATGAGGAGGACAAAGAAAAAAAAAAAAAAAGCATGCTAGTATTAGTAAAACATTTGGATAAGCTTACCTTGTATTAATATTAGTATATTTTTTTAAAAAAAGTTTACAGAAGAAGAAAAAGTAAAAAGGTTATATATTTGGGGTTTTGTTGTAAAAATGGGATTTAGTTACCAGTATAAGACACTAGCCCTTCTAAAGCTTTTCACATTAAAGAGTGCTTTATCTTTTTTTCTTTTTTCATTTCTTAGACCCTTTATATAAATATAAATCTTACTGGGTTTATTTTTATTTCATTTAGATCTTGCCAAATACATAAGGTTGAAAAGCTGTTTCTGACTGTCTTAGGCAAAAAGGGTCTGAAATATAAAATGTTGCTACTCATCATAAATCCATCAGCCTCAGTAAAATAATGTGCATGAACAAGGAAACAGATGGAATTACTTAATGCTTTGACCAGTACCTGCTGCATCTTCCTCAGGTGTCAGCAGAGCTTCTCCACACCTGAAAGCTCAGTGCTGCACTCCACAAGTCTATCTCCAGCCAGTCTAGCAGGATCCCAGGGCTTTCCTAGTCCTTCCACAGATCTGGCAATAGTTCCTGCCACAGTGTTTTGAAGTGACTTCTACGTCAAGGGACAGCAAGGGAAAGAACAACAAAAGTGTATTTTAGCTATCTTATGTAAAAGAGAACTTTGGAATCTTTGGTGATCAATTTTTACAAGATGTTTGCCTTGAGATTTACAATGAGACATCTTATAATGTAATAGAGCTGGACACTAACATAAGATCAAAAAATTAGCAGTATAATTGCATTTAAACAGGTAAAATTGGAATATTTGGGATAGCAGAAGCAGTACCTAAGCTAAGTTTTCAGTGTGGAGATGATTTTGTACTTCTGTGATAGTGGGAGATATTCACAGGTAGGGGCAGTAAATCGTGTTGTGCATAATGGGCTGTGTTCAAAGAGAAGACAGAAGAAAAGTCACAGATATCAAAGAATTTTCCCGTTAAATCATTCAGAATCATATGGGACACAACTTCAGAAGTATTGGCCAACTCATTTGAGTGTTAATAACAAATTCAGATCATGTTTCCAGCCCACATTTTCCTGAGTCATTGCATCCTGAATTTCAAATCTTTCTCTTTGATCTGGGATTCAGATCCAGGTGCTTTTTTTGGGAAGGGAGGGTCCTCTCCCCTTGACAACTTACATGGGCAGAGTGAGGGAAGTAAAAGGAGGATATAACAGTATTTACATAAGCTTTGATCAGTGCAAACATGAGGAGTATTCTCTATCTTCCTTTCTTCAAACAAAATATTTCTGTGACAATTTGGCTCCTACAAACACAAATATAAGCACATGTAAAGAACCATTGCAAACTATAACATATATGTACTGCTATAGTGGGCATGTCAGACG
The DNA here is from genome assembly GCF_963210335.1 of Falco punctatus. Lineage (NCBI taxonomy): Eukaryota > Metazoa > Chordata > Aves > Falconiformes > Falconidae > Falco > Falco punctatus. Next base: position 72,308,164 of record NC_137586.1, read on the forward strand.
ACATGGCCAAATAATCCTTTATAAGCACAGTACATGAAGTGATGAGTCACATGTAATCTAGTAATCACAGAACGAGAGACTGTAATCTTCTAAATAAAATGGGCATGTTTTTGTTGTTGAACTTTCATACAGTTCCTTCACGGTAATCTATGCGTTCAGTTGTGTTCTCACTAGGAACTTTTGTCGTTGTTGTTGTTGGGGTTTTTATTTGTTTAAAAGAACTCCAGTAGTTCAAATTTTCCCACCAGTATAGCATAACTTGGGATTTTTGTTTAGAAATACTGTATTAAGAATTGATGTATGGTTCCAGCAGACACCTGCTTAACGCACAGTAAAAAGCAGAAAACTATACGTGAAGAATTGCTTCCTCAGACTTCTGTTCTCCAGGTCTAAACACGTTGAGACTGATAGACAGTTATTGAAATCTACTGTACAACATCATATTGCCATAGCAACAGTGATGAGACCATGTTTTGCAAACGAAACTGGCAGCTGAACGAGACCCACTGATAGTGGTTGTGCAACTCCACGAAAGTGGAGTTGAAAGACATCATGAAATGGCAACATGATAAGCAATACAGATCAAAGCCACTGGATCAGTATGTAGCAAATTAACTAGCAGGCCCTAAAGAAGCATTCACTTGAACTTTTTCATCACAGTGATGCAAAATAATAAAAATTTCCCTTTTCCTTCAACTGGAAGAACACACCTTTATCTCTTTTTTTCTGTTTTGTTATGAAGGGGATTTTGGGGTTTTTTTTTTCTGTAGTGTGTGGTTTTGGTTTGGGGGTTATTTTAATAATTACAACAGAAGACAGTAGTAATTTAATTTATTTAAAAACTATTAAACCAAAGTAACTGACTATTGATTAGGTCTATATAAAACAATAAACTGAAAATTAGGAAGGTGTGTATCTGAATTATTCCTGTTTGTTGAGTTTTCATCAGTCTTTCAGTTTTCTGATGGAATAGCTCAGAAAATATTACTACTGCACATACAAACACAAGCTATCACTCTCAACCTATTATGTTATTCTTTGCACTGTTTATAAACTACACAACTAGGTTTCAACTGTGATACTATTTCCAAAACAGAATTAAAATGCTGCAAGGTAAAATGCATTGATTACTTCTTGTTGCATTGATTCGTATTGAAAACCCTCAAATGCTTATATCTAAAAAACCCTGAATGGATCCATATTTTTAAATAGTTCTATATTAATAACAACAATAATGACAACAATAATTATGAGGACTTCCAGAAAAGCAGTTCTCTGGATATAATGGGATGAATCTAGTACAGAGGAATGAATGCTCATTGTCACTGAGAATCTGTCCAGGACTCCAAATAATAATAAGAAAGGAACATTTTTATAATTTAACACACCATCTTATTCCTATGTCTCTTTCTTTTTAAACTAGGATATGTGGAAAGACCATACTCCACTTTATCAGCAAATGTTTGACAGTAAGTGAGAATCAATGCATGCCCTGCCTTATCATACCGGGAAAATGTGCAGTGGATATTAAATAAAGAATATCCCCAACAGCTTACACGCTACTCTGTCAGAGCATATTTAAGGCTCCGTATAAGCTCTAAGCACTTCCTCCCATTTCATGCAAAAAATGTGCTGCTGCCATAAAGCTTGACTGTACTCTACACAATATACCTGCTTCCATTTTTAATGTATATGTGACTGTTGCTAAGTGTCATTTGGTTTTGCCAAATGCAACAATACGCTCACTGTACATCAACACATGTTGAATCTCTTTCTCTGCTCCTTATTTTTGCTCTCTTTTATATTGTTAGTAATGTATTACTTAAGCCCATTAAGCTCCTGTTACAAACTCATTGCTTATGCTTCTTAATTATACAGCTTTTCAGTATTATATTTTGGTATTATAGTTAAAGCTTCTTTCAGGCTTAATATGGATGTTATTTTGTTTAAATTGTTCTATATATGTATATTATGTAAAAAGTGTTCTTAATCCTTGGTTCAGACAGAAATAGTGTCCATGATGTAGAGGGTCAGACAGGATGATTTAAAAATTGAACATTGGACATTATAATACTAATGAAGAAAAGAAATGAAGGCCACAAAATTAATAAGTGGTACCCTAAGTAATTTTCCTCTTTTACAATGGTGCATTATTCTGAAGTGGATATTCAATGATCCTTGTTACTGAAATTTGAGCTCCAAGCACATCTTGTTTTGTGGATAGGTAGACAAGATCTGTTAAGTTATTAAGACAGGTACAAGGTTAAAAAAACAATTAGATATGGAACAAGCTGTGTTCTCCTTCTTCTGCAAATCAAACTTTCATTTAGTGTAGCTATCCATTTTTGTTGATGAAACATCGCTAACCTTTAAATGCAGTGAATATACACTTATACACTTATTCACAGCAGTAAACTGTTCAAAAATGATAAAATGAAAAGAAACGTAAAGAGGGATAAGAAAGAACAAACGGTTCTCATTCTTCATGTTATTTAGTAGGTAATATTTTCTTGCTGTTGGTGAATTTTGCACCAGATGGTTTCAGGGTGTATGCCAGTTCTTACTCCTCTCCGTGCTTGGTAAACTGCAGAGAAGATGGTAATCTCTTGTAGTGTGTTCTCTGTTTCAAATCAATTCATAGCTGTCCTAATGAGAAGTATACTTGCTAGACACATGACAAAACTTGGCTCAAAGATGCACCACTGTTATTGATTTGCTGGATTAACAGCTCAGAAAGGAAAGAAGGCTGAACGTAAATTAGTAAAAGTCCCAGGAGTAATGCTGAGAAAACCTGTTTTACAGATTTTCAACTACAGTCCTAGTAGTCATTTTTTGAGTCTATCACACGTTCAGCTTTCCACTGATATTAGTATTGTCTTTGATATTATAAATATTATGTATTGATGTTAATAATGTAGGTGTAAGTAAATAATTTGCACTTACACATTTGAATAAGTTTTCACAATCTTTCTAATCTTACGTGCCATGATTGAAAGATGGCTGGACTACACCAGTGTGTTTAGCAAGAGGTTGAATACAGAAAGTGGCAGTAGGTTTTGCCTGGACATCTACCCCTACATTGATTTTATAGTTTTACAGTGTTGTGCATTCTGCTTACTACTGTCACTGATCTTTGGTGCTTCTGGCTAGTGTCATTACAGCACGTCACAGACCCATGCTTGCATGTTCGGTTCATTCAGAAAGAATATAAATAGAAAGGTACAGAGATGAGTAAACTCAGTGACTGGTGATGAGGAAAAGTTTGCATCTGAAGAGGAACTAAACAAGAGAAATTTAACAGACAAATATTCTTCAGCTTTCAAAGGGTGCAGGTCAGAGAATATGGTAATGAAAATAAATACGGCGCGGTTGTTTCCTCTTTCTCATAACACAAGAAGTAGCGTGTACCAATGAGGCTTAAATTAAACAGGAAAAAAAACCCGACAAACAAGTGAGTAAATTCATTATTAAATCATAGAGCTTGCCATCATAGGATGTTTTGGGTAGCAGAAGCAGGAATTGGATTAAAATGGTGGGTTAGACAAATTAATTCATGGAAGAGAAGTGCTTTGCAGAAATTCAAATATAATGATGCAAGCACAATTCGTAACTTACAAGACCTCTAGTAATTTGCTGATTGCCTGATGTTGCAGTAACTTACTTTGAAATGTGTTGAATTCATTCATGCCTTGGTATTCTATGCTGCTTCTCAGATTTCACTGAAAACAATAACACTGACATTCTTGTACCTTGCTATATTTTTTAGTATCAAAGAATAAGAAAACATTACCTGTTTAGTTTTGCCATTAAGTTTTAGGCACATTTCCAGTCCACAACATGTAGTTGGAAGGATTTCAAAAGCAACAAAATATTACCACACAATGGACCAAAGCCATTGGAGACAGTGAAAGTTGTCTAAAATATACTTTCCCTTTGTTCTTTTTCAGAAAGTAAAGAGATTTCCTTGAAGGAGTAAATTTAAATAAGGTCTGAAGAAAGGTTCAGAGTATTTGAACAATAACAGGTGACAAGTCCTATCTACCAAGACAAACCATGACTTTGATGGATATTTACTGCAATAGCTGAGTACAGTTATGAAAATAAAAAATAAAAATCTAGAAAGTAGAGAGAGAATGTACAGCATTTGTACAGAACTGCTGTGTGCTGATAATAAGTAATGACATACAGCAAGTTTCTAGGGAAAAAAAAGCAGTGTTTTTGAGTAAACCTGCATTCTTTTTGCTTTTTACCCATCTTTGAGTCATAGCAGTAGAGAGAAAGAGAAAGGCCCCTCAAAAAAGTCTTAACAGTTAATATAAACAAAATGACAGCTTTCCCCATCATTATCTGAACACAGTATTATTTATATCTCAGTCAGATCCACCCACCCAAACTACGTACTTACCAAAGCAAGTGATGTGACTTTTAAGGAAAGCACCTTTCATTTCTACATCTAGAGCATAAATTGCCAAAGTAAAGGCATGAAGGACAGGAAATGATTGAATTGTCAAAGACAATGCCACATCTACAGCAATATAAAAGTACAAGTGTATTGGCACCTTTGTTATATAATACCTGTTGTAATACTTGAATACTAGTTCGGTCATCCAGCCCTACTGAATGTGTTAATGCAACTGCTTCAAAGGGTGCTTTTCCACATTTTCTTACACAAGTCGAACGGACTTTCAGCTATGAAAATGTCATAATATTTGGTGCATAGGAAGAGGTGACCTTTTAGTGGTGGCAATGTGTGTGCATTTATCTCAAACGTGAAAAATTATCGCATGATAAATACAGCCCAACATACAAAAGGTGCAATCAACATATTAGCACAGTTGCACAGATGCCTATGATTAGGATGACTATGCTTTGCAGCTGAGACAATCTAGGATCTTGCTGGGACCAAGAGGGAGAGGTATGATTCCCTCCCCTCTTCTAACCCATGCCTTCCTCATTATATGCTCCCTCCTGCATCCTTGTTTGGCTGTGGCTCTCTTCCAGTCTTCTCCATGACTATTAAATAAACTCAAGCCCCAACACATGCTCTTAAAAAATTCTGGTCACATTTTTTCAGTTTGATTTTCTTCAGGTTCAGCAGCTGAACTGTTTGAAAGCAAGATTTATCAGCTGCCAGTGCCAGCCTGAAGAGATGCTGGAGTAGGAAGCGAGGACCTGCCTGCATGAGGCTAGAGCAACTTCTTATCATTTCATCAGTGGTGACACATTAAACTGAGTAAAACCATGGATGTATAATCTTACAGCCTTCTAGTCAGAAAAACAAAATATGATAGGATCTGAAGGAAACAAGTCTAACATCACATAAATAACATCATCTTTGTAGTACAGAAGGGAAAGTCAGTGCATGGTAAGTAAATCCTTTCTACAGTGGCATGTGAAGAATCTTTTGCAGTGAGGGAGAGAGCACAGTTTTCCAGATTTTCAGGCCTTTGGTTTAATTAGAAAATTAATTTTTATTATGATCAACATACTGCCAGTTGGGGGATGAATGTACTTCTCCATCTAGCTGTTTGATGCTTTGTACCGAAATTAACACTACTTGAAAATAGATTCCATGCTATGTGTGCAAATGAACAGTCGTAGTTATTAAAATATACCAATTACGTACCTGTACTTAAAAGGTCTAGCCAGTTTGGACACAAAAGATTTTCCCATCATTTTCTAGAAAGTTCATTGTCTCACTTTTAATTTTTACTCTTTATGTGAAGACAAGAATAGCATAATTACTCTTAGGGGGCTAAAGAGTATCTTTGATGTTAGGCATCAATTCCTGTTTTTTTTCCAAGCTTGAGTCTCTCTGAATTTGAAAGCTAATATTCAGATGTGCAAATGATGCCAGGGTTATCACAATTTATTGCACAGCTCCAATTCAGAATGTAGTAATACCATCAAGATGAAACAAAATAACAAATGTATAAGGCAAATAGGAAAATTCCCAAAGCCACATCACATTGGAAAAGTTGGTGACTTAAGCAGTTATTTTGTCGTTAACTATGCCATTCTATTTTTTTTTCCATTTCTCTGATTATTTTTCATACTGTCTACTCTTTCTCTCTTTCACTTCAACTTTTGGACTTCTTCTTGGCACCAAGATATATTTTATTCATGATGATTTTTCTTCAGGGTTTTTTTGCACACATATAGTAAAAAATAAATGCATTTTCAAGCTTATTTTCTTGTCTCAGAAAACCAATGGGAATCTTATTATTGACTTAGGTGTGTGCAGAGTCAGACTACAGTGGTTTTGCAGGGATGAGAGAGCTCCACCACCCTTCTAAGCTGTGTAAGAATTAAGTGTCAGATGAGCTTGCCAAAAAAACCCAGATGCATACACAATTTAGGGCACACTTCAAATTGCAATGCACAACAAATCAAAATCATAACTTTTAGCTCAGATTTCAGCAGTGTCTCAGGAACACCTTTTGCATTTCTATGTTTTCGCTAAAGCAGCCTTGATAGTGACACATGGCTTTTAAAGTACTTGCTGAAGTGGTTCATTATGTTGCTAATATCACTATGTATTCCAATAGCACTAAGAAGTCCTCAGGATACTCACCATTCAAGAGCTTGCAGTTCAAAACAGATCAGAATAGGAAGCAAGTATAAAAGCACAATGTGAAGTAAATTACCTATGATCATTCAGAAAGCAAAGAGCAGTAATGGGACTTAGATTTGGAAGTCCTTATTCCCAATCTAATGCATATCTTCCCTGGGGGATTGCACTGTTGTGCAATGTCTTACTTTTGTCCAGGGTAGACCTTCTTGCCCCAGGCTGCTACACAGCTCTTGACATGGAACAGGAGACACCTGAAGGGCATGATAGGTGCTTGAGGAATGGATTATAATGACTTGGCACCTTTACATCTTGGATACAGCCCAAGCAGAGTTTGAATAATCACTTGCAGACTTTGGTCCACCTTACTGAAATATTCCATAAAGAGCAATTCTCTGTCAAATTGCCTTCTTCATACAGGCACTAGGACAGCTGGGGAGATACTTCAGGCTTAAAAGTCAACTACATGTTGACAGGGCACTTGTAACGATAGATGCTATTCACTGTGTGCAGCCATAGCATCATTCTGTGCCTTAAGTGGCATCTCCTGTAAGCAGTTCTATATACACACTCCTGTTCCATTACCTGCTATTTTCTCCTTGGACCAAAACCATGATTGAAATTATTGAAATGAAACAAAAAAAATCCAGCAGAACTTTCACAAGAAGCAGTGTCCCCTTCCCAGCTGTCAACATAAACAGACTCTGCCAAAGCAGCCCTGCTTCATTTCCACAAAGTAACAAGGCAGGAGATTTGAGACTTAGCAATCTTTTATTTTTTCTACAGAATTTCTTTGCTACTGATTCATTGTTGTGCGAAAGACAAATCAGGACTTCTTTTTTTTTTTCCTTTTGTTCATGGCAATCATATTCAGAAATAGAATAGGGCAGATTTGTTGATCTATCTGAAGCTCACTCACTTTCACAGCTAACGAGAATGCTCTTCTAGCTATCTATTAAACTCCTTCAGCATTTAGTTATGTTCTGATATCAAGTAAAGTGGTTTAAAGCTCTTTGAAAAGGGCAATTTACCAATAAGTCTGCAGAACAGACCTGACAAAATTCTGTCCAAGACAGTAAAATATAGATCCTTTAGTTACAACACTGAAGCAGGTAGACTGACAAAACAGAATTGCTCTTACAGACCCAGGGAACATAAAGAAGAGAGAGAGCAAGGAAGGGGAGGGAGGAAGAAAAGAAGAAAAGCAATTAAGCTAATGCAAGTTGGGTATCACAAGGTTATAGATATTTCAAGAGCTGAGCAATTTACCGTCTGGAAAGGGAGAAGAGCTCTTGCATAAAATGTCCCCCAGTTCAGATTTATTATGCTTTTACTTGCGTTATATGTGATACAATTAGCAGGAGGTGCCAATAAGGCATTCTCTCAAGGACGTGGTCATTCCATACCATCTGTTATTAATTGCATTGTCCTTTCCACAGCTAGCTAGAGGGGAAAAAGTTCTCTGAGAACCACCTGCAAATTCTGACTGTATGACTGGAATTTAAAACTATCTAACCAGTGTATTTGGGCAGATGAAGAGTACCAGAGCAAACCTGCTTCTCAAAATTCCAAGAAAAAAATGCATGAATATAAGGCCCTAGTGTAATGTAAATTTAAGTTGTATTGATTATTTTTCTTTAAGTTTTCAACTACAGTGATAGCTTCCTTGTAAAAATATGTTGCACAAATGAAAAAGGAGCAATTAAAGCCGACAACTGGAAATATAGCTGCAGTGTATACAGTTTGTTGAAGATGTGGATGTTTTAATAGATCTTCATTTGTATGTCTTTTTTTTTTTTTTTTTTTTTTTTTTGGGGGGGGGGGGAGAGAGGACAGAAGAAAAGGAAGGAGAAACATAAATGAGACTTTAATCCAACAACATCATTTTATTTGGCTGTCAGTGAAAATACATCGTGGAATTGTGTCAGCACTATATATTTTGTACCATTTTGGTTACTTGGGTCTAGATAGTATGGAGAGCTTAGAAATCTTAAAAAAGAATGCAGACTAAGCTCTTTATTTATGAAAGAACAAAATCCCTTCCCACGTGTTGTGGTTTAGGCCCACACAGGTACTTCACTCACAACTCCCACACACCCCCTCAGTGGGATGGGGGAAAGGATCAGAAGAGTAAAAGTTAGAAAATTCATGGGTTGAGACAAAGGCAGTTTAATAGGTAAAGCAAAAGCTGTGCACACCAAAACAAGGAATTTATTCACCACTTCCCATTGGCATGCAGGTTTTCAGCCACCTCTAGGAAAACAGGGCTCCATCACATATAAAGGTTACTTGGGAAGACAAACACCATCACTCCCAGCATCCCCTCTTCGCTCTTCTCCCAGCTTTTATTGCTGACCATGACATCATATGGTATGGAATATCCCCTTGGTCAGTGTGATCCTGGTTGTGTCACATGTGTCCCGTGTCCCCTCCCAGCTCCTTGTGCCCCCCCCCAGCCTCCTCACTGGTAGGTGGTGTGAGAAGCAGAAAAGCCCTTGGCTCTGTGTAAGCACTGCTAAGTGATAACAAAAACATCCCTGAATGGTCAACACTGTTTCCAGCATGGATGCAAAACATACCCCACACTAGTTACTGTGCAGAAAATCAACTTTATTACAGCCAAAACAAGTACACCATATCACTGCAAAGATCTGTTAAACAGACTGATATTGGAAAGTTTTCATTGTTATGTTGGGCTAGGTCGCTGGTTATACCCATGTACCTAAAGAAGGAAAGCAACCTATTACTACCTTACCTTGGCTATTTGAACCAGATAGAGGAAAAATCAGTCATGTTATGCTGATGCCAATGAATCAGGGCACAAAAGCCTTGACTCTGGTGTGCAGCTAAATGATCATGCTGTGCAAAAGTATATTCTAAGAAATACAGAAGTAGTGAAGTACTGAAGTCAAGAGAACCAGGAAAACCAGGGAAACCAGGAAGTAAAAGGTGAAATCTCAGTCACAGCAGGCTGTGTGACACATTCCCTAGGAAACAAAAATACAAGCTTGGTATAAAGCTCGTGGAACCCTCAGATTCAATGTAGTAATTTAATTGTAAGACATATGGTACCAAACATGGAAACATTTCCGATACGATCAATAAGATGTGGATTATAAAGTAAAACTTTTCAGGATTCTGGTTCTTTTCTTAAACATGCTGAATTCTTTTAAAAGTCATGGGGTTTAGGGAAAATTGAGAGAGGCTGTCATCAGAATTAGAGGCACAGAGCAGGCCGTCACAGAGTAAAGTTCAAAGGGAAGGATTACATACAGGAGAAAAAACAGAGAGGTGAGACCTTGTTTGAGTTTATATATTTTTAGCTGCTTTTTGACATCATATATCAAACAAGCAGTTCTGAAGCAGGAATTTGAACTGCACTGCAGATGAAAAGCTGTGAGCTGTGAGGACTTTGAGGAGGCAGGCTGAAGTTCCTTGACCTACAAGAAAAAACAGTGCTTTTTTTATATCTAGAAGTCAATATAAAGAAAGCATAAATATTAAAAAAGTATGGTCAAAGATCTTAATTAAAAAGTCTATACCCTGTAAACATGAACACACAAAACTGAGAACAAGAAAGAAACAAGTGTGATGCTTTCAGCATACAATACAAAAGTGGGACTGGTCTGGCTTAAGATTTTCAGACAGCCAATATTAAGGTGTCCAGCTTCCCAACAGTGTAGAAGTTTGTATTTTATATTAAATATGTAAAGTCCCAAAATTTTCTCCCCATTATATTACAAAAATTAACATATGTGGTGATGATGCTTGGTGATTCACCTTCTCAACCATTTTGCCTCTTATTTAACCATGAACTTAAGTCCTAGCATAGCTAGCCTTTTGCTTCAAAAAGTATTACATTCTATGTTCTACAATTAATGTTCCAAAAGACTAATTCAGGTCTTTAAACTTTGATATTGAATGCTGCAGTGTTTAAACCAACTGTATCATATTTCTATATGTAGATTAAATTAATGTGGTTGTGTTTGCATCCAGAACCATACAAATATGTGAGATCCTTCCACTGTTTGTTTTCTTTGTGAACTGTTTGCTTTTCTTCCTGCTGAGGGCTTGACAGGCCATAGTAATCCAGGAGTGACATTTCATGTAATCTTTGTGCTCTCCATCAAACAAAGGAATATATCTATACTTTTGTTATGCTTTCAAAAAAAGCAACAAAAGAAAACAACTTTACCCTCCTTCAAATCAGGCAGAAGTGGCTTTCAGTCCCTCTCAGGAGTACAACCTCTTGCACCTTAGAGCTGTTCCCAGCCTGAGTGTCTTTCCCCATATTCAGCAGGAAGCCTTTTATATCTAAGTGGATTCCCATTTTCATTACTTATTTATCTCACCAGGCACGGCTAGCTGCCCTTTGCATCCTTCTAAACACCATCCTAAATTAGCCTTTCTGAAATTGTTAAACAAAGCATGTTCTGTACTAGAGGCATACACCAACTTCTGTGTAGCTAGGTGAAACTTGGTTACTCCTAGGACTGAATTACAAGCTTCTGCCACTTATGTGACTATGTGCAGTGCCAAAAATCTACAGAAGCCTGAACTGCTCCTGTTCAAAAATGAGATGCACTCCTGAAGAGTGCACAAACCTAACAGAGAGAGCTCTGATTATGAAGATAGTCTGTTAGTTACCTCATGACCCTGGTCTGGTTAAGAAGCTCATTTGAAATGGAAGCAATGATCTCACCATCACACATAGAAGCCAAAAGATCAGCAGAATATTTGCCCCAGATATTGGCAAAGATTGCTCACTAGATCTATCAAAACTTTTTTATTTTCCCCTAATGTACATTGACAGCTGTGTCAAAAAACATGGTTAACTGGTGGAAAGCAAAGGAAGAGCAGAGCAGGTTATGCTGAGCAGTTCCAGTGGGGAGCTGCAAATTGAGTCATACTTTCTTTCTTTTAAAAACCTTAAATTATGTTTCGTCTTCCAAATCAGAGGATCACAGAAGCATAGCAACTGAGAATTACTTGGGTTGGAAGGGACCTTTAAAGATTTACAAGGTATCAGGCCTACTAGCGACAGATAGGGTGCACCTTTCTCAAAGTGGGAAAAGGATCTTTACGCTGAAGTTGATAGGGTTCATAGAAAGAGTTTTAGACTAGATTGAAGGGGGAAAGGGATAAAACCAGGCCCTCTAGAGATAAACCTGGGGGTGGCATGCAAATGTTTGAGGGATGGTGTGCTAGCCAGGTCCTTCCATCTGATCCACGGCGTGCTGAGTACACTGAAGTGCATTTGAAATGTCTTTATACTAATGCATACAGAATAAGGAATAAACAAGAGGAAGCAGAAGCTGTGGCCCAGTTCCAGAGCTACGACACCACTGGAACAAGTGAAACTTGGTGGGATAAATCCTGTGACTGATGTGCCATATGGAGAGTTATAGGCTTTTCAGGAGGGAGGAGGGATAGGCAGGGCAGGCAAGGTGGCACTGTATTGTAAGGGAGGGCTTGGATTATATGGTGCTTACAGCTGGCAACAACATGGTTGGGAGCCTCTGGGTAAGGATGAAGGGGAAAGCAAATAATGCAGATGTTCTTGTGGGAATCTACTATTGACTACCCAGCCAGGACAATGACACTGAAGAATTATTCTACAAGAATTAAAGGATATGTCTAGATCAGTTGCCCTTGTTCTTATGGGTGATTTGAACTTCTCAGACATCAACTGGGAATATCATACACAGACGTGTCCACAAAATTTCTGAAGCACATGAAGATCATTTCTTGGTCCAGGTACGAAGAGAGTCGACTAGGAAAAGTGTCCTCTAGATTTGTTGTTTTTAAACAGAGAGGGACTCATAGGTAAAATAGAGATTTGTGGCTTTCTTGGTCACAGTGACCACAAAGTAGTTGAGTTTCAAGTCATTGGCAATAGAAGAAAAACTGCCAGAAAAATTCCAGCCCTGAATATGAGGAGAGAAGACTTCTAGCTGCTGAAGGAGCTAGTTAGTAATATCCCTGAGAATCTGCTTTTGAAGGTATTTGGGTCCAGTAATGCTGGTCACTTTTTAAAATCTGTGTCTTTAGAGTGCAGGAGCAGGCAACTCCAAAGCGTTGGGAGTCAACCAAGCAGGACAGAAGGCTGACTTGGCTGAGCAGGATCTTCTTCTAGAACTTAGGCAGAAGGGGAAAGTGGACATAAGAAGGAAGGACAGGTGACACAGAAGAATACAAAGATGCTGTTTGCCAGTGTAGGGAAGAAATTCATGCAGCCAAAGCTCAGTTAGATTTCAGGCTGGCCAGCACTGTGAGGGACAAACAAAAGGGCTTTTTAAAATATGTTAACAGCAAAAGGAGGATCAGAGATAATGGTGGTCTGTCACTTGACAAGGTTGTCCACCTCACAAATAGATATGTAGACAAAGCAGAGATATTTAATGTCTTCTTTGCTTCTGTCTTGAACATTGATGATGGGCCATGGGACCCCCAGGGCCCAGTGGTGGAAGGCTGTGACTGGGGAGGATGACAAACTCCCAGCCAAAGCTGAATTTGCTCAAGAGTTGCTGCTCCCACTGGATGCACATAAGTCTATAGGGCCCGACGGGATTCATCCTAGGGTACTGAATGAGGATGAATCATGTCTCCATTATTATTCAATGCTCTTGAGAGTCTGGAAGTTGAAAAATATTGTCTCAATTTTCAAGAAAGATAAGAAGCAAGACCCTGGTACTTATAGACATGTCAGTCTCACTTCAGTGCTTGGTAAAATGATGGAGAAGGTTATCCTAGGAATTACTGAAGAACACCTGAGAGACAATGCTGTCATTGACCATAGCCAACAGGTGTTAATGAGGAGAAAGTCCTTCTTAACAGACTTAATTTTCTTTTATGGCCAGGTCACCTACCTAGTTGACCAAAGGAAGCCAAGCCAGTAGATTTATTTTGGGGTCATTTCAGCAAAGCTTTTGATACTGTCTTTCATGCTGTCTTTGTGGACAAGATGTCTACCATACAGCTAGACAAGTCCATAATATGATGGGTAAACAATTGGCTAATGAGTCAGGCTCAAAGAGTTACAGTATACGGGGCTATGTCAGGCTGACACTAGTCACCAGTGGGGTTTTCAGGGCTCAATTTTAGGTCCAGTGATCTTTAATGTTTTTATAAATTATCTGGATGCAGGACTCAAATGTACATTAAGGAAGCTTGCTGATGATAATAAACCAGGAGGAGCTGTGGACTCTGTCAAGGCTAGAGAGGCCTTAGAGAGAGATCTGGATATACTAGAGAGCTAGACAATCACCAGCTCTATGAAGTTTAACAAAAGCAAGTACTGGATTCTCCAACTGGGATGGGGTAATCATGGTTATACATATAAACTGGTGAACGAAGAGCTGGAGAGCAGCCCCATGGAAAGATATCTGGGGGTCTGAGTCAATGGCAAGTTGAATGTGAGACAACAGTGTGTCTTGGTAGTCAAAAAGGCCAACCATGTCCTGGGGTGCATCAAGCACAGCATAGCTAGCTGATTGAGGGAGGTGAGTGTCCCACTCTATACTGCACTGGTGCAACCCCAATTTAAGTACTGTATGCATCAATATAAAAGGACATCAAACTATTAGAGTGTGTCTAGAGGAGAAGACACTTCTTTATCAGAAGGTGAAAGGCTGAGGTCACTTGGCTTGTTCAGCTTGAAAAAAGAGAAGGCTGACAGGTGACCTTAACACAATCTACAGCTTCTTTAAGCGTGGCAGTGCAGGGGAGGTGCTGATCTCTCTGGTGACCAGCAATAGGACATGAGGAAAGGGAATGAAGCTGTGTCAGGGGGAATTCAGACTGGATATTAGGAAAAGGTTCTTCACCCAGAGCATGACCAGTCACTGGAACAGGCTCCCCAAAGAAGTGGTCACAGCACCAAACTGTCAGAGTTCAAGAGATGTCTGGACATCACTCTAGTCATATGGTTTATTTTTAGGTAATCCTGTGAGAAGCAGGGATTTGAACTTGATGGTTGTTATGGGTCCCATCCAACTTGAGATATTCTATCATTCCATGATCATCTTGTCCAACCCTCCTGTCGTGGAAAGGGACATCTTCAACTAGATCAGGTGCTAAAGCCCTGTCCAACCTGGCCTCAAACACTTCCAGGGATGGAGAATCCACAGCTGCTATGGGCAACCTTATCCAATGTCTCAACACACTCCTACTAAAGAATTTCTTCCTTATATCTGATCTAAATCTACCTTTTTTTAGTTCAAAACCATTACTCTTCCTATCACTACTAAAAGGTTTTCCCTTCTTATAATCCTCCTTTAAGTACTGAAAGGCTGCACTAAGCTCTCCCCTGAGCCTTCTTTCCTCCAGACTGACCAATCCCACCTTCTTAGCCAGCCTTTCTTCACAGGAGAGGCATTCCAGCCCTCTGATCATATTTGTGGCCCTCCTCTGGACTCACATCAACAGGTCCATGGCCTTCTTATGTTGGGAGAACCAGGGCTGGATGCAGTACTCCTGTTGGGGTCTCACAGAGTGCAGTAAAGGGAGAGAACCATCTCTCTTGACTTGCTGGTCACATTTCTTTTTATGCAGTCCAGGGTATGATTGGTCCTAGTACAGACCCCTGAGGGACATCACGTGTTACTGGTTTCCACTTGGGCAATGAGCTATTGACTGCAACTCTCTGGACGTGGCCATCCTGCCAAGTCCTTAACCATCAAATATTCCATCCATCCAACCCATACCTTTCCAATTTAGCAATGATGATGTTTTGTGGGATCATGCCAAAGGCCTTACAGAAGACACTAGTTACTCTTCCCTCATGCACCAACACAGTCCACTGTAGAAGGCAACCACATTAGTCAGGCATGATTTGACCTTTGTAAAGCCGTGCTGACTGTGTCTAATCACCTCTCTCTCATCCATATGTTTTGACATATCTTCTAGGAGAATCTGTTCCATGATCTTACCAGGCACAGAAGTGAGGCTGAATGGCTAGTAGTTTCCAGGGTTCTCCTTTTACCTTTTAAAAAAAATGGCTGTGATGTTTCCCTTATTTCTGTCACTGGGGACTTTGCCTGACTGCCATGACTTTTCAAACATGGTTGAGAACAACTTAACAACTACATCTGCCAGTTCTCTCAGGACTCTGGGATGCATCTCATTGGGCCTTGTGGACTATGTTAATGTTTCCCAGATGGTCTTCAACCTGATCTCCTACTATGGATGGGACTTCATTGCCCCAGTCCCTGCCCTGAGATTCAGGCACTCAAGACATGTGGAAGGAGCTATTGCTAGTGAAAATTAAGACAAAAAAATTGTTGAGTACCTCAACCTTTTCCATGTCTCTTGTCACCAGATACTATTTCATTTATGAGGGGGGATACAATTTCCTTTGTTTTCCCTTTCTGACTAACATACCTGTGGAAGCCTTTCTTATTATGCTTGCATTCCTTGCAAAATTTATCTCCAGCTGTGCCTTAGCTTTCCTGATTCCATCCCCAGACAGTATCAATATGTTCTTCCCCATAGGTGTGCTCCTGCTTTCACTGACTGTGCATTTACCTTTTGTGTTTCATTTTGACCAGGAAATCCTCACTCAGTAATGCTGGTTTCCTGTCTTCCTTGCCCTATTTCTTCACAGAGCTCCCCATTAAGAGCTCTTGTGCTCTAAGAAAAATGTCTTTAAATAGCTGCCAGCTGTCTTTACTTCTTTATTCCTAAGTGTACTTTCCCAGCGGGTCTCATCCACTAGTCCCTTAGACAACTGAAAGTTTACTTCCCTTAGGTTTAGGGTCTTGACTACATTTTTCACCTGGCCTGTATCCCCCAAGATCATGAATTCCAACAGGGCACTGTCATTGCATGTGAGGCTACTACCAATCTTGACCTCTCCAGTAAGTTTCTCTGCATTGGTGAGCACCAGGTCCAGTAACAAGTCCTCTGGCTGGACTTTTCACCACCTAGGTTAGGAAGTTACATTCAACACACTCTAGGAGTCTCCTAAATTGCTTGCAGCTTTCTGCACTGCTTTTCCAGCAAGTGTCAGGGTGATTGAAGTCCCCCAGCAGGATCAGGACCTAAGAGCTCAAAGCTTCCTGTAGTTCAAATAAGAAGTCTTCATCAACATCTTCCCCCTTGATTGGGTGGCTTGTAGTAAGCACAAACCAGAAGGGTTCCTTTGTTGGTTTGGTGTCTAATATTCTAATATCCATCCCTGCCTGTCCCTCCTATACAGTTTATAGTGATTGACTGCAGCACTCCAACCATGTGATTCATCCCACCAAATTTCAGTGATAGTGAACAGATCATACCTTTCACGCTGCACAGCTGGAAACCTTCCTCTTTCCTCCTTTCCTCCTCTTTATTACCACGCTACTGTTGAAGGTTCTTTGAACAGCATCTGTAAGGTGAATGAAATTGGAAGTGATTGACAGGTTTTCTCATATGGAAGTACCTTGCAAACTCAGGGAGGCTGCTTAAACATATGCTACTAAATTACATATTATTAAATCTCATCACGTAATCCAGACCTTCAAAAATGCCTAATAAAAACATATTTCTTATAAGTTTGCCTACATGTTACATTTTAATGCAACAGAAGAGGGTAAAAAAACTGAGGTATCTTTAGCTGTATCTTTAGATGTCAAGACATGCCTAGACCATTCCTTACACATTAATCTGTAGTGCGTCTATATATCATATCTTGAGAAGCACCTTTGAGGACACTGAATTCCCTTCCATAAAAAGAAAACCTTGTAGGCATATCCAGAGATCAGTTTCTGCCTCTATCCACTGGGTTATAAACTATTACTGAAATATTTAACTCTAAGGCAGTTCCCTACATTGCAAATGAAGTTAAAAACAAATAAACAGACCTATCTTGCTAATGCATCTGCTCAGATACTTTTAGCCATGTTTTTGGCATTCACAAGCAAAATATCCCCAGTTGTCTATGCTTTGTTGACATATGCAAGCTATGGCAAGGACAACTCTTTTGGGAGTGATGTGATCTTCTCTGCGTACATCACACATGGTTCTGACATGGATAAACTACCACAGTAAAGAATTAGGAGAAGAATATGTAGTGTAAAACCTCCACAAGTGTAATATGGAGTCAGAAACACAGACGGGAGAAAGTTATATTAAAAGATGTCTATGGTTGAACCTAATATTTATAAAAGATATTGGAATGGCAGCCCTAGAGATGGATGGTTTTTATTCAGCCTCACCAGGGAGAGAGCCCGTATGCTTTTTTTCTGTTTCATTGAACAGGCAGCAGCAGATGGGTATTTCTTTTTGCCTAAGAAAGCATAGGAAGATCATACTCAGAGGAAATGCAGCTATAGGTATTACTGCACCAAATAAACACCAGCAGACATGACATATGGTATAAATCCTGGAAGTGTGATCAGTGAGGAAGGAATAATAGCTGCCTTATTTCCTTAACAGTATGACCCAGTCTGTACCTATACACACTCTGCAGCTGATTGTTAACTTCAAGTAGGCTGAGGTTTTCCATTTGAAGTTGTTTCACAGGTGGCTAACCCTACTGTTGTCTGTTTAGACTTTTCATTAAGCAGACCTCTTAATTTACTTCTTTCTTGACATGAAGTGCATGTAGCAGAGTGTATTTGTCTTGTGAGGCTTCGTGTTAGGAAAGACATGCTGTGTATAAATCCCTCTGTAGCAGAAGACAAACCACAGCATGACTACTATTGGTGTGTTTGTGGTTTCTTTTAGTTCCCAAGCAGCTATGCATCATCACAGAGTCTCCTACAAAAAAACCAAGGTGCCAGCTTCATGAAAGAGCTCAGATAAGCTGACTAGCTGTACACACAAGGTGGGACCAGATGGGAGAAGATGCAAAGGTATGAAAGAAAAACAGAACAGACAGATGATATATGCAGGCAGAGCACAAGATGCAAGTTCAGACCTGTCACAGAAGAATCAACATCCTGGTTTTTTCACCAAAAAAAGAAGTCAGCTCAGGATGCCCTGAACTATCTTCCTTAACTTTATAGAAAGTTTTTTTTCACAGGGTATCTTAGGAAAATTTCCCTTTATTCATGATGGGTTGCTCATGATGGGAGGAAAGGATGAAGGACTCTATCCACCTTTTTAATTTGGTCAGTTTTACATGTTCTTATTACACCACCTGCTTCTGCCAAGACTCACCTCCTCACCTTAAAGTTTGCATTTAAACATCAATCCATACGAAGGTTACATCTCACAGATCATACCTGTCCTGTGGGGTTATTTAGGATGCCTTTCAGAAAACTTTTCCATTGATACACATTTTCACCAGCTGAAGTCCATTCCATAGCCATACCGTCTTTCGTCTAGACATGCTGAATGCCTTTGTAATCATGTAAGCTGGATACACCTCTTATTTATTGCAGCACCTGTGGTCTATCAGATACTAAATTAACTAATAAGATTTTTAGGCATCCTACTTCATTAATGTTCCATAAAATCTGGCCAAGAAACAAATACTTGCATCAGCCCATCTAAGCCTTCTTCAGTAAATAAGTCCTGATTTGTTATGACAGGACCCCTTATAGTTCCAGTGTGGGTTTTTCTAGGGCTTTTCCTACAAAAACTTCACAGATAAAGCTAAATAACTTCTAAATCCAAACTTTTAGATTCAGAAAGATTAATCACAAAAACCTAAAATATAGAGAATTTAACATCCTTCATGGTGAAAACTCCAAGCTGTAAGGCCAGGCTAAGCAGGGGGGAAAAACAGGTTTGTACACAACTTTCCCTTTGTCCCTATGTCATTGCATGCAGGCACTTTCTACACTGTAACACACTCTCCATTCCCACCTGGTCCTCCAAAAATTTCTTCTTCCTTTCATGTAACCTTAGAGGCCAGACTGGTTGCACCTGCTCCTTGCTGCCATTATCTCACTCCACCTGTAGTTTCCCACCTTCACTTCCTCCATTATCTGTTTTCCCCAAGGCAATCAGCAATCTCCCTTCCTTCCTCCACCATAATCCATTTGTCCTTCTCTTCTTAAAGAAACACAGCATAAATGAAGAGCTAAACAAGCCAAGAATACAACGTGTCTTATTGGTCTTCTACCATGTCTTCGTAAGATCTCATCTGGAAAAACTATTCATTATTCAAATTATGCCTAATGTGATGATTGTATCCAAACCTTTTTTTTCTGTTTTAGAAATCAGATATATCAAACACAAGGTTGTAAATTTATCCACAAAATTTGTAATCTGATCTAAAAATAGCAAGTTGATTACTGTTTCTTTAGCAATCAATACCTTAAGTACTCAATTTTATAGTATTCTCTTTTTAGTCAATACCTAGCTGTAGGAGCACTGAGAAAAACAGAGTAGCAAGGAGAAAGCTCTGAACTGGTTTCCAGTGTCATCCTTGGATCCATCCTTGGATCGTAAGAAGTGGTCCTGGACAAACTGCTGTACCACTCTGTGCTTTCACTCCTGCCCCAGCATTTCAACTGCTTCTCACAAATGAGTACTAATGTCGGAGCATTTTTTACTGACTATTTCAAATGCCGGCGTTTTGTGTCATTGGATCTGCTGCTTTCCTATTGTCAGCTGTCTTTCTCTTTCTGCTTTACTGAATAGAGTTTTCATGAGGTATTTAAAAATGTTAATAAGACTACCTCAGTGGAGGGAGATGGCAAGACCTCAGCAGCTCTAAGAGCTCTTAAAGCTACTTGCAGCCAAGAGATGTTTTGTCTCTTTTCACTGTACCTCGGCCCTCTGCAGATACACAGAGGGAGATTTTGCAGATCGAGCGGAAATGGAAATACACTGCACTCCCCAGAGAAGCTGGACTAAGGCTAGTTACAGCAAACAAAGGATAGTCTCTGCCAGAGGATAACAAGTACACCAGGTATTCCACTTTTAAAAATAAAAAAGGAAAGACCGTTTTACTGCAAGAAGTACAATGACATTATAAGACAAGCTTTACAAGTTCAGGTGCATAGTATGGGAAATAGGAATATCCAATTATATTTTGGTAAAAATTACAGATTTTTCTCTCCATGTAGCATCTTACAAGAAAACTGAAGTTTAGCAGTTACATTTTTTTTTCTTTTACAAAAAAGCCACCACCACAACTGCCTGTCTTTCCCCAACCAGAATTCTTCAAACGTCTCTGTAAAGAGAATTTCTTATAATCATAAATGAATTTATCATACCATTATACCGCATTACAATGACTTTCAGGTTAAATTTTCTTAGATTATGGCAGAGAAAAGTCCAAGACACGTTTCATTTAATTTTCAAGGAATAAAGTTTATTTTGGAATCTCTAATATCTTGTTGGTCATTTCTTTATTACAATGACATTTTGGTCATTTCTTTATTACAATTGAAACATTGGATGGGAAATCAATTTACAAATATTTAAAGTAAAATTCCTTTTTTGAGTCATATCTTCTCCAAGCTCTCATAACTACTACAAAGAAAAAGAGACTGAGTTCCCTGCTACCCCATTTCTATCTTCCCTATTTTCAGTAACTTTAAGAATGGAAGTTCTTTGCTACTGCATATTTTAAGATGCATATTTATTCAAACATTGCCATGATGTATAAGTCAATACAGGGTCAGGTTTAATTCAGCAATTTCATTAAGATCAGAGGAGTGTTGCTGATACTTTATTTTTAATGTTTGGATTGAAACATATCTTCTATTTCTGTTACTACATATGCAGCAGACAACTGAATTTTCAAAACCTTTGGTTAAGAGTTGAACTTCTAAATGTTAAATTAACCATTACTATAAGTATTGCTATAAATATGTCTATAAAAACCAAACACTGTTCTTGATTAATAGATTAAACAGAGACTAAATTGTCTTTTTTCTTAATTTGTTTTCTCCATATTAATCTTCTTAAAAATATCTCTGAATTTAATTAAAATTTAACAGAGAAATTGTGTCTGGTAATTGACTTAATTTTTTTACTAATTGGTTACGTATTAAATACTCCTTTTCCAACAACACTGCTCATTGCCAAAGATAATAATCCTAGTGAAAAAAATACTCACCTTATTGTTGGGGAGATTTTAAGTTAATAAGGCAAATATTTTTGTTGAATCACCTCTAAGTCAGGAAGATTATGACCAATCAGTCTGGTTCTCTTACTTCTTACATGTAACTACCAGTGCATTAAATGTCATTGAAAAGCATTGGAGAAGCCAAGAGTAAAATTCTGTTCTTAGGAAAGTAATTAATCTTTGTTTAAACAACAATAATTACCAGCTGCAGGTGGCTGTATGGTTAATTCCTTAATAACAGTATTTACTCGTACAAATTAAAACATTGCCTTTCTTTTCAAGTAAACTATGGCCTATGATCAACATCTACCGAGACTTTATTTTTTGTTTGTGATGTTATTTTAATAGCTATTTGCAGAATTTTGGTTTCATTAGGGCAACCTGTTCTTGAATAAACACCTTATGGAAGAATACAAAGAAATCTGTAAATGAAAAAAGCACAACAAAAGGTGTCAGACACAATGAAAATCATATGCTGTATAAATTTTTAGTTTTACCAAGACATAAAAAATTGAATTTTTTTGTTGTTGTTGTTGTTCTCAGCTGATGAAAGCAGAACAAATTTCCTTTCCAGGTTTAATGTCTGGAATCCCAGTTCTGAAAAGTTAATTTCTCCCATACTACATATAGCATAAAGATGCTGACCTCTCAAATGAATAAATGAATGAAAATCATGGATATATGCATGCAGAACAAAGCATGGCATACAGTTCTACACATTGAACAGAAATACCAAGGGTATTTTACATGCTTTCTTTTAAGGAACAAAAGATAAGTGGACCAGATAGATTAGAACCAATGGTAGAATCATAGAAAGCTTTGAGTTGGAAAGGACCTTAAAGTTCCAATCCCCCTGCCATGGGCAGGGACACCTTCCACTAGACCAGGTTGCTCAGAGCCCCATCCAGCCCGGCCTTGAACACTGCCAGGGATGGGGCATCCACAGCTGCTCTGGGCAACCTGTTCCAGTGCCTCACCACCTCCACATGACAGAATTACTTCCAAATCCCTAATCTAAATTTAACCTCTTTCAGTTTAAAGCCATCACCCCCTTTCCTATCACTCCATGCCTTCATAAAAAGTCCCTCTCCAGGTTCCTTGTAGGCCCCCTTTAGGTGCTGTGACGCTGTTTTAAGGTCTCCCTGGAGCCTCCTCTTCTTCAGGCTGAGCAATCCCAACTCTTTCAGCCTTCCTTCATAAGAAAGGTATTCCAGCCCTCTGATCATCTTCATGACCCCTTCTCTGGAAGACAGAACAGCTCCATGCTTTTCTATGCTGGGGGTGCCAGGGCTGAATACAGTACTCCAGGTGGGGTCTTATGACAACTGAGTAGAGGGGGAGAATCAGCTCAAACACATCTTCAAACACATAATTTTTGACATAAGCTTACTTTTGCTTTGGGGTGTACTTCACAGTCTACTATCCCTCATTGTCCCAGCTACTTATCTTCTTTCTGTCCTCCTCTTTGGTGCCCAGTTCAAGAGCACCCTGCAAATGGAAAGTACTGTGTGACTCATGCAGACCTCATGCACCTCCCAGAGCACAGGCCTGATGTGGCCCATCACCTCCCTCCCACCTCCAGTTAATTGGGAAGATAATAGTTCTTAAATTACACATTGGTGGGTGCAAAGAATTTGTTTTCTCTCCTGCAGTTAGTCTTAAGACCTATCTGAGCAGACACAAAGTTCATCTTCACTTCTTTGTCATTTGCCACCACTAAGTGTAGCTTTTTTGCATACATCATGATGTCATACATATTACGACAATGTGTCATTATAAAATATTTCACAGATTATGACCTTTGAGTGTTCCTTATTCAAAGAATCATGAAATTTTAGCATAAGGTATGTCTAATGATCTCTGTATAAATACTCTGAAAGCTCTCTCCTCAAAAGGTTCAGGCAGATATAAGACTAATTTCTGAAACTCACCCTTCACTTGAAGGTCCTTTGGCAGTGCTTGCCAGTTCTTGTTTGCTAAATATAGTACAATGTGCCAATCTGAAATAAATGTAAATGATCACCTTTCTTCCATGTTAATTAAGGTCTCATTAATGCATTCCAACAGTTGTTGCTAACACAACAGAGGAATGCCTTTTGTTGCAAAAATAAAACTTGTATGTAAATCATGGTTCTGCTTCATCTATTTAACTTCAGCTTAAACTGTAAATATTGTCTCACCTGAAAATATTGTCAGCCTGGTCTGTTGAATAAAAGAAGCTTGAGGAGCACACACTGGATTTGCAGTTCTGTGTGCCATGTAAATTCTGCTATTCTAAGAGAAGTTGCAAAATTAAAATTGATTCTAAACTCCATTCCCCAAAGATGCTCAAGGAAAAGCAGGTCAAGTTCTATGGAGCCATTTGGGCCAGGCACCTACCTCTCAAGTGTGTTGATTACCATTTGTAGAAAGTAATCTGAATTTGTGCCAAAACCTGGATGCTGAAAATTGAGACCAACTGTATCACTATGAGACATCTTTAACATATGATAAAGGTGAAATATGTCTTTTTAATTCGTATCTTAAATGAATGTGTTCAGGAGGTTTTTTTTTTCCAAAGAATATCTTGGTAGAGTTCTACTTACAAAGTCTTCCTATGTAGACCCAAAACCATCAAAAGTTTGTGAACCATCCAGCAGAGACACAATGCTCGAAAGTGCAAGAAAAGTGTGATAAACAAAAAGGACTGATACATCAAAAGGACAAGTAATAAGATAAGTAACTTCTAATAATTCTGTCCTATAAAGTGACTAAACTTTGAAAGGAAAATGAGATGTGGATAGCCAGAAAAGCAGCCTGGTTAGAAGGGAAAAATCACTGGGAAAAAAGAAATTAAAAATGCCTGCCAGCCTGGGAACTAGGTTTGGGAAACAGAAACATACTTGAAAAGTGCAGTTGGCCTCTGCATTTCAACTGTAATACCTAGAAACGAGAGACAACCTGAGATACATCAATAAGTGCAAAAAAAGCCCCCAAAAAAAGTAACAGCAACTTTCAGATGTGGAAGCAGTTTAGGAAAATAAAAAGCATCTGAAAGAACAGAAAACATCATTCACCTACTGGCTGTTATTGGTGAAAACAGAAATTAGTAGCATGTGTTTGCTGCTCGATGCAGTGTTGCCCCATACCCTCTTATGTCCCTAGGTTATTAAAAGGACTTATTTTTTATCCAAAATGGAACCTCTCTCTCCAAGAACTTCCCCTGCAGGGAAGTTTCCCTTTCCTATGCAGGTAGAAACTCAGACAAGCTTCCTTTGACTCTCTCAAGAGATGCCTGGCTGAATCCAGGCTCTGTCACAGATTGTCTTTGAAGTGAGACACTGTTAACATATTAGTCCCCTTTGGGCCCACTTTCACGGTTAATTTGATTTGTCCTTCCCTCTTTTGGTGGTGATTGGGTCCCCCTCTGGGACTGGTCTTCCCCTTTGGGGTGGTTTGGCTCATTCTGAAATCTATTTTTTTTTCATCCCAATATTAAATACCTATACGACTAGTCTATCATAAGTATATGTTGTTATATTGCTGGTAAGTTTCCTTCACTAATGAAGTTTGTATGTGAAGTGGTAGTATATACCTACCTGGTTGTTGCTGTTATTGGTTGTTGCTATATGATTGATTGCTGCTGTTATTGTTTACTGATAGTAATTTGCAGTAACTTGATATATATGTATTTCAATTCACTTTGTCAATCATAGGTACCCTTGCCAGTGGTGATTTTGTGGTAGTATACCTCCTTCTTCTTTTTGGTATTTATGGTAATCTGTAATAAAGCAGAAAAATTTAGGGGACAAAAGCCTCCATGTTCTTGCATACTACAGCATTCTAAAAACTCACAGTCATGATATCTACACACCCACGGGCTGTGTAACCTTATAGGTCATGACAAAACAGTGGAAGAAACTCACTCCAAATGAGTGGAAACCCCATGACCTGAGTAAGAGCTAGGTTGACTATTGTCACTTCATTCAGAGGCCTCTTGTTTCAAGCTACTTCTTCCTTCACATTTAAAGAAAAGTTGCATATTTGTGTAAAGGGAGCATGAATGGCATCTATCAGTTAAATGACACTAAATGAATCTCTGCTCTGACCCAGAATAGAATTCAGTTGTCTGAAAAGGGAAGAGAAAAAAATCTGTCTCATTCAGTATCTACTCTTACCAAAGTGCCATCAAAATAGATTAATATCAACATAAATACCTCTTTATTTCTTTCTGTTTGTAGAAGTCTGGATTACAGAACACTGCATGGAAATAGCTTCATATTATCATTTTCTGTTGCTCATTAATACTTTTAAGAAAAAGGCTTTAAATCACCTTTCATATGTAAACTTAAACTTGGATATTCTTCAGTCACAGCAATATACCTACATGTTTATTTGAGCTCTCTCTTTTTTTTTTTCTCGAATGCTGTCATCAGACCATACCTAATAGTACAACATGGTCTTCTGAGTATGTCTCTGTTACACTTTGGTTATACAGTCTCAGGGTTCAAGGGTTATGTTTCTCTTTTATGACAGAAAAGTGTGCGTGATTTCTTATCTTACCTTTTCACAATTACGTCATTTATTAATCATAGAATATCTCTAGTTGGAAGGCCAGGATTCTCAATGGAATGGAAAAAAATGTCTCCATGGAAAGGAGCAGAGACCAGCAACTCAACCATGCAGAAGACACACCTGAAAACTCCCAAGTTTTAATCAGCACTAAATTGAACAAAATGCACATATGGGAATCAGCTGAGAATCTCTGTTACAAATCTTACATTAAAAGGCAAAGAATGATTATTTAATTCCAGAACATGGTATAATTCATATGTAAGAATAGCATAAAATCTAACTTTATTGAGCTTCTGAACATCAAGACTTTATGTTCTTTGAAGAGAGGGTGAAGAAAATGAAGTATATCTGATTTCTGTCTTTATGAATTAGTCAGAAAACATTCTTTCAACTACAAGTTGTGAAAAAGAAGGCCAGGAAGTCAATGTACTTATATAAATCATTAAATGTTGTAACATTTCTTCTTTTCCCTGGAGATCATATTTCTATATAAGAATATTAATATTTGTGAAGTTTTACGTAAAAAACATAATTATAGACTACTGTCTTCATGTATTTCATGCCATAAACATATATGCAGCTTCTTTCTAGCAAAAGTTTTTAGCAAAAAAAAAAGAGGTCGTAATTGATAACTATAGAAAGAAAACAAAAGTCAATAGCACATTTCTGTTGTCCCTCCAAAGGAAGTTTTATCTAAAACATTGCTTTAAAACTTGAAAGGCATTATTCTGCAGTATCAGGGAAAATATACAATGTATTTCTGTTTCATTCAACTAAGTCTCTATCAACAAAACTAATTATCTAGATCAGCTTTTGGACCAAAAATATTACATTTTCAAAGCTCCGATATACAGCCATCTTGCTAATAGAATAAATGCTTTTTCAATAAAGGGTTCCAAACATGAGTATTTCCAGCCACGATGGTCTAGAATTTTCTAAATATGAGACTGGCCATTTATGTTGTAACTTAGCTCTCTTTTCACTGTCCTAGGAAATACGATAATACTCTTTTAATATGAGTGAGATTCAGTGTCAGAGTTAAGGTTTCAATTTTATTTTAAAATATTAAATTTGTTTTGTTTGCTTCTTTTGGAATAATATCTAAATACTATGTTTACACTAAGATAAATTTATGATTAGCCTGGGTTCATTTTATTTATTATTAATCTATCTTCTTTCTTTCAGTGATACAGAATATTTATGGAATTTAGCTACACTGCTTGTTATTTTTGGTCTCCTTTGAACATGGTGTAACAAGACTAAAAAAAAAAATACGTAAATTACTTGGGCCAGGGAGAATTGTATTAATCATGTACTGTTGAGAGACTTCCCAACAAGCAAACAAAGAAACAATTTGGGGATATTTTCAGGTTTGGTCTCAGCCAAAAATATACAAAGCAAAACACAACAGCATAATTGGAAAATGCCATTACGGGATCCTTCCTCTGGACCTTGAAAGAGATATTAATTAATGAATTTTTAAACAAGACCTAATTTTATACTCCTACTGGCCCTTGATTTGGTATATTGCTATAAATTCCTATAAATATTTTTCCTCTTTTTTTTTCTCCTTTTTTTTAATCTTTGGTACTAATTCTCACCTACATTTACATGCAAACCAATTTGTATTAATATTCTGAAAAAAGATTTTATGTACAACAATATCAAATCACTTACTGAAAAGTAAAAGTATATGACTGTCACTTTCCTTTTAATTTAAGAATAAACCTAAAAAGCAGATGTTTGAGTTGCAGTACTTCTGTTTTGCAACAGGTAATGTCCCTACATGCAAAAGAGTGCTACACTGAATGTATCCACAGCAACAAGCTAAAAAGCATGCTAGCTTTTTATGAAATTGGGTATACCAAAAGAAAAGGAAAGGTCTGAAAAAGCTGTAGTGCAGATATCGTGGAGGTGTTATTTTTTTATACAGCACATTCCACCTCTGCATGCCAGATTATTTTATAGAAGGTTCTGTATCATTAACGAAAATTATTTCCTTATAATAATACTTCACACTAGTAATCAAACCCAAAGTAGAATAAAGGTTACGAACACTCAGTCAAATGATCTCCACATTATCCTGCGCACTAAGAAATAAATTTAGGAAACTATTAATTTTCTAAATTCCTGAAAACTTCTCAGTAATATCTTGCTCCTTACTGAACTGAAAAAACGAAAAGATGTTAAACCCTAAATTTACTGTAATTAGCTATTAGAGTAGCAACCGTTATTGATTTTACATAAACACAAACAAAAACAATATATGTATATATGAGATAGATAAAGCAGCTGCATTAAGAAGACACTGACTTAAGCAGTAAATAACAGTGCAGTTTAAAGTTCAGAAAATCCTATCATGTTTAATAGTTGTTTAACAACACACACTTAGCACAGACAAGGTTTACTTTATATTTTGCTTTTGGTTTTGTTTCTTTGTCTAAATATGATACAAAATATGTAATAATTGCCCCATGATTCACTGAGTAGCAGTGCTGAAAGACCTAAACAGGAAATGATCTTGCTTCAAATCAATTCAGCAATGACGAATACAGCAAAACCTCAAGTACTGTACTTTTGACCTCCTATCAACAATTAAGCCATGCTATAAGAGAGCTTCATTTCATCAAGCTTCAAGCCAGACCCTTAACAATAGCTTTAGGTGAATGCTGTCCTAGTTATAACAGAAATATGAAAAGGAGTGAAATGGAAGCAGGGATTTGCTGTTAATTCACTTTAGCCAGGCAGAGCTTTGAATCATAGAAAAACACTCTTTAGCCTTCCATATCCCCCCCAAATCTATCTCCTACTGAAATTTTTCTTTTAAAAAAATGATTAAATTTACTGATCTGTGAACCAAGATTCTATCATGAGTTAAGATGCTGCTGGTTCTTTTTGAACTAAAAAAAGTGCATCAACAGCCTACCTGGAGAAAAAAAATAATCAAATAAAGTATTTCCATAATGGAAACTGATTATTTTTATGCATTAAGGAACTTCATATAAAGAAACTAAGATCTGCTAAATAGATGCATCTATTTCACAGCAAAAAAAAAAAATAATGACATCAGGTTTTGGAATTATAAGAGCTATTTTAGCTCAGAAAGTCCTAAAGAATTAGAAATTAAAAAGAAATGAACCTATGTCGTCTTCCTGTCACTCTCTTGGGAATCGAATACTTCATCCTGCATTCTGGTGATGGTGGGAGTTCATCTACTCTAGGCAGAAACACCTAGGACGGCAAGAGGGAAGCTTTCTTCCTCTTACATCATGAGTCCACAGCACACTGGTTGGTTCGTCATTTTTGGTTTTTTAAACAGCAAAATGTTTTCTTCTCTCTAATGTTTTATTTTTGTTGTATTTATATGGCTGAAGTAACGTTGAAAGGGCATCGCTGTAGAGGATACATTAATGAAGACAAAAACCCCACACCTCACTAGGATTTTTGTTTTACTTTCCCAGTATTTTGTATAACTGCAAAAAATTAACATAAATTTACTTAAATAATTAAGATAGTCTTGGTTTGTGAGCTTTACCAAATAAGCATTCTGATGAATTAACACTTTAGAGACTTTGCTGATTAACATCTGTTTCTGCAGAATTAAAATTAATTCATTAACTCTTCAGTTAGTTCTGCTGCACTCTTTAAATTTTGCTTGCTAAGCCCCTTTTTAATATGCATCTCTTTTTTTCAAAACATATTACCCTGTAGCCAAAAATAAACAAAGAATTGACAATGTACTGAATACACACCTATACTGTTTATGGCTTTTGTAAGAATATAGATCAAGGAAAATCAGAAGTAAAAACCTTCATAGCTGTGCTGAGGTTGACATTGAATTCCATTTCTGAATTTTCTTCATATTAATATAAGAAATAGTGCAAGCAGTTTTTTAAAGCTTTTTAGTGCTGTTTTTAAACTCAGTTTAAATGTCTTGGATTAGTTATCTATAATATGTCTGAACCATACACAATGACTGTAAAAATTGATTCAGTAAAAATTAAAAATTAAATCACTTCGTATTTTATATTTGATTTTCAGAAACAAATACGTTTATCGGAGAACTGCTTACAAATAGTAGATCCTAGAATCACAGAATCATAGAAACATAGAACGGTTTGGGTTGGAAGGAACCTTAAAGATCACCTAGTTCCAACCCCCCTATCATGGGCAGGGACACCTTCCACTAGACCAGGTTGCTCCCAGCCCCATCCAGCCTGGCCTTGAACACTGCCAGGGATGGGGCATCCACAGCTGCTCTGGACAACCTGTTCCAGTGCCTCACCACCCCCACAGGAAAGAATTTCTTCCTAATATCGAATCTAAATTTAACCTCTTTCAGCTTAATACTATTCCCCCTTGTCCTATCACTACATGTCCTTGTAAAAAGTCCCTCTCCAGCTTTCTTGTAGGTCCCCATCAGGTGCCGGAAGGCTGCTATAAGGTGTCCCCAGAGCCTCCTCTTCTCCAGGATGACTTACATAAGTTATAAATGGAAATATCCCTGACAGAAACCTGACCAATGAGTTCCACTTGCTGTATCAGAAAACACAAACCATTGCATGTAAGGAAAACGCAACAAAAAATGTGTAGCACAAATCCAAATGTAAACACTGAATGTCACATTGAAATTCACCAGATAAGACCCAAATCAACCTCATCTTTTTCAAGAAAATACAGACTCATACTGTCACAATTATTTAACGTGTTTGAAGTGACAGGCTTCTGGAAACAAAAGCACTGACAATTCATGGCTAGAGCTAATAGCTTTAAACAAATTATTTTCACACTTAACACCACCCTAAAATCTCAAAGTCATCTTTATAATTTCCAGTAGTACTTTGTGTAATTCTTAATAGATATTCCTGGGTGGGTTTTGTTTTGTTTTGTTTTATTTTGTTTTGTGTTTTTTTTTCCTGAGCTGTCAGGAAACCACTTTACCCATTTTGAATAGTTTATTTCCATACCTTGTCATTAGACAGATATTTACCCAGTGATTGCATTTGCTGAAATTTTCCTGGTTTAATTGGCTGATAACCTGCTTGAGGTACCCCTTGTGGAGAACGTCCATAGATCTCACAGTGTGTGGAAGACTTAAGCTAGCTTATGGCAGACCAGGCCTAGGGGTTTAAAGATTAAAGCTCTGTCTTAAAGGAGGAATGTCTCATGCATATGTAAAGGAAGTCCCTTGGCATCTGTCCAGCACAAATCATCTAATAGTCTAATACGAACTGGATTGAGATGCACTCGTGCAAGCCGGTGAGCAAATTTTACTACATTACCATAGTTAAAGCATTTGTTTATTTCCCCTGGACAGGACAACTAGTCACTATCCCACACTTACGAGCTTAGAAAAAAAATGATAAAATGGAGGATGAAAATCAAGTAATTAGCACTGACTCTACTGGTCTGTGAATCGAGAGACTGAAACCCTGTGTTTCTAGTGTTTTGCAGGTTCCAGATGGAAAGATGCTATTAGCATCTTTTCTAGTAACATTTTTGTTGGTGTGCTCCTCTCCTCTACTCTGCAGCAGGACAGTCATGGTCCTTTTTCCATTGCCTTATTTCTCACATTTTTTTAAAAAAAAAATATTATATGATATTTTAATCTTAACCTTTAACGTCATGCAGGATGTATGAACTTTCCAATATTTTAGATAAAATTGTAACAGCTGGATATTATTAAACAATTCAAGCTTTGTATAAATCTTATCACTAAAATAGAGAAAGTATTCAATTTTTTTAAAAAGCAATATGTGTAGTAAATATATTGAATTTTCACTTTCAAATGAAAAATTACTTATTTAACCAAAAAAAGTATTTTATGACTATTTGCAGTGACTGTGGAAATACTTAGTAACAACAGTTTAACATTCTGGATCGATTTCCTCTTTTCTGACACATACATTTAAACAAAAGTGATATACCTCTGGATACTCTTCCAAATTTACTGTTGTTAATCCTGATGCTATTTACTTACATTAATCTGCTTTGTTCATTACATTACTGATTTCAGTGACAATTATGCACTCAGAAAGCCATTTCCTGTAGTCATGATCCAGCGCAAACCTCCACTGATCTCAGCACAAATTTTCCATATTTTCAAGATCACATATGATCTGAACAAAACCTACTTATCAGTGCGCTACTATGATCCACCCACTGAAATATTCAACCATCAATTTTAGAATTATTTTCTATTATATTTTTGTCAGTTACAGTGCAGAACAAGGCTTCATAGAATAATTTTTCCAAATCCTCACAGGATTTCCAATGGGAAGACAAAGGTCACATTTGTTTTCTGGTTGCAGAATACATATTATGTATTAAAAATACCCAGTCATCTTTCAGACCTACGATGACCTATGTCTTCATGGAACATGCTGAGATAATAAAATACTGCAATAATGTGTTTTACTCCATAGAAGAACTATGCTGCTGTTCTTGGTAAGACATAATTGGTACATAGCACATAAAGTCAACAACCGAGCTTAACAGAGTGTGAAGAAGATGGTATTTCTCATAAAAGAAGCATATTATCCATTTAAACAGCTTTCAGTCTTGCACACAAACTAGGACTTAGACAAGACTTAGAAAAGGGAAACCAGATGGCAATGGATTAACTTCCCTGCAAAATTCTAATAGCAGAATGCATTAAGTATTTTAATGAGAGTGAAAGGAAGAGTGACGTACTCTAAATACCCCATTAAAAACTACAAAGCTAAGTGGAACAATTAACTATTTTTTCATTATGGCTATATCCTACCATTTGTAGACCTTCACTGCAGTTATTTATTACACAACTTATGTGGTGTAATTATTTTACAGACCAGCTAACCGTGGTGGGTTGACCTTGGCTGGATGCCAGGTGCCCGCCAAGCCACACTGTTACTCCCCTCCCCAGTAGGACAGGAGGTGAGTAAATAAGACAAAAAAACAACCTTGTGGCTCAAGATAAAAGTTTGCAAAAGCAAAGGTTGTGTGCAGAAGCAAGGGGATTCTCTACCTCTCATCAGCAAGTGATGTCTGACCACTTCCTAGGAAGCAGAGGTTAAGTACATGTAGTGATTGCTTCAGAAGAACAAATGTCATAAGTAGCAAATGCCCACACTTCCACCTCCTTTCTCTTAACTTTATATCTGAGCAGATGTCAAATGGTGTGGAATATCCCTTTGGTCACTTTGAGTCCATCATCCCATCTATGTCCCCTCCCAAGATCTTGCCCACCTCCCACCCACTGGTGAGTAGGGAGGGAGGGAGAAGAGGTAGCCTTGGTGCTGTGCGAGCGCTGCTCAGCAGCAGCCAAAACACCGGTGTGTTACCATCGCCTTTCCAGCTACCAGTGCAGGCACAGCACCATGAGGGATGCTGTGGGGAAAACTAATTCAATCTCAACCAGACCCAATATGCTAACATTAAATAATAAGCTTCTTATCTTAAAAGTAAGGTAGTGTGAATCACATTTATTGCATTAACTTATCAACCTTTTAGTTTTGTTTTGCATTAGAATATGTATAGCAACATGTAGGTTGTAAATAATGGAATTTCTTGTGCATAAAGTGACTTTCAAAAAAATTCAAGTGTTTGTTACACTAGTAAGTGCATGAAGCTGACTTCTAATGTTAAAGGTATATAAGACACAAAATTTGCTAGGCAAACATTGACGGGTTTAATGTCTAAAAATATTTCTTTTTTTTTTTTTTTTACTTTGATGAAGCAGTGCTGGAAGGAACAATAATAAGAATTCCTGTATCAGCCTGTCTTTAGAGGATAGGAAAATGAAGAGTTTAATCATAACATCAGCTGTACCGCATCATGCTGCTAGGCCAAGATGGGGTATGAATCTTTCTGGCCCAGGCCTATTAGTTGAACTAGGTACCAAGACTCATACAAAGATTAATACCAAGACTCAGCACTTAGTGCTTTCCTAGCAAGACACACAGACATGGTTGTGGAATGTGCATGTGTGAGGAGTAAACCTTTTCTAAAAGGTATTCCTCTTGAGGATACTTGAATAGAAGATAATGCCACTAAGGTTTGAATTAATTATGGCAACATCTTTGAGATGCCCATTTAAAGTTCAGTATTTTCAACAGGCCTGACTGAAATACCCAGAAGCTGTATACTATGTACAATTTTAAAATTTAGTTCATCTTCTTCCCATTTTGTTACTTCAACACTTAATAAATTAAAAATAAACTAAATAGGAAAACAGTTCATTTCAGTTTGGTTTCACATTAATCTCTGTTATGAATTCCATTATCACAGCTCAGGGAACGTGATGAGAAGACTTACTTCTTATATTGTTTGTCACAAGTCTTCCTCCCTGTATGAGCTGTTTCTTACATGGGGACACACTGATGTAAGAGAAATCAGTCATAGAGATTCTTGGAGTAATTTGGGATTTCTACGTTCATTTATAACCTATTTTACAGTAAAAATTACTGTAATCATGCACAGATTGTGTGCTAATATTTGTTAATTTAGCTACTTTCTCTGAACGTGGCAATTGTGCTAAGGTTACAAGCCAGTTCAACTGAAATTCTATGTATAGACTTTATTCAAATGCATTTTGAATAAGTATGCTTATCACAGAAGTATCAACTTACTGGACATGTATTGCTGTCTTATTAAATCAATATCTATAATGAGTGTAAAGAAACAGGAAAACTATAGCAAAACCCGACCCCTTTGAAAAGTTACTTCTCTGAGAAAGTCTTTTAAGGAAAGCATGTGTTCTGCAAGACAACAATATTTCACAGTTATAATTTCCTACAAACAAAAAAAATTCTTATCTCAATTTGAATAATAATATTCAGATTAAAATTTGGATATACATTCAGAATACTTATCAGTGCTTTTGTGACTGACTAGCTGTTTACAGTTCAGGTTTTAACTTTGTTGCGTGGATGCATTAGTCTTTATTGGCCTGGCTATGAAGCTCTTCTTCTAAAAGAAAGCCTTGCTTAGCATTCTTTATAAAGGAATTTCAATTCCAGTTTCAAATACGCAGTCCTTCTGACCTCAACATAGCTTCAAAGGTGTAAACAAAACAATAAAGTTGTTCCAGGAGGGAAAGGAGTGACTCCAAATTCTCATTTGTTATATAGGAAGTCTGAAGAAGATGAGAATTAGGTCAATTTCATGCAACTGCATACCAGATGGTGAGAATGGAGGTTAGACATGTCCAGATCTGCTGAAATTATCAGCTTAAGAACCTGCTGGGAACCCAGGGAAAGGCAACTAACAAAACCGCTTGATTTTGTTATCTACAAAGACTGCTGCTGAGTAATTCTCTCCTTGGATCTGCTATCTGCATCCAAGAGAGATGAGGATTTCTGGTGATACTTATGCACACCAAAAAAGCTTCTGGCACCTAAAGCTGAAACATTGCACGTAAGTCACACAGTGAGAGAACTCATTGTAGTGCATAAAAAATAGACACTAAGATCTGTATAATAGATTTTAAAACTTCAGAACTTTGGCTTTGTAGAACTTGTAACAGAAAAGGTGATTAGCACTTGAATTATCTTTAAGGAAAACTAGTATTTTTAATGTAATCATTTCAGTTATTCTATTACCAAATAAGCTTTGCATTTTTGGATTAAATGTCAATCTGTTGAAATTGATGCTTGCTACTTTAAAGTCTTCCTTGAATAACCTTTTAAAGTAATTCTTAAGTTATACATTACGCAGTTTTCCCAATTTGACCTAGGTACATAAAACGACTTTTTGTTTAAAATTCTACATTTAAAATTTACACTAAAAAAATCAAGAACACCAAAATGAAATTTTTTGTTCTATCATGTGAGGTTCTTCCTTGTCTTAACTGTGCAGTTTGCCAATGGCTTAACTTTTCCTTTTGTTTTAGGACAGGGTTTCCTTATATTCTTCCTTTAACAGCTAAAAGTCACATTGGGTAGAAAAGTCAGTGCCCTTCTGTAAACATGTTTGGATAGCAATGTTTCAGTAAGGAAATGCCTTTTCGTTACTATCAACTCAATAATCTGGTAAATGGGTAAAAACATTCTTCTTTTCCCATTCTGGCTGAGGTGAAACCTGAACTTGTAGTGGTAAGAGGGGTTTAAAGCATCTATTCAAACAGTTAGGACCAAGTTATTGAACTCATAAGTAAATGAAAATGCAAAGCTTGCAAGATTTTCAAGGCAACCGTTACAATTTTCTTTTTTTCATTATTGTCAATTGGACTTGCATTTCAGTTATTTCATAATACACTGTGATTTCCTTCTTTATTTTGTTAAATAAAATTCAGTTCCAGTAATTTTGTAATACACTGTAAAATACAATATAGCATGTATTTTCCAAGAATAATGACATTCAGACTTGCTTTCACTAAAAATATGTATTCAATACTTACTGAACGCAGCACAAAGATCAAAAACATTTTCTGAAGATGAATAAATGCAGCTATTAGGGAAATGAATTGGCAAGGTTTTTTTCTATGTGAGAGAAGACGTAGTGTATTATATAGAATTAGAAGAAATTAATAAGTAGCAGCATTATATGAGTGTTTTGGTTTCCACCAAATAATTATCTTAATCTAACCCAGTTTTAAGTTTTTCAAAGTTCTAATTACCTAATTAAACATAGTTGAGGAGATATTATTCATTATTTGTCAGCACAGAGGGACCTGAGGAAACAAAAAGAAAGCTAGAAGGGGGAAAACTCATCAACAGGTATTTTTTAATTCCACCACAATACACGTTTCTAGCCTGCAGAAAATCAGACTGCTGGCATTCAGCACTCTCAAATACCAGATGGTAACCTATGTAAGTACCCAGTTTCCAGCTTTGGCAAACAGACTCTGCTACAGTTAGGACTGAAGAAGAAAAGGAAATCTCTAATTAGACATCTCTAAAACTAATTGCATTCAAATATAGACATTTTTTGAAAACAGTGTCATAGGATAATGATTACCTCACCTCCACTGTGTAATGTTATACCTCTGTAACTCTCAACAATCTGAAAACTGGGGCAGCAAAAGTAGTTATCTTGACTTACTCTCAGATTCTTTTCTGAAAACTCAAAAGGATTGAAGAGTTGGTGTTTCTGGGGAGTACAACAAAGTAAAGAAATGCATCTTGTGTTCTCAAACCTGCTCTACTATAGAAAAAAAATTAGTTTGACTGGAAAATTGAACTCATTATTTTGAATTCTTATCAAATGTTAAATTTCACATTCAGAGAGCATCCTCTCTTGTAAATAAATCATGCTATCACAATACAAGATGCAGAAAACTTGTTATATTATATCCATTGTAGCAAAGAGAATTTTGCAACTGCTGTACAGCACAAAGCGTGCTGTTTTATTTCCACATATCTTGAAGGTCTTTAATACAAAAGCCTTGAGAAATGTGTTTTGATCCAATTAAAATATGGGTGTATCTACAAGGACCTACAATAATTCCATATTTTTCAAGTGTAAATATTATGTATAAATAATCACTCATCCTTCCATTTTAAACTTAAACTAGCATGGAATGTGAAGGCAAACACTTAAAAATCTACTTGACAAATTAACTAAGAGCAGCAGAATCCCGCCTTATCTATGTACTGACAATATTGCTGCAGACTCTCAGCATGTAAATTTAATTACTTTCTCTTACCCCATTTTAAGAACATGACATTTTAACGATCAGTTATGTATGAAGTATTTCAGAAATGAAGAAAATAATAACTATAGTGAAAAATAATCTGTGTGTTCAAAGTACATGGAAGCATTGAGAAAATATACCAAAGCAAACAGATGAATGCATATTAACTGTCCATTAAGGTTATGTTTTAATATCTCATTATATGGATCTATATGGTCTTTTTCAGGATTGTGGACGACACTTTCCAGTATGCAATAATAACAAAGGACATACTGTTCAAAAAGCCAGACGTGGAGCTCTTCTGAAACTACCGTTAATATCTATTTATCACTATGATAATATCAGATTTTGCTTGTCTTTTAAGACCTTAATTAGGAAAAGAGATCAGGTGTTCAAGAGTAGCAACAAAACTGTGGTGAATTTTATTTTATTTAAAAGGTAACGGGGAGTACATACTACAATCCTATATGGTGTGTTAAAAAGTAATTAGAGGAACATAGTTTTTTTAACCTTCTCCACAATACCCAGTGCACAATGAGTTTTATACGTTTGTGCATGTGTGCACATGCATATGCACACATGGAAACATCTATTTGTGTATACTGTACCCAAAAACTTCCATTTTAGCATTTGAAAGCATTTAATAATATCACAATTCACCATTATATAAAATAATTCACTTATGGAGTGTTAAACTTAGTTTTAATCCCCTCTATTTATACATGGAGAAACTGAAGAATCTGGAAGCTGTTAGGATATCATCCATAGGTGTACTTTGTCTATACCATACTTTTCTGCATGCTCAGTAGAGTAATATCTCAGCTAACAACCTTTATTTATTATTTAATGGACTATGTGATTAATGGAATGTATCATATTGTAATGCTCCCTAAATCATTTGTCATGATCAGAGATATTAATTGTGTTTGCTCTATCAACTTCATACTTCTCAAAAGGTTTTTTTTTTCTGTTGAACGGGTTCAGTACTAAATACTTTCAATCTTTATCTATGTATGCTTATGTGTATGTAAGTAAACCACTAAAAAATATGATCTCAAATGGAACCCATACCAGTGTTCAGTGATGAATACTAGATGCAGAGTTTCTTCCAGCAAGATACCCATTTTTCCTAATACCAAAGATATTTCATAATCTCTAGATCTTTCTTAGCTGGTATGATTTCCAATTTCAACTCACAGTTCAATCCATAATTTTTCACATATTAAAGGTTTATTAAACCGCTAAAGATTGCACATCTGTCAAGCGTTTTAGTTGTCTTTTAACGTATAGAGTCCTCACAGGATAGAGCTGAGACGCATTTAAAAAAATGTAATGTTGACACTCACAGAGTGAAGGCAACCAAACCACGAATCTAACTCTGTCCTATGCACTTTCCAGCAGATTGTATTTCTAATTTGTTTCACTATACATGTTTTCTTAACATACTTTTTTTGGTGTGGAAGTAGCACATAAACTAATACAAACCAAGCTAACCTAGTGATTTGGATGAGACTTGATTAAGAATGTATTGACAAACTGAGGCGAAGTACAAAATGAAATTTCTGAGGTGGTGAAAATTCTAAGAAAGCAAAACAGGAAAGCAACATTCTGAAACCTACAGGACTGCAGAGCAAGAGCCCAATGAATATTTATTTGGTCATTAACAAGAAAACCCCTCTGACTCTGGTCACATTAAAATTTCATTTTTCATGTTTCACAATTTCACAAATCTTTCGTGTGTGTTTATAAACTACTACCTTTCATACTTCTTCATGTTTTCTAGTCATGTTAAATGGGTTTTCATTGGGACGTTTATGTACAAAATATTACTGTGCCAAAACATACCTTCTTGTTATACTTGGGTTTGGGTTTTATTTGTTTTCAGTTATTTTTAAACAACATTCTTTGTGAAAGCTTTTTTCTAAAATTTATCCATAAAAATACTTTTACACTTCAGACATGACAGAATACTAATTACTATCAAATGTGTCTTTTATGGAACAAATTCAGCTATTTTATAAATAAAATAAATCCAGCTGTATATAGACTAGTACCATTATATCTACTAGTGCTGTAGTATACATCACTAATGGACTTCTCAAGAGTGCTCCATGACATTACTGCAGCAGTTTTGATTCTCATTACCTGAAGCTGTATATTAGTCTATGCTCATGGGAGTTAGTGAAGTCATGATACTTTATATCAGCTGAGAATTTGGCAGGTACACGATGCACCAGTCTCACGCAATTCTCTATTAGTGATGTCTGTATTTTCAGAAATTAGCACACCCTACAATGTATTTGGAAAATTTGCTATTACCATGTCACAGAAAGGTTTATTTAACACCCCTCTATATGCTGAATAGAATGCCCCACAAGCCTGGCTAAAAGGCTGTTCAACATAACATTTCTGAGCTTAATTTATTGACAGCTTTCAAGCTTAAGACTCTCCCAAGGTATAATGGGCAAATTATAGTGACTGCAAAAGCATTTCCAGTTAAGCATATGGGGGTTTGTTTGCCGAGGTTCAGGTCTCTGTTAAGCAATGCAGCCCTTATAAAATGAAATGTCCATGCCTGTATCACAATACATAGAGAATTATTAGCAGTGATTCCTATTTCTGAATACAAAGATTTAGTTTGCCACTGATAAAAATTAACTCGGGAAAAAAAAATCATCTCACTTCCTGAGTTTTGGAAGAAATCTGGTGACAAAAATGGCTTCCAATTGGCTGGACGCCATGGGGCAAGCTTTTAAATTAATATAAAGAACACATCCTCAATTTTCATTTAATGTAAATTGTCCTGGTTTGATTTCACCACTAAGTTTTCTTTAAGCTCTAATTGCTTCCTGCACTTCTAAGAGTTCTCTTTTCCTTTTTTTTTTTCTTCCCTTCTTTAATCCCTATTATCAATTTTCTGTGATCACCTTAATGTTTTTTTCCTACTTGTTCAGTCATTATCAGACATTTCTAAAAGTTTCCTTCACTTTGAATTCTCTGGTTATTACAGTATTGCTTTGCTATCCCTAGCCCCTCATTTTGGGATCCTTGATATATTTGAAGTCTGCTAGAATGAAGGGCATATTCTGTCTCTCTCTCTGCTATTACATGGTATTGCATGCGATGATATATCTAAATAAGATGGCATTATGACAGAATATGAAACAGAAAGCCATATTTCAAGTTACCGATTGCTTTGATTTAGATAAATGTGAGTAAAACATAGAGAAGGGGGGAAACACTTAATTTGAATTCAGAGGTACGCAGTTCAAAGCTAATAAAGGAATTGGGAAGAAATACAATTTGCTGCAATTTTGAAGAAGGAAAAAAACCACCAGCATTACAAATAGTTCTGGGTTTATGTCTAGCCAAGCAAGTAGGAAGGCAGAGGCAGATAATAATGTGATTACTTTGGTAATGATATGCATTAGATACATTATGGGAAACAGTAATACTCCCTACTGAATGCAGTCAATCCAGTTATTGATTTTTCTTAATGGTAAAAGCGCTGCTCAAAGACCAAAAAGAGATATTCTTTATTTATTCTCCCTCTCTCATGAGCCCCATCTGCACAGTCCCCTTGATGCAGAATAGTAGACAGAGATAATAGAGTAATGTATATATAATCTGACACCTACTGGCCCAGGCTAATGTTTCAAATAAAAGTTGCATGGATCACTGCTGCTATTGAAAACAAAACAAACAAAAAGAAAAAAAAAAAAAAGAAAAAAAACCACTTCATTTTTGCTTTAAATATTGGTGAATTTTATTTTGTTTTATTTATCTTCTTTCACTCAAGTGAAAGGACCTATGAGCATATACTTCTTGCAGTTAGTTCATCTGACTGCAAAGCTAGCTAAACATCTCTCATGGACTGCTTCAAAGTCCTTGTACTCCTTACCTGC
Organism: Falco punctatus; assembly: GCF_963210335.1. Classification (NCBI taxonomy): domain Eukaryota; kingdom Metazoa; phylum Chordata; class Aves; order Falconiformes; family Falconidae; genus Falco; species Falco punctatus. The sequence continues at coordinate 72,349,812 of NC_137586.1, forward strand.
ACTCCTTCAAGTTCTATTTAATATGGATAGATTTTTAACAGTTTTTCAAAACACAGATTCTCCAAAACTTTATTTTCTGTGTTCCCATAGCTGGTTTTCAGCAATGAGAAAGACGTCTGACATGGAATCAAATCAAGCTCTACAGCAAATTTAAGTTTTGATCTTGGCTCTTTTTTTTCCCATGATAATAATAAAGCCCCTGAATAGGTAAAGAGAAAATAGAATTGAGTCAGAAGCTGATTGTGTGATTGATCTGATACATCAGTAAAATCAAAGTATTTGTACCAACCATTTTTATTATGGCTGATTTTCATTTCTGCTCACTTCAAGTCCCATTTTCTGTGTGCAAACAGAACCAAAGAACTCTATAGTGTCCTGTTATGTCTTGAGCAGATTCATTTAAACCTTTCACAAACATCCAGAAATGTCCAGGATGACATACCTCTAATCAGCTAGAGAGAGCAGGCTAGCCATTCAGTACCCTCTACTGCCACCAGTATGGATAGCTTTAAGATAGGTGAATAATTAATGTATTTTCACATAAAGCAATAGAACAGGGCATGTTACAAACAAAATTAAACTTAATAGATACAAAGTCTTAGTGTAATGTTACTAATTAATGAATGTAACATTTTTTGTTACAAATATGTAGCTTGGTATTCAAAATCATGGATTTGGGACAGAAAGAATTATTATTTCTGGTTCAAAAATTATAATTATATTCAGGATAATATGTTTAAGATTCCTAATTTTGATACTAGCTGAGAAGTGACAATAAATAACTAAACAAAAATTAGTTCAGAATCAATATATACAGCATATGATTCATGGGTTCCAATCTTATAATGTAAATGTAGGCCTCTACATCCATATTTAAAAATATAATTTCCCAGAAATACTGGATCTTCAGTGATGACTAGAAGCATAAGCAGGCAGTTCAATTTTACTATTGGTGCTTGGGTCTTTTGAATGCCTTCTCAAAAATGTCTTTTTGTGAATTCCTGTCTTGAAGATATGGCAATGATTTTATAGATCATTCAGAGTGTTCTTAAATCAAATAAGGAATCTCCTCCAGGCTACATAGCTGAGCCAAAATGGGGGACCTTGACAAAGAACCTCAAGGAACTGCCAGTCATCATGAAGTTGCACCAGCCCTATGCACGACCTGCTCCTCTTGTGCTTCCAACGACTGCTGTGCGTCACTACAAGAAGTGAATACATGTGGAAACAGCAGAAAAAATGGAGATGCCAGTCAAGCTGTCTGAGTTGGAGAACAGACTTAGGTAAAGGAGAGCAGCAACAGCAGCTGCCCTTGAAATGGAGAAAAAAAACCCAAAACATTCAGCATGGAGGACTGTCAGAACCAGTCAAAATGATGACTGCAAGTGAAGGAGGAAAGTTGTAGCACTGCAGAAAACAGGGAGCAAGAAAAAGGTTGAAAACCTGAATATGATTTGAAGAGGGGAAGAGTGAAAATAAAGAATAATCAAATGCAAAAAGAGCAATGGAAATTTGCAAAAAAATTCAGGTACGTGGACTGCAGATAAAAGCAGTTGTAGTTTTGTGTGTAGAATGACAGGGAAGGTGGTCATTAAACATTATATTTTACCTGTTTTCCCCTAAGACTGTAGCTTATACCCTCATTTTTAAAAATGTTCTAATTTTCAGCCTGCAGCTAAAATACAGTTAATATTCAGAAATTATGCTGCCTCTGTGTCCAGACAAAGATGAGGCATTGTGGTAATGTGGAGATCTCTCCTTTCAGTAGATTTTAACTCCTAGCATTTTCAGACTAATTCAGGAAAACAGATTATTTTAAAAGTATAATTTATGTCTTCTTCAATAGTTACTTACATGAGAGGTATGCAACAGAACACTCATTATTCACTTATACATTGGATTCAACCATCAGTTTGGGCATTTAACACCTCTGACAATCAGCTCCAGTGTGCTGCTTTAAAACCTAAAGAATTAAATGCTTTAGACTTGAAAATAGCCAAGGTGGGAGTTGAACTAATTCTGACTAAATTTCTCTGATCCTATGTGGATAGCAAAAAATTGAGTCAAATACTGATACTTGTATGCTTCAGCTGAATAGCAACCCATTCCCTGCTTAATCTCAACATGTAACATGGACACACTAAGAGGAATAATACATTTTTTTAGAATCCAGTCTATTACTGCCAAAATCAATTTAGGTCATTCCTCGTATAAGCCACATGTTCTAAAATAAACCTAATTTTGTGTGTTCTTTTACAATTGTAAAAAAGAAAACTAAAAGGTGTTTCATGTGACATCTGTAGTTTCACTAGCATGCTTCCAATTATTGTTTTACATGTTCCTGCAGTATGACTCACACTTTTTTCCTGAATGATTAATGACTGAGAATATATTCTTGAACACATAAGAAAATCTTTCTTTCCTTATAATCTAATTCATTTTCACTGCCATTAAAATGAAAAGATAAAGTATCTCCATTTTTATTATGATAATCTTGCTAGAAAACAGCAGGAAAATATTGCGGGGGGGTGGGGGGGTGGGAAATACCTTTATTTTATGGTCCACCTACAAATTTGAACATTTCTGAGAGGTTAAGCTAATAAATCAAGGAAACATGAAGAAGAAAATAAGTGTTAGCTTTTAAGGATTACATTGGCAGAGTAACAAGGAGACCTACAATTAAATCATTATTACAGAATCTGAAGATTTTCTAGTATCTTTAATATTAAAGAGTTACCATTATTTCAGGGTAAAGTATTAGGTTCTCTGTTTCATTTGTCTTTATTTAGAACCTTCTCAGTTTTAAACTGTACCTAGTTTGTCCTCCAGTTAAGACAGAAGTCATTCTTCAAACATGAAATGCTGTCTTTATCCGATGATTGCACTTCTCATATCCCCAGCCAAACATAAATAAAAAACTTTAGCAAAATATATTTGCAAGAATTTTGGATAGAAATCTACAGGACTGTTTTCATCATTTTCAGATTTTCCACATGTGGACATACACAGAAATCTTTGATTCTACATTTTCTTCCATCCATCCTTAAAATTCAGGTGTTCCAACCACGGCTGACACTTTTATTTTGAAATGTGCACCAGAAATACAGGTGTTGATGTTTGTTGTCATGCAAAAGCATATTTGTTGAATAGAAGAAAATTCTTGAATGGATTTTGAAATTTCTTCATGTATTCATATCAAGCTGTAAGAATATAATTCCCACACCCTCCTTAAAATTACATTGTAGCAATCTTAGGTTGATCAGCTTCAACAGGCAATGCAGCTGTATAGAATAAATAGATTCCATATGATTTGCAAGCAGGAAAAATTATAAGTCTTAAGCAATCATACCCATATACCTAATTATACCTAATTCATATTCATATACAAACATTGAAAAAAATCAACAATGAAAACACATAAAGTTATAGAACTTTAAATATAGGAAAACATCATAGGTTGTAACTGGGCTTCCCAAGTTGACATATTTTTTAAAATACCAAGCTTTGATTAGGCTAAACAAAATCCACATTCCTACTGTTTTAACATAAGTATGATTTCGTCAGGATAGAAATTTTTGTAAAAAATATGCAAATCAAATGTGGTAGAAAGATGAAAAATCTAGGCATCTACAATAACAATAAAGCCATCACCCTCATAATTATGATTCCTATAAAAGTAAAAAAGTCTTCTAAATGAACTTAGTTACATATGCCATATTTATTTTATTAAGTAATAATGCCTTGAGAAAGCCAAAAAATTTCAGGAAAAATGTTTAAGAAATTTGTGGCTGCTGTTATACATAAAACATATGGTAAGTTACAGTTGGAAAATCAGCATTTTATTGGATTTTCCCAGCCTTGTTTTTCATCTTAACATCACATGCTACTTTAAAGAGAAACAGTCTTAATTTGGAAAATAAAATTTTTAGTATCTTTCAGAGCACTTTTTTTTCTTGCTACTGTTTTATACATTATTATTATTATACTGTTAGATGTATTTGCCCTTGCAGGGCACTTTGCATTTGCCGCACGTCTGCAAGCTGGTGTTGTGGCCCTGTTTATATAAAGATAAATATAAAATGAATATTATTATTTCCACACAAGAAATAACCAGCTTTCTTAGTGTCCTGCCTCCGTTGCATTAAACCTGCTACTGCCAATAAAAACTAAAACCCTCTGCCATATTTCACAAGTTTTTTGGCTTTGGTTATTTTGACTGATGGTGCTGGAATCCTCCTCCTGCTGCAGGATAACCAGCCCAGGGAAAGGGAAAACGAAATACATCAAAAGACATTGGTATTCCAGTTTCTTCCTGAACCTCTATGAGGGAGCCCAGGAATGATTTACCATCCTCTCTGACAGCAACTGTTCTCTTGTCTGATCACTTACATCTCCTTAGTGTGGCTGGAAAATCCTACCATGATAAGCTTATAGTATTTTGGAGGACATCTAAGCACTAATTTTTCACACAAAGTGTGCTAGTGAGTGGAGAAGCAGAGGGGGAGGAAGATTCAGCCCCAACACAGGCTGCAGAGATGTTCCCTATGATTGTTCCATCCCTGCCATTGAGAAGTGGAGCTGAAGCACATTCTTGTTTCTCGGGGAAACAGCTCCCTCTCCTTATCCTTGTACTGTGAATTAGGGAGACTGGCCTTAATCTACAAAGACACTTTTCAAATGACAGGCAGAGGCCTGCTGCGAATTTGCAGCCTGGTGCAGCACCGTGCAGTGGCAGAAACGAATTGCTGCAGTATAATAAAAGGCTTTAGAATCTTTTTCTCTGAAGAAAAAACTTTGTTTGGCAAATCAAGCAGCAAACATGAGTGTATTTGAGAATCTGAAAGTTGAATTTTTTTAGTAATACAAAATATAACATTTTTTATTTGATAAAAATAAAATTTTATTTGTGATTTCAGCAGTGAAAAGTGGGTGTGGGAATATGGTCTAAACCCACTGAAAACAAAAAGGTTTTCTGCCATGTTAAATGCTTTCAGTGGAATCCATGCAGTTGTATGTGAAGGGCTATGTTTGTGCAAGATATGTTTCAATTAAAGTTTAGGGGACAGAAACTAATTACTTTTTCTTCATTCAGAAGCTCATTAATTTTTCCATGATGCTTTACATAAAAGATGTATACTACAGTTCTTATTACTATAGTAAAAATAATAGTTTGAAGCAGAAAAATAAAGTAAAAATTCTATCCAAAGCACTAAGAAAGAGAGTAAAATAAAATGTTACATACTTTCCTCTTATTAGTAATTACCAGAGATTATTGAAGGGGAAATTTTGCCCAAGTGAATTAAAAGTCGGTTTATTATGGCTGTTATGTTATAAAGATCCTACAGGACTACCTGAAAAGTTTCATACAGATCCCATATTTTCCCTTGAGCCACAAAACACTGATTCATTGAAGCAGACCTTGAGTTAAGTTCAGTGAATAAATATTAGAGAGTTCAGATTTGGCCATGAAATACGTTTGTCTTCTTCTGTGTGCATGTGTTATGTGTGTGTGCAACATGAAAAACCCTGAAACATTTATTTTGCATTCTGCACATTGGTCTGATGCAAAAAACAGCAAACATGCAGAAACAGCACAATGCCCCTGGAAAATACTGTAAAAAATTTGCACACATCCCCACCAAGACATATGATAAGGAAGAATCAGTGAAATGTTAATGGAAAAAGAGATCATTTCCTCGTAAGAAGGCAAGGTAAGCTTTAAAAGGAACCAAATTAAATCTGCAGGGTAAGGACACATCTGCTAGCAGCACTTAAGTAAATTTGATTAAAAGGAGCTAATAATTCCCAAGTGTAGAAACATTAGACTGCTTGTACTGACAGAAATTATGTTCCAGTTCAATGATCTAATTCTTGAAATGTATAGCAGAAATGCAGAACAAACACAAAGGGCCAAAGCCAAATCCAGACAGGCACTCAGCTGATGAGTCACTAGCTTCCAATACTTTTTGGCACAATCCCTACATTTCAAAAGGCCAGCAAATATGTGCAATTCAGAAAACTTCTGTATGCTACAAATGTGAATTTGAGTTGAACTACAATGTGTGAACATATAGTACTGCTGTGGATACACCCTGGCTAGTGTAAAAGGTTGTTCTGTATTCTTTAAAGCACAAAAAATACATAGTATGCAATTTTACTCATCCACTGATACTCAAAGTCCTATAATGAACAATATTTTAAAAATCTCTTACTGTGTTCTCTCCTTCTCTTCAATGGATATTTTCTGTTCCTGCTTTGTGACTTAGAATGATTGCTAGCTACATGAACTTGCACAGCAGTCTTCAGCATAAGTAAAGAGACATTATAGAGGACTACCTTTGTGTGTACCACATAGACCTTAAAAATGCATCATGCTCTCAAGAAATTTCACACTGTACCATGATGTATCACAGTGATGTTCTGGGGATGGCATCTGCACTGTCAGCAAATTTAGGCCATTGCAAAATGTTTAATACCACTTTTGGATGTTGTATAGGCACCAGTAACATCAGCGACCTGTGGGCCATGGAAACACATATCAGCTACTCTAGCAGGATTTTCATTTAGGACTTTATGTGTGCTAATAAAATAATAATAACAAAAAGATAAAAAATACTTGTTCAAAACAAAATACAAAAATTTGCCATATTAAATTACTTATGATAATAATTTATTAATGAGACATCCTCATGTGGTAGTAGCAGCTGTTGAATGAAAGACCTCGTACGTAGCAGTACTCATGCCAGCTCTACTTGCTCTACAAAAGCCAATTGGATTAATATTGAGGTCAGATTTAAATCTTTTCTAGGGAAAAAAAAAACAAAAACCCTTGTGTCTTAAATTTTTAAGTATTTTTAGTTTGTATTTTCACAACTAAAATTTTCAAATCACTCACTCTTCTTTTTGTATTCCTTTACTATGTCTCAATCTACAGCATCAATTAAACCACCTACAAAAAAGTGTATTATGAGGGAGATATTTCTGAAGTTGACTTACACAGTGCTGTTATCCTCACTTTCACTATAGGGAAACAGGCATGGTAACTTGTTCAAAATCATCCAGAAAGTAAGCCAAGCACAGAACCCACTTCAATGCTCTCCTGAAACTCAAGCCCATAATATTGTCATTAGTTATCATAAAAAACTCAGTCTTTGTTTCACTTTACCATTAAGTCTTTGTTTGACTTTATTACTGTCTTGTCTATAACATCAGTGTCTACTAACACTGTCACAGAACCATAGAATCATAGAATGGTTTGGACTGGAAGGGACCTTTAAAGGTCATCAAGTCAAACACACCCTTTAATGAGCAGAGACATCTTCAACTACATCACCTTACAACATGGCTCTTCATTGCCATGTCTCCAAAACATATTTGTGAAGCTGATGGTTTTATTTGCCTAATCTCTTGAATACTTTCTATCATTGATTTTTCTGTATGCAAGTGTTTGGCTTGATAATTAAGTTTCTTGAATAAATACTTAAGAGTTGTGGTTTAACCCCAGCCAGCAACCAAGCACCATGCACCTGCTTACTGACTCCCCCTCACCCAGAGGGATGGGGAGAAGAATCAGAAAGAAATGTAAAACTTGAAGGTTGAGAAAAGAACAATTCAATAGGTAAAGAAAAAGCCACACGTGCAAGCAAAGTAAAACAAGGAATTCATTCACCACCTCCCCACTAGCAGGCGGGTGTTCAGCCATCTCCAGGGAAGCAGGGCTGCATCATGTGTAAAGGCTACTCAGGAAGACAAACACCATAATGCCGGATGTACCTCCTTCCTCCTTCCCCCAGTTTATATACTTGGCATGGTGTCCCATGGTATGGAATATCCCTCTGGCCAGTTCAGGTCAGCTGCCCTGGCTGTGTCCCCCTCCCAGTTTCCCGTGCCCCTCCAGCCCTCTCACTGGCAGGGCCCAAGGAACTGAAAAGTCCTTGATTTAGTATAAACATCACCCAGCAACAACTAAAACCATCAGTGTGCTGTCAGCATTGTTCTCACACCAAATCCAAAACACAGCACTGCACCAGCTACTAAGAAGAAAATTAACTCCATTCCAGCTGAAACCAGGACATCAAGTTAAGGACTGCACACTATGTCTAGAACATTGCAAATATAGTATTGCTACGTAAGAAAACAGAAAACGAGGAATTAAGACACATCCTCTAACCTGATCTTAATGTTATTAAAAAGATAGGCCATATTTGGAAAGAATGGGAGATGATGCAGATGGAAATAGGGGAAATTCTTTAAAAGTTTACCAAAGTAGGTCAGTATCTTCCCTAATAATCATTCAAGAAAAAAGAAAAAAGGGTGACTCCTATCTGGCTGGACATTTGATATGGTCTCCTATAAAAACAGTTGCTTTTGTTGGTAGAGCAGACAGTAATGAAAGAAAATGACAAAACAAAAAAAGAGCAATGGCTTGTACTGTAAATGGATCAGTTGGACTTGAGCCAGGTTACTAGTGAAGTTCTTTAGTGGTTCACCGTGGGAGTAATATTATTTTTATTAATAATCACTTAATTAATGATTTTTGCTCAAAATACAGGGCCACACAAAGCTGAATTGCAAATTTGGAGGTATTGTAAATATAGGCAAGGATCGGGATGCAACAAGGAAAGAAAGGCATTCTGCAGGACTGGAGATGCAGAAACAAGCTGAAATGCAGAGACTTGGGTTAGATACAAAGACTTATTTTCTTCCTTTGTGGGGTGGGGGGCAGCACAGGGGGAATAAGCACTGAACTGAACTGGATACTCATGACTTGGAAGTGACTATAGAAATGAAAGAAAATGTTTTCATCAGACACAAGCTGAATGTGTGATGCTAGTGAAGAACAGCAGTAAATCCATTTCTGTATTGTATCAGTTATCTTCAGGAAGATTAAAGGAGTAAGTGCTCTGTACAAAACATAAGTTAAACTTCTTTCTTGGCTATGTGTGTCCAAAAAAAAAGGGGGAAAACAGAGTAGCAGAAGGACTACAAAGACACCCAGAGGAGACTCCTATCTAGGAAAAGGGCATTAAATAGTCTCATTCATTTAGCCTAGAAATCTCGAAGAGAAGTGATCACTTTCAAAAAACACCTAAAAAGAAGAGCAACAGAACACACTAAACAGCAGTGCTGTTTTACTTACAAATAAAGACAGAATATTTGTGATAAACCAGGGACAGCCTTAAAAATCTTTCTCAGTTTCAAGTGTTGTAAGGCTCTGCAAAATCTGTCCCAGCATGTGAATGTTTTTGAGGAGAGGGTGTGAAGCTGTGCAGGAGAAGGAATGGTGGGAAGGGGAAAAAAATTTAACAGTGTACAAAAAGAGGTTATACGACAATAGTGCAGGGTTGGACTTACTATTGCAGATTCTTTCCTGTTCCTCCTTTTCCCTTTTTTTTCAGTTCCTAGTTAGTCCTCACAACTTGTCTGTGATATAGATACTCAGTTTTCTTCTTGTTCACCTGAAACAAATACAGACAAGTAAGTTTGCAGTACTCTTCACTGAAACGTTCTATTATGTTCATTATTAAAGAGGTATAGTTTCACCTTGTATCAGGATATAATCACTGGAGCCTGTAGCAAGTCTATTTATCACTGAGTTACGTGTTTTGTCTTTTGCAGGCAGAGTATAAAATGGATAGAAAGGAAAAGGCAAGCAAGCAATAGCCTGATAGGTTCATCATTCATCACCTGATTAGTAGACATTAAAAATATATTTGCATCCAGTTTGGTTTTGCCTTGTAAGAAACAAAAGAAATCCTAAAAGCTCATTTAAAAAAAAAAAAAAAAAAAAAAAAAAAAAAGAAAGGAAGAAAAGAAAAATTTCAGTTCCTTTCATTGGCTGGTAAAATCGTTAAAAAAAATTCTTAAGTAAAAAGGTAAATGCAATATTTTTTGTAGATACAAGAACACTTGGAGCATAAGATTGGATGCAGATGTGACACTCAGGGATATGGTCTAGTGGTGGACTTGGCAGTGTTAGATTTACAGTTGGATTTGATCTTGAAGGTCTTTTCAAAACTAAATGATTCTATGACTATGATTCTATGATTTCTGAACTCAGTGGAGCTGCCTTGACTCCCTTGATTTGCAAAAAGTAACAATTTGAAGTCTGTGGTCTAGTCTCCTGTCAATGCTCTGAGGGTTAACATGCATCACTGCTATGGGCACTACAAGTGCTACCTGTGTGAGTCCATGTGTCAGTGGGAAGAGACCCCATAGCATCAAGTTGTTGAAAAGATAAGATTATAACTAAATAGTTCCTAACTGGTGAGGGTAGTGATCTTTCTTTTTCTTGTTTGACTTTTTTCAGTAAGCTGACTACTGTAAGCAAGAAGAATATTTTGACAGACACAGAACAGCCTGTTCTATAGGTCTCTGACAGTTTTCTATAGTTTTCTAAGGACAGGCAGGAAGTGCTGTTTATTCTGGAAGGAAGCATCATGTCTTCGGTCTGCATGATCTCATTAGTGGGTGGAGTTTTTCAGTTTACATTACAGACCTTGCAGACCCTACATTTGCATTTTCAAACAAAAACTATTCTAAATGGGGTCTGCGTAAATCTTAACCATTAATTTTTAACTATAAATGTGAAAAAATACTCGGATCCATAACACACGTAGTGTGGAACTACACAGAACACTCCCTTCTTGACCAGCAGTGTATTTGGCTTTTTTTTTTTTTTTTTTTTGCAAGGCACTCTATTAAAACCAAACAGAACCTTTACAAGATAGATATATACACACATAGGAAAGCTTCTACCTCGGAAGCTATTCCCACTGCAATAACCCGCTATGCACAAAGTGTCTGTAGTTTCAATCCTGCAAGTGTTCAGACTCATGGCTGATACTCAAAAGCATCAGAGCCTTAGCATCTTATGAACAGTAAGAAATAGGAATAAATGAAGTTTTTTTTAGGTTATACTATGACATATAGTTTCCTATTATTCTTTTTTTTTCTAAATCCACCTTTAAAATTTTAATTTAAAATCTGTGGCTACTCAGATGTATAAAACTTAGATACTTTTAACAGGAAAGCAATTGAAGAATATATGCAACTGAAAGAAATGTGATGTTGCCTTAAAAGACAAACCAGCCATGACTTTTTTGCTGTTATTATTTTTATTGTCACATTTCCTTCCTCCTTTAATTCATCCCACAAGATACCACAGCAGCTGTCTTAGAGGCAAGCTGCTAGCAAAGGCAAAATATAAAACAATCTGCTATTTAATTCCTATCATTAGTTATGAATTGGTGAACAGGCAGTACATGGTGCTTCACTTTATAGATTCTGCCTTCCTGATTGAATTTCCCCTTTTGTAATAATTGGTTTCAGCACCAAGAACACAGAGTTCCAGAAAACAGTCTCATCAAGGGGCGAAGTTTCTAGCTGGGACATGAACTTGGGGCACTGAACTGCAGGGGAAGAAGTGCATCCAAGCAGTGACAGAGCTCTGCCTCACTAAAATAATAGCTGAACATCTTCTGTAATTAACTCAGTGCTGGTTAACTCCCTGTGTTTGCTCTCAACAGAACGGGATGTGAACTAGCATGGAAAATGAAAGGCCTCTGACTTAGACAGGAACAATCCTTCTCTGGAGCTGGCCAGGGCAGGTGGTGGTGCTGCACACACACTACGCCCAGGGGCCTGGGCGGCTGCCAGCACCCTGCCCGCACACCGCACTCCCGCAGGGCCCAGCAGCGCACCCATTGCCGTGCACCAGCAGGCCTCACAGCCACAGCTGATTCCCTTTCGATATTTTTTTTTCCCATTATGATTGTCCAAAATACAGCATTTCACTGAATGTCCAGTCTGAGAGCTGCCAACGGAGCTGAGATCCAGGTGTGGGCTAGTTCAGGCACTGCAGGGCTCATCACAGGAAAATGTGAGTTTTATTTTCTCTGAGGCCTCTTTCAGGACACAAGTTGTTCTGCATATCACTATGTAAAGGGATTCATGTCCACATAATAGGCTGTCTTGCTGAGCTGATTAAAAAAAAAAAACCCAAAACTGCAATAAGTTTTCCCCAGCTAATCAGAGCTAAATTGAGGGAATAATGTGAAAGGTAGAGGGAACATATGTTGTACTGCTTTTCTCACTTACTTTCACTATTTGCACCTGCATTACCTAAGAAAAACTGGAGACAGCCATAATATCAGTTGTAAAAGCAGTTTTTCTCAGCTATATGGAGCGGGACTACATCAGCTTGGCTAGATTGCACCCATCCAATAGATGCAATGTTCCTTCTCCCAGAAGGAAAGACAATCCAAAGAGAACATCTGCACTTCTACAGCTGGTGTACTAATGCCCTTCAGAGGAGGTGGAACAGAGTCACCAGAACAGTATTCACTTTTTTTTTTTTTTTTTTTTTGTAAGGTTGAGTTATTAGAACCATGAGACTAATTTAGTATAAAGATAGCTCATTTCCTCCCCAGAAGAAACTGTCTTCAAAACCATAGCACTGAAAAAAAGGAAAATAATATTTAATTTTTTTTTTAAATAGGTAGAAGTCTCTTACCAAGTTTGTTTTCTGGTCACCTTATTTTCTCCTGTTCTGCTGCTCTTTTCTTACAATTTCTTACAAGAAAATATATTTTCCCTTTTTCTTATTTTGGTAATTTTTAAATGATTTATTAAACATTTGTCTTCTGTGACTGTGATAGAGCCTATCTTTTATTTATTTATTTGCAGGATTTGCATCCCAATATAGTGGAAGGACACCACCTGAATAGATAAAACAAAAAAAAAAATAAAAACAGACAGAATGAAATATTGTCAAAAAGGCAACATTTGTCCACACAATTACTACTGTGTTAAAACTGAGACATTGCAATTATTTCATATTTTAATTTAAAAATCTCCATATGTAAAATACGGTTGGGACAGTAATCCTTTACAAGCACATAATGACCTTTTAAAAAAGTTTTCCAGAACTACTTTGATTCGTTCTATGACTTGAAAGTTGTCCAGGCAGCGTCCTAGTTTGCTGAATTTCAGTTTGGGAATGCATCTTTACAAAGCAAAAGGGTTGCACTTCAATTCACATTTCTCCACTGCCACCATGGTCAGTTAAGGCCACATAGACAAAGCTCTTTAAAGATTTAAAAAGGCAGGTGACTGACTTGGATGCCTAGCTTTTAGTACTAATGCCTTCTCTTGTGTACAATTACCCAAATGTTTCTATTTTATTTGTTGTGTATTTCCATCAATATGGGAAGTCTTGTAATGTCACATGTTCAAGATATCAGACAACAGCAATCATCATCTTAAAGTGTTTGAGATAAAAATATATCAATTTTAAGCAAAGTGAATTGCTCAAGGTGAAAGTTCATGCTCAAACAAGGAGCATGCTTCACATGGGTCATCAGTGCCTATCAGATCAACCTTGTTCTTGCTAGTTAAAAACAGGCATTTCCAATTTGAAAAAAGCTTCTTGCTAGAGTCTTAAGGTACATTTTCAGTCTTGCACTTGTGAGAATCAAAGCAGATTGTCATAATAGCAAGAGTAAACCAGTAATGAAAAATCCTGAAAACTGTGCAGAGAAGCAATCATTTAAGACTAAAAGTGGTCTAATGTCTGTGATGGTAATTTCATGTGTTTCCATACATAGGGATGCTTGTTGAACAGGATTTTAGGGTTTTCCTCCCATCTTGCTTGCAATATTTCATCTGTAAGTTCTCCCAGATGCTCTGTGAACTTATGTGGTCTTGGCATTTCTACCTTTTTGTCTACCTTCCCCCCAGCTCCTTTCCTTTTCTCTCCATGAACTAACATCAAGACCTTCAGCAGTTCACAATAAATTTACAAGTCATTTAGCATAATATTTTGGACAACTTCTCAAACATCAACATGCTTATGAAAAAAAAAAGTTAAAATATCAGTAATTTCTTAATACAAAGCAGATCATGCTGCAATTAAATGTTCCTGAGTTGGTCCAATGATCTTCCCTTAAAATCAAAGGAAAGATCTGAAATCTTTCAGTTAATCCTGGCCTCCAGACGGGATGTTCTTGTTTTGTTCTCATGTCTTTTCTGGGTGCTTAACTTACTTGAATAACTTCAGGTTATTGCAAAAAAAAATCAGTCTTTTAGAGAAAGAGCAGTTCTTACATCCCTTTAAAAGAATCCTTTAAAAGCAGGCAAGTTACTTTTTGTAAACAATATTCATTTGGGTCACGAGTATAGAAAACTTCAGGCTTTATGGAACTTTGTGAACAACTAAATCCACACTTCTGTTTGCAGTGCAATAAAGTTGCACATGTAAGTTTTCATATGATTTTAATGTAGTAGAGTTAAGATTATGAAAACCTTCTAGACTACCATAAGTAAGGCTATATAAAACTTTCAGGACCTAAAGAATCATAAATATATCAATAATAATGTACACATTTTTCTTCACATCATAATTTCAAAATTAGTTTCATAGACAATTTAGTAATTGTTTACCCTGCAGATTTTGCTTTTAATAAGCTCATGCTTGGTAATGTAATTTAATTGCTAATGAGTTTCTTGAATGAATAATGACAAATACTTGATTCTTTTACTGAAAAACATTTTGCACAGAAGCGGTTGGCTTAGTTCTGCACGGGACTTATCCACAATATTTGGCTAGTGTTAGTCTGGCCTTGCTTTCAAGCTTGCAATGAAATCTGAAACAAGTAATCAGAATGTTTAATGAAGAAAAAGGTATATCCTCTTTATTCTTGTATGCCAACAAACAGCACTGGTTGACTTCTCAAGATTTTTTTATACTCTAAACCCAAGCTACAACTAAAAAATACTATCAAATCTTTCTCTATACTTCACACAGCTTTAAGCAGCTGAGTTGCCAAGATTATTAATTCTACAGTTTTTTCTATAATAGTATCTGTTTAATATCTGTTACAGTCATTGGCTGGATAATTTCATTGTCTACAGCAGTTGAACTAAAGATTTTCTGAAGTGGATTTTTAGTTAAATGTATGATTTCTGCTGGAATTAGAGAACCAAAACAACTGAAAATTCTAGGTAGCTGTTGTCACTTTTCTAATATCATCACTTGTCACAAAAGCATAAACACGTCCTGACTAGCTCAAATATTAGCAACTTGTCCTCAAAACTGAAAAACTGAAGTTAGGGTTTCCCCTCCTACACCATATACAAATAAGAACAAGGTAAGCATATAAGATAAATTCTTGGTGCTATTACTGGCTCAGCTTCCAGTTTACATTTCAGTGCCTTCCTGGGAAGGGTATGGTTTCTCTGTATTTAATGGCTTCCAATGGATTATTTTTTGTTGTTGTTGTTGTTAGTTGTCACCCTGAGCTGAGGAAAATACAGACTGCTAGAGTCCACTTCATAAAAACTCCTAGAGTCCACTACAACCTGAGCAAACACTTCCTCAAATCAGTAATTCACTGCATGAGGAATCATTGCTTTTCATTTTTTCTGAATCTGGTTTCATTTGTTTCCCTCTGCTCCATACCAAGAAAGAGATACCTATACCAGCTCTCCAAGGCCTTAGTAGACTTCTGTGTTATTCCCCTCAACTTTTTCTCCTCCAGACCAGAATCCTAGCTTACATACTCTTCCCTTTTTTGGAAAGTATTGAATGCCTTTGATCATTCTTACTGCCTTTCTCTGAACTTCTTTGAGTTCAACAGGTATCAAACTTTGAAAAGGTTAAATAATTCTTTACTAGGTAAAATATAATGGAGCTTCACATCAGAAAACCTGAGAAATTATAGTAAGGAAGAAAAAGAGTATAGACTAGAATTAAAATGTAATCAAAACAGACAATAAAATAAAGTCCCTTCCAATGTGTAGCGAAAGGAAAAACTATATCCAACCCAAAGTACACATTAAGCAATCTACTCCACAAATTACTGGAAACATGATCTAATGATGACTGAAGTGCTTAAAAAAAAAAATCCAGTCTGTTTCAAGGTCCCCAGTGGCAATAAAATTCTATTTTGTGACACTGGTGCTATCACATCTGAGAAGCAATAAAAAGCTGTTTCTTGGTTATTGGAGAGTTTTTGCACAGGATATAGAAACTGGAAAGGTTTGACTTGCCTGTAGCTGAAAGATGGAGAGGGTTGATGAGTTTTTTGGGAAGCTGAGGAGCAGAGGGACAGTGGTCTTCCAATCTCTTCCTCTTGTGCCCAGTCCCTTCATTCCCTAACCTTCTCCACTCTTCTTTTTCCTTGTTTTTGTCATGGTTTAACCCCAGTCAGCAACCAAGCACCAAGCGGTCACTTGCTCACTCCCCCCAACCCAGAAGGGTGGGGACAAGAATCAGAAAGGAATGTAAAACTTGAGGGTTGAGATACAAAAAATTTAATAATTTAAACACAATAAAGGATAAGAGCCACAGTAATAACAATAACAATATTAATAATAATAATAATAATAATAATAATAAGGATGGAAAGGTGGGGAAAAAGGGTAAAATCCAAAGGAAAAGGGAAAAGAGAAAAAAACCCAAAGTGATGCACAGTACAATTGCTCACCACCCACTGACCGATGCCCAGTCAGTCCCCAAGCAACGATCCCCACCGCAGCTAACCTTCCAAGTTTATATACCAAGCATGACATCCCATGGTGTACAATACCTCTTTGACTAGTTCAGGTCACCTGCCCTGGCTGTGTCCCCTCACAGTTTCCCGTGCCCCTCCAGCCCTCTCTCTGGCAGGGCCCAAGAAACCGAAAACTGCTTGACATAATGTAAACATCACCCAGAAACAACTAAAAACATCAACGAGGTTATCAACATGGTTCTGACATCATAGCCAAAGCACAGCACTGTACTAGCTACTAATAAGAAAATTAACTCCATCCCAGCTGAAACCAGGACAGTTTTGCAGAAGGAGTGAAGGTGAGAAGGAGCCAAAGGCAGTCCTGCAACAAGAGGAAAGCACTGTGGAAGAGGAATGTGAGTTAGAGAGAGACTGGTGCTCAGGGCTTCTTCTGCTGGAGATAAGAGGGCTTTGCAAACAGAAAGAATTGGTGGTTGGGAAAGCAGGCAATTCTCCAGCAGCCAGCCTTCACTTCCACGGGTGTGATCTCGGCAGGCAGTTTGCATCCTGCAAGCTTTGCCAGTGCTTAATGCCACCCCTCCTTGGACCATAGCCTGACACCCAGATACAAAGCTTAAATTACATGGGAGAAGTCTGAATAGTGCATTCCTTTATGCCAGCTTGGAAACATGATGATACTAATGCATAAACTGAAGCAGTTCAGTTTTGCACTCGCCTCTGCTTTTGCTGTAGTTATCATGGTTACATTGCTCTTTATCCCTAGATTTCTAAATAAATGCATTTACATGGCAGCAAATGCTTACTCTAAACAGTAAAAATAAAAAGAATAGGAATCAGTGTGGTGTGCAAAACACAAACTCTATCATTCTAATTAGCTGCTAAATACTATTAGATGCATAGTAATTAAATATAACTATTGTTAAAGTTAAGCTTCAGACGGTTTAAAAAAATACTCACAGATTCTCATATGACACAGCAATCTTATGAATGTTGCATGCTGAGTCAGCCTGTTGCCCATGAGCATGTCTTAGAAAAAAGTGAATTTTTTGAGCAATGCTTTGAAAAGTGATTCATCTACACTATACCCAAAGGATTATATCAATGAAAAATGATACCAAATGGCAAATGGTTTTGTGAAAGTTTCGAGAATGTGACATAAAAAGGCAAAACAGAATTCTAGAACTGAAATAGTGTGTTTCCTAATCTTAATGAAAGAACAGCACTCATGGTACCGGTGTCAAGTAATGGACCAAATATTATGAAACAATCTCAGTAGCACACAAAGTTCTCATATCACTTTTTGTTAGGATTATTAATTTTTTACCATAAGTTATTTATAAAAATTTATTCTAAACCAGTGTAAAATTTCTCCAGTGCAAATCACAAAGCACTATAGAGAGACTACAATACTAAGGGACCTGCAGAAGTTTGTAATCTGTGTAAAAAATTAAAGCAGATTAAAGAATTAATTTAGAAACATTAATTGAAAAAAAAAGCACAAAGGTTTTTCAAAAACATTACTGATTAAAAAAAGACAGTAGTGGTTATATTTTATTGTTATTTCAGTTAAGTATTGAAGGAAAGGAAAACTACATGCATGCGTGTTCTGGAAAAAAAAAAAAAGCAACCAACATAAAAATTAAGAAAAAAACCTTACATTTTTTATCTGTTGTGAGAAAGACTTCAGTGCATTACTTTTGAAAGTACTCTTTGAACCTAGTACATCAATGACTGATTCTCATTAAGATTGCACAGCTAGACCAAACAAACCAGAACTGTACACCCACCTAAGTAGCTACAAGAAAAAAAAAAAAAAAAGAAAGAAAAAAAAAAAGCCCTTGCAGGTGTGGAAACAGATGTTTTCTTAGGGAAAGGCCTTACTTCAAGTAGTACTTTCAAGGAAACTGGGGAGGCTAGGCAATATGAGGAAGGATAACCCTAATTCCCTACTTGCACTGAGTGTATTTTATCAAAGTAGATTTTTTAAAACAGCTGGTTTTTGGCTTGAAATGTCTTTACTACTGTAGTACACATGCTTCAGAAGGGTAGTCTTTTTGTGCACTAAGTAACCTCAGCAAGTGCTGCATCTATCATTGCTGAGATTGTGCAGTCCGTGCTTATTCTCAGCATATCAGACTCTTGCTTGATTCCTACACAGTTTGTTTACTAAATTCTAAATCAGATTGTTGATTTCAATGCACTTCTGCCACTTCAGAGATAGAGTTGTTTACTATTAAGGAAGAAAAAACTGATTTTCAGCTGTTTTATTTTTTTTTCCACCTTTCCCCTCCTTTTTATCTTATCCTACCTTACTTCGTTTTATAAAACCAAAATGAAAAAGTTCCTGACAAAAGGTTTCCGTGGTGCACAACTACATGCACTGCCTTCACACTACAGCAATACAAACAAAATTGCTATGTCAATGAACTGGGTGGACTGCAGTACCAGGCCAAGGTTAAGTGAAGAAAGGTAGGAAATACATGGGTACTAGCTGGGCTATGCTACAGTAAAGAGGTACTGTGAGGGGACAAAAAGATGAGTGTTAGTGGGGTAAATCCTATAGGGAAAGGAGCTAATCAGGAAGCCTCTGTGATCCACCTGTAATGCTAAAAAAAAAATAATTCATAAGTGCTTCACTACTTTTCATGATTACTTCCCACCTTTTTTTGGGGGGGGGGGGAGGGGAGTAGGGAAGGGGACAAAGAGTCAAAGGAGGCTGACTGTATGAGTCTCAGGGAAACTTCCTGAAAACTATGCAAGAATTATGTGAAGCCTGAGGCATCAGAGGGAAGTTTTATAGATTATTTATAGACTATTTGTAGATATGAAAATTTAACTTCACAGCAAATTGCTTTGACCACTTTACACCGACAGTTACCAGTTGTGGATTTAAATGTCTGAACTGTCTATAACAATAAAAGCATCAGGATTCACATTTTGGTTCTTCTTCCCTTACTTTAGGTATAGGAGAAAGTGGGGTGGCCCCTCACAAATTCAGAAAACCATAGACCATAAGACAGGCAATTCTAGCCAGATTTCTACATGCAAGTTATGCTTTGGTGTGACTAAATTAATATGTAAATAGAATGTCTAACTTTGTAATTCTGTTTTTGTTAATTCTATGTATCACATTTCTTTTTACAATAATGTAACATCTATTACATTAGCAACATTTTTTCATATCTTTTGCTTTCTCAGTTCTTGAGCTTAAGTGGAGGTATGACCTTTTATTCCTAATTGTCCTTTTCTCTTCTGTTTCTCTTCATTATATTGCATATGCATTGTTTTTGTCTAGACTGGTTCTGCCAAAATAAGAACTTCTACAACTTTAATGAAGTTTCTGGATTGTGCCCATCACTGATTTTGCACTAATCTAATTTCTTGTAAAGACCATGTATCTCTTCTAGCATTACAGCGTTTGGCATCATGACCAGTCAAAATCATCTCATATATGAGGGATGAACAGGCTGTATATGTTAAGTACCACTGACAGCACGCAGAGCCTCAGTGCTTTCCACAAGAATGTCAGGAGAGAAAAGTATTGTCTCCTACACAGGAAGTCTATTCGTGAATCATGTCTATTTTTTCCAAAGAAAGATCTTAACAGCTGGTTTTGCAGCCAGATTTTTCAGTTGTCTACTTCAAAATCAAAATAAATTGAAAATGTTAGTGTGAACTAGCAGGGGTCAGGCCTTAAAGCCCAGCATTTTAAGACAAACATAAACAAATGGGGTTACCGTATGTTTCCCCTGTGACTATTGTATCCTTATACCAAAAGGTGAGTTCCACAAACCTCTATTATTTAAAAATCTTTGTCCACTCGGAAAAAAACTGATAGGATAATTTCCATAAACTTCAATGGGTACTGACTCTGGCTAGTAAATTACTCATATAAAAAGATATGACACAATAATAATTTAATATGAAGTTTTGAAATAAAATCATAACATTTTGTCAGTACTTTCAGTTCTTCCCTCCCCATTTGTGCTTCCTCCTCCTAAACATTAATGAGATATTTTAACAATGACCATATCAAAACTGGTACCCTGCTTTCCGGGCAGAGTTTTTTTTGAGTTAAATATCTAAAATATTTTCAGAAGTGTGGTCCACAGTGCAGTGACATCTCATTACCCACGGTACGCTCACAGGATATTTACAGTTTCCAGTTGACGTTTAAGCTTTTAGTGAAAAAACCAAATAATCAAAGTGTCAACCATTACAAGTACTAGCAATAAGGGAACCATCCATTAAATCAACTATACCATCTAGAAAAGCCACTTAGAGGGACAATATTGCTCTTTACATTGTTACCTTCACAGCTGATGTCTCATAAAAGTTTATAGTATAAATCTGCAAATATGAGGTTAAAAAGTCATACCACTGCACATCAGTGAATTAAAAAATCCTTCCTGATCTGATTACTGGAATTAAAACTGTAGAAAAACAGGACAGGAAAGAACCCAAGGGATGACCTATCCTTTCTGTTGCTCAAAAGATAGGGTCATTTCTTTCATGACACTGACTACTCAGCCCTTCTAAGTCATTTACTGTATTGTTTCTTTAACTTTATCAATTGAAATAAAAAGCAATTGAAAAATCCTATATGAATTATGCTTGCTGCAGTTTAAGTGAATTTCTTCTTCCTGATCTTTGCAACAGCTTTTGCATACCTGACTTCTGGTTTTCCCCCATTGTTCTTTCATCTTGATTGGATTTAGTTAGTCCCAGTCTCTTTAATTTTCTTTCAGAAGTAATTTATTTTAGAAGCCTGATCTGCCTTATCTAGATCATTCAGATCTTTATTACTGATCCATATATTCCTCAAAATGTTGTACATCTTCCTCAAGCTGCCCAAAACAAGGAAAAAAAGGACCGTACTTGAGGCCTTACTAATGGCAGTTTTAAGAAAAAATAATTATTAAATATTTCTTACAAGCTCTGTTTATGTTACATCCTAGTACACATCCTATCATCCTGAATTTCTGCAGCTTAATTACCAGATATTCTTCACATTTATCATAAAGAAATTCATCCTTATTTCCTATATAACATCTCTACTTTAAGATTACTTTGAATTCTAAAACCTTTCTCCGATGCAGTTGTTATACAACTTTGTTTCCTGTATCATACTTATTGAGTAAACTCTTCCCTCATCCACATACCTAAAAGTACCAAGCAGTGCCTCTGCAGACAATCACATCCTTTTGTGTATCAGACCACTAATTCCCACGCCATGGTACAGCTGTCTTTTGCATGTACATAACAGTTTCACTGAGACCATGTTTTGTAAGCAGTCTCAGGAAAATGTCCTGTAAGGGATTTGTAAACGATTTTTCAGATTGGATATCCTGTGTTGAAGACTTCATTTAAAATACATGAAAGTAGCATAAAATATTGTCTTTTTTGTTGTTGTTTTAACTTCATATGTTCTTAAATTTATCAAAAGTTTGATTTACCTAGCTAGATAGAAATAAAAAAATCTGGTACAGAAATATAAGATTCCAATCTTCAATTGCATGGACTATTAAATAATAATAACCTGTAAAGATCGTATCAGATTAATAGATTCAGATAAAATAATTTTATTAATATTAAATGAGATCTAAACTTCACAACTAAATTTCCTCAATGTGGCACATTTGCTGTTTCATAAAACAGATCAGAGGCAGGTCTGCTCCCAGACTGATTTTGGGGTTTTTGTTATTTATCTGAATACAGCCAGATATTTGAGGAAGTAAGTTTTTTTCTGAAAAGTTCTTCTTTGAAAGTCCTCCTGAATCTTCTGGTGAAAATAGATCATTATTAATATATTATAACATTTCTGATTTTTCCATTAATAGCTGTATTTGCACCAGTAACAGGATGTTGCACAAATACAAGGCACAACTTAATATAGAATGTAAAAAAAAAATAAAAATAGTATTATTAAAGTCAGCTAAGGATTCAAGTTAGAATATCACTTCTTGGTCTTTATTCATAGACAAATAGAAATTAATTGGACTGGAAATTATTTCCAAATGTCAAGCAAAAATATTTATCTTACATGAAGAAAATAAAATTCAGAACTTAATAGGAAATCTAGATAACTTTCTAAGAACAGATTCTGTGCTCCCACCTGATTGCAGTGAAAAGCTGACTTTATAATAAGCTGAAGTAAAGCATTTAAAATACTTATTTTTTAAAAATATTATTTAAAATAGTGTATATTTTAAAATAATAAATTACATCTCTGTCCCACAATATCATTGACAGATCTGATGTTACTGAAATAACTTTCTTGGGGTTTGCTAGGTCTCTCTGTACTCACTTAATGTAATATTTTCTCCTTTCTGTTTGTCATTGATAAATAGCAATTAGGACTATTTGAAAAACAAAATCTTTTGTGAAAAAAACATTTGTTTTGCAACGGTTGGAAAATGAACCTTTTTTTTTAAGGAAGTGGTTATCAAAGCAGATTAACATTTAGATTATTGATACTTATTTTTGCCAGTTCTCTTTATTTCTATTTTTCCCCAGTAAAAGTATACAAATATTAAGAATATTCACATTTTGAAAAGATGTAAACAATTCATGAAAACAGTCAGCATTACCGAAATATTTATTGCTATGAAAAAAAAAGGGGATATTTGGGCACAAGAATTTGT
Organism: Falco punctatus; assembly: GCF_963210335.1. Classification (NCBI taxonomy): domain Eukaryota; kingdom Metazoa; phylum Chordata; class Aves; order Falconiformes; family Falconidae; genus Falco; species Falco punctatus. The sequence goes on from NC_137586.1 coordinate 72,372,970, forward strand.
AATATCTAACACTTTTCATTTGAAACATTTGACTTTATTCTAGCAGCAATGGAGCATAAGAAATATTATGCACTTTGCCTTCCACTAAAAAAACCTATATGATTTTCATTGTAAAAGTTGCTAATGCTGCAATGTGGCCTCAATTTGCAGTTGCAGTAATCATAGGGCTATAATTATACAGCTGTTTTAGAATGAGCATTGTAAAAGACGGACTTTGGTCTTTGGTTTACTTCTGTCTGGCACCACTACAAATGAATCAACACAGACTCCAAATGTAAGATCCTGATTGATTTGGTTTGTTGCCATTCATGATCCAATAATTCTGAAAGGTCACTTGTGGGTGGTCAACATGCTATGGAGGTCTCACATAGCAAGGAGGAACAGGTTGCCCTCACCTGTGCCCTCAAAAAAAAACCTTGGCAAGTACAGACTTCTCTCCTTGGAAACAAGTAAAACTACAGCACTTTTTTCCAAAATGTTTCCTCCTCCTTTGATCCTTTTTTTTAAGAAACAAAGTACTAAAGGATTTAGTACTTCTTTTACTTTAAGGAGGGATGCAAGAAACAGGTTGGTGTCAGCATCTCCCTACAACCATAAAATGCTATACTGGTTCACATGAAGTGTAATCTACCAATTTTTGTGAGATTGCTCTCAAATAAGGTATCATTCAATGTAATGATGGCAGAATCTATTCTTGAGGGAATGCAATCTCATACGTGTTCAAGGAAAAGAAAGATACAATCACATACAAGGAGAACGAAAAAGAAACAGAGAAACTAATGTCTTGGAGCAAACGTATTCATTGTAATTTCTCTGTACCATTTCAATATAAACCAATTTCTCTATTGTCACAGGCAAAATTTAGGTTGGACAAGTGCAGAGAAAAAACTGCTATGAGGATAGAAAAGAAAGACTGCTTTATTCTAAGCTGCCTCCAAGTCTTCTGCATTAGATGGCTGAGAAGTTAAGCATACAGCAGTCACTGACTTCAAATTAAGTGGTAATGAATGCAGAATTCCATGAAGATTCCACGAGTTAGTAATTACAGTTCTATTGCAATTAGAAATGGTGAAATAAACTCAGTCTCCACTGCCCCATACATGTAATTGATGAGTTAATTTGTCTTCAGCACACTCACAGATTTAATATTCTTCCTTCAATGCCATGAAAATTAATAGGATGCAAAATGTATAAAATCATATCCCTCAAGAAACCACTTTTCACTACCAGTGTAGCATATTTGTTTCCTTTGCCTTTGGTGTGGGGTCACCATCTTTTCCCTTTTTTTTTTTTTATTTATTTTCTTTTTCATTTTCATTTCATTTTTCCTTTTCCTTTTCCTTTCTCTTTTCTTTTCCTTTCTCGTTCTCTTTTTATTTTTATTTTTTATTCTTTTTCTCTTTTTCTTTTCCTTTTTTTTTTCTTTTTTTTTTTTTTCTTTCATCCTTGAAATTTTCAGACTTGGCATTTTGTGATATTTTCAGCTTCATATTGCTAACACTCTGGCTGCAAAACCAAGAGTACAGCCAGAGGAAGGGTTGCATTCAGGCACATCAGCAGGGGTTTATATGGGCTCCTTTTCTTACAACTATTTGCAAGTAGACAGCTTTCATCCAAAAAGGATAGGTTGTTTTCTCGTTTTGTTTTTGTCTCTGGTGTGTTTTCTGTAATCATTCACTTCATTTTATAAAACCTGTGGCTCCATAGCATTCCACTGGGATTCATTCAAGCCATAATAAACCAAAACAAAAAGAAACTACTGCTCTGCAGCAGACTGGTTGTACCAAGTGTAGGGAGACTCTCACACCTATGGAGGAGTGGCCTGCCTTTCTGCTTTTTGTCTAGAGTATCATCTGCATTTCTGCAAGAAATCATTAAGGTCCCACAAGCTGCTGTGCAGGCTATGGTGCTAATCCATTGCATTTCTGTTTGTTCAAGTATGTTTTTTATTGTAATTGATGCGTAGCATGAAATATTAACTGAAGAACAGTCCAAAGCAGTCAAAGAAATACCTCACCATGTAACCAACAGCAAGGTGGGGAAGTAAGGTCCTTTTTATGGGAAGGGGTGTCAGGACTGTTTGCACTTGCCATGGCAATTTTCTTCAGTTGAGGGTTTTTACCTCAAAAATTTCTCAGATATCAGTGGAAAAGGATGAGATATTAATTCATCTAGCCCACATTTGATTCAAGGTCTGAAAGTTGGCTCCTTCTATATCTGCAGGCCAAGTTAAAATTTAAATCTAATTCACAAACATCTCATTCAAGTAACATTTAGGTATTGTTTTTTTCCCATAACCTCATATTGGTGTTAAGATGTTCTTGTATCTGTGTTAGATCTAGACTGTCTTTTTCCATCAGATATTTTTCCTGTGGCAAAATGGTTTTTCTGCTAGTGAAGAATATTGTTGGTACCATCCCCTCCTTTCCACTTTCTGCAAAAAAGAATATTCTTAAAGTAATTGGGTTTTAGTTACAGTTGTTCAAAGAAAACAGATAAAATTTTAAGAAAAACTGAAGACTTTTAGTACAAAGGAAAGGCAAAACAGGAAAAGAAATAATTTCCCAACACACACCACAAGATAGAAAATGAACAAATATTTCTAATTTTCCAGGCAACTATTTAGCCTGGTAGCCAGGATGGGTGGGTGGGTAGGTGGGGAGGTGGGGTCAATGGGGGGAATGGGGGGAGATGTTAAATATATATAAACATTTAACAATACCCTACTGGATCCTAATTCAGAAAGACATCTGACAAGACGACAGTCAACAAGATGTTATGTATCTCTTTTTCCCGCCACTGTGTACATTCCTCAAAAAAGTGAGCACAAGCTGCCTAATGATTCAAGCAGTGGAAGAAAAGAAAGAAAGAGCAAAATCTAAGTCTAGAAACAGGAAGGACTCACTAATAGAAGGTAAATTTATATCTAACTTGCTACCCATAAATTCATGCCTTCTTGCTTCAGTTTCTTCATGGAAGTCACTCTGAAGATATAATCATTAAAAGTACCAGGTTGGAGCTTAAGTAACAGTAGGACTGCCATACTTTATTTATATCTACATAGATCTATTAAAAGCATCCCAGCTATGCCTTAGGCACTAGTCTAAATATTAAAAATAAGAACAAAATGGCTGTGATACTCAGGGCTGCCACTGGTGGTTGTGCGCCTGCCATACAAAGAAACACCATATAACTGGCCATCTTGGTCATATCGGCCTCCACCTAGCTGAGTAAAATACCAGCCTTGAAGGTCAACAGCTGGAAGCTGTGTTTATCTGGCCAGTGAGAAGTGTATCAGACTTATGACCACTGCACAGACCACAGTAAATCCCCTTCCTCCATGTTTAACTACAAAGCCACTGTGCCACCTCTTTTTATAGGTGAAGACTGGCAATATGTCAACATCAGCAAGATTAAACTTAGCATTATCAATGCATCTATATAAATAATATCAGGAATGAAGCTTGTTGCTATTTTCTTTTACAGTACAGCTGTTTTAATGATCATGCTGTGTATTTTGTGGATGATAAGCCTAAAACTTCCCATTTTCTTGTTATTTTAGTGAGCATTCAAGTGTAAAGAGTAGCTGATTTCCCCACAGCATGTCTCCTGTACTTACTATATTTTTTGTCTAGCAAATGCAACACTCTGTCAGCATATATAGCTCAAACTATTCTCATTATCTTTCTACTTTTCTTCTAGATATAATTACTTTATACATAATAAAGACCATACCTGTTATGACAAAGAACTTCTTAAGCACAGAGCTGACTTTATGCTTCTCCTTTCACAGTTTCCCAGCATGCAAGCACGGTTTAGAGTTTATGAACTTAGAAGGCAGAAAACCGGCTGTTTTATTCCTTACTTATACCTGCAGGATTCTGGCCTACAGCCATTACCTAGTGTGCCTATCCACAAAAAGTTCTCCTTCCCATTAAATTGCTTGCATAGTCTAGTCAGCACCTAGAGCAGAGGTATTATCACAGAGGTTTTGTCTTGAAAGGCTCAACAATATGAACAATAACAAACAAAAAACTCCATTTTTATATTTTCTAATATACTTTTTCTTGCAGTCCACAATTTCTAAAAGTGTGAGAGAGAAAATCTACCCAGTGGCAAGGCACAGTGTGTCACAGACGTTACACACACAACTGGGGTAGACTTGTCTACTACCCGTGTTTCAAATTAATACTGTGAAAACAGCCTGTAATCCAGTGCTTTCACTTCTCAACCACTGTGCACAGTTCTGGACTCTGCAGGCCCAGAATGAAGATAGTGTAGTTTGAAAAGATATAAGAGCTAATAAAATCATTAGGAAGAGGGGCTAGTTACCTTAAAAGGACAATAAAAATGCTAGACTTCTTCCTCCATTTGAAGAGGAAAAGATGGAAGAATATAATAAAGGTTCACAAAATCATTACCGTGTTGATAAGATGAATGCAGAACTGCTACTCAGGAAATTCTGCAACACTAGAATAATGGGGTGCATGTTAAATATTAGGAGATATTTTTGAAAAAGAAAAGACATGGTTTTTATACAGCAGAAAATGAGGTTTTGGGATATGGCATCATTCAAGGTTTACAAAGGCAGACAGCATTAGCAAATTCTAAAAAGGATTAGCCTGACTCTTGGATAAGAGGTCTTCAAACATACCTGTAAAGTATACAGGGAAACTACTTAGCACTGGGATGGCTGTGGGACCTGGAGGGATATGTGGGGAAAGGACCACCTACACCACTGCCACTGCTAGAGGGAGACTACCAGGTCAGACCGACCATCAGCATGACCTCCTGGCAAATTTCTAACATTTCTTTGTTTGAAAAATTTAAAAATAGCTTTCTTCATTTGCATGCAAAATCTGACCTGCAGATACCCTTTCATAATTAAGTTCCCAGATCAAGCTATGTTTTCTTCTTTTGTGGTGTATTCACCTAGTGTCTACACGCTCTATGAGAACAGCTGAAATGTAAACATTAACCTATGCAGTTACTCTGCCAAGTAAAGACAAATCTTCCCTTGGAGGTGAGTCCATGTTAGCTTAATAAAACAATATTTACTATTTTTTATTAATCTTACAGTTCTGATACTTGAGGATTCAAATTTCAATGATTTGACATAAGGTTTTTAATAGGGAACTCATCTTTGCCTTAGGTCTGGAAAAATTTCCATGTCACAAAAAAAAGGTAGTTAAATTTGACACAAAAATCTACCTGTCCTCATCAGAAGCCAGCACAAAGCAGGTAAGGAACTAACCTGTGTGTCAAACCACAAAAGGACATCTTCACTGTACGATAACTTTCCTCATAGAGATTTGGCCTATGGATAAATGGGGAGACATACACCTGCACACTTGTTTCCAGTATTTTAGTCATCATAAACCTCTGAAAATAGAACAAGCAAAAAAGCAGAAAGCAATGCAATAAATACTAAAATGGGTGAAAACAATTTTTAAAAAGCAGTAAAATCAAGATAGACAGATCATCCTTCAACATACAAGTTATGCAAAGTATGCAATGTAAGTCAGATGAATTATGTGTTATATTTTTTTGAAGTTGCAGTTTGTTCTCAATATTCAGCAACAGGGTTGCTTTGAAAGAAAGGGGCAGTGTAAGAATACATCCATCTTTTGAAAAATAAAATAAACTTCATCTGTTCATCAGGGATGACCCAACAAGAATTAAGTTTGGTCTACAGTATTAAGCAAACTGCCTCACACAAAGCAGAAGTAGATTGTATTGTAAGAAAGCAGTATCTGTTTTAAAAAGTAATAGTCAATTTTCCATATTCCCTCCTGCTTCTGTGTAAGCTCTTACAGAAATGGTGCACTGCACCAAAATTCACCTATAACTGGCAGTTCAAACAAAAAAGAAAAACTAAACTGTAAAAAATACAGTGGAATGAGCACTTTAATAAATGAGTTTCCTCATTTTCTTAGGCAATGACGCATGCAGGGTTTCTAATTTTAACATAAAGGCAACAATTACATGGTACCAAACAAATTCTAAAAATCCTTTACCCTTGAAGATAAATGAGATATTTATTATGGTAGTGTTTTTTTTTTTCCCCAAAATACAGTACTGTCTGCACAAGGGTGTGAAGGATCAAGTCACTGTTTGCAACAGCTTGGAAAGAACACAGTCAGGTTTGACAGGCATAATAATATTTGTAAGTTCAGCCAGAGTGCAAAAGCAACAACCCCCTCAGGTACCTGTTAGAGGCAGGTGTGATCTGCCTAGGACAGATTCACACTGTATTTTGGGCTTCATTCCCTGTGACCACTTGTCATTAGTGCCCATTTCTGATCTGGTGAAACTCTGTTACATAGCAGCATGCAGTCTTTGCCATCACTGTCCTTTCCCCTTCATACATTGTCACATTTTTCCTCTTCATATGTTTTGGTGGAAAGCTTTTGCTCATTTCTGATAATCTGATGAAATAACCCTCTTTCAGGCTTTTGTGTGACCTTGTTCCTGCAAGGCCTATTCCTTGGTCCTGCAAAACAGCTCCTGCAAAGGGAAGGTGATAGTCATTCAGCTTCTCTGGGAGAGATATCCCTCGTGGAGAAGCAGGCCTGTGTGTTCCAGCACTCATTACAGCTCCTGACCATCAGCAGCACACTAATGAAGCATCCCAGTATTAGTTAACAGATGGTAAGGAAAACAGCCAAAGCCCCTTGCACCATGTCTTCTGAGCTGCGTCTGTCACACCCATGGCCATTTGCAACTTTCATAAAGGAAGGTGTGCAGGTGAAGCAAAACCAAATCCGCCCCAGAATTTACAGGTGCCCAAAGGAACTGTGTGAAGTCTGAAGGGACTACGATGACATAGCAGTCATAAAGCTATTAAATGCTGCTATAACAGTTATTACCTGGAAGGAATTTACAGGTTAAGAAATTTATAATTATGTTCACATGACCTAGGCATGGTCAGCACAGCAAAATAGGAGCACACCATTATTAATCACAGAAGGTGTGAGGTAAAAGACAGGAGTGGCAGGTTGTCTGGGAAAAGCCTAAGCATCGTTTTATCTTATAACAACAACTTAGAATACATTTTCTACTATATTATTTCATTCAAGGGAATGTGAAATATACTCTGCTGGCAAAATCTCAATTTCCATAAGTTACATCCAAGTGTTTTTTTAGTACACTAAAGCAGTTTAACAACACTGGTAAAATACTTCAAATGAAGTCAGCCCAAATCTCTTAATCTGACACCTAACTCTTTGCAATAAAGATCCTACTAGCATATATTTTGATCACATAGGCTATCGTTGTCTGTATTTCAGACTGCATGCATTTCAGATCATGGGACACTGATTCCCTCATATAAAAAGAATGAGGTTCAATTTGTGGACCAGATCACCTGCGAGATAAGGAATACAAAATTATTTTGAATTCACTGATTTCAACAAAACACGACTGGAAAACAAGCAGAAGTAAAATACGTTTGTCTAGATTTATATTTTACTTTATTAAACCCAGAAATCTTTGGTTTTGGAGATGTGCTTAAATCTACTGTCAGAGAAGGAAGTAGAGCTAAGAAAATACTGTGAAAGAGTGTTCTAAGACAGGTATTGGCTTGGTCATTATGCATATGTTAAGCTTAACATCTTCATTTTGGTTTTTTGGCAGGCTGGGGTTTGGTATTTTTTTTTATTGTTCTTATTTCTTATTTACTTTTTAAGCAAATTCCTGATTTCATGTTTAAATCTGAACAAAAATCCAGGCATTTACTATTTATTTTAGGTCTGCATTAATATTTTGACAAGCAAAATAGTAGACAGATTTATTAAAGGATGTACACTGGTTTCCTTTTTAAATGCCTGACTGGTAGAATCTAGTGAACTATGTAGGTTTATTGTAAATTCGTAAGTAGGAATTTGTAACTTTTTGTAAATATGAATTCAAGGACTTCTGTCATGCTTTCAACACACTGCTTTGTACTCAAATTGCACCTCCATGATAGTTCCTTTTATAATTCCTGTAAATTATGTAAGGATTTTCTTATAAGTGAATGCTTGCCAGAGAAGATTGCACATGTGCAGAAAGTAACAAATGCTGTGAACCAAATCAGAGTCACATTACTGGCAAAAAGAGGCAAGGATTTTATGATTCCATTTGCTTCCAAGTTTACCAAAGCTATCAGCACACTTTATGTAGCCTTTCCTACAACAGACCTGATGGAAGGCAGGGAAAGAGTTTCAGTTTATAGACCTGGCCAGAATGAAAACTTGGTAGAAGCAACATAATTCACAATTTAAGGTTATTGTATATTAATGATTATTAAATTTTCCTGAATTGGCAAGTGAACATAAGGTCTCTGACATATCCTCCTCTTCTGATTTATCAATCATTAATAATCAACACAAAAGATATTTTTTCCTCCCCAGTATTCTTGGCTAACCCAAAATGCTTTATCTGGCTACAGTAATAAAAGTAATAATCTGTCCAATAAGTGTTTCCAGCCTTTAAGCCTCCTCAGTTCATTCCAGCTACTAACATTTTTCTGGGAAGAGAGATGTGTTCACTGGTACTTGGCAAAGTACAGAAATTCAAGGATATCTGTTTGGCTTTACTATCGGAATGAATTAGTAACTAGAAAATTTGTTGATCATGATGTCCAAACAAACCAATAAGCTGAAATGAAGAATTTTGGAGAAAGAAAATAACAATAACATTAATGAGATATGGTGTCTCTCAATAAATACGTTACAGCAAGCATAGGAAACACCACAATCTTGAAAAGGGATCAAAAGTAAAGACAGGTTTGTAAGTGATGCTGGGTCTGCAGCACATTAATAATCATGCTGAACCACTGAAGTGACTTGACTTCTTCGTGTACATTACATCACAGACATCATATACAAGAAAAGAAAAAAAAAGAAAAGAAAAGAAAAGAAAAGAAAAGAAAAGAAAAGAAAAGAAAAGAAAAGAAAAGAAAAGAAAAGAAAACATGATCTGTGTCTCTTCTGAATAACATGATCTTACACTGTACAGAGCCCTAAAAAGTCAAACAATTTGAAGATTAGAATAAAATCACCCTCTGGAAAATAATATATATGTGGATGTTATAGGAAAAGAACAGGAAAAGAGATTATTCTGCTATATACTATTTTTATTTCAAATTAATCATGAAAATCCTTTTAAATGATCATATTTTATAAAAGCTCCCCTTTAGGTTCCAATCTATAGAATATCATGCTGTTTTTTCTTTTGAATAAAGTAAGGAATAATTCTTCCAGTGATCTTAAGCCTGGGGGTTTATTCCAAAACCTGTATAGGTAATTATTACATCAAATCATCTTCTGATTACTAGATGGTGATTAAAAATTGGTCAACCACTTTTACCACAATCAAGGCAGCAGCCAAGACAACTTTCTCCATGGTCAATGACACAATAGCTAAGTACAGCATTGGCCATTTTTTTTTATATTATGCGTTAGTGGTTTCTGGAGCCCAAACATTTTATTTTGTCAAAGATAAAAATAAATTCTCCTACTGCCTTTCACCCTTATTCTGTCACCGTACCTCTCTCCATAGCAGCTTTCTTAAATATGCAAAAATATAAAAGCTTCAGGTTCATTTGCACGTTCACTATCCAAATCTGAGCAACATCCAACTTATATAATTTACAGTTTAAACAACTTCTTTTAACAGATTTAATATTAATTTCAAAAATTACTCTTTTTTTATAAACTCAATAAAATTCACCAAAAATAACGTAAGTAAATCATATTATTTTTATTTTTAAGAGCAAAAAAGAGTTGTGGTTGCCATGAAAACTGCAGTATATTGCCTTGCACAAGTTAGCCTGGGAACCATCCATGGCTACAAACTTTTATGAATGCATCTGTTTCTATAAATGTTTTGTCCTCTTGTCCAGCTAACAGCTGCCTTATCCACCTGCTGCATGATGCCTAAACATTAGGCCGAAGTCTCTAGTGTAAGGACTGTTTTGTGCCACTTGTGAAATGTTTGGGACAATTAAATTCTAACCCCTGTTGAGATCCTGAGAGACTTCTACCATTCAGGCAATGAATAACTAGAAGATCAGAAATATAAAACATTCTGTGGTGATTTCACATAGTTACAGACATAAAAATATTTTCAACCAAGTCTGCTCTCATCTACTTTGAAATAGGTTTAGAACACCAACACCTGCAATGCTAGAATACAGACCAATATGATCCATATTTTATATCACATGGTCTGTGATGATGACTTAATCTTGAGAAAGGACAGCCATTTTAAATATCTCTAAAAATGGCACAATCTTGGAGTCAAAAGCAAGTGTGCAGAAATATTTTATAGACTGAAAACATTTTCCATTTTCTCTTATTTAACACAAGCATAGAATCGACCAATACATCTTGGATATAGAATCAGGATCTTGACTGATAATTCAATAATATCATATATCATCCAAACTTGAATTGCAGTGACTTTGTAATCCTCATTCAGTTTATGGTATGAATTGTCTATTCAACTCTAAACCTTAATGCTGGTAGACAAGCACAGCAATAATTATATATTTGACATCATCAAAAAAAAGATATTAAATTGAATTATTTTCTTTGCATTTTGAAAAGCAGAACTGAATTTACTTTTTGGTTAATTCTTTGAATTTAACTTTCTCAAACTGTGTAGTATGCATAGCTTAGGCTGAAAGTTAACTCATAAAGCAGCAAAGCTACCCTTGTTTTTTGGCTGGGTCAATGGTGCATTTCCAGATTGTACATTTAGTACAAGGGATTAGCTGAAGAGAATTTGGAAACAGGGTAGAAAGAAAGAAAGGAAATACATTAAAAATTATATCAAAACATACAAAATGTTAGCAAATGATTAGTTAATGGATGCTGGCAGGCAGCAGATAGCCCAGTTGTACCTAACATTGTACCTCTGATCTGACAAACAAAAAAGGGTTTGAGTTTTAAGAGGCTTTGGTGAGCATCTTACCCTTCACTCTTGGAAAGAGTGGGAAGAAATGTGGTTTGTTCAGAGTTTTTCCCCCTGTCAATGGCAATGACTATTTGGACCAGCATTTGGCAAACGAGAATTTTTGTTCAGCTTTTATAATCTGGCTGTACTGGCAATTGCCTTTGAACAGGAAGTGTTTTCCAGTTCAGCAATGTGTCTACTGAGGCTTTTCATGTTGCTCTGTCTGGTATGAAATATCCACTTTCATGATAGACTTCTCTCTTGCAAGGTGGATGGCTTCTTTACATTCCTGGTGACAGCATTTCACCTCACAGCTGAATATGAAGTTGAATGCCTGCTCCTGGGTTTCTTCTTCAGACAGGCAGCTTTTGTCTCTCATAAGCAACAAGAAGTGTCTATACTTACCTTTTGTGTTTTTTATCTTAAGATACAAACTTCCAGAATTGAGAAATGCTTAAGTATTACATACTGTATTTTTCTCCTCTTGAACATGAGTTGAAATTCTTCCTGCTTCAGGCTGTAAAAGGGATGCTTACAGACTGATCACATAGAGTTACATATATGATGTATCATGTCTTTTAAGGTTTCAAGTTCTTATTACTTTTAGAATATTTTGGTTTAAATATATGCAAATGATAATGAAAGCCTGTCATCATCAGGAGAAAGCTAATTTATGCAAAAAATATACTTGAACTCCCCAACTTATCACACCAGGTGCTTAAAGCATGTACTTAGGAAAATAAGTAGGTTTAGTCTGTCAACATGCATAGACTGTTTGCCAAGGATGTTTTATTCCAACCTGCCCCACTGCTGGATGCTTTTGTTTACCTTTAGGGAAAGAAAATATTGTCAAACTTTGACATATCTGTTTCTACACTCCTTGATGAGAAAGTGATCTTGTTCTAGACTACCTGTTGTTATAAGTAAAACAATGTACATCTATAGAAAAATACAGAGGTGACATCATGAAAACTTTGGGGGACATTTGCCAAATGTGTAAGAGAAACCACATGCCTAAGCGGAAAAAATAGTACTAATCTTCATGCACAGATACAGCTCATTGCTTGATGTGTCTCAGTGGTACTGTTCACTTAGGAAAGACATTGTTTTATTTGGTACTGAGGAAAGTACCAAATAAAATAAGAGATTTTAGCCGATGAACATAATTGTTAGTATTCATTTAGTATAAGAAACAATTGAATCATTAGTATTCTACTTGCCATTTTTTTACAGATACATTTTCTTATCCCTTGTGTTATCTACTAAACTGCATTTTGTTGACTTTTCATCCTCTGAATCAAATAAAGAAATCAATGAAAATTTCATTTGGCTTTCTTTGTGTTATCACTCCTGGATGATAGTCAGTTGATGTTTCAATAGATTCATATGGCCGTTTTCTAATTCTGATATGTTACAAAGAATTAGCTGGAGCTAACACAGTGAGGGTCAGGACCTGAGAGCATCCATGGGTCTTACCATACCCTGCCAAATCTCTCCTGGGATGCCTCACACTCCTAACCATGGAACCAGGACCCATGTCACATCCCTGAGGAGGACTCAGACCTAGGCCATGACCTTGTCTCCAGTTCTGTCACTGGTCCTATTGCCTGCTCTTTACTGACCCTGGACCTGGCTTAATGTCTGGCCATGCCCACAGCACAGCTCTGCCTATCACTTGCTATTAATAAAAATGAACTGAAAAACCTGAAATGTGTACATATGAACATACATCCACCAAGAAATACACAGCTCCGTCCCAATCTATGTGATTTTAGACCACAGGGTCTAAAGACTGCTCAGATGCTTCACACTCAACTATTGCAGTAGTGAATGCCAAGGTATATCAGTAACTATTTATGTGCCTAATTACCCAGTCTTCAAACAAACTCACAACTGCATAAGCAAATTCAAGTGCACGTCTACCTTGTTTTTGAAGATAAGCACTATTGTTAAAAAAATATTAGCTCAAAATGCAAGCACAGATATTTACTCTTTCATAATGATACTTTTATTATAATTAAGAAGAATACCTCATGTGTCATAGTTGACATATTAATTTACAAGGAGGGTCCTGACCAGGAGAACTTACAATAAAAGAATAAAAGTAGAAATTGATACAGCAAGATTTTGTGAGCTGGGTGATATTACATGGGAAGGTCACTCAAGATGGCTTTCTGTGAAGGACTATTCAGAACTGACCATAGTAATATTCTCAGAATGTCTTAAACATCTGCCTTGCCCTAGCATACTAAGAATTGAAAAGTGGAGAGGTACACTCTGTAGGCAAGGTGGCGCTTTTCTATGCCCACAACCTATCCTAGAAGTCATGTAGGCTAACAGGGCAAAGTTCCCATGCGCTGAAGGCAAGGTCAATCCAAGGTGATGCTGGCAGGCATCTGGAGACACCCCAGACCCTGATACCACTCCCTGACTCATTTCAAGAACTTTCCACAAGGCCTAAAGCGCATGTACATCAGTACCCAAAGGCCAGCCTCAGAGAAGGAACCGGGCAGAGACTGATAGAACGATGCGCCCCACAGCAGCACAGGCATGCACGCCCAGTGCCTGGAGACTGCATGCAATATCAAGACAATGTGTCAGATCTGAGGGTGGTGAATACTTTCTTCTTCTTTACTTCTTTCCCTCTCTATTTTCTTATACAATAAATACAAGGTTTCAAGTTTACAGATCCCTGTGTCTGAAGTTTGAGAATTCAAGTTTATTGATTACTGTGTTCTCATACCATACGTTTAGCAATTCAAGTTTATAAATCTCTGTTCTTTGCCACGTGCCAATTGCAATAAGCAAATAAACCAGCAAAAGTCATTACGTTACACTAAGTCTGAGCAACTGTAGGTATTCCTAGCTGCTGTGCAGAGAATTGAAAACAACCTTTCCTTCCTCCCATCGAGTGGGATGGGACAGTCCCTAAACCATATTGTCTGATATTAACACTTCTTTTTTTCTCTTCTATGAATTACTTTCTTTGGTGCGTCTTTCCCCTTATAAAGATTAATGACAAGTGGTTTTGTTATACCTAAAAAGGAGGAATTCTAGAACTAATAAAAATTAATTTATCAGTACAATGTGACAAATAAATACCCATAAATGATAATAATAAAAAAACTATAACTAACAGTATCGCTTTAAAATAAGCTCCCAAACAACACCTTGCAAAATCCTTCCAAACAGTGATTTTAATTTAAATAATTTCTTTGGTATAAATCAAACACTTGAAGTGAAGCTAGAATCTGTTGATGTGATCTGCGTATTTTTACATTACTTGTATTAAAACTGTTTCACATACCCATACTCACTGTACTCAAAGACAGTGAGTGGCAAATGTGAAGACCACTATAATTATCTGTACTTACATCTACATTCATTGATAAATTATATACATAATATCAAAATGACCCAAATAATAACAATTTGACAATTAATGAACATCAGATTCAGTCCTCTAGCCTAAAGCTATGGGATCCTTTCCAATGTAGATAATTTCTAGGCTAAATCCTTAACGTATTGTATTTTTTCACTTTAGAAAGAGAAGTAGAAACTTTACCAGTTTATTACATTGAATGAAACCAGTCATAAAATTTATTATTAATCGTCAGATTATGAGTTTCACTTAGCTTTATCTTTCATTACTTCTATAGATATATACATATATATAGACATATACAGAGTTTTGGCCTCCTGAAGCTATTAATATATTCAAAATGTGGAAAAGTTTTAAAACAAAATCAATTTTGTTCATTAGGGTGACATTTGTTTCTACTTTTCAAATGGACTGAACAAACTAAACAGTACTGTGTTAAGAATGAAAGCACATTTTCTGTGTCTCTGTATTAAGTGTTCATGTTGGTCTATTTATATCTTACAAGTATATTTAAGTATGACAAACTATGATTTTTTTGTAATTAAAACTAGAGTTAAAATCACATGTAAAGTATGTCTACAAAATTTAACTAACACAGGTCAATGAAGAGAAAATGCAAAACTAGAAAAACATATTTAATGGGACTTTCAGGAATGCATCTTCTCACACCTTGGGCTGAAGGTACAAATATCGAGAGGGCACTGCATTGCTTAAATAATCTTGCACTTTATACAACAAGACAAAACTCCAGAGCAGATATATCCAAGATTCCCTTTAAGCCTACCAGCTGAGTTATAACAAACAGTGCTAGCTGCAGCAATAGACAGCTCAGTGAGGGCTAATTTATCATCTTAAAGAGCAGAATTATCCTGTGCTTAGTTCAGTGTACCCACAAGAAGCCTGGCTTATTTTGGTAATTAAACTAAGGCAGAAAGCTAAAACCGGGCAGGGAGGGATGTGGGGAGCTGTGGTCTGTGACTGCAGGACTCCTTTCCACTCCCCTACCTGAACATGTCCCTGCGCTGAGCACTTCTGGTCAGCATCCCCTAGCCTCTGAACGGATGAATCCCCTGACTCTACATCCACCTCTTCTGTAGCTGTTTAGTTCCATACTCCATTTGCCTCCATTTTATCCAAGAATACATTTTCCTACTTGATATTCCGGGGTCCCACACTGGGCCAGCAAGTACCGCCCTGTGAAGCTGGGACTGGGCTTTAGGAGAAAGAAGGAAACTTTAGCTGTAAATCTCTCTTCCAGAAGGGAGGCAGAGCGGGCAGAGAGGCACTCAGTGACAGGAGGCAGATACCTCTGTCTGGGCGGAGGTTTGGAAGGACATGAAAGCTGGAGTTCCTGGTACCATTCCGAGTCTGGATTCATCCCTTCCCAAGGGCAGCACCCACACACCCAGACTCCTGAGAACTGGCAGCACCTTGGCCTGAATGTGAAAACAGGCATGTATTTGAGCCGCCAGCATTTATGGGCACTGTGCCCGGTGTTCAGGAAGGTAAATGACTGGGATGTGCTGGGGAAGCACTTGTTCGTGTTTCTGACCTAAGTGTCCCAGCAGAATCTGCACATTTTTAGACCCTGTATTGTGCTACTGTACATTTCTGTGGGCCTGCTAAAAAGCATGTAATTTCCACAGTCTGGAGTTCCCCGTTGTCAGCTGGGGTAGAGTTAATTTTCTTCTTAGTAGCTGGTGCAGTGCTATGTTTTGGATTTGGTGTGAGAACAATGCTGACAGCACACTGATGGCTTTAGCTGTTGCTGGGTGGTGTTTATACTAAATCAAGGACTTTTCAGTTCCTTGGACCCTGCCAGTGAGAGGGCTGGAGGGGCACGGGAAACTGGGAGGGGACAAAGGAAACAGTGGAAACAGGGCAGGTGACCTGAACTGGCCAAAAAAGTATTGCACACCATGGGACCCCATGTATATAAACCGGGGGTTTGGCCAAGGCTGGCAGTTGCTGTTCAGGGACTGGCTGGGCATGGGTCAGCAGGTGGTGAGCAGTTGCACAGTTAATCACTTGTTTTCCTTTCACCCGTTCCTTTGGATTTCATTCCTCTCCCATTCTTCCTCCTTTTCATTATAACTGTTATTTTTTGTATTTTATTTCATTTCAATTTTTAAATTGTTCTTCCCTCAACCCAAGAGTTTTATATTCCTTTCTGATTCTCCTCCCCATCCCTCAGGGCTGGGGGGGGAGTGGGGTGTGGTGTTGGGGGGGGCGTTGTGGGTGAGTGAGCAGCTGCGTGGTACTCAGTTAGTGGCTGTGGTTAAGTGACAACATAGGGTGGCTGATATTCATCTTACTTGGGTATTGCCAGCACAGGTGTGAAACCACCAGCTCATCAGAAACTGATGAGTCTGTGAGCTGGTGTTATGGATGCAAGTAAGGTTTAATAGTTTTATCAGCTTCTCAGTCTATATGAATTGATACAGCTCCAGTGCTCACACTGGCTGTGGGTCCAGCCCTTAAAAATGAATGGAGGTGCAAAAAGTGGTAAAGTGCTACCTGGAACACCCTGTTCCTCTACACACTAGTGATATAGGTGGGCCTATACTTCACAGAAATGCGTCACTGGTGGTGACCAAGGGCTTGATGCTTCATCACAGTAGGTAATAAGGAACATGGCATGACAGTTACCTTGCTTACCAGTCAGCTGTCTTCTGTCATTTACCATTAAAAAAAAATAATAAAAGGAACCAAATAATTACACTAAATTGGGGTAATGGTTTTATGACATGGACACCTGCATGTTAGAAATTAGACTGAAATCCGTTATGCCATGGAACGCAAACCATATGTAACGATGTTCAGTCATCTTTCTCTGACTGTGGACTTAAACCACAATTAACCAAAAGTTTAAATGGAATGGTTGCCCTTAGCAATTCCCTACCTGGAAGCAGAAGGAGACATTACTAATCCCCAGAGTTCCGAAAGTTATTCTATTGAAAGACGCCAGAGTATCTGTATCTTTCCAGCAGAGGAAATCCCACAAATTGTTATCTAATTGGGAAAAAATAAAAACAAACAAACAAAATAAATAAATAAAAAACCAAACAACAACAACAAAAAAAAGCAAACAAAAAGCCCCACCCACAAAACAAAAAGGAATGCCACTTTGAGAATGAAAGCAAAAGTCAGTAACTGTCTTACATTTTCTTGCAAGGTACATGCTTCACCTTAATCAATGAAAGTAAAATAAAGGTTTTGTTTCCAGGAATCTAAAATACTGGAGATGTTAAAATACTAATTTTGTTCTTATTTTATGTTTATGTTTATGTAAAAAATGTATTTAGTTCAGGTTTATGTGTGCGTTATTGTATAAAGGTGTAACTTTAATCCAGAAAAGGCTATGTAACATCAGCTCTTCTGTTAACTTGTGTGCCCTATGGAAAGTGTTCCTATCAATATTCTAATTTCAGTGAGACTGCATGAGGGAAAAAAAACCACAAAGAAAACGTGACATGTTGTCACAGACTGCATACCACAACTAAGAGTTAGTACGCAAGTTTGTGCAGCTTGATACACTGTAAAGAATTCCTGCATGTAAGTGCTGAATGAGATGTCTTGGGTAACACTTCAGCAAAATATTCATTTTAGTTTTTTCTCTGTTTTTCAAAATGTTTTTTAACATTTCTAGATACGTAATAAATAGACTACCCATGCCCACTGGCAGATGTAGAGTGTCTGCAATGCTTTGTCTCCTGCAGCAAGTCACCTGTGTTTCTACCTTTTCACTACGTGTGAAAAACAAGCAGCCCCCACCCCACAGCAGCACTACTGCAGGCATTCCTTCAGGATTGACAATAGAAATTATAGTGTTGAAAATAAAATTCTAAAGAAACGCAAGAAGCACCAAATGGCTTTCTGAAATGCAACCTAAACAGAAGCCATTGACACTCTGTTGTCTTATTTATTTGCTGCATAACAAGAATTATTGCAGAAACAGTTCCATTAAGGTAGCAGAGGTCCCATATATGGCTATGCACGAAAGCAGTCCATGATTTCCAAATGAATGCATCATTTAGTAACTCTGAGGGTATTCAGGCAAACCTTTCGCTGACAGGGAGGCAAGTGAATTTTGCTGAAAAGCCATGTAGTAGCCATTGTTTGCAAGACTTTGTCCAAATAGTTAAACAATTATATAAAACATTGTTTTGCCTATATAACAATCATTCTTTTTCCTTTTCTTCAGCTACTGCCTTCTCCATGTTTCACCTGTAGGTCCTCAAATGAGTCATTTACTGTTACTGTGTAGTTCTCTTTAAATTGCCAGCAAAAAATCACAGGACCTCTTAAAGTTCATAACTAGCATGTACCCCAGTGTGTTGGCATTGTACATACACAATAAAAAGATGTGTGCATCACACTGATTCGGAGGAATATTGTAACTGCCAGCAACTCCCTAGGGCTGAGCAAAGAATGAGTCATCCATTCATGCAAGTGTCTAGTCAGTAACAAGCACTGTGTGAAATCCATATAAGAACAATAGTGCACATTTTTATCCTGACCAGATAATCTACTCGTGCTATAAGGAAAGACAACAGCTGTATAGATTTGCACTCATAAACTCATTGAATTTTTTTTTATGACTTAGAAAGAATGAAATTATTTGTTTGTTAGTTTGTTTATTTGCATCACTCCCATTGGGAAAAAAAAAAAGCAACAAAACAAACAAACAAAAAAAAACAACAAAGAGAACAGTTGCTGACTAGCATAAGGTATGATATTTTTCTTTTGTTTCACTGAGATGTTACCAGGGGAAAGCGAGTTGAAAGGATTTTTGTGGTCACTCATATTCTTCAAAATAACATGGCAATGCTTTCTGGATTTTGTCCCATTGATATATAGAAGAACCCAGAGAACAGCAATATGCACATTTGTGCTTTGCAGAGGTCATTGTATATCTGATTTCACCTTAAAGGATTTCATGTAAAATTTCCATCATTAAATGTTTTATATTTATGTCCAACATATTGAATGGCAGCTGATTGAAATGGTTTTAGTCCACACTTTCTGATTTTTCTCAACAAGTACTTTATTTTTGGTGATTACCAGCTATGGAGATAGTCCAGGAAATCATCCAGCTTAACAGACTTGGGCTATTTAAAACTTAACTAGTTCTGAAAAGTATTTCTTACCCTAAAGAATATAGTCTACTAAATCCTGAGCAAAGCATGACATAGGTGTGGTTACATTGATATGCAAGACTAGTTCTCCAGATGACCTAAAACTTCCCAAGCCATGTCTTTCTTTTACAGATCCTGTCCCCTTCCCAGGGAGGTGCCCAAAGCCCAGAGCTAGGGCTGCCCCAGCTGCCCACCCATATGTCCTGCTCCCCAGCTATGAGTGGTGGGACAGTCGCCACAACCCCCAGGAGCCCACAGCCTCCACGGTGCTCTGACAGCCTGAAGAAAGACCTTAGAAGTCAAATCTGCGACAAAAAAATGTGTTGAGGACTTTGGCTTTTCGACACCCTTAGTCATGAGGTTGCCTGCTGATAGCAGGCTCATGTTAGCCTTAGCTTTTCTTCTGGGAGGAATCCTCTGTTCGCATCCTTCTCATTCCTCAGTGGCTTCTGGTCTGGACGTGGACTGGAATGTTTCACCTCTCCATGTTCAGGCAATGTCTCTATGTTCCTCCAAGGCGATCCACCTCTATTTCCACCTCTGAATGCTTTGTGTTCACCTCTGAGCTCCATCAGGAGCACCATGTTTTTCTCTGCTGGCTCTGTCTGTTGCAAAGGACTGCTCTTGTGATTTGAGGACATGTCCTTGAAGTTTATCAGCATTCTTGTTCACCTTCACTCTCCAGCACAGTTTCCTGTGAGATCCTGCCAAGGGAATCCCAGAAACTGAAATCTGCTGTCCAAGTCCACAACTGTGACTCTGAAGCTAGTGAAGGGTCTAGAGAGCAAGTCAGTGCACTTTTTCAGGTGCAGATGAAAAAACTTAATCTGGAGAAAAGAAGGCTCAGGGGAGACATTATTGCTCTCTACAATTACCTTAAAGGAGGTTGCAGAGATGTTGGTGTCAGTCTCTCTTCCCAAGTTCCCAAGGACAAGAGGAAACAGCCTCAAATTTCATTGAGGAAGGTTTAGATTAGATATTAGGAAAAAATTCTTCACTGAAAGGCTTGTCAAGCATTGGAACAAGCTGTCCAGGGAAGTGTTTGAGTCACCATCCCTGGAGGTGTTTAAAAGACATGTATGTGGTGTCTAGGTACATGGTTTAGTAGTGAGCTTAGTGGTGTTAGGTTTACAGTTGGCCTCAGTGATCTTAAGGGTCTTGTCCAACCTAAATGATTCTATGATTCTGTCTTCTGGGCTTTTCTCAGGATTTTAGTTTCATGGTAAATGCAGCCAAGACTTTCCCTGAGCATCACGTATCCAACCATTTCTTCCTCGCTTGTGACAAACAAGGTCAGCAGGAATCTCCCCTAGTCAGCTTATCAATTGTCTGTGTTGGGAAATTGCCGTCAATGCACTCCAGAAATTTCCCAGATGACATATACCCAAGTCTATTGCCTGCCCAGCAGATAGCAGAGGCATATATACAACAGATAGTTTTTCTTACTGAGGAAGCCATCAGGGTTTTTTCATCTTATTCAAAACTATTGTTCTAAAATTTAAAAATTCACATCTTTTATTATGTTAAAATAAATTATTAAAATTAATGAAATGTAAGAAAAAGCTGCTTCAGAATAACACATAATTGTTGTGAATATTCTGATTTGGTAACAATGCATAGTTCAATGAGCTTATTATTCCAGCATCTCTTGTTCCCCCGAAAGCAAAGATCACATAGCCCGCACTGTGTCCTGCCCTATGTATAGTTCTCAAGTCTGGCAGTTGGATAAGGATGTATGGGAGCTTGAGCTATCTGTGAGCTTTTCTACATTGCTCAAACCTTTTCTGCTGTACATACAGCTCAGTGGAAGGTGTTGACAATGATTCACAGTAGTCTGCTAAACAAACTTCTGCAAGACTTCTGTGACAGTTCAATGGTAAAATTTCCCATGGTTTTAAATGTATCAGTTTTTACACAGCTCTAATTCATACCTGCAAGTGCAAAGGGTGCTGTCATTTTCAGTGTCATTGCACCCGTCAGACCAATTCATCCTGAGTGCCTCTAAATAAAGTACGTGCTAAAAAGCAAACACATTACATTTATACATGCAATACAAACATGAAGTATACTTAGTGACTCCAATCACTAGACTGATTGCTTAAATGAAACATTTCTGCCAAAAACATCACACCTTGTTTCTAGCAGTGTTGCAGCTTATGGTGTGTCCAAATCTCAGCGCAGCACCTGAGGGACCATCAGCACTCAGACTCTCATGGAGAGGAAGGCAAAATGGCAGTTTATTGAAAGACACAGGCACTTATATACTAGTAGCAGAGCCAGCCTTTCGTGGGTGGTTTTCTACTTAGTTCCTACGTTTCCGTCACAACACGTGATCTTCTGCATCGCCACATCCCCATGCTACTACATAGCAGGTATGTGGAATTCAGATACTTCTATGTGTTAGCAATAGAATTAAAAAATAATAATTAATTCCAAGTAAATAGTGGTCAAGAGAACAAACAACTAAGAACTGCTGTAACAATAGAAATACTCTCTATTATTAATCCATATAATTCAATTAGTTTCTACAAAGCTAATAATACTATTATCCAAACCCAAAAGTCTTTGTCTTCATCTATCAGCAGAAAGTCATGTGGTTTGGCAGTTATGCAAGTGTTGCCCGTATAGCAAAAGCTGAGTTGTTTGTGACTGTGCTTTCAAATACAGAGTTTAGTTTGAGTTTCTGCTACTAAGGCTAAGCTGGCGAACACAGTGAGAGGTCTAGGCTGTGTAATACTCAGGTTCAAGTGTGGCACTGTCAAATATCTTTTGGTAATCTCAAACGGCTGAAAATAGAAAAAATATGTATGATCAAAACATCTGCATCTCAGAGACTTCTTCAGTTTGCTTGAGATACTTTAGCTGGTTCATTGTCTCAAAACACATCCCATTGCTTCTCATTAACCTCCTGGCCTGATTATATATTTGTATCACCCAAATGTGTCATCTGAGGTCCATTTTCCATTGCACTAATTTTGCACAGAGAGATGAGAACAAGCTGCCACCACAGTTTTAGACACTACAGTGCAATTCTCTTTATAGAAAAGAGCTGTGCACATTTTAAGTTGGCAGCTCCTTTGCAACAAGCAAATAATAGATGCAAAATACCTAATTCACTTGATATCCTAAAGAAGTAGTTATATTCAGTAGCTGAAGTAGAAATAGTTCCAAAATTACTGCTTATTGCTGAAACCCATACTGTATTATCAGAGTTTGGGATTGGTTCCATAGCAAAATTCTTTGGGGGCTGGGGGGGGGAAGTTAAAAATCTGTGCAGAGTGATAACATATGTTTCTTAATGGAAGAGGGAAAGAGTAGGAAGATTGCACTGATGATATGGCCCGCAGCACTCTGTGTATGATACAGTCTTTATGGCAAGACAGTCTGTCTGCATTGGCTGGTACAATGTTTTTGCTCTTACATTTTCACTGGTGTTGTTCGCAGTGCACATGATTTGGTATAGCTCCTGCCAACAGTTTTAATTGAAATTATGCTGACTGTGCAGCTGTGGAATGTCGCTGCTGTACTAACTGCATTTCTGCGATGCCAGCTCTGGAAGGCAACAGGAGCTAAGGGAGTGCTGTGCCTTGCTACCTATTGCAGAGCCAGCTGAAGTCAAGATGATTTTTTTCCAGTGGTCTCTGTGGAGCTTGAATTAGGCATCACGCTTCTGGCAGGAAGCCTTCACTCCATTCAACCCTACTCTAAAAACAATGGGATATTACTTCCCTACTGAACACATTAGGCATAGAATAGCAAACTACGTAGCAAATCCACACTTTTCACTGAGTTCTTGATCTTACTAAAGTTGTACTGGAGCATGCAAGAGCAGAATTTACCTTGATTGATTAGATTTTCATCTCCCCACTGCTAAGAGTGTTCCTTCAGTCTTATTATCTTCCATTAGATGACCAACTCTGGGAGCAATATGCACTTATCTGGCCAGCTACAACAAAACGATCCCAGTAAAGGTAGCAGCTTTTTGGCTTTTCTTCAACAAATGTAAAGCTATGCTTTCTGGTTGTGAGGTAATGGTGAGAAAAACAGAGTAGATTCTCTCAAGGTTGCTCTGGGAGAAAATCGCTATTTCTTTAAAGTCTCGGAACTGTTTTTCTCCTCCTATTCTAATCTGATTATTTCTTTCAATGTTGTATTTCAGTTGATGGGTTTTATTCTCTTGTTTAGCCCTCTCACATTATTTTTTCCCTCTATCCCACTTCTTTTGCATTTTCCTGTAACTCAGACAAACTTGTAACATTTGATTTGCAACCATTTAAAAATTATGTTCATCATAAATATGGGGCATAGGGAAATACACGATTTTTTTGTTTGTACCATGGAAAAAAATCTCATGTCTTGTACTAAATTCACATATAATTTCAAATAATAAATATTATTACTGGATGACAAATATACTGACAGACAGGTGTTTAGGAAAGGGTTACTTTACCATTTTATTTACATCACTACAAAGCAAAAAGCAGTGGCAGTATCTGGAAATTCCTACTAAAATCAGGATCTAATTATATTCCCATTTATATTATTTCATTTCTCTCCCTTGGTTTCTGAAATACAGCTGATGTATGCTGGGTGGAGTTGTTTTTTCTCTCTTTTCAAAGTCAGTCACAACAATCCCCAACTTCACAAAATGAGACTATATTAAATGTCTGCCAAGATGTCAAAAAACCAAGCATAGAAAAATAACAAATAAAATGAATATGTGCATGAGAGTGAGAGACAATCCTGCAGGACTCCTGAATATTTTATTATATAAAGGAGAAAAAAAAAAACTGTCAGAAAATAAAAATGCATTTTTATAGCTAAGAAAATATTTCTTATGAAAGTCTATTCAATTTAAAACAAAATGTTTAAAGTTAAAAAATAATTCTAATTATTTTTAGTTGGAATGTTTCTGAAAGACAGAGTCTAGAGATGTCAGCAGCTGATCTTTAAGATTACACCTGAAACACAAGCAATTTAGGATTAAACACCTTCTCTGCTGTATTCAGTTTGCTTTGCACTGATCTCATGTGAGTTTCAAGCCATCTTTCCCGGTAAGCATATCTTGTGCTTTCTGGTTTATTCCTTTTGTTTTCACATCCTTTTCCAAAACATAGAAGATGTTGCATTTTCTTACCCCAAACAAATGAAATTTGTTTTGAAATCTCAAAATTCATGACAGAATATTATTTCTTTCAGCAGTTTTACATGCTTCAACAGCTGTAGTAAACAAAGGTCTGTGATAAATCTAATAGAAAATTAAGTAGGACATGGTGAATGGTTAGTGCAACTTACCCATTCTAATTAAGTAACTGACAAAATAGTCTTGGAAGGAGTAAAAATAAAATTATGTGCTAGGTATGCTAAAAGCTCCTCATCCTTGGCTAATGCAATAAGAGTTCCCCCTTGTTTTGTTTTTTTCTTTTTGGAAGGTGGTTCATACAGCTCAACAGACTAACGTGGCCCATCTGTAACACCAAAGTGGTGCAAGACTTCAGTTAGGACCCACTTTTTGATATTCACCTCTAAAAAGAATGTTCCAACAAATTTCTTTTCCAATGGAATTGGTATTAAAGTGGTGTTAGATGGAGTAAAGTGGGTTGTAATTACGATCTTCCAGAACAGGTGACTTGAAGTTGTATAAAGAGAACTGTGTTACTGCTTGAAAGCATTACAGGAGTTAGTCAAGAAAAACAGAGGGAGAAAAGCCCTGGAGATGAGGGACTGTGGTTCAGAACTCTAATTAAGACATGAACATGTATTTGTGTGCCTTTGCACACAGGCATAAAATTTCCAAAAGCTCTGTTGGTCCTCTAAACAGATGAGCACATGGATCAGACATGAACAAAAGAAGTTAAATGCAGTGTTTCTTTTAAGGCTTTCTTCAACATTCTCAACTTTTCAGTTTGTTTCTTAGACTCACACATGATGTGAGCAGGGGATGGATCTCTGCAATGTCAAATTATATGAGGCAGAGATTCTCATGCTCAGTAGCCCTTAGAATTCTGGACTGATTAAACAAACTGTTTAAACGTAGAGTTAATGACATCACTAGAGCCAGCAGTGATTTAATCAAGGATAGTTCAGAAGTGGATCCACTGTGTTCTGCTCTGAACACTTAATGTACTCTTTACCTGATGCAATCCTGTTCCAGTATCTGTGCTCTCTTTGTGCATACACACAATAACTCCATGTAGCACAAGTGAAATATTTAACAATAATTATGGAGAAAAACCCACGGTAGAACATTCACTGCACAAGGAAACAAATGTTAGGAAATTTCAAGCATATGTTGCTTTATTTTGTGCCTTTATTTTGTTTTTAAACTATCCTAAACCTCATAAAAGCAGTAATCTAAACATGCAGGATCTCTCTACTTACATGATGGAATATTTCTAAAAATTAATTGTATTTGTTTGGTTGTTTTGTGTATGGCACAGTTTCCATGACTAGCTTGAGCTGGTTTAATAGCTGAAAAACCTTGTGACTATCAGCTGTAGTACGTGTTAACATTTTTGTTTGTATTGATTCTGTCCTATTTTACTGAAGGCAACAAGTTTATAAGGATGATGAAAGTACTGCTTGGTCGTGTTAGCATTACAAAAACACACCACTGCTCTTAGTATCTGCAATAAATGTGTTCTCCATAAATCCTGGCTTTATTGAAGAAAACTAAGGACAGTGAATACATTGCAATGCAGGACTTCTGCACATGCAGCGGTTCTGAAATGGCCTTTAAAATCCCGTTGTCATCTTTGTCACAAGGGGTCTAACATATAAGAAAAATGTCCCAATCTTGATTCTCAGGCAGACTTTATGCAGTCAAAGTGCAAGTACAGTTTTCTGCCCTATTTCCTCTCATTTTATTTCAAAAATCATAAATAGCAATAGATTGATGCTCATCAGTCCCTGTTTCCCTGAAGATAAAAGTGTTCACCTCACAAGAGCTGTGTGCAGAAGGTACAGAAAAAAGTAAGGAAGGAACAGGTGATACCAAAGATACCGTGTGTGTAGAATACAGATTTGCAAAATGGACCATTTACTCAGTATGCATTGCAGCATCTACCAACTGATATACCTAGGCTGTTGATATGGCTACAGTACTTAGTGTACAATCCTGTTCAAAATCCTGCCATTTAAAGCCTACAAGTTGGCAAGCTGCTAGAAAATGAGACTATCAGATCCGCAGCTAGTTTTCTGAACTGAGCAGAGTGCATACAGAATATGATTCAAATGAAGTTTCCCATATGAACACAGAAAATGAATGTTATATTTCCTGGATATTTTCTTTCCATCCGGTTACGGTACTCATGTGGCTGAAGAAAAGCATAATTTCTTTAGGCTTTTAAAAGGGTATGTCATAAAGGTCTTTTCTCCAGAGAGTGCTTGGATATAAGTGGTGTACAAAGCCTTTCCTTTTTTCTGAAGCTCTCTAGGTCTTCAGAATAAAAGGTAATGGTATATGTGCCCACATATTTGATGAGGGAACTTGGTAAGAACCTCCGTAATGCCATGAATATAAATAAATAGCCTAGGCATAGCAAGATAAAGGGATTAATGCTGTGGTTCCTCTTAGATCAGAAGCCCTAAGTTGTGCTCTTGGGAACAGGAAGGTGAAGTGAGTAATGGTCTGAGTTTGTTGACCCACAGTAGGTCCAGATAAATACAAATGATAAATAAAAAATGTTCAAAATTTTTTGGACCTTTTCCAAGTTCTTAATTATTTTTTTCTTTTCATAGCTGAGATGAAAATCCAAAGAAGATAAAATCTTCCCAATGGCATTTTATTATATTCCCTACCCTTCTAAATTGACACATACTTTATATATAAAACTTGAGAAGACTGCAAAAAGCTTGCACCTAATCAAAGAGACTTTTCTGAAAAATAAATCTTATTAGATTCATCAACAAATACACAGCTTAAAAAGTCTTAGGAGCTGAAAAAAAGGGAAGAATAGTCATCATATCTCATTTCCCTTCATTTCCCTATTCCCATCCCACTTAATAGTGGAAATCTGTCAAACCTTTTACCTTCACAGATGGACAATTCATTCCTGCTTCATCCATGCTGATGATGTCCTTTCTCATGTACTTTTCAGCTGTCTTTCAAAGTTTCAGTCATGCTGTTTCATATTTCTCATTTGTCATCTGTGTACCCTAATTGTAGCATTGTCCAGAAATGCTTGCAAAGTTTAAAAAATAATACATATGCTCTAGCAAAAATTTTGATACTTGTTACGTTTCCTCCTTGGGCTTTTTATCCCATTGCCTTCTGTATCCCTCATAGCTCCAAACTATCTAAAGGAAAGTCAAATGGCCTTTGGGAGTCAGCAACATAGGTTTATATATATAAATATGTATGTATGCAAATTATATATATATAGATGAAGATTCACCAAGATCATCAGTAGTGTGTTTTCTGCCTTTGCTGTTCTGCAGCCCATAGTCTTTCTAGATAATTTGCTTGCATGTTCTTTACAGCAACAAAACAAGGAGTTTTCTGTTTAGATATCTTTCAGAACCCAACACTAATTCTGACATCAGTATTTCAATGCTATTAGTATGACCAGTGTGTTGCAAACATCAAATAATCCCCTAAATATAACTGGTTTGTAGCCATGCTGTATAAAGATCCACAGGTCTGAGCACAGCTGAGTGCTAAAACTCATAATTTTAATTTGATAAATAATTTTAAATTGTTGTTGTTTTGTTACTGTTCATCTTAGTGCTATCAACAGCAAACTTTCAGTTTCTTGGAATGTGCACTAGCGCTCCAGGCCTGTGTGTACTATTTTGTTTTCCCTTGATCTTAGAGGCTATGATGTGGTTTAGGAATAGTCAACCTGCAAATGAGGCTTTGCAAAGAACCAGAAGTCATACTGCAAAGATGCTTCAGTAAACCTTTCTTTTATGATCTCAGCTAGTGATAACTGGCAGATTGAAGACACTGCTTAGATGATGGCTTTATCAACAGCCTGAGGGGTTAAGAGATTTTTTTCAGGCAGATACCACTGGAGGCTGTGAGCAGCCTGAGTCAACTCCTCCCACACTGAGGGCTGCTGAGTGGCTTTCTCTCACGGTTCTTTCATACCATGGTGCAGCCAGTGAAAAATCCCTTATAAAGGCAGCATGCGTTTTTTGTATTACTTTCAATTTTGTCTAAAGGCTTACTAGTTTTATTTCTCTGGAAAGCACCCTTCTCTCACCTGTCTCAAGTCCTTTCCTCCAAACAAAACTGCTTTCTACATTAAGGTTTCTCAGAAAGCACATGAATGCATTTCCTTTTGCCTTTCACAAAAAGAACTCTGAATAGGCTTCACTAGAGTCTGATTTACCGTCACTAAACATAATGCTGTCAAAATGTAGCCATAGGTGCATTATTGCATGATTTAGATCATCTCTACACGGCATAATGCTTCTGGTTAGTTAGGCAAGAATTGGTTATCCTTGTGGATTGCCTTTAAATCTATATGAAGAAAAATTTTAGAAATTGAGAACATATAGAGAGACCCTTAGTGGCCACATAGCATCAATGAAATCTATCATAGATGGATAGATGCTAATCTTCATCCTCCAATTAACATTAAATTAAGAGGAACTTAATTAATAGCTATTTATCTGATCTTTTTATTATTTATTTATTATTAATTACTGAAGACCTGTTTTATGAATAATGACGTCAATATAATACAGTCATACAAACTAATTTTCCACCAAAACCTGCATGTTGCCCTGGCTTTATCCAAATACCAGACAGACAGGAAAAGCAGTATATTGGGAATGTCGGCAATGTTTTAAAATCCATTTTTATTTTGGGAAAGATGGATAATACTAATGTCTTGAGCATACTGATTCATATCCTATAGAGTAAGTATTGATGATCATACTGTCAACCTGGAGAATAATTCATTCCAGTCACTGACCAGTTAGCTTCTGGGTAGTGTGGTGAACGATACAGAAGAGGATAATGCCTGTTGTTCTGAGCATAAAGATCTATACTAGCAATCCACAGTACAGATGAATACATGTATCAAAAATTGTCTAAGCATACAATATTGGAGCTTGTTGCCTCTTGTGCCATAAAATCTAAACCAGACAGTGAGGGATTGAAAGAACTAGTTTGCTTGTTCTTCACTTGCAGAATATTTTTTGGTGGGTTTTTTGTTTTTGGTTTTTTTTTTTACTAAAGATGTCAAGTCAATTAAAAAAAAAAAATCAGAAGTAATTTTTAATACATATTTTCATTGATTCTACCTGTTAGGGAAGAAACTTTTTTTTAAAAAAAATGAAGGATTAATTTGGCTTCCATTCTAAGATGGAACATATGCCAGTGTTTAAATTTAGTCACTTCCCTGATTAAATTAGGTGTTGGATCATACCATGTTCTACAATACATGTAATGCCACGGCATGAACTAGGGCTGCTGGCTACAGATAAACCCTAGGATTTGAGCCTATAAATTGCTCTATGTAATGTTCAGCTAGAAGGTAGTGCTAAAAGGAATTCTCTTATTACAAGTTGTTCTAAAAAGATTGAAAATTAAGCACTATCAAATGTGAGACACTACAACTAAATATAAGTAATATTTGCTCTATGTACATTTAAAAGGCAAATAATAAAATCCTTTCCCAAGATGGACAAAGCTCATTCCCCATTTTCAGTCTGCTCCACTTTCCCTGTATACTCACAGTAACTTAATCAGTGATTAAGGTGTATAAACAGTAAATAATGGGGTCCTTTAATCTTCCCAGCTGAAGTGATGACAAGAAGGGGAAATAAGATGCACACGCTACAGATGAACCAGGACACAGCTTCCTTGTAACAGATTTACATCAGGGATAAATAACTGGTCTGCTGTAATTAAAAAAACATCAAGATCAAAATAACTGCAAATAACAGTCCAAAAATCTAGTGTACACACACAGAGGATGAAAAATGGTTATTATGTAGTTAGTAAATTAATCACAAACGCTACATAGTCTGTGTGAACTCATCTCTGAAGTACCAAGTGCTGTTCATCAAAACAGTAGAAATGCAAACATGCAAAGAAAAGAACAGAGAGAGAAAAAAAGATGGGTTGAAAGATCAGCCCTCTGGAGTACTTATATCCAATGATTCTACATATGGAAGCATTTTTAAACCTTCCTTCCTTGAGTGTAAAAGTCTCAACAGCATTCTTGCAGAGCAAATGTAGCTCTTGAATCAACAAAAGTGGTGTTTCCCAACAAAATCGAAAAAACAAAGATCTCATTGCAATGCACATTTCAAAGGCAATTTTTATCTCTGTCTTGTAAAAAGCTTTCTAAATACTTCAAAATCAAAAGGAAAACCAAAAATCCTTTTTCTATTTGGCAGAAAACAAGGAAATCTTAATTCATAATTATAATGGAATTTACAAGTTCTTTTCATGAGATGTTTCTTCTGTATCTTAGCACAAATTTTGACTCACCAGCAGAGGAAAAATCTCTCTTTCCCTGTAATTAAAAAATAAATCAGAAATTGATTCTATATTTTTTAACTAATCAGAAAACCAGAGGATCAAAACTAGGACATTTCAGACCACCAGAGACCATGGGAGGTCTTCAGTCCAATGAGCTGCCCAAACCAGGTTGCTCAGCATTTTATTCCATGCATGTTGGAAACCCTCCAAGGAGGGAGATAGCATCACTTTCTTGTCCATGGGCCTTGCTGACCCACCATTCTCAGGGAGTAAAAGCTTTTCCTTATCTTCAGCATCTCTGGCCTTGCTCAGCACACTGCTGGACAGGACCCAGGACCTTCTACCCAGAGCTGTCCCTGGCCCCACCAGCATCACTGCCAGGGCTTTGCCTGCCTGCAGCAGGGCTGCACAGTGCTCCTCTCTCAAACTCATGACAGTCCTAGTGGACGGTTCCTCCTGCTAGTCCCAGCCCCAGTGAACAGCAAGGCATGCACTTGCACTTATTGGCCAAGTCCGAGGATTCAGTATTATTTTTCTGACTGGGTTAATGAGTTGTGAATATTGCCCTGGATATTTAGCAATTTTTCATTATCTGTAATACACAAAATAAGGTGAGATGAATTATGCGCATATGAACCTCAGAATAACTTAATTCTTATAAATAAAGGATATTTGGCTACCTGCTCTGTCATCTAGCCAGCAAGGCTGCCTTTCGCAGAAGTACAACCTCTGATACATATGATGCTGGCAATGTCAACAGCCTGGCGGTGTGCTGTTATTTCTAGGAGAGGCACACCTGCAATATGGCATTGTGCTGACAGAGGCATACATGAAGGTATGCATCTGGTTATTCTGTTTACTTAGGTAGCTGACTGTTCTGTTGGGGACTGCAAATGTTAAGATAAATTTCCAGGCCCTCTCTGTGAACTCACCTGCCGAAAATTCTCACAGAACACATAGCATCGCTCCCCTTAGTTCTCAGGAGCTGTGCAGAAAACCCAGAGCGAAAATGGAGGCAGAGATGGAAAAGGAGCTTGAGGGATACGGGGTGGGGGGAGGAATAAGCTGTTCTTTTGTCTTTTTTTAAATTATTATTAGTAGTATTATTATTACTCATAAATGAACAGAATGGAAATATTACAAATGCAGATGGCAGTTATTTTCCATGAGCGTAAGAGTTAATTTCAGTAGCACTAGATCTCATCCATAGCCACTGCTTTTGTGTAACTCCAAACAGAGAGCAAGCCTTGAAATTTCCTGATTGTCTCGTTAAGCAGGCTCTATTGAGGAACCCTAAAACAATTTGCATTACTTAATCTTCTGAATCCAGATGAGGTTCTAATCAATTAGAGCCATTAACTGTGGGTGCATAATATAACAAGAAGCCTAACGCATTCAATTAGGAGTCAGGAGGGTCACTATCTTTTCTATCATAGACCAAAAGTTATAAAAATAGCTAAACATGTTATATACCACATGAGGCAAACAGTTTACTTTCAGGAAAACAAATTATTTTGTTACATGATAGCCTGAGACACAAAAGGACCTCAAGAAAATCCATTCTGAGGATTAAGGCATAGAGAATTTGGCTGTAGCTTAAGCTGCAAGTTTACAAGGAAAGTTAAGGGAAATTCAGCGCAAATTCTCCAGCCTATAGGCAAATACCCAAAGATAATGTGATGCAGTTGCACTGATAAAATGCACAACCCTTTTCCTCTTTCTACTCTTTCCATTTGGAATGGGTTTTATCAGCTTCATTTCCAGTGAAAACAGGATATCGAGAGGTTTGGGAAAGCCAAATACACAACACGATATAGTTACCTACAGTGCTCTTGAGTAGGGAGTGGCATCAATCTGTAAGTATTTAAGTAACAAGTACCTAACACTTTTTAAAAATGTGTCCATTTAATGATGTCTCCAGGTGGAAACACAAAGTTTATTAAAGTGGCTTACAGAATCAGGTAACTGGAGACATATCAAATGAGGAAAATAGAATTTTTCAAGTTAATATTGCAGAAATTCAGCATACTTCAAGAATAAAATAAAGAAATAATTTAAAC
This sequence comes from Falco punctatus, assembly GCF_963210335.1. Lineage (NCBI taxonomy): Eukaryota > Metazoa > Chordata > Aves > Falconiformes > Falconidae > Falco > Falco punctatus. The sequence continues at coordinate 72,405,931 of NC_137586.1, forward strand.
ATCAAAAAGGTGTAGCATAAAACTGCTTTATACTAAAAATATGCAAGACAATGCTTTTTGAAAATATTCCAACCTATGAATCTGGAAAAATTGCAGCTGAGACCCATAAATGACAACCAGCACAGGTATAAAAGCTACTTATCTTTTTGTCCTTTACCACTTGCTTTTAGAGCAAATGAGTACAACTAAAATACACTGAAGCATTACATGTTGCAAAATGAGTCTTGTCCATTAGAGGAAAACTGCTATTAAGTTTGAAACAGTGGGAATAATCTCATGACAGCTGAATGAGAAAGTCAAAAGTAACCAGCTGGTAAACCAGTAAATTGTGTTTTTATGAGCTGTGAATTTGATCCACAGACAATTTTAATAAGTAATCTTTGAAAACAATTTCATGTTTCTTAATTCAAAGGTATGTAGAAGCATTCTTACTTGGTTTAAAATTAAGAACTAGAAGCTAAAGAACTGGAAACTATAATCGCACAGAGAAGCAGGTGGAACATGGTTGAAGGAATGTTCCATACTGTATAGACATAATCTTTAGTTTTATAACTAACATACTAATAAGGTGCACATGCAAATTAAAGTAATTAGAATATGTTTAGAAACAATGGTGAAAGATGTAAAGTCAAAAAAGAGCTTTGAATAAACCTGGAATTCTTTGTCATTTCAGATTTGAGATGGGGACAAAGCATTTAGAAATCCTGTTAAACCAGCTCAGTGTTCTGTGTTGTACAAATTCATTATTCTATTAAATATGACAATTTTGTCAATACTATTTTCTAATTAATATTTGAGTAATACAGCTACCTTCAAGAAAAAGGCAAACCATGCTTTTGAGACTAACAGGTATGGGGCACTGCAGATCAAGATAAGATGATGGCCAGCAAGCCTACAGCGAAACATGTCAACGGGTAGCTGAGCTTACATGTGATTTCTGACTTCTATAGTACAGGGCTACAGCTGTGGCAATGGACTTCCCTCCCTCCTCCGCTCATATCTACCTGTCTCTTACTTTGTATGCCACGATTTCCTAGCTTACCTTCTTAGTCCACCTTTCATGTGCTTATTTATTTGCTTTTTACAGATTCAGCTTTGAAGAACACTAGGAAAAACTAAAGGTCATAAAGGAGAAAAGTTCATTGCCACTAATCTATAATATACATGTGCTATGAATCTTTGATCTACCTGAGTCCTGAACTGGTCTCCCTCATGAATAATGCATACAATTATTTTTAGTGCAAAAGTTGCCAAAGTGTACCAGCAACTCTTGTTCATAAATACAACTGATCATCTGGTAACTCATCTGATATATTAAAAACAGATGATATTTTTTTTCATGTTTAATATTTAAGCTGATTTTTTAAAGTCATAATCAACTTAGATTTCAAAATTTGAAAGAAATGAAGAATAGTAATTTCAGAAATGATAAAAAAATCTGTTTTCACACAATGCACAGTTCTGCTTTGAAGTCTTCTGCAACAGAATGTCATTAAGGTTAAAAACAAACCAAAAAGCCGTGCACAAAATAAAAACCAACAACTAAATCAGACTAAGGATTGAGGATTTATGTGCCTAACATGATAAGTAACCAGAACCGAAGTTAATGAAGGAAAAGATCTACTAATAGAAATAGAACTGATCACTGTCAGAGACAAGATAATAGAGAAGTAAATCCTGAATTATAGGAAATGGCTCCTTACTTAAATCTTGTAATACTCTTTCTATTCTTTTGATTGCCATAAAGGGACTGGTACTCTGTCAACAGGTTGTCATCTGTATTATCACGTGTGCTCCTTATAAAACACTAGCAATATCTGGAATGCCACGAAACTTGTAGACTTGAGTCCATCTTAATGTCAACAACATACAGAAACCAGTACTGGTGTTAAGAGTGTTAGAGCAAAAAATATCTTCTAGATGCCTTGTAAGGGCCAGAAAATGTACTGCCTGAGACTGCAAAGCCAACTTGTAGTCATCAGGCAGTCACACACACCCTGTTTGACTCCTGTTAGAAGTGCTGATAACTTGAGTAGCAAGTATAGAAGCCGATGGAGCTCATACTTGTCTTACCAGCACTTATTTCCATCTCAGTGCGCAGAATTTGTCACACACTGAGGCATTTATCTGGGGCATGGAAAACATATCACCCCTTTCTGTCATCCAGAGCAAATATTGAACCAAGTTTTTCCAGTTCTCTGCAGAATTCCTCAACCAGAGACATACAAAATTATTCTTTTTTCTGTTCTCTGGTTCACAGAATAATTACTTTTATTTTCCAATTGGAACAGGTTCAACAGTTGATATTAAGGAAAGATGAACCAAAGGGTGTTCTAGAAAGCTAAAGGACTTCTGAATTCAGAAAGCAGGATTTGAACCACTTCTATGATTTATTACGTCCTAAGGTGTGACCAAGAGATTTCCCCCCATTTTTTAATTTCATATAAAGCAGAAAATTCTTTTCATGTTACATCATTCCATGTAATGTTCCAGCAGATACTTCTTTTAATTTGTATAAACCCATAAGCCCTATTACCAAGTTATCTCGGTTTGTTACCTTGCTGCTCATTATCTAATCTGTTTGGAGGAGGAGGCTGCTGCCTTGTTTCCTTTTCCTTCAACTTTCATAAATATTTACATTTTTGTCTGCAAACAACAAGAGAACTTCAGCATGAATTTTAAAGATGTTAGAAATAAACCTGTTTTGTCACTTTATTTATTTATTTAATACAAAATCTTACTTTGCATCATAGAATAACTGTGTTGCTTTCTGCTTTCCTTAACGGCCTAATGAAAGAGTAATGCATACAAATCATTTTTCTGTTTAAAACTTTTGAATAAAACATGCTAGCCTTGTCATACTAGGTAACAGACAGAAATGTCACTATTGTTTGCCTGGGAAAAATAATCCATATAAATTATGTATAATTCATCTAATCTTTAAGAATGTTTAACCATATTGAATTTAGATAAATTTCAGTAGTATGGTGCATCACACTCCCTTTATCAATTCACACGTGTGCTTCATCAATTTAAGTCTGTATCAATGTCACTCTAGCTCTATGTTTAACCCTGACAGGTTTGGAGGTTATTCTTATTGTGCAGCACAGACACTAACACTGCCTAAGCTGGATCATTCAGTATCCTCCTTGTGACCTTCTCTCTACCATCATGAACTGGAGAACCTGCAACAGATGAAGGTCATACATCCATTGCTGTGGCATTAGCTGTGGGGATATGGATCTAGTAGTAGCTTGTCTCAGGGCTGTCGTATTCTGAAAAGGGATTGAAACACTGCTCTAGGTAAGATTTAAATCCCTCCCAAAATAAGGTTCTAATCTTTTCCTAAAGCTTCCTGTCCATCAAACTTGAAAAAGAACAAATCTGGAAACAAAGGCTTCTGAGTGGCAGGGAGAAGGGAAAACACTTTATAGGAAAATGCACATGTGCACACATACATGGACACATTCACACATGCAGAGTCCTGCTAGCACTCCCCAGCCCCACAAGGGAAAAGAGGTGGGATTGGCAGCTTTAAGGTATCACTTTTATGAATGGTACCAACCCTGTACTGTCCATTTTGCATCAGTTCAGTACAACACTTAAGAGGGTTGTAATATGGTGGGGTCAGGAGCATGGGAGTTGTGGTGGAACATTTCTAAACTGCGGTGATTTTTTTTCCCTTTAAAGCACGCAGTATGTTTTTGAGTAAAAAGCCTTGCACAATGCAAATACAAAAATAAATAAATAAATAAACAAATAAAGCTACCTGAAAGTTCTATGTGACACCACCAGACTATCATAAATAGGTTCACTTTCTTTTAGAGCTTAACAACTTTGCATGATTAATACAGCAGGTGATACTCTCAGTCTAAAATTTGTGCCCAGGCATGGAAAAAGGCTGGTAAGTAGGATGAATTCTCTGTTTCACTAAACAGTTTTTCCTACAATTATTTTTTCCCAGATAATTTTTAAACTTGCCAAAAGTTTGCTACCTCATTGTGTTTCTATTTCCCTGATGAGGAAACCAAAGCAACAAAATATTGCAAACAATTAAAAAAAGCAACAAAATTAAAATCTGCAAAGAAGCACTGCCTGGTGTCTTCACAGATTTTTATTGCTTTTTCCTGGATGGAGAAAATAAAATTCAAACGAACAAATCCAGAGGGTTGTACCTCCAGGTACAGCCCTGTAGACAACAGGGACCTGGCATATGAATGAAGTTCTTAGCTCTTACCACAAAACTCTTCAAAGCAGCATAAAAGATGTTGGAATGTAAAGTGCATTCTGCTTCTACTTAAATAAGAAAGACAGTTGATAAAAATATAAAGCTTTAAAGTTTTGCACTTAAGCACACACACACAGAAAGAGTACTGGTTTTCTTCTGGGCAGAGTGACTTCATGTTTGGCACTAACTTCATTCAGAAGTAGCCCTGCACAGGAAAATCCTAATATCTCTTTTGGCATGATGCTAGCTTTTCAGTTCCCCCAGACTCAACAGCTCTCATTTTGAAACACTTTTCCAAAATATTTGCTACAGCAGTGCAAGCAGATGAGCAGTAACTGGAAGGTTACAAGTATGACTACAGATGAAGAAGCAGTATCAATATTTACTATCATCTCTGAATTTTTTTTTTTAAATTAATGAATTTATGAGTTTGTACTTTAGCAAACTACTTAAGCAAGTTGTGCAATATGTTTAACACAGTGAGAAAGAGCAAGAGAGGGTAAGAAGGATTATTCCCATATGTCTCCTCTTTCCTGCACATTTCTTTTCTATCTTCTGTTCATGAATGAACACACCTGGAATTGAAACACAGCTGGAAGCTGTTGAAACATTTATTATACCTCTATTGTACAGTATTTAAGAGTATCAAATAACGAGTACAATATTAACTGGAAATCTGCATCAAAGGCCTCAGGATTTTCTCTATTCTTCAGCACAATCTAGATAGAAGAATAATCCAACTTGGCTCCCAAAGTCTTAAATATGTAATGGTCAGCAAGATACTCCACCACTCTATGCTTCTTTCAAAAATTTGTTTGGATTTACAGAGAGGACACATGGAGGCTGACAGAAATCCTAATACCTCTAATTATGATGCTGGGATTTGCTGATCTGTGCAATCTCAAAATTAGAAGTGAAAGAGAGCACTCCCATGTATAAATTCAGATGGGACTGCAAATCTGTTTAGGTCATTTGTAGGCATGCAAACAGAGATGGGTGATGGCTCCTACTCTTTGTACAAAATCTGATATTGAGTGACCTTGGATTTCCACTTACCCTATGTATCAAAGTCTGCTTAGCACATGCGATACAATACCTTTTGTGTTATTACAAAATTTCTTCTGTTATAAAAATAGTTATGGGAGTAAATTAACATCTGTAAAGGCTATAAAAATCTTTAATTAATGACTCTAAAAATTAAGTCCATAACAAAAAAGGAATTATTTCAGCTGAGATCATCTTACCTGTCTGAACACGAGCATACTAAATAATGCAACTCTAAGCTGAGTGGGCTACTATACCTTCTCATTTAATAGTCACATCCAAGTTAGAAGTTGTAGAAACAGTCAAAACAGCAGCAAATTGTGACAATAAAAAAATTATAAAGGAAGATACTCTTCTACAGTAAAGAACTAAGACACAGAAAACTAAATTAAACAGTACTATTACTTCTATTTTTTCACCTTACTTTCTACGTCTTGCCTACCTTAAACTACCTAAACTTCTGGACTGTTTTATTGTTGTTAATTGTAACACACTTTTCCATAACAAAACAATAGCAGATAAAAAAGTCAGCTGATTATAAAATGCTAAGACCATTGTCAATATTTCTACTCAGTAGACATATTTTGGATGGGGTATTTTCCTTTTTTTAAAGAGATTGTAATCTGCCTCTCTGTCAGGAGAGATGTCAGACATTCAATTGCTGTATTCATTCTTCATTGGATCTTCCCCTTAGCAATTTAGTAAGGGTGGTAAGCATTATGAATAACAGTGCGCGAAAAAATTTTGATTGGAATCTCAGGATATAATTATTTTCCCCTGAATTTAGAGAGAAATTCTTACATTACTTGTAGCTATGTTATCTTAAAAAAAAAAAAAAGTTTAAAATAGATGGAAATATTTTATCGATTTTAATGAGTAATAAATACTTCCTGGCAATATGCTGTAATCACTCATCCTTGAAAATTAGCTTTCCCTGTACAGGAGCATCAAGTAAAATATTTACTTATGGAAACTTAGTCTCTATAATATCAATACAAGCAAGCAAAAAATTGATGGCTGAATGAATCTTAAGAATAGGAAAATATTAACTCAAATACCACTGAGTTTTCACTCTGTTCTTTAGGAAAGTCTATAAAGTAGAACTCAGCAATTCAATTTTCTTCTTGAACTTTATAAAAATATCTGATGCTGGCAAAAACAAAGCTGAAAGTGAAAAAGTTATTTTTCAATTTGTATACTTAACAATATACACACATACTGTTGAAGGAATATTTAAGGACTTTATTTTTTCAGAAAACATTGCTATGGTGAATTTTAAATAAAATACCCTTCTTTCTCTAGGGATTATTAGTCATAGTAATTCTGTACCTTTCCCATCTGCACCAGTACAGAACACAGAGCTATGTATATCCAGGTGGAAATGTATTTTTTGGCCATGGGAGAAAATAAAATTATTATAGTGCACTTTTCGGGGGTTTTTTGCCTTTTTTTTTTTCTTTGTGTCATTCATACTACTCAGCAGTTTTCATAGATAATAGCACAAACAAATTAGCAAGAAATCCATTCCATAAATTAATGAGAAAGGGGAAAAAAGAAACCAGGAAAGGATAACTATGCTTCTGCATTCACCTTTTCAGACAGAACAACTCAGCGAACCTGAATCTTCTCCAGCCTGTAAGGACTGACATAAGCAATTAATCTGAGGAAAATTATCTTGCTTTCCCTTTCTCCTGCAGCTGAAATCTTCACTGGACATCGATGAAACATAGAGAAAGGAGCTGCAGTATTTAAAGGACGTAGCAAAGGACTGGTTCTGGTGTGAGCATCAAGTCTTGAGACTGATCCTGATGGTGGGGATTCAGCTAAGGTCATGTTTTGTGTCACAGTCAGCCTGGGTAACTGGAAAAATGCTACCATACAAGCTTTTCTATAACCAGTTGTTGACATTTTTTTATATGTATATATTTTTTTATATATATGTATACCTTTTAATAAAAGTATAGGAATCTTTACTGAGAGGCAAATGCATTTTTGTTACTCATGTGGACAATAATGCATTTTTCTCCAAGAATTGCCCAGCTTTTGAGCCTATTACCCAAATAGCATTCTTGGAATCCTTTACAAGATTTACCTTTGCATCTCAAGGCACTATCAAAATACTAAATCTAGTTACTCTGTATGGGAGCACAACAGGTCAGAGAGAACTACTGCCCTTCACCAGCTGAAATGATAACTGAAAATTCCTCACTGCTGTTGTGTGATTCTCAGTCAGATTGATTTTTAATTCTTTAATTTCATAAAGGGCAAATCTTAAAAGTATTTTCCCATCTTCTAAAACGCATAAAATTCAAAAATGTCATGGTCATTTATCAAATAGCCATAATTACACAAGGGTATGACTTCTGCTCTTGGTTCAAGTGCAAATAGCTCAGTGCTGAGTAAGTAATGGCTGGATAAAGAATAGCTGAAATCCACTCTTTCAGAAAATATAGAGCGAGCTGAATAAAATAGTAATGGTCGTGGTAGATCTCATTAAAAAGAAGCAATATAATTCACATTTAGTAGCATAAATATATACAATACATATTAGACGTGCCCCCAAATGCAAAAAAAACCCAAACAGATATCTTTCCTGTGTTCTTAACATATGTATACTGCTCCTTTCTTTCAGCATACCAGACCTTCTGCTTAGTTACCTATTTTTGAAGTTGGGTTCTACCCCTTTACTTGCACTGAGCAGAAGCTTTCTTCATATGTATCCTAGCAAGTTCCAATCGTTCCTCGTACAGAACTAGACTTAATTTAAGTTAGGTTGGTAGGATCTGGCCCTCAAATTTAGCTATCAAACTTATTTCCATTTGTAACTAAAGCTTTTAACACCCATAATTGGAGCTCTGTTACTAGCATAATAACGAGGCTTCTGTCATCTCTATAATTTTAAATCAAATAAAAACAAATATCTCAGCTCAGTTAAAATAGTAGTTTACCAGATGATAACCTAAGCAGCAGAGAGTGATACTAAAGAGAAAAATATGGGTATAATTATTTTTATACACATTTTGTACTTCAGACATTAAAATACTAACATTTTACACTGAATTCACCATTAAGTGAGGCAGTGTTCACATTAAAATCTTTTATAATAATAATAAAAGTGATATAACTAAGACAATTATTGAAATACACATTGTTTCATAGATTATGAAGTATTTTATTGATGAAAGTATAATTAAGATATTTCCTATTGTTATTAATTAAATTAATATTTACAATTAAGGCAGCTATTATTAGCTTATTTTTAAGTATGGAAACAAGACCACTTAAGTGGGCTTTCCAGAGATCCTACCAAGAGGAGACTGAAAAAGGAGTAATATGTCCTCCTTAAAACTCTGATCTTGGTTTGAGGCATCACAGTAAAAATAAATAAATAAATAAAATATATTCACTAGTAATATACTGTTGGGGTTTGCAGGTAAGTTAGTTGACCTCAAAGACTTAGCCGTGTAACTTTAAGACAGCCACCAATTGTCAGGTATCTAAACAGGGTGTGAAGAATCGGAACTTAGAACCACAGCGTACAGGCACCTACAGCAACAGCAAATAGCAAGCAAGAAGAAGGACACAAAAACCGATCAGGGTCTAACACCTGCACTGTCTGAGATATATAAATAGTTTGTATAAACAATAAAGGCCATTTTGTCCGAACCCAGCCGCGCAGACATAGTGTTTCCTTGAAGTCTGCCTCGACTTGCGTCACCACATTTGGTGACCCCGACGTGCCTATCTGATCCCGGTAAAGGGTATCAAAAAGAGATTCTGAGACGGTGCCGATGTGACCCCGGTAAGGGGTGTCAGGAGTGACCAGCGGGTTGCTGGGGGGGCGGAGCGTGGTGAAGCGGAGTAGCGCAGCGAGCGGCTGCAAGATCCCGGGAGAACGTGACACCGGTAAGGTGAGCCACCAGGGACAGCATGGGGAGTAAGTTATCTAAAGAAGCTACCGTGGTGCTATCAATGTGGAAATTAGTATTTGAGAAGCGTGGAATTACTTTACATGGGCTTCGGCTAAAAGATAAGTTACTGTGGGCCAAAACACATGGCGTGGAAATGTCCCCCGCGACTGCTTTTAGTGTGTGGACCTGGGACAATTTAGGATCTGCACTGTCAGAAGCTCTGGAAAAAGGGGACAGAGAGGCGTCCGGGTTTTTGCCTACAGCGGGACTGCTTGGACAAGTTGTAGGGGGCTTGCAAAATCAGCAGAATGCGGCTGGGGGCTTGCAGGATCGGCAAAACGCGAGTGGAGATTTGCAGAGTCCACAAGACGCGAGTGGGAGCTTAAAAACTCAGCAAAATGCGCGTGGGGGCTTGCAAAGTCCGCAAGGAGCGAGTAGGGGCTTAAAAAGTCAGCAAAATGCGAATGAGGGTACATCGTTCAAACCTCCCCTGTATCCCCCTCCGGAATACAGGCAAGAGGATGAGGGGGGGGGTGGGGGAGGGGGCGAGTCGGTGTCCCTTACCAGATGCCACTCCCCAATGCCCCGAATCCCCTACATCTCTCCAATGCATCGACTTATGCTTGATAGCGATTCCGAGGACGAGGACGACCAGCAGAAGCCTCGGCGGACCGATGCCAGCCCCCTGACTCCCCCCCGCCCGCACGCCTGCCCCCCCTCGGCTCCGGCCCCCCCGCCCGCGCCCTCGGCTCCGGCCCCGCCCGCGCAGGGTGGAAATGCCTAAAACGCGGGTTCGGGTCCAGCTGCGGCAGCGTCATCGGTCACGGGCCGTGTGGGGGGTGGGGGTGGTAAAAACCTGGTTGCCAGCGGTACAGTAATGACGCGCGACCCTCGCCGATTTTGGCAGGCCGTAAGAGAGGGGGCATTAGAGGACGGGAACTGGAATTTAGTAGAACTGATAGGCGGACCGCGCCTTGATCCTCCTGCTCCTTCCACCGGGGCACCGCCTGCAGATCCTGTTGTACTGGGAGCTGCGGCTGCTGGTGATCCTCACGTTCACACACCATTTGCTTGGAAGGTAGTACAGGTCTTGCAAAAAACTGTTTCGCAGTACAGGGTGTCATGCGGGAAAGCTGTCTATAATCTCCTGTGTTACAGTGCTTGAAATGTATTTTGCTGTTAAAAAAAAAAAAAAAAAGGAATTGTAGAATTGTATGGAACAGAGACAGTGGAATGTTTTGACATTGATAATGTGCAGGTTTGGCCTTGCTTTGAATGATGTGCAGCTGAGATCCTGCAGTAAAGAGTTAAATAACTTTAAGGGAGTATGAGTAGAAACTAGGATAAGATGGAAGCGTGTGAACAAGTAGTTTTAACCTATCACCTTTTAAATAACAAAGTCTGCGTAGTGTGTGTAATTTTAGCTGGGGGTACACATTGGTGTGAGTCTATTAATAAAGTGGCACTAACTAAAAAAAAAAAAAAAAAAGGGGGGGGGGAATGAAGGGAATGACCCCAGAGGCACGATTACAGAAAGCATGAAGGTGTCTTAGTACGCATGAGAGACCCTCATACCGGGCATTGGTCGGGACTGCATGAATTGTTAACTTGGGGGAGAGGTTATGCTTGTGTTTCTACAGATGAAGGTCCGCGATGGATGCCTGCTCGCTGTGTACGGCCTGAGCTTAGTGTGCCGGATCGTCGGAGCGCTGCTGCCACCAGTCAACCCAACAACTGATGTGTGGCCTCCTTACTGAACCAGTCCTTGTCTGGCGTGCCCTTCCTTGAAACTGACTTGCAGACATTGTTGCAAAAAAGTGAATGTATGCAGGGAATGAAGAATCTTACTGAAAGTCTTGATATTTTCGATAATTGATTACCTCTGTATAACGTTAACCCAAAAGAAGTCAATATTGTTTGCACTTTGAATGTCGATACCTTGTTTGTTAGGCAGTTAAGAATGTGAGTCAAATTTGCCACCATTATATACAAAACAGAGCAACTATTGGTTTTTGTTGTTGGTTCAAGGACATGGCTGTGAGGATTTTGATGGTATGTGCTGCATGGATTTTAGGTGCCCCATTGCAGCAACATGTTACCAAAATCTGGTAAAATGTCAGCCTTTTGGGCATCCATTCACTCAGTTGGCAGTATTGTTTGTTTGCCATTACCTTGGTTGCCGTCATGTTTGCAAGGGCCCTGCAGAACATGACAAACCTGGTACTAGCTGTTCAAAAAACAAAAATTGAGAATTGTTGGGGTCTGCAGCGGGTCTGCAGATAAGTTAGTTGACCTCAAAGACTTAGCCGTGTACCTTTAAGACAGCCACCAATTGTCAGGTATCTAAACAGGGTGTGAAGAATCGGAACTTAGAACCGCAGCATACGGGCACCTACAGCAACAGCAAATAGCAAGCAAGAAGGACACAAAAACCTATCAGGGTCTAACACCTGCACTGTCTGAGATATATAAATAGTTTGTATAAACAATAAAGGCCATTTTATCCGAACCCAGCCGCGCAGACATAGTGTTTCTTTGAAGTCCGCCTCGACTTCCGTCACCACAAGATACCATTAAACTATGACACAATACATACTAATTTTTATAAATACTTTAGATACTTTAATACTTTACGTCTTGGTTGTCTCAAGTTAACTAAAATCTCATAGAGATAATGCCACAGAAATTTTAGTTAACAAATAGAACATACCAAGTGGTGGTGGTCATGGCTGTCAGTTGATGATGGTGTCACAAGACATTATGCACAGAGAACACAAACATGTACTGAAAGGACTTTTGAAAGGATAAAATTTGAAAAAAAATCAGTTCTTCTTAATAGTGTCCTGACATTATCTCTTACACATATCAGTGAGAAGGACAAATTTTAGTTTTTGACCAAAACAACATGTCAACAACACAAATACAAGCAGTGGACTGCTCTGTTGCTTTTTAGTGTTACTGTTCAAATATTTTTTCTGGTATCTCCACCCACTTGAAATTAGCCTTGCAGGTGAGGCCAGGTGAGTTAAAGAACTAAATACAAAGAACTCACTTTTTCAAGTGACACTGTTTGGAGCAGCTTCTTTGAATGGACTCAGCTGATGTTTTTCCATGAGGATCATGCCCATCATCTTCTTCCAGTTTTACATGCTGAGGTTCATCCAGAATGAACCACATATATACTACCATACAGAATCATACACCACAAGTCAAAACCACCACTGTAGAGCTGTATAAGCAAACCTGTCACAGTCCTGGAACTCCTTCCTCACTGCTGGAATAAGCCTGGGGAAGGTAGGGTTGGCTTATCTTACGTCAATATGTAAGCTGCTGTTACTGCCTGTACTCTGATCCAAACATGGGAGAAAGACACAGCATCTAGGCAAAGCCATAGGACAGAGGAGGAATCCAGGAATTTTCAGAGGCTTAGGAAACTTGTAACCTAAATTACCTTAACAACACTGAGCTTTCCACAGAGTATGATAAAACAGTGACGCAGAACTCAATTCCCTCTACAGGCACAGGGATCTATTTCTACAAGCACATCCTCTTTCAGGTTAAGCTTGTTAAGACTCCTTATTCCCCAGCATAAAAAGCCTGGGGCAGGTCACTATGATTCCATACATTGTCAAGCTGACTTATAATTAGCAGAACAGCTGTATGCCTGAGTCGCCTATATAATAGTGTTAAATATTGTCCTGTGTTTATAGATGAAAAACATGCAGATTTTTACAACCAAACCTCAAACTAATAGGTTAAATGTGTTACCTGAAGGTGACTGCTATGGCACAAATCGATTGAAGGCTGTATGTTGCCTTTTGTTGTCAGTTCTCTACAGGTTTCAGGAATACTCCAAACGTCTACTAAGAGATTCCTCAAAGTGCTATTGTTCATCGAGTTAGTTACACAGAGCAGAGTTTAACAGAAGCGAGCATGTCTTGGAAACTAAAAAATAATTAACAACAACCAGAGACCTCTTTCTACTACTGCAAGATGTAGACAGATCTGCATCAGTATTTTCTAAAACACACCATCAAGTGGCTAATGATAAACATTTTCTTCCTATATTATTCTTCACTTCAGCTTCTGCAGATTATAGAAGTCCTGCTTCAATATGTAGTGAACTGCATGGATATTTAACCAAAGGTAGACCCTGCTATTAAGAAACATATAGCTTGATGCTTGCCAGTGTGTTTGGGACAGGAGACTCCTATTTGAGTGTGTTCTTCTCCACCAGTTACCGTCAACAGAATTATGTGGTACAAACTTTTATGTGCCTCAGTTAACAAAGTCACAAATGACAGGCAATAAAAATTCAAACAAACACACATAAACTACAGCCAGAGTCAGCATGGACTGTCCTTTTTGTGGCAAAGCCATTTTTAAACACAGAGTGGTCCCTGATTAATTTCCCTGTAGTGACTCTAAACAAACACATAACACAGACAAAAGACTGAAAATTAAACATGAGGGGAAAGAGGAGACAGATGCTCAAGTCATGACATGGTTGTGTTCAGTTGCAAGGCAGGTTAATGAGTTCCTTACACAACGTGGTGGCTTGGCCTTGGCCAGCAGCAAAGCACAGCAAAGCCACCAGTTCACTTCCCACACCAGTGGGACCAGGGAGAGAATAGGAAGACCAAAAGTGAGAACACTCATTGGTCAAGTTAAAGACAGTTGAATAGGTGAAAGAAAGAAGAAAAGGTGATGCAAAGGCAAACACTCACAACCTCCCACAAGCAAACCAATGCCCAACTAGTCTTCAAACAGTAGCTACCTTAGAATACCAAACTGCTCTCAGTTTTTATTGCTCCTAATGTTGTATGGTGTGGAATAGTCGATATGAACCTGAATTGACCCTTTCACTTCAGGTTTTGCCCACCCTCGGCCTACTCAGTGTGGGGTAAGAGTGGGAAAAAGATAAATCCTCAGTGCTGTGCAAGTATTGCTCATAAATAGCCAAAACACTGATGAAGTTAGATCCACTGATAGTTTTAGTCACAGATCCAAAACACACCACCATACAGGATAATAGGAAAAATAACTCCACTCCAGCCAGAGACCAGACACATCACTAGTTAGATTCACCACCCCTTCAGTTACTTCAACACAGCTGGCAACAGCTTCCTTTGAATTAGGAATCTGATTTTAATTTTATGGGGCATTCTATTTTCAGCATAGCTATAGCTGCCCCTGTGAGGATATGACGAGGTAAATATAGGGGTAGGAGAGACTAATGCAGATTTTTTTCTGCTAGAAAAGGTATTTATGCAACCGCAACAGCAGAACATGTTTCCATGACTTGAACCTTATCCCTGAACTACCAGATCACCAGACTCATCTGAATCTAGCGCAGGACACACATCATCTCTTCTCAGATAGGTTAAGTTTATGATATGCAATCTATATTGGTTTTATCATTTTAAATAGCTTCATACCAGAAGTGAACGTACAGAAAATATGTACAGAAAATATAGCTGATATGGAGGTATGATGCTTGAACCACCAGACATCTTGGTGATACAAAGTAGACCACGGAAACAAGTTTTGATCAAATTTCAGCAGGCACAATTAGTTTATACAAGTTCAGCCCTCTAAATCAAGTGACTTCAGCATTTTTAATCTGGCACAAGGGATTCCAGAAAAATGTAAAAAAAAAACCCAAAACACTAAAAAAAATTCCATTTTGTGTCAAAAAACGGTTTTTAGTTTTAGGATTTTAGATATAATTTTATACATATGTAAATGTGAAAAAAAATGCATGCAATGGAAGATAAGTTTGCATGCTATTTGGTTTTATGAATCAAAAAGTGAGATGAAAGGACTCTGATATGCTGTTGTGAATTTTAGAAGCTCATCTCATGATCTTTTAATAGCCCAGCACTTCCACTGGCAGAGATACAAGCAAAAGAAACACAAAACTGGTCATATTTGGCAGCCATGTGGGATAAGTTCATGCTAGTTTAGCAACAGGCTTTCATGTCAAGTATTCTTGGTGTAGAATCCACTGTCCAGCAAAGGAAACAACAGCACTGGAAATTGAAAGTGAGTACATTTTAAAAGTTTCAGTCAGTCTTCAAGTTTGTGATGTACTTTTGACTTATAGTCATGCTAAACTGTGATGCCTTTTTTTTCAAGAATCCAATCTACTCCCTTATTGTCTTGCTGATGTTTTGTCTCCAACTCCACTTTATGTTGTTGGAATGCATGTGTGTTGCATAACAAATGAACCCCTGTGCTCTGAAAA